>NC_089405.1:0-600000 GCF_020647795.1 Trichoderma atroviride | reverse complement strand
GCAAATGCATATGCATTAGTAGACTTTGTCTAATAAGGAGGGAAAAGAGTAAAATAAGAATAAAAATGATGGGCTGGCTAGAGAGAGAGGGGGGGGGAAAATAGTCTCAACACGCTGATGGTAAGCGAGGTATATAAGCCAATTGCAATAATTAGGAATAAATAGCCTTCTTATTAAATTGGATATTAATATAATAGCTAATTGCTGTATTTAAGCAGTTGTATATATATATTAATATATAAGGGACTTAAGTTTTAGGCAAAGGGTATAAAATAATAAGAAATAAAATAAATATATAACTATTTTTTATAAAATAAAAGAACTAAGGTTTATAAATAAAAATATTATTAAGGAAATAATATAATAGTTAAGGGATTAAAAAGGTAATTATTTAATATAAATATAAAAAGTTTTTATAAGCAGTTATATAAAAATATCTTAGATAAAAGTAATATATAAGTATATACTCTATTAGTACTAATATATAAGTATATACTCTATTAGTACTAAGACTTTTATATGTAGTGTGTTATCCTTAGCTCTTATTAATATAAGAAGCCTGCTGATTTACTAACCATATGGTCTACCACCTGTTGTGCATTTGGTGAATTCGGGATGGCACTCGCAGGGGTCGCAAAAACCATACCCATGGCCTAGACACTCTTGCTAAATAAAAATATTAATAACACTCCTTATTTCTTTTATATATATATATATAGGTTTTTTTTATATATACATATATATAAGTATAAAAAAAACTTACCCATTTCTCGCAGGCATCTTCTCTAGCAGCAAGCGCAGCGGCCTCTCTGGCAGCATCCCTGGCGTTAAGGGTTCCAGTGGCAGCAAGAGCCACAGGGAGGACGGCGAGGATCATAGAGAACTTTATTTTGGGTGATTTTTTTAGTGGTGGTGTGTGAGTGTGTGTATGTGATGAAAAGGAAATTTGGGGCAATGAAGCAGAGGAATAGGGGATCTTTATAGTAAGTTAATGAGGGAATTAGGTATATTATCTTTGTTTTTGTTCTTATTGTCTCTGGAAGAAGTATGCTATTTAGACTAAAAATAAGTCTTGTGTAAATAGATGCGTGAATAGATAAGATACAGCATGGCCTATGTATGGCCTGTGCATGTAGCTAGGTATATGCGCTATATATATACTTATTATATTAGCATATGTAAATAAATATATACCTGTACTTATATTCTAAGAGATATATTTATTAGATTAATATTTATAATATATAAATTATAGATTATTACTAAAAGGTATTATATTATATATATAATTAGTAATAATAAAATACTTTTTTAAGTATATTTTTTTAAAAATATAAATATTAGGTAATTATATATTTTATAAAAAAAAATTATTATAATTTATATATATATATATTATTATTATTATTAAAGTATAAGTTATAATTATATTTAAAAATAATATTATTTAATAAAAAGTAAATATATATAAATTAATAAACTTTTTTTTAATAAAAAAAGAAAAAGTAAAATAAAAATAAAACAATAAGCTAGTAAAAAAAAAAAAAAGCAAATAGTTTTAACTAGCTAATTATAATAAACTATACACTAGATAGTTAGTATAGGGTAGATTCCTAAGGGATAAACCTAGTAAATAATTCTGGGTTTATATTAGTAAAGCGGTTAGGAAACCTAATAGGTAATATAAGTAATAGTAAACAAATGTTACTAGAGTATAAGTAATATAAAGTGTGTTATAATCTTAATTTTATATTAATAACTAGCTATTTAAGTTATTTAAATAAGCATAAAAAAAGTAAACTTATATATTTAGTTTACTTATATATAATTATAATTATAGTAGTAATTACTATAGTAATTACTAGGATAGTATTAGTAAGCGCAAGAGTAATTACTTATAGTATAGTAATTACTTTCTTTTAGTTAGTTATTTAAAATATAATATATTTTTTCTAAGGCCTATTAGTGTAACTAAGTGTTATTAGGTTATAATATAATACTCCCTTCTTGTTAGTCTTATCCTTAAGGCCTATAACTAGGTTGTTCTATTCCTATTAGTGTGTTTTTCTTCTTCCTTTTTTAAATTCTTATTAATATAATATCTAATCTTCTTTCTTTAGCTTCCCTTTTAACCCTTTATTATTATTATTTAGCAGATTTAGTTGCTATTAAGGGTTTTAATATTATACCTTATTCTTATTATTTATCTAAGGGGCTTTACTATTAAATAGCAGAGTATTACTTTTTAAAATATAGTAAATATATAAGGGCTAGTTACTTATATAATAGTTAAGGAGTAGCTTTTAATTCTTATAAGTTCTTATTTTTATTATAATAAAGTTTTTATACTAATTTATAGTATCCTATATTATTTTAAAGTCTTATTATTTAAATTTAGCTAAGGAATTAGCTAAACTTTTATTATTATAACACTATAAGGCTTTTTATAAAGCTTAGGTTAAGATAAATAAGGCTTTAGATTATCTAAAGCAGTTGCGCTATTAAAAATAGCAGCTTTATATTAAGGGTAAGGAGATAGTGTAGTATAGCCTAAGCTTATTAAATAAGCTTAAGGATATTAAGTGGTAAAAGTTAAAGGTTCTTTTTATTATATAGAATTACTAAGGGGTGGATTTTCTTAATTTTAATTTCTTACTTAACCCTTCTTTATTATTCCTAGAGACTAGAGAAACTTTATTATTAGTATATAAGAATTAAAGTTTTCTTTAAGTTCTTATAAGTTTTTTATTTCTAGGTATTCCTTTTACTTAACTAAGTACTTTATATTATTTATTTCTGGGTTTTAGTATATAATAAGTATTTTTTTAATTTTATATTCTTTTTTAATATTTTAAACTATTATTTTATTTATAATAGGTTTACTTATCTTTTTATTTACTAGTGCTTTTTTAAGTAATAATATATAAAAGATAGCTGTTTTTAATCTTATATTATTAAGTAAGTCTAGCTTATAGTTAACTTTACTAATTTTCTTTAGAATTTTAAATAGTTTAAGTTTTTTAAAATCTAATTTATTACTTAGCTTATTTATTTTAATATTTAATAGTTTTTTATTATATAAATGTTATAGTAAGTAAATTATATCTCCCTCCTAAAGGGTTAATCCCTTAATCCTTGTATAATTTATATATTCTTTTATGCGCTGTTTAAAGAATTTAAGTTAAGTTTTAAGTTTTTCTTATAGTTAGATTATATCTTTTATAAGAATATATGTGTTATTTATATTAGGGCTATTATATAGTGGTTTATATACTTCTAGTGTAAACTTATAGTTAATATAAAATAGTATAACTCTTATAGTTTTTATAGTAAAGCTATTATATTATATTTAAGTAATTAGTAGTATTTTAACTTAGTTATCTTATTAAAGGTTAATATAATATTATAAATATACTTTAATAACTTAGTTTATTTATTTTATTTATTTATTTATTTATAAATAAAATATAATACTTAACTTATAGTAGGTTTTAAGTTTAGCTATTAGCTTTTGCTAAAATTTAAATATAAAAGTGCTTTTTTTATTTAATATAATTTCTTTTAGTATTTTATATTCTATAAATATATATCTTATATAAAGATATACTAGATTTTCTACTATATGTAATTTCTTATATAGTAAAAAGTATAATTACTTTAATAGTTTATCTATAATAATAAAGATGCTATTAAAGTGTTTTCCTGTTAATAGATCTTTTAACTTAAGCAAGTTAGTAATATAGTTAAATATAATAATATACTAATTCCTTTTTAAAACTAGAATTAGTTATAATATCTTATATAGCTAATACCTTTTATCTTTTATTTTCTTATATATATTATATTTCTTAATAACTTTTAAGATTTTATTTTTTATTCCTAGGAATTTATAATAGTATATTATATAATTTTATATTATTTTAATATTATAATATACTATTATAATTATACTATAATATAAGTCTTAGATTACTTTTAGTTATAATTTTAATAGTACCTAGATTTTTCCTTCCTATTTTAATAAATCTTCTTTAATAGTTACTTCTTTTAGGAGTTTATCTAGTTTTATATTTAATATATATTCCCTTATTTTATCTAAAATAAGGTTATATTCTTTTATAATAAATAAAGTGTTAATTTATATTTATTTATAATTTCCTTAGTAATTCTTTTTTTAAAATTTAAGCTTAAATTTCTAGGATTTTTTTAAAGTATTCCTCTTTTTAACTTAAGGCATTTACTTATTTATTAGCAGTACTATTATAGTAAATAAGTTTATAGTTAAAGTTTAAGAATATCTTAAAGTATTATATTTATCTTATAAAGAGTTTCTAGGTTTTAGTAAAGTATATAATATTATAGTAGTTAATATAAACTTTAACCTTATACTTATTTTTTAAATAGTAGTATTTTTATTTTTTAAATACTTTAAAAATTATTATAAATTCTTTATTATAAATAGGATATCTTAATTCTAGTTTATATAGTTTTTATAAGAAGAATACTATTAGATAATTTTTCTTATTTTTATTTTTTTATATTAGTACTTCTCTAATAGTAAAGTCTAATAAGTTAGTTTTAATTTTTAATAGTTTATTAGGATTATATATAATAAGTATAGGCTTACTAAGAAGTGTGTTTTTAAGTTATTTAAATGCTACTTTTATTTCTAGTTTATATATAAGTTTCCTATCTTTTAGTTTCTTCTTGCCTTTCTTATCCTTTTTAAATTAAATAGTATTTATAAGTAGTTTAGTAATTTTACTATAGTTCTTAATAAACTATTAATAGTAATTTGCTAATCCTAAAAAGCTTTATATTCCTTTTCTAGTATTTAGTAATTACTAGTCTTAGATTACTTTAAGCTTATTTAGATTTATTTAGACTTGTCCTAGTAATATTAGGTATCCTAGGAATTTAACTTTTTAAATATAAAAGCTATATTTTTTAAGTTTAATTAACAGGTTAGTATCTTATAGTGTTTATAATACCTAGTAAACATGTTTCTTATATTCTTTAAGGGTTTTTAAGAAGATAAGAATATTATTAAGATAGATAATTATAAAGTTATTAATATATACTTATAATATATAGTTAATTATTTATTAAAATATTACTAGTATATTAGTTAATTTAAATAGTATTACTAAGCATTTAAATAATTTATAATATATTTTAAATGCTATTTTTTATTTATCTTTTTTTATAAATATAAATTAAGTTATATACTTCCTTAAGGTCTAAGGTAGTAAACTAATTTACACTAGTTAAGTAATTTTAAATTTCTATAATAAGCAGTAGTAGGGTTTAGTCTTTAATAATAATCTTATTTAGCTATCTATAGTTAATAACTAATCTAAGTTTCCTATTTTTCTTTAGTATAAATATAATAAGGTATTTAGCTTATAATATAAATAGTTTAATATATTTTTTCTTTAGCTATTCTTATATTTATTCCTAAAGTATTTTAAGTTTTACTTTACTAAGGTTATAAATTAAAAAGAACTTTATTATTTTTTTATTTATAAGATTTATATAATAATCCTATTATAAATAAAGTAGTTATACTATTTCTAATATTAAGTTAAATAGTTTTTTATATTTCCTTTAGTATTATTAAGGTGCTTTTTAGAGAATTTCTTCTAGTTCTTTAAGCTCTTTCTTTTTTCTTACTTTTAATAATACTTTATCTAGAGCTTATAGTTTTATTTTTGTTTATTTAATAATTTAGTTAATGCAAATTTATTCCGCTTTCTGTCTTTAATTATTATATTATAATAGTATTAGCAATTTTTTTTTATTAAATTTAACCTTTTTCCTAGGTTTTATTTCTAATTTTTCTAATTTTTCTTAGTTTTATTATATATAAGATTTTATTTTTAGGTCTATAGGCGCGTCTTTGCCTTCCTTGCCCTCTTTATAGCTTAGTTACAGCTCCTAGGTAATATTTATTTCCTAAAGTATTTATTTTATTTTCTAGTTAATTAATAGATTATTTTATTTTAACTATAAGTGTTTTAATATAATATTATAGGTGTTAAGGCTTATAATATTACACTTAATATCCTTAAGGTATTTAGTAATTATTAAGAGGAGGTAATTAATCTTATATTTAATAATTATCTTATATTCTAGGTATATAATACTTAAAATATAAGATAATAGTTTTTTAGTAGTACTTAGTAACTATAGTTTAGCTACTAAGTTAAAAGTAATAAGGTTATAATCTGTATTATTATTTATATAAATTATAACTAGTTGCTAATTAATATACCCTTTAACTAGTAGTTTCTTATTATTATATTTAATTAAATTAATTTAAATATTATTTAAATAAGTTTAATCTTATATAATATTTTAGTATTTTATATACTATTTATATTTTAGGTCCTAGTTTTAATCTTAAATTATATAGTAATATTTTTTAATTAAGGCTTTATTTTCTTATTTACTATTAATATGGGTTCTAAGGTTATAGCTTTTTTATATTAGTCTTTAGGTTATCTAATAGTATTAGTTTTTTTCTTACTAGTGTTCTAGGTAATCCTATATGTTATAATTAAGGAAGTAGTTCTTCTAGTATTTTAAATTTTATAAGTAGTAATTTTATATTTTATATTAGTCTTTAAGTTTATTAAGAGCGTATATTCTATAGTATAGGGTATTATATAATATTTAATTATTATTTCCGCAGTATTTATTAAATCTTAGGCTTTTTATATGCTTATTATTTAATAAGTAATAAAGTGCTATTAGGATAATATATAATAAATTATAATTAGTAAAATATTTTTATATTAAAGGGTGTTCCTTTAAGTACTATTATTTTTTTTTATTAGTAATATTCCTTAACTAAGGCATTTAAAACTTTACTATAGTTATATTAAAAGTCCTATAAACTATAGGTGCTGCATTTGTTATAGTTGTGGTTAAGATCCTGGGATTTATAAAGTTCACATTTATAAAGGTTTTTTTATAAAGGGATATGTGTTTAAAAGAGTGTCTTATTTAAGAGTTCTTATTCCTTTTTATCCTTAGGTTTATTATTCTATTCTTATTCTTTAAAGTATTCTTTAGCTAGTTTATTTTCTTCTTTAAAGATTTTATATATAGCTTTTATATTTTATTACTATTTGCTTTTACAGCTATATTAATATTCTTTTATAAATTTATAATTAAGGCATTTATAATATTTATAATTTAAGTTTTAAGAGCTGTAAATATTATAGTTATAGGTGTTTTAAAGCTTAAGAGTTTCTTTAGCTTAGTATTAGTGTTATAGTTTATAAGCTTTATAATACTTATAATTCTTATCCTAATCTAAATCTTCCTTCTTGCTTAGGACTTAGTTATAGAAATTAAAAGTATTAATTCTTACTATCTTATAAGTTTTCTTAGCTTATAGTTTCTTTAGGTAATACCCTAATTTATCCTTACTGCTCTTATATATAAGATATAAATTATTATAATAGGCTATTTAGCTTAAGTAGGTATATAATACTTTTATAATAGTGTTTATTTAAACCTTGTCCTTAGTAGTCTTAGATTTCTTTTTATTCTTTTTAGTATAATAGTAGCTTTTATTATAGCCTTTCTTATTATAAAATCTGTAGGTTATTTTAAATTAATAGTTTACTTTCTTATAGCCTTTCTTACCGCAAGTATTATAAGTTCTATTAAACTTTCTATAGTTAAGGGTATTAATATTTATTCTTCCTAGTTAAGTTTTATTATCTTAGGTAATATAGTCTTTTTATTTTTTTCCTTAATTAGCTTAAGGCTAATGCTTAGTAGTCTAGCTGCTCTTTTTATTTTTTTTTCTTACTTTTATTCCTATTACTAATTATTAATTATAATAGCTTCCTAGGTAAGTGTAATAAAGGTAACTTTTTATTAGTTTATTTTATAAATTTTATTTTTAACTTTTAACTTTAAGCTATAATAGTATATTTCCTTTTTTAAGTCTTTAGTTTAATTAACTTTACTAAATAGCTAAATAAAAGTTAAAGTATATTTATAATATAGTCCTTTTTATTTAAGGTTCCTAAGTTTCTTTTCTACTTCTTAAGCTTTATTAGTAATTTTAAAAGATTTTTCTAGTTATTCCTTAAGGTTTTTATATTCCTTAAAGACCTTCTTTATTAGGTTACTTTATTTAGCTAGGTTATTCTTCTTATTCTTAAAGAGCATTTTAAACTAGTTAGCTACTATATCTTTAGTATATATTCCTATATACTAGATTCTTTTTTCTAAATTATCTTCTAGGAATATTTTTAAATAATAATATTTAAAGTATATTTACAGGTTATTAAGGAATTAGCAAAGCTTAGTAATGTCTTTATTAAACTTTTCTAGTTATTTAATTTTTAAAACTTTTCCTAGTTTTAGTTTATTATCCACAGGAATTACTAGTGCTACTATAGGTGCTATAGCAGGTGCTATAGCAGGGGCCACCTAGGGTATTACCTAGGGTATTACCTAGGGTGCTACTACTAGTAGGTTATTAAGTTATTACTATAGATTATTAATAGTCTATGTATATTATTAAATAGTTTACTAATTTATTTAATATTAAGTATATAAATCTTAAATTATATATTTTATATTTTTTATTTAAGCCCTAGTGTTTTATTTTTATTATTTATATTACTTATGTTCTTATTTAAGAGCTTTTATTTAAACATTTTACTAGTTATAGGCTATTTCTACTGCTATATCTTTAAATTCTATAATGCTGTTTAACTAGTAATTACTTAAAGCTTAGCTCTTATAATTAATGTTATTATTTAAAATATTAAAGGTTAGTATTTATATCCTTAGTTTTATATTACCTATAAGGTCTAGTAACTGTTTAAATAAGAGTTATTAATATATAATAAACTATATATTAAATAGTTAATATAAGGTAAATTCCTAAGGGATAAACCTAGTAAATAATTCTAGGTTTATATTAGTAAAGCAGTTAGGAAACCTAATAGGTAATATAAGTAATAGTAAATAAATATTACTAGAGTATAAGTAGTGTAAAGTGTGTTATAATCTTAATTTTATATTAATAACTAGCTATTTAAGTTATTTAAATAAGCATAAAAAAGTAAACTTATATATTTAGTCTACTTATGCATAATTATAGTTATAGTAGTAATTACTATAGTGATTACTAGGATAGTGTTAGTAAGCGCAGGAGTAATTACTTATAGTATAGTGATTGCTTCCTTCTGGTTGGTTATTTAGAATATAGTATATTCTTTCTAAGGCCTGTTAATATAACCAAGTGTTGTTAGGTTGTGACACTAATAGCAAGTAAGGTATATAAGCTAATTATAATAACTAAGAATAAAAAACTATTTTATTTATATAATTTAATATTAATATTATAAGTATAGTAATTACTATAGTTTATATAATAGTTATATTATATATATATATATAATAATAATAATACAGTAAAAGGCGAAATGAGTGTCGCGGAATAGCTAGATAACGATTATAAGAAGGATCCATTTTTTACTCGGATTGTGGCTTGATACCCTTGTCAGGTTGTACTTCCGAGGTACCATTACAAGCTGTAAAATGACATAACCCAACATGTTGGAAAAATCACTTTTTGGACGCACGTCCGTTAATAGACGTAAAAAATGTTATACATTCCGTTACAGTTAGGAGCGAAATAGCCGTCCTGTCGAAATCATTTTTCTAGCGCACAGGCACGTATATTACAGTGCTAATTACATTATTACGGGCTCAGTACTTAGGGTGGTACAAGCACCTTAAAACCATCTGAAACCGGATTTATATCATGCCAAAGCCCATTTGTACCTGAGGCAGCAGTAGACCAGCAAATGGTAACCTCACTGCAATTAGCTACAAGGCGCTCTCTCCATGGACCAGCACCATTCGGGTGGCGCCATATCTTGCGCCTACCGATGACACATAGTCAAGATAAGCTGCATGTATAATGGCAAGGAAAGGAAACTGGCAAATTCGCAGCATGCGAAGATTGTATGTTTGAGATGGCGCCATTTACAGTCTCCCAAGTAACCCCCTAGGTTTTTAAACAACAATCTTCCAAATATGAGTTTAATCTATTCTTACTTGCCCTCATACACTAATAAATTACTGCCTATATAGATAGAGTGGAAAAGACAATAATTTAAAATTGCAGCTTTGGCGACCGGCCAGCATATGAAAGTAAACGAAGAAATGAATTATCATATAAAAAAATATTAGCTAGCCAGTGAGATTATACTGACAATCGCGGCTAGCTGTTGAATTACTGCGAGATTAGGGTTGATCTTTACTATTTTTCACTAAGCTTATTACTAAGGCTTAACTGCCTGAAGCTCTCGCGGCCAGGGAAACACTACTTTAGTGCGTGGGTACCCGTTGAAGAAGCATATGCCGAGCAGCCACCTGTGGACGCGGAGGTGCGGGACACTAACACTATCAAGGGATTTCTCAAGGCTAACCTTAAGTAAGACATAACGGTTAATATCATTAGCTTCATAAGTCCTTAAGCCTAGATCACAGGACCATGCCAAGGTGAAGACAAAAGCCAGCAGCAGATACACCTCACCCTTATCCTTATCTTTATTAAACCACACAAAGACTGCGCAGTAAGGTGCTAAACGCCCCATTAAATCCTATATACTACCCAGCCTTAGCTTTTAGCGCGCCCTAATTGCTATTACTAATTCAGCGGCCATGTGGTAAAGATATATTTTAGTAAAGGAGATATAGTCCTCTTGGGCGTTAAATTTAATATTATTAGCAAGATATTTGTTAATCCGTGTAGTAAGAGGGCGGTGTCCTAGATTATTTAAGTAAAAAACCAGCTATAGTAGACGCTTCCGCTTATTAAGTGTTAATTAACCCCTTAGGTTATTAATCCAGGGTAGTGTCTTCCTAAATTTCAAGGTGTTAATAACATAACCTAACTTCCACAAGTGCCCCTTTATTAAAATGCCATCTATTATTAACTTCATATTAATTAGTTAGTAGCCCTTATTAAATATTAACTCCCTAGTGTTATCCTTAGGTGCACTAAATACTTTAAATAGCTTTTTTTTAAGAAATTTTAATATTATTAATAATACTACTAGCTCTTAGTTAAAGTTATTATTATTAAGAATTTCACTATTAAGTAAACATATAGCTAAGATTAATAAACTTAGGCTATAATACTACTTATTAAGAGCTTTATTATCTAATTATACTAAGTATTAATAGTAATTTACAAGAATAGTAAAACAGTCCCACAGCTTTAATAACCCACGCGCCTTAATATTAGCAACTATTATTAATGTTATTGCGCTTAACTTAAGTAATATCTCTATATACCTTCCAGCCGCTTAAAGCATATTATTAATCCAGTAGATGTTATCCAGCGGCAGTTCTATCCTGCTGCATAGCGCCAGGTATAGTTATGTTACCTCCCTGGAGAAGGTGATAGACAGCACACATAGCTTACCCTATATCTTACCAAATATCCAATAGTGTCTCTTTTACTGCTCTAGTAATTAATTATAGCGGATTAATAGCTGCATCCGCTGTCTACTATAATAGTTCTCCTGGAAAGTCTAGGCATAACCCTACCAAATATCCCAGGTTATCTCGCAAAGTAGCCACAAGGCCTTCTTCGCCTTATAAATAGTAATTACTTACAAAAGTCAAATGTTATCATTATCTTTAATAAGGTTCCCTAAGAGGATGTGTTTAAGAAGATCCAGCTTGGATTTCATTTGCAGGGGGCGGGCTAATAGTGCAATAGGATGCTAGCTAAGCTAGTAAATAAGGTCCATAGCTTATAAAGCATTACGCTTTTAAATATAACAGTAGTGGCTAGTGCAAGCGGTAACACTGCATATGTCTTATTAAATATAGTCAGTATTAATCCAAAGGAGCTTAACTTTAGTATAGCGCATATAGCAAGGACATGATTAAGAATGTAATTCTAAACTGCCAAAGGTTTAAGATAGCTGTTATCCTAACCCTTAATGTAATAATGCTTATTACAAGGATTCTTGTACTCTAAAGATTTCCAGGTATATAATAGCGTAATATACTATAACTTGTTAAAGGCGTTAATAAATATGCGGAGTAATTATATGCCTTTTAGCTAGAGACACTAAAGGCAGCTAATAAAGGGGAGGAACTTAATATGTCTTTATTAATTGCGCTTATTACCTATATTAACAAGCTGTGAGATAATAAATGCTCCATAGTCCAGGCTAAGTTCATAAAGCAACAGGTGCTTATTGTTATTATCCTTTATTACGCTTTCTTATAGAATTAGGGCGAATTATAAGATAGCGGCTTCTAGGAGTAGGTGGGTAAAGCAAACTTACAATTAGATTTAGCTTAAGGCTATGTAGCCGCATGCCTTAACGGAATCTGAGGGGTTACAAGCAGGGTCAGTTGGCGACTGATCCACTTGTCAGTAAAACATTCATTCATGCAGTAGTCTTCACTCATAGTATGTAATGAAGAACAGGAGACGCAGGAAATTGATGAAGCCACGTTTGCGTTTGGGAGGTCTTACCCCACTCAGGAGTGACGTATCTAGGCTGGGGGCACTGTCTACAAGAGTAAAAGTTACTGGATTGGAATATACGCGGAGGTACTGACGAGTACTTCTTTCATTATCTAATAAGTAGCTATGGCTTGTGTATCCAAGTAGTCTTTAGTAGTGATGGTTCGTGCTCAAAAATTTTCAGAGTATGTGAACAGGACAACCATTTCGCTCCTAACTGTACACAGTCTATTTTCCATATCAACTCCGCCCCTCCATCAGCACCTTGGCCAGCCTTATCCCTCCAAAGCGCTCATTCTCTTTTAATTATATTGCTAAGGTACGCCATGGCTTCTGGCACTTCCTGGAACTTTCGGAGATCTCGGCCCTTGATTCAAGCATTATTTACTTCATTTCCTACAACTCTGCACCACTATAGCCCTAGTCGGAACCTCGCGGAACAAAGCTACTACCGCTCAGCGCACGCTTTTTCCCGCGACCATGAGGTTGTTGTATACAAGGATGGCCTTGTGTATCCAGCCGTAAATGGCAACGATTGTATGTTTACCCTTTATTAGATGCAAACCGCTGACAGGTATGGTCAGCAACAAACGGGGCAGTCATGTATACTGACTTTGTCATGCAAAATTTTGCCCGTGCGTGGATTGAGGAAGGAAGCTGTAAAACAGGGAAACAATACATCTACAGTATCCCAGAAGGTAAATCATTCACCCATGCCCGCATAGAGTGCGGATACTAATAAGATACAAACCAGGAACTCCAATTCCCAGCCACCTAATTCTAATCCAAGAGTGGGCCAACTCCAGATTTTCACTTCAGCCAGCACATGGCATACCTCTCACAGGTCGCAACGTTCATTCAATCGAGATCGACGCTGGAACTAATCCCATCTTAGAATTAAACCAAGCGTTGGGCGAGTTCTATAACAAGCACGCCACCAAGAGGAAAGTTCGCAAGTGGATTAAATCGAACCCGTGCCAAGAAGACCTCGAAGGCGAAGCTGAGAAGAAGTGGATGAAAAGGTGGATGGGAATAAGAAACATTAGGCAAGATCGCTGAAGGGGTTCATATGCAAAGTGGCCAGAAGTGCGATATAAAATGTTCCTTATTCGAGAAGGACCTTGCGGCGTCACATCATTTCTCTATGGCTTGACTGGAGAGGTGGCTTTTGTTACAGTGCCCCGCCAGTACCTGCGGGAAAGGTACAAGTCCACAAATAGCCGTCACTTCGTTACTAAATCAAGGGATGGATTATCCGGCATCCAAGCAGGTGTAATTAGCATCCAAATAAGTGACGCCAGGAACGATCAAGCCACGTTTAGGCTTGAGGTGTCCGCTGGCGGGGGAGGGTGCCGACCCCACTTAGCAGCCCTTGAATTTTTGGGGCATGTGTCTGGATTAGGTTTAATTGTATTTATTGATTTTATCTGCACTGTCTACATAGGCCGAAGCTACTAAATTGAGTACATTTTGAGTACATTATACTACTTGAAAACATACTGAATAAGTAAGCCTTAATAAGTATGTTTAAGTATTTAAAAGTACTCATGGTCCGTGCTTAGATATTCTGAGTGTGCGAATAGGACGCCCATTTCGCCCTTAACTGTATCACCCATAATTATGAAGCTATCGTGATGTCTGTTGCGTGATTAGAAATATCTCCTGCCTTAACGATGCCTACTAAGTTCTGTTGACTGGTAATCTGCCTCTTTAAGACCCAGAGAGTCTTTTTAGCCAATAATAACTGAATCATAGGCAAGGGGCCGCCTAAATTGGCGGCAATAGTGTTCCAGCCAGCCACCTCTTACAGCGCATCCTCCACAATTACCATTAGCACACCAGATTCACTATATAGGTACCTGATATCCTTATTAAGACGTATATCAACGATGGTGCTTGAGAGTATTCTGCTAGGAAATATTTGTTGCTATGGCATGGATGAAATAAAATACTTAGTTTAGAGCTGTAGAAAGCTGTAGAAAGCTGTAGAATATCGTAGAAAGGCCATGTAGCCTCTTTAGTGCTAGGTTGGTAGTTGTATGCTGCTAGAATGTACTAATGTTGCAAAATTGCCTTAGGCTACTTGGCAGCTTGCCAGTAAGCCATATGCCACCGCCAGAATGGAGGACCTTAATTTTGAGTGGCTTGGAGATAATTCCCTAGATTATTAAGATCTAAGAGGCGTCTATACTCTTAGTCCCAGCGCCGGTCTAGTAATTAAACTGAGTGAACCTCTAAGCGAGCCGCTAAGTGGCGAGGGAGGGCTACCGCTGCTCCGACTACGCGACTGGGAGAAAGACAAGTAATATAACAAGAATAGTCCTAAGTTAATCCATTATAACCTTTGATGGAAGATATTTTTATGTGAAAATATAAGGGCGAGGCAGGTTTCTACTGGCTTAGAGCTGGATATTGTCTTAGCCCTAGGCGACTATTGGGAGGAGATATTCCACCCTTAGCTAAGCAAACTACTAACGGATAAGGATAAGTTTCCAGGAAATAACTATCTTTGCGAAGAGGCAAATGTTACTATATTTATTATAAAGACCTGCGGCTATAACCTAATATAATGCTTTAAAAGATTATTGATTGATTGGAATATAGTGGACAGCTACCTAGAGGAACTAGGTGCCTTGTTTAGCTACTGGAAGAAAATGGATAAAAAGATAACTGTTTTTATTGAGCTAATCTATAAAGATGTCTTAAAAGAATCTATGGCGACGAAGGGTTAGAAAAAGAGGAAAGGCACTGGCACTGACGCTTAAAAAGCTGAACTGGCTAAGCACCTAGGCATTTGGAGGAGGGTATTTGAGTGTTGGTGATGTATAGGGAAGTATTGCAAATGCGGTCCTTACTGTTGGCTAGATGTAAAGGGAAATTATTTTAGGATAGAAATCCGCTACTTAGAAGCGATGATCCATGAACTAAAGAAGAATATGAAAGAAGGGGAAAAGGATGAGGATGTTGATGTTAATGTTATCCCTTCCTATATTCTCTTGGAAATATTAAAGACTAGCTAGAAATGGAAAGCAAATGACGCTGGGGATAGTTGCCCCTGCAAGGCCTATGTCCTAGCTTACTGCGGGCTTGGTTGTGGGATTAAGGCGGTTGAGATGGATTTAGTGGAAATTACCGGCGATAGAGCACAGTGGCTCGAGGAATACTGCAACTACACGGTAGCGTAGATGAACAGCGATAGATGGAGGTCGGAGCTAGAGCATGTGACTTAATTTGCAATGAATAACTTTATTGACTTAAATCACATTCTATAGCACCCACGAGAGACAGCTGAATTTATGATAGAGCGTGGGATTAAACATGGTGTTACATGGCAATTTGCGAGCAGGACTTACATTTTGCAATGGTGGAAAGAGTCCTAGAAAGAGATTTTGAATGTGACGGAGAATATTGAAGTATAGGGCGCGGGCTATTTATTTAGGTTTGGAAGTAATTATATACATTCTTATTGTGCCTCTATGAAGGCGGCTGTGTAATATGTATCCCTGTATGGCGAAAGTGGCTTTCTGCAATATCCATATTATCGCTAATAACATTAATATACCACTTTAAATAAATTTTAAAGTTAATTTGAATGAGACGCTTATTCTTATACTAGTGCTTCTTGATAAATCTCTTTAATACCTTAAAATATTCCTCTATTAGATTAAAATCTGGAGAATAAGGACAGAGAAATTTTAGTATTACTCCCGCCCTCTTGCATATTTCTTGAATCTTTTCTAAGTTATGCTAAGAGGCATTGTCCATAATTATTATAGACTTTGGTTCTAGGTATCTGCTATAGAAGTGTAGCAGCTGCTTTATAAAGTCTTTAAATAAAGCAGTGTCTGTTGATCCTTGGTATACTTGTTTTAAAAGGATACCTTCTTGGGTATATGCGGGTAGGATTTGCTATTGCTTTCCATGATTAAACTTGGTAACTTTAACTGGTGAAGTCCCTTTAGGGGACTATCCTTAATGTTATTGCCTAACTTTTCTATTATAACTAGACTTATTAATAAAGATAAGTTAATAGGATTTGAACTGGGCTATTATATATAAATAGAAGTCTTAAAGGTCTGCATCCTATTGCTATGCAATCCGGCGGATGGCAGTTCTAGTCTAGGTCATAGACTATAGAGTCCGACGGATTAATCTTTCTGACACTGTTCTCTTAAATATATCCTAAAGAGAATCCACTAGTTCTGTGACAAACCGTACACTAGATAGTTAGTATAGGGTAGATTCCCAAGGGACAAACCTAGTAGATGATTCTAGGTTTATATTAGCAAAGCAGTTAGGAAACCTAATAGGCAATATAGGCAATAGTAAACAATATCACCAGATGGTAAAAGTGCAAAGCATGTTGCAATCTTAATTCTATATTAACAACTAGCTATCTAAGTTATCTAAATAAGCATAGAGAAGTAAACTTATATATCCAGTTAATCTAGGCGGGATCTATAAAAGATTATTAAATCCATAGTTAAATCTAGAGGAATTCTCTAGATCTTCTAAGGATCTAGGAAATGTTACTAGATCCGGTTTTCATTAGTTAGGTCAGTCCTTAGTTAGTCCAGGGCGACCTACCTGGGGCCCCCATGGTTGCAACCATAAAGGTTAGGTTGTAACATAATGTCCCCCTCCTGTTAATCTTATTCTTAAGACCTTGTTCTATCCAGGGTGTATAAATACCCACCCTTTATTCTTAGTTCCCATAAATAGTTTCTTTTTCTTCCTTATCTTATTACAGTTACTAATCATAACAGGTGTTCAAAAAAAACAACATCACCCCAAGACTAAGCATCATAACATTCTATTAAAAGTGATTCTATCTCATCCTATCGCAATAGCATGCTGCACTTATTATCTTAACAAGAAAAAACAAAACTTCTCTAAATATCAAATGTCTAAAACTAATTCTTCTCAGTGTACCAAGTGTGTAGTTAATAATCAACCGCAATGTAATACGCGTCCTTTAACACCTCAGCAACTTCAGCGCATTACTTCGCTTCATGCTCATTTAGAGGATGCCCTTAAGGCGGCAGAGGAAGAGCGTCAAGCAATAGATGCTAAAATTGCGCGTCTTCGTAAAAAGAAGCGGCGGTAGATGGAGAAAATAGCTCATGCTATTGCGCAAGGGATCAATAATTTAGAGGAGTTGGATCAGGTTAAGCACAAGGAGGCGGAGGTCGCTCGTCAGGCTGCCTTGCTGGCGCCTAATTCCAAGGCCGGCCCATCCCATTCCGTTAACGCCGTTAATTAGTCCAAGTTCAAATTAGACCCATCGTTATTTCCACCCCTAGAAACTAATAAAATTCCCGCAGGATCATCTAGGCGTTCCTCTTAAGTTCTCGTTCTAGGACCCACGAGTTTTCATTATCGTCATATCCTTTCCATTTAGCAAGGTACTCTCTTTCTCCTGTTATTTCATTTATTTGCATACAAGTTAGTTTTTCAATTTCATATTCTTCCTCAATATCTTAGACAACAATTTCATCCATAATTAGCTCGCCTATCTCTTCGTCCACTAGTGCTTTTTCAAGTAGTGATATATAGAAGACAGCTGTTTTAAGCTGCATGTTATCAGGTAAGTCTAATTCGTAGTTGACTTTACTAATTTTCTTCAAGATCCTAAAAGGTCTAAGTTTTCTAAAGTCCAATTTATCACTTAGCCTGTTTATTCTAATGTTTAGCAATTTTTTATTACGTAAATATCATAACAGGTAAACCATATCTCCCTCCTAAAGGGTTAGTCCCTCAATCCTTATACAATCTGCATATTCTTTTAAGCGTTATCTAAAGAATTCAAGTTGGACTTTAAGTTCTTCCTATAATTAAATCATATCTTCTGCAAGAATGCATACATTATCCGCATTTAGTCCATCGCAAGATGGTCTATAGGCTTCTGGTGTAAACCCGTAGTTAGCATAAAACAGTGTGACTCCTATGGTTTCCATTATAGAGCTATTATATTACATTTATGCAATTAGTAGCATCTCAACCCAGTTATCTTGCTAAAGATTAATATAACATCATAGGTATACTTCAATAACTTAATTCATCCGTTCTATCTATCCGTCCATTTATAGGTAGAACGCAGTGCTTAGTTTATAATAAGTTCCAAGTTTCGCCATTAATTCTTGCCAGAATTTAAACGCAAAAGTACTTCCTCTGTCTAATATGATTTCTTTTAGCATTCCATATTCAGCAAATACATATCTTATATAAAGATGCGCTAGGTTCTCTGCTATATACACTTTCTCATATAGTAAAAAGTATACTTACTTTAAGAGTTTATCCACAACAACAAAGATACTATCAAAGTATTTTTTTATTAATAGATCTCTTAACTTAGGCAAGTCAGTAATATGGTCAAATATAACAGTGTGCCAATTCCTTTCCAGAACTAGGATTAGTTGCAATATTCCATATAGCCAATGCCTTTCATCTTTCATTTTTTTACATATATCGCATTTCTTAATAACTTCCAAAATTTTATTTTTCATTCCTGGAAATTTATAGTAGCATACAGCATAGTTCCATGTTGTTCAGACACCACAGTATACCGCTGCAATCATACTACAATATAAATCTTAGATTACTTCTAGTTGCAATTCCAGTGATACCCAGATTTTCTCTTCCCATTTTAGCAATCCTTCTTCAATAGTTACTTCTTCCAGAAGTTCTTCTAGATCCATATTTGCTACACATTCCCTTATTTTATCAAGGATAGGGTTATATTCTTCTACAACAAATAGAGTGTCAATTCGTATTTATTCATAGTAGCCTTCACAATTCTTTCTTAGAATCTGGGCTTAGACTTCTGGAATTTCCTCAAAGTATTCTTCTTTCCTGCTTAAGGCGTCTACTCATCCGTTAACAGTGCCATCACAGTAAATAAGTTCATAGTCAAAGTCTAAAAGTGTCTCAAAGTACCATGTTTATCGTGCGGAGAGTTTTTAAGTTTTAGTAAAGTATACAATATTACAGTAATCAGTGTAAACCTTAACCTTATACTTACTTCCCAAACAGTAGTATCACCATTCTTTAAATACTTCAAGAATTACCATAAATTCTTTATCATAAATAGGGTATCTTAATTCCAGTCCATGCAGTTTTCATAAGAAGAATGCTACTAGATAATTTTTCCCATTTTCATCTTTCTAAATCAGTACTCCTCCAATAGCAAAGTCTAATAAGTCAGTTTCAATTTCCAATGGTTTATTAAGATCATACATAATAAGTACAGGTTCACTAAGGAGTGCGTTTTTAAGTTATTCAAACGCTGCCTCCATTTCTGGTTTATATGCGAGTTTCCTATCTTTTAATTTCTTCTTGCCTTTTTCATCTTCTTTAAGTCAAGTAGCATTAGTAAGCGGCTTAGCGATTTTACTGTAGTTTTTAATAAACCTTTAGTAGTAGTTTACTAAGCCTAAGAAGCTTTGCATTCCTTTTCAGGTTTCTAGTAGTTCCCATTCTTAGATTGCTTTAAGCTTGTCGGGATCCATTCGGACTTGTCCTAGTAAAATCAGGTATCCTAGGAATTTAACTTCTTAGACATAAAAGCTGCATTTTTCAAGTTCCACTAGCAGATTAGCGTCTTATAGTGTTTATAGTACCTTATGGACGTGTTCCTCGTGTTCTTCAAGGGTTTTTAAGAAGATAAGGATGTCATCAAGGTATACAATCACAAAGTCGTCAATATATATCCATAGTACATAGTTAATCATTCGTTAAAAGGTTACTAGTGCGTTAATTAGCCCAAATAGCATTACCAAACATTCAAATAATCCATAGCATATTCTAAACGCTGTTTTCCATTCATCCCCTTCACGGATGCAAATCAGGTTATACACTCCCTTAAGGTCCAAGGCAGTAAACCAATTTACACCAGTTAGGCAGTCTCGAATTTCCATAATAAGTGGTAATAGGGTTCAATCCTTAATAGTAATCTCATTCAGCTGTCTATAGTCAATAACTAGTCTAAGTTTCCCATTTTTCTTTAGTACAAACATAACAGGGTATCCAGCTGGTAAGGTAGATGGCCTAATATATCCTTTTTCTAGCTGTTCTTGTATCCATTCCCAAAGTGTTTTAAGTTCTACTTCACTAAGGTTATAAATTAGAAAGAACTTCATTATTTTTCCATCCACAAGATCTATACAGTAATCCCATTATAAGTAAAGTAGCTGTACTATTTCCAGTGTTAAGCTAAACAGTTTCTTATATTTCCTTCGGTATTGTCAAGGTGCTTTCTAGAGAATATCTTCTAGTTCTCCATTTTTCTCTTTTTCTTTTACTTCTGACAATACTTTATCTAGGGCTTGTAACTCTATTTTAACTCATACAATAACTCAGTCAATGCATACTCGTTCTCCTCTAACTCTTCTATGGTCATATTATAGTAGTACTAGTAATTTTTCTATGTTAAATCTAACCTTTCTTTTAGGTTCCATTCTCTCTTTTATGTTTTCTCTATTTTATTACACAGGAGATTTTATTTTTAGGTCTAGAGGCGCATCTTCGCCTTCCTTGCCCTCTCCATAGCTTAGTCACAGCTCCTAGGTAACATCTTCTTCCCAGAGTATTTATTTCATTTTCCAGTTAATTAGTAGGTTGCTTTATTTCAACCATAGGTGTCCTAGCATAATATCACAGGTATCAAGGCTCATAATATCACACTTAATATCCTCAAGGCGTCCAGCAATCGTCAAGGGGAGGTAATCAATCTCATATTTAACAACTATCTCATATTCTAGATATATAATACTTAAAACATAGGATAATAGTTTCTTAGCAGTGTTTAATAGCTGGAGTTCTATTACCAAGTCAGGAGTAATAAGGTTACAATCCGCACCACTGTCCACATAAATCGTAACTAGTCATTAGTTAATATACCCTTTAACCAATAGTTTTTTATTATTATGTCCAATTACATCAATTCGGATATTATCTAAATAGGTTTAGTCCCTTATAGTATTTTAATATTTTACACACCATTTGCATTTCAAATCCTAGTTTCAATCCTAAATCATACAGTAGTATCTTTTAATTAGGGCTTTATTTCCTTTCCCGCTATTAATGTGGGTTCCAAGGTTATAGCCTTTTCATATTAGCCTTCGGGTAGTCCAATAATACTAGTTCTTTTCTTGCTAGTGTTTTAGGCAGTCCCATGTGTTACAGTCAAGGAAATAATCCATCTAGCATTCCAAATTTTATAGGTAGTGATTTTGCATTTCGTGCCAATCTTCAAGTTTATCAAGGGCGTGTGTTTCGCAATATAAAGTATCATATAGCGTCCAATCATTATTTCCGCAGTGTTCATTAAATCTTAGGCTTTCTGCGCGCCCATTATTTAATGGGTGATGGAATTCTAGCAGGATAATGCGTAATAGGTCATGGTTAACAAGATATTTTTATACTAGAGGGTGTTCCTCTAGGTACTGTCGTCATTCTTCCTATCAGCGATATTCCTTAACTAGGGCGTCTAAGACTTCGCTGCAGTCGTGTTATAAGTCCCATGAGCCGCAGGTGCTGCATCCATTACAGTCATAGTCAAGGTCCTGGGATTCACAAAGTTCACATTCATAAAGGTTTTTATATTTAGCAAAGGGATATATGTTTTCATTAATTCTTCCGCTTTCGTCATAGATAATTTTATTTTTGCTAGTTTCTTTATTCAAGAATTCCTCGCAACTACATCCTATTTACTTGCATTTTTCACATCATTTTTCAAGGTATTCCTAGGCCAGTCTATCTTCTTCTTCAAAGAGTTCATACATAGCTTCCATGTTTCTGCGCCATTCGCTTTCGCAATTATACTAGAATCCTTCCATAAATCCGCAGTCAAGGCATCCTTAACATTCATAGTCTAGGTTTCAAGAATAGCAAATATCACAGTCATAAATATCTCATAACTCAAGGGTTTTAACCTTGCATTTATATTATAGTTCACAAGCTCCACAGTACTCACAGTCCTCGTCCCAGTCCAAGTCTTCCTTCTCGCTTAGGACTTAGTCACGGAAATTAAGAGTATCAATTCTCACTGTCTTATGGGTTTTCTTAGCTCGTGTTTTCTTAGGATAGTATCCTAATCCGTCCTTGCTGCTCTTGTGCACAAGGCATAAGTCATCATAGCAAGCCATCCAGCTTAGGTGGTCATGTGGGACTTCCATAATAGTGTCTATCTAGACCTTATCTTTAGTAGTCTCAGATTTCTTTCCATTCCTTTTTATATAGCAATAGCTTTCATCATAGCCCTTCTTGCCACAGAATCCACAGGTCATTTTAGATCAGCAGTCTGCTTCCTTATAGCCTTTCTTACCGCAAGTATTACAGGTTCCGTTAAACTTCCTATGGTTCAAGGTGTCAATATCCATTCTTCCTAGTCAAGTTCCATTATCTTTAGCAACATAGTCTTCTCATTTCTTTCCTTAGTTGGCCTAAGGTTAGTGTCTCATGGTCTAGCCGTTTTTTTCATCCCTTCGTTCCTGCTTCCTTTCCCATTATCAGTTATCAATCGCAATAGCTTCTTAGGTAAATGCAGTAAACATAGTTTTTTATCAGTCAGTTTTATAAATTTCATCTTTAACTTCTAACTTCAGACTATAGTAGTACATTTCCTTCTTTAATTCCTCAGTCCAATTAACTTTACTAAGCAGTTAGATAAAGGTTAAAGTGTGTTTATAACATAATCCTTTTTATTTAAGGTTTCAAAGTTTCTTTTCCACTTCTTAAGCTTCATTAGTAATTCCAAAGAATCTTTCCAGTTGTTCTTCAAAGTTTTCATAACCCTTAAAGACTTCCTTCATAAGTTCACTTTACTAAGCTAGGTCATTCTTCTTATCCTTAAAGAGTATCTTAAACCAATCAGCCGCTACATCTTTAGTGCATATTCCTGCGTATCAGATTCTTTTTTCCAAATCGTCTTCTAGGAACATCCTTAGATAGTAGTACTCAAAGTAAGTTCATAGTTCATCAAGGAACTAGCGAAGTTTAGTAGTGTCTCCGTCAAACTTTTCTAGCTATTCAATTTTTAGGACTTTTCCTAGTTCCAGTTCATTATCCACAGGGATCGCTAGCGCTATCATAGGTGCTACAGCAGGTGCCACAGCAGGGGCCACCTAGGGCGCCACTACTAGCGGGTTATTAAGCTATTGCTATAAGTTATTAATAGTTTACGCATGCTGCGTAATAGTTTATTAATCCGCAAAACACTGCGCATATAAATCTTAAATCATACGTTCCATATTTTCTATACAAGTTCTAGCGCTTTATTCTTATTACTCATGCTATTCATGTTCTTGTTCAAGAGCTTCCATTAGGATGTTCTGCTAATTATGGGCCATTTCTGCTAATACGTCTTCAAATTCAATAACGCTATCTGACTAGTGATCGCTTAGAGCTTGACTCTCGTGATCAGTGTCGTTATCTAGGACGCTAAAGGTTAGCATTCACGTCCTTATTTCCATATTACCCATAAGGTCTAGTAACCATCCAAACAAGAGTTATTAACATGTAACAAACCGTACACTAGATAGTTAGTATAGGGTAAATTCCCAAGGGACAAACCTAGTAGATAATTCTGGGTTTATGTTAGCAAAGCAGTTAGGAAACCTAATAAGCAATATAGGCAATAGTAAACAATATCACCAGATGGTAGAAGTGCAAAGCGTGTTACAATCTTAATTCTATATTAACAACTGGCTATCTAAGTTATCTAAATAAGCATAGAAAAGTAAACTTATATATCCAGTTAATCTAGGCGGGATCTATAAAAGATTATTAAATCCATGGTTAGATCTAGAGGAATTCTCTAGATCTTCTAGGGATCTAGGAAATATTACTAGATCCGGTTTTCATTAGTTAGGTCAGTCCTTAGTTAGTCCAGGGCAACCTACCCGGGGCCCCCGTGGTTGCGACCATAAAGGTTAGGTCGTGACAAGTTCCCATTTATACCTCCCTGAGCATTACTCTAAGTCTTTGCATAAGGTATCCTGCATAGCTAGTGTAATACAGCTGTGGCGGCTAATATGGACAGTAGTTGTTGTATTATTTGGTTTAGGCAACTCCAGCTCTAAACAAATCTTTTGCATAGCATGTATACTGCATAAGCCAGCTGAGGCTATTACCTTTATCCTAAATCCTTGCTTTAGCATAGATTTAATAAGTTCCCGCGTTAAAATGGAAAGCAAGGGAGCTATGATTATAAACGTCTAATTTTAGCTGGCTGAAAAAGGACCTTAAGAACCTCATAGTGGAAGAAGGAAAGAGTGGGAAGCGCCAGATAAACAGGATTGTAAAACAATGACATGGACAGTGGGGCTAGCATATCTTATTATGGCTTCTGTTGTGATACTGTAGGTACTTATGGTACTTGTGTAATATAATCCCCTAGCGCTATATTAAACCAGCTATAGTTAAGTTGTATAGTTAGTTATTATAATTAAGTATAGATTCGCAACACCTATTTTGCCTTTTACTGTAATAATATATAAAAGACTTAAGTTATAAGTAAAAAATATAAAATAATAGTAAATAAAACTAATATAAAATTATTATATAAAAAAGAAAAGCTATAAAATTTATAAATTAAAAATTAATTAAGTATTAATATAATAATTATAAAATTAAAAAAGTAAGTATTTAATATAAATATAAAAAGTTTTTATAAATAGCTATATAAAAAATCTTAAAGAAAAATAATATATAAGTATATATTCTATTAATATAAAGATTTTTATATATATATATATAAAAGAGCTTTATCCTAAGCTACTATTAATATAACAAAAGCCTGTTAATTTACCAGCCAAATGGTCCGCCACCTGATGTACATCGGGCCCAGTCGGGATGACAAAGGCAGGGGTCGCACCAATAATCCTTGCTCAGACAATCGTACTATAGAAGATAAAAGATTAAAATAAGAACTCTTTATATCTTTTCTATATATATATTTCTCTTTTTAACTTACGAATTGAGTGCAGGCGTCTTCTCCAGCAGTAAGCCTAGCAGCGTCTCTAGCGGCAATCTTAGCCTCAAGGGCCCCGGAAGCAGCAAAGGCCATGGGGAGGACGGCGAGAAGGACAGAGAACTTCATTTTGTTGTTGTTGATGAAACGGATGTAGATGTGAATGCTGATTGTGATGCTGTGATACTGCAGGGAGAGAGGAAATGACATAATTTATAATATCCAATGAGGGAATTAAATTTTGGTTAATACAAACAACAATCTCATCTTAATAGAAAAGCATCTCTATTCAAAGTCACTGCAGCCTGTGCATTTGATCGAACTTTGATCTGTGCATATAGCCACACGGTTTTCTTGTATTCGACAATGCACTACTGGCGCAGACTAGCATTACACCAAACCATAGCAAACAAAGTCTGCGCTTTGCCAGGGATAAGGAATATTGTGGTGGGCTTCGGACGTGCACCAAAATCAGACACATCGCAGGCCAGCTACTGGCTGTAGCGACGACGCGACGAGAATATGACAAGGAGGAAGCGCAAATTTTACGGAGACATGATTCCCAAAAGAATGGGGCCGTCACAGTAGCTAGATGTTGGGTTGTGGAGAAAGATCATGCGCTGCTTTCTCTTCTCAACTAATTCAATACTGTACATACTACAGACCTTTAGATACAACCCCTTGCAGCATTAGCTGCTTCAACCGATGTACATCTAAACTTAATTGTTGCCCGAGCTATTCATGCATTTGTCGAAAGGCTTTATCACCATTTTATTTATGCAAGATGCTTCTGTAGTGAGAGTTGCATTTATAGCTTGCGAGCTGCCTAGACAATGCCTTTTCTTGGATTGTAATTTTAGGTAGCTTTCCTGACGTATATACTTAGAATGAATTATGCTACTTTCTTTATTTTGTAGGAAGTTTCCTCGTAGCTTCTATTCCTGGTGACCGTATACATGCGGCTCTGCATTGATTGTAATAAAACAGCCAGTTCACGATCCTAATTTAAGCTTAATATTATACAATAACTCTGAAACACTGCCCTTAATGCTACTCGCGTAGGCATAAGAAGTAGGAGAGTGATGTAACTGGCGCTGCCCCAGCTGCTAGTGTTCCTATTGCCGTTGTCGGTTCTCAAGGTCGAACAAGCGTCTGTTTTTTTATTACATGAAGATGTCAAGAGACGATAGAAGGAAGTCAAATGTGCAATGTTATGTATTTTAACCAAGAAGTGCTATGGGTTTACATTCAATTACACGAGCGAGGATGAAGAAGCTAGCGGAAACTTTGTATTGAGTAGTCTTGTATATGAGCATTTTATTCAAGCAAATGAGAGAATGAATGAATGTGAGTGACTAAAATCCTGCTCTTGGGAATATGAGACATATATGCTCTAAATATCTTGGGGGAATGGCCCCTCCTCTGGGTCACAACGCCCAAATATGCCCTTGCACGAACAGCTATTTGTGCAATTGTCTTTGCCATTGTCTGCGATGCAAGAATACTAAAGCTAAAGCATTAATATCTCTTCCACATTCGTTTCTTTCAAGTAAAATTGGAAAATTGCAAAATAGAGACAACTCACGTAGTCAGACCAGCAGCCCCAGTTATAGCTGCTAATAAATGGATTCCATCCCGTAATCGGAGAAATCGCGGGGGCGGCAAGAGCCACAGGGAGGAGGGTAAGGACAATGGAGAACTTCATTTTGAGTTAATGGTTGATATTTCCTTTTCTCGTTGCCTATTGAAGCAAAAGAGTTTGCGATAGTTGGGAGGCTTAGTGCTAATGTGCGAGAGTGATGAATATTATCTTCAGAAGGCAGGGTTTGGTAGGTAGATTTATACTGGATGAATACAGGTTGTCTATGGAGTAAGAATAGAGGTTCAAAATGATGTAATATCTGATATTATGAGAGCGATGCATACAGTGCATACTCTGTTGTTGCAGTTTGTTCATTATCTTATGCAAGTCTGCTGCATGCCTACAGCATTGTACGAAGAACAGGCTGCATAGCGATTCAAGCTTTGCGGGGAGATGTAGATCAATGTATTGAAGAAGTGGATTAATGAGGCATTAACTTATTCTCGTCTTGTAAACGGTTTAGAGTTAGGACCAATTCGGGGTCTGTGTTGAAACAAACATGCCTAGCTCGGATGTTTTCACAACGGGACATCTTCTGCTGCAAGGAAGTCATAGCGAATACATAACGTCGGCGTGGGGATTTTACCCACGTGCCAAAAAGCAAAAAGATAACGGGTGCTTTGACTTCATGTGTCTCAAAGTCCAGCTAGACGTTAGTGCCTCCTATATTACTATGAGACTTATGCTCTGTAGCAACTCTGGGGTACCCTAAGCCCTCTCTTATTGGTCTGCCATATTGGCGTCGTTGCCTTTGATCCCCATTTGTGAATATTTCCATCTATGCCTAACCGAAGCTCTTTCACTACAGATCTATTGTTGATCTCTGCGATCCTTGATGGACTAGATGGTCTCATCCGAGCTCTAAGTCCTCGCCGCTGTATATGATAGGATGTTATCACCAGCCCTGGGGCTGTTATGACCTATAAAATATCGGAATTAGTACCTTAATTCAACCACCTGACCATGATTAGTTGGCGGTCTAGTATATCTTCATCTTAGTGTATCTCGACAAATAGTTGCCAAGAACTCTAGAACCAGCAAGCGACTTGGCAGCTGAGTGCAGAAGGCAATTGGTCCATGTGTTGTAACTTGACGTGCCTGACACAATTGCCAGTCGTCGTCACATGAGCTCCGCTAAAATAGAATGTCGTTTGATACAAAGAATGCCTGCTAGTTACTTGTTATAGGTAGCCAGTTCTACTAGCCTTGAGGCCGGAAAACTATCTCAAGCTGTAAATTGGCATTACCTCTGTGAGACTGGATGCGCTGCGGTTCCGTGATAAGAACGGGGAAGACGTAAGAAAATAGGAAATGGAAGAGCCCAAGTATCGCCTAAATCCAGATAAGCAATGTAAGAATTCTTGTCTATAGATTACAGGGCCACAAATGACTATTTAATCACTTGCAATTTGATCCTTAAACTCTATCACCATGTCAAAATCCCTCCATTTCTCCCTCTCAATATCCTTAAAGAGTATTTCGGCCACGACGCCCTGCCCAGGGAGCTCCTTGATCTCCTCCGTCTCAATCAGGCCGACGCTCTTCGCCACTGCTCTCATCGAGGTATTGTGCTTCATAGTGCCCGCCTCAATGATATCCGTATCCAGCTCATTACTCAACCGCAGCAAGACTTGCATGAGCGTCTTTCCCAGTCCCTTCCCTCGGACCTCGGGGCTTAGTCTGATACCGATGTTTGCGACACTCGGCTTCTCACCGGGGCCGGTGATCTCAAACACCCCTCCCCAACCTACAAACTTGCCCTCCAATGAGACGAAAACGTCGAGAGCGTGGTGCCGGGTCCGAGACTCGGCGTACATTTTCTCCATCCTTTCTCCGGGGATGACCACTGGCGGTGGGACCTGAGGCTCGGTAAGAGGGGCTTCGGTGCTCTTTGGGGCCGGCGGGATGACTGCCTCGTTCTGCGAAGCGTATAAATGCGGGTGTCTCGGCGGGTGTCAAGCGAATAAACCTAAGGCTCGGCTCTGGGCGAGAGGGGAGGCTAATGGTCCAGTCTTTGGTGAAGAATCTGTCGTCTTTTGGGAAAGACGCCATGGTTTTGAAGGTTTTCTTTCAAATTCTTTCAACTGTGTGATTTATTTTTCCTGGTTTCTTAAGGCAAATGAGACCGTAAAAAAAGAATTGGATTGATAAGTCAGAGCCAATTGATGATGAAGTGATTTAATGGTATTTATCCTCAGAGATAAACCAGTTAGTGAGGGACTCTAGCCGGCAATGCGGCAATACCAGGCAGAAGCCATACAGAAATGGTTAGATGTCATGGAGATCTTAGGCAGCTATCATTGATTATTGTTTATCATGAGACGAAGGAAAGGATCAAAAATACCAGAGACGCTGAGCTCAGGCTTAATACAAGCAATGTGCGAATGAATGTTGAGATGTATTGATAGAAGCAAGAAACTAACTGCAGCCTGTCACTTGTTGTAGGTACACCTCTAGAGGGGGTCACCTGACTGCATGTACGCATAGCGCCCCAGTAGTATACTCGGTTCCAATAGGCACATTTGAACCTCCTCCTCCCAGTGTCTAGTGTTTTTGCTAACCGGGAATCTGTTTTGAATTGAAGAATAGCTTAGGCAACGATCTTTTAGTTTTCTATTTCGGCTGTAGTAAAATAACCCTTTGCTGATTTGGTACATGGATGCTGCTAGTGCTATCCATAATTTTTACGCTGAGCTTGTCTGCCGTCTCTGGCCTTTCTTTTCTGTGCGTATCGCCTATGTCTACGAAGATACAGTGTAGTTGTTGGGATCATCAACCAGTGTAACACTAAACAGGATGGCTTTGCACAAAACTTCTGCCTATACACCTTGGGTAATATATGCATTTGTGCAAATGCGAACTGGAACTCGTGCTCTTTTTGAGTGGATTCTGTTGAGAAAGAGGAAATACTACACTGTGGTCTAGCTATAGTAGACAAATTGAGTTCTGTAATGCAAACAATCATGTCCCATTCGACCCATTACACAAGCCGCAAATCCTACCGGGGTCGTTGAGTGATTACTTATTCCAAGCTTGTTTTTGATAACAAGGAATGCATTTAGGTGAGAATTTTGCTTATTCTTTCTTTTACTGCTGAAAATACTTCCTAGCGGTACTCATTCATATCGGCAGTTTCAGCACTTTTTTGACGCTCTTACTTGGACCTGTATTGCAATCATTCCTTGAAGCCATTAGTTTGACTTAGATTAGGGATAGGTTTGTAGCTATTGAGAACGTATGCATTATACCATTATTGGACTATGGCCATAATTCTAATATCCTACATCCTCTACTCACTTGCCTTGCTTGTTCTTCAAACAAAGTGGAGGAGAGGTTAGTAGAGTCTTTTGAAAGGGCAGACAATAATTGGACAGATTGGATAGCCGCTCTGTACAGTGATGCTTTCTAATGAGGGTACAAGATTAATACAAGAGAATACATATATATATATATATATACTTTTTCGGAGATTCAAGATCAGGTCATGTGCCATTGCTAGAACTTAAATGTCTGAGCGGAAAAGAAAAGAAACGACGCCAAGAATCGTTGCGTGGAAACACTCGTTTCTCGAGTGCTTTCCCACCTCCTAGGATCATTTACTCGTAGATATGCAGACTCAAACGATAACGGCCAAGCTCAACGGTCTAAGATTGATTTAATTTACAAATAATATAACCTTCAAGTTTTGCATTGTTCTTATTATTCTCCGCAAAAGGTTTATTCACACGATGTGAGCCGTATCGCGGTCAAAGCTTCTACATGGACACAGCTTCGCGAGAGGGCTGTGCACATGGAACTTTTCGGAAAAGACCTGAGCTCGGGGTGAGAAATCGAGAAGAGGTGGTACATTTTATTGCATACCCAGTCAACATAACTCTCAAACTAGTGTATTGATCCCTCATGCATGCGTCGACAGCCAACAACGGTCTCAATGTTTTTTTCCCCCGCCCTATTCTCTCTGGCTCCTTCAATTAGCGTAAAACAGTCGAGTCCAAACCCACGCATTTCTTCTGGCTACCATGGCACTAGAATAGACCAATTGTTTCCCAAGTGACGGAGCAGTAGTTCTTTAGTCCAGCACAGCGTCGCTGATTGGGATAGATTCGATGCGCATCATAAAGTCCGACGCGGGGTGAACACGGTGCCCCGAGCTCATTCTCATCACCCGTGGTTTGTTACTGGGTGAGTAGGATTCCATATCTGACAGAATTTTTCCGACAGAGTCTATGATTTCCATGGCTGGCGAGCTGACTTGGCTGGCTGATGTCCTTTGAGAACAGCAAGTCGAAAGTTAAAAAAAGCATAGGAGTAATGTCATCCAGCACGTACAAATATGCGATTGGCCCTCAATTATTTTAGTGCAGCGAGAAGAGGGTTGGCACTTGAGCATGAGCCTACTGTGGTGCCTCTGTGGAACAGGATGAGGGTTTAGAAGATGAGCAGCGCTTGGACATCTGCTAGATGCTGCCTTGTATTGAGCACGACCACGAGCTGCGCGAAAGGATTGATCAGATGAAGCTAAAAGCAAGCGTCTGTGCGCGTTTCCACATTCGAAACTCTTGACCAAGTCATATGTGTGTAAACTGCATTTGGATATAACCATAAAACTCGCTCATTGTTTTCTATAAGTAGCGCCTCTCTCTCGCCTAACATTGGTGTCACTCTCTTCAACCACATCTTACTTGCCTTTCAAAGTCATCAACCGAAGTCTATTCGAAAAACCACCGCCCAAGATGAAGTTGTCTCTTCTTCTCGCTGCCCTCCCCATGGCTCTTGCCACCCCCGTGGCTATTGCTCGCTCTACTGGTGGAGATGATGTTACCTGCTTGCGTACATATGTAAGTCAACTTTGTGTCACTATTCAGGTTGGAATAATAATTAATATTTTGACTTCAGTATGACTGTGTGGGTTCGCAGGGTGAATCAAACTGCGAACGGAACTGTGACCAGCAGCCGGAACAAGAGCCGGAACAAAAGCCGCCCTACCAAATGTGTTTTACTCCAGGTATCGTTTGCTAGGCAAATGTGAGCCAAGGCAAGAGTTAAACATGTACCGTGGATATATCCTATTTTTATTCTGAAATGTTCTCATTATCACATGAGTATATTAAAAATACGCTCTTTATATATTTATCGATACATGTAGTTATCTTAATTACAACTCAAATTTTCAGAATCTCAACAACTACGTATGATATCTCTTGTAAAGACACAGCCAGCGTCACTTTCCTTTCTCTGGTCCATGGGACGTTGACAGTTGTAGCCGCATTCCAGGGCAACAGCGGCTTATGTATAGGCTATATGAGTACCAATAGCATCCAATGCCTAAAGACACGAATAGCTCCAAATTGAAACGCTCTAATAGTGATTTCCGCTATATAATCGGCCCCCAAATGGCTGTATTCCTTCAGCGCCGCAAATGCTTTCATTGTAGCCCAGAATAGATGGACTCTCTCTCTCGTCTCCCTATCGCTGCTTCAATTGTCTACAGTGATATCCTTGAGTAATAATATTGAAGTTTATAGCTACATGTATCTGTCACGCTTGGCTAGATGACATGTAGCCTTCATAAAGCAGAATCGCCATGGCTATCATGGGCGCAGAAACGACCAAAGTGGTGATGATTTGATGCCGATAGAGTCCAATGGAGGGAGAAGATTTTAATCTAAATGCTATATCCAAAACCAAGTGATCTGCATAGAAACTCTATAGACAAGAGAAAAACGGCTCCCAAGATACGCATTGCCTTTCATGTGCATGAGCATTCGCTGGCGCATGACTAGCGGCACAATTGCAGTATTGAGCCTTACGCAATGCGATGCCAATGAAAAGGCGATCTATTACATGCATGTGAAGCTGTATACCTAGAGATTGTTTAATGCTGAATTGGTTGGCAGCAGGGCGGTGAGTGGTGCCCCAAAAGTGATGAAAAGGTCAGCCTGAAATGCAAGTCATTGATGCAGAAAATTCACTCCGCTCTCAAATCGCATTTAACTCTCAACACGCAAACCCAGTTCTTTTCGCCCTACTCTCACTTCGATATCAGAAGCCGGAAGCGGATAGTCAAACAGTCGCGATGTGTTGCCTTCGAGTTTCCGACTGCTTTCGCGGTATCATGCTCTCTTCTATCGTCTTCAGAAGCCCTCGCCACCTTCGATTTCCGTCGTATTCGTCGTATTTTTCTAGAATCGCCAATGGAAAACTCAATCGATCAGCATCAGCATGAAGCTATGACAGAAAGCCCCCCCGCCAGGATACTCTGTTGCCGCCGATATAGGTGACAAAGAAGGTGAAGGAGGCAGGCTATTTGCTTGTCCTGAGATTGGATGTGATGGCTTCACATTCGATACAGTTGACGAATGTCAAATTCATGTCAAGGATTGGCACAATCCTCCATACTCCTGCTCAGAGTGCGACGCGAGTTTCGCCGCAATGCCGGCGCTTAAGCGACATTTCAAAGCCAGCGGCCATTACAATTGGATCTGTCAAGAGCAACACTGTGAAATGAAAGGTATCTTGTTCGCCAATCGATCCGAGTTCGTGGCTCATGCCTTGCGCATCAGCGGCCACGAGCGCTTACTTCCAGCAGAGGACCTCAAGAGCCCCTTGTTCCCAAGCCGAATCAACTACGCCGAAATCATACACATTCCCTGCGATGACACTACCTCTGAGCCTTCAGACGAAGAGGCGTTTCAGTGTCTCGAGCCGTCATGCCGTAGATACCAGCATCTTTTCCACTCCGAGAGCGAATTCGGCAGACACCAAGAGTCGCACGCACACGTCAACGCCATCAAACATTCCGAAGATCTTTGTCAATCCGGAAAGTCTGTGGGGGATGTTACGACAGAACAAGAGGCAGCCAGAGAGTTTCGGTGTACCGCCAAAGGCTGTCCGTTCTTTGGGGAGAAGCTAAAGACGAGTCAAAGTTTTTACCGGCACATCAACACGACAAAGCACGCGTATCCGTTGCTCAATTCGGCGTCTAATCCAACGTCACCGACGGCGGAAATCCGACAGCGGTTTGATCGGCTTAATCTTGCATGCGACGAACCTGAGTGTCCCAGATATGAGCACCATTTCGCAAACTATATGAACTTTACGAGGCATATTCAATCGGTTCCGCATCTAAAAGCCGTTTCATACGGCCAAACCAAGAGAAGTGCATTTCCCTCTGATAATATACAAGGAGCGACCTAGATGTCGGAAGAATCACAATCGGCGGCCACGGTGGCCATCCCTTCGACGCCAGTGAGGTGGAGTTCCTATTCGTTTGCGCCGATAACTCCTGATACGGATTCGACTACACACATTACCGAGTTCCGGGAGATGATTACTTCTACGAAACGGTCGATTCGAAACATTTCTCCGTTGACGCCACCGCCGCCATCCTCCTCATTGCCCTCATGGAGAGAGGAAAGCCTAGTGAAGAAGAACGAAGAGCTAGAAATTGAAGTGCGGCAGCTGAAGGATAAGATGGAACGATTGAGATCCGCATACAAGGAGCAGATAAGCTCGCTGTTCCAGGCTTTAGGCGCAGAGCAAGCGCGAAAAACGCCCTGAGACTGCAGGATTCGACGTCTTCTCGCAAACATGCGAACCAGTATGGGTGAATGGGCCGTTGTCTTTTTGAGCGAACACTTGCGCTGGCTGACAAAAGCATGATATAAGCATTGCTGACTGGTGGATTTTATACAAGATGTGCTGGATTGGGCCAAGAGTGGCACTGCACAGCCGCTGGATGTACTATATGTAGTAGGCACGGGATTGGTGGCCGGGCATGGATTGAGTGTTTACAAAGAGAGCCTGACGACGGCAATCTTGGCATCTTGGCATGTGCGTGTTTGTTTTGTGCTGGCTAGGAGCTCAATCAAGAGCAGGAGTGTACCAAATACGAGCTGCATATTATCCCATATCATAACCGGCAATCTGCAATTGCTGAAACTGTAATAGAGTCCTCGGTCAGCTTCACTGTGCAGTCGTCAAGCCTGCTTATTTGTACGCACACCGAGGGCAACTTACCCTCTGTCTACTGCATATACCCGCTCAATTCACTGATTCACGAAAACTACATGTATAGCTTTACGCAGACAGACTCGTCGCCACGAATACAATGACAAAACACCAAGGATGCGTCATTGCAGCCGGCAGCAACTTGGCATTGCTACCAATACACAACTACCTCCAGGAATAAGACGCATTACAACATCTAAAAGTAGTACAAGAGCTAGCCTTGCCCAATCCGGGAACTCGATCCAACGACAGCTGATGTTTCTGCGGTGTAAGTGCACACGTAGCCTTACGCGGAAGTAGGTATCCCTTCTACTGCTTTGTATAAGCGACATGTAGGTATGTAGTACAAGTAGCCCTCTACTCTTACATTGTCGATGGCCAAGCGATTCATCCTGTTACTACGTGACGTTGGCCATTCCCAATGTCCACCAGCAACATGCTTAGCGGGGCCGTTGAAGCTCAAGAACAAACCCCCAGGTTCTCACCGCGAATAAACAGGCAATAGGTCCTCCGCCTGTCTCCTCCACATGGAGCAGGTCACAGCAACATGCTCTCTCTGCACACACGACCCTGCTGCGTTGTTTCTTCCACCAATCACGGCGGACTCCACGCTTACATAACTGCTCACCTTTCAGCAGAGACTCCTTGTACAGTATTCTGCATCCTCCAAGACGCCGCGGACAAGAGAGGCGGATCGCCGGCACCAGGCTGGGCCAACTGGCGCTAGCCGTGCCAGGGGCTGCTTCTCGAGACCTTCCCAGCTGGTATAGCTCAAACGACGGCACCGCAAGGCCAGACTTCGTATAGGTGGAATATTCCATCGACTCCGCTGCCTCGCTGGAACCGGATCGAGGGCGGCTTACTTGGACTTGGACAAGCACGGCATCCGGTACACGTCGACGTGATGCCGCGGCCAGCGTCGTTTTTGTATAAAAGACGCCGGATCGGCAGCTGATCTTGTCCGCCCTCTGCTCGTTGCCACAGCCAGCTTCAAGCCTCTCCAGCTCGTTTGTTGATCCTTAGTCCCAGCACCGCATCACCTTCAAAATGCTTGTCAAGAGCGTCCTCGCCAGTCTTTCGGCCGCCGCCATGGCCATGGCCGCCACGCCTCTCGAGAGCGGCAACTGGGTATCGGCCAGCCCCGGCTTCCAGCTCCAGACCTGCGCCGGAGGCAGCGCCAGCGGCAGCACCTTTAGCATCCCCACGAGCCCCAACGGCAGCACCAGCGGCTCGGGCTGCTCCAACGGCCATCTGCGGGCCGAGAACCGCTACACCGACGACTACTCCTCCGGCGTCCACCAGTTCGCCGGCACCTTCAAGATCAACTCGTTTGGCGGCAACAAGGTCGCCATCAAGCAGACCTTCAACGGCAGCACCGGCCCCTACTTCATCCTGGGAGTCAAGAGCGACGGCACGCTCTACAGCGTCGAGGGCGGCGCGACTCTGGCTTCCGGCGTTGCCACGGTCGGCTCGAGCGTCACCATCAACACCGTCCACAACGCCGACATTCACAGCTTCAGGGTCTACGTCAACGGCGCGCTGGCTTTCCGCGACGACAATGCTCCCTCCGGAAGCTTCTACGACAAGATTGGCGCTTACACCACCGACAGCGGCACTGGCCCTATGAGCATCACCTGGTCTGATGTTGCCTTCTGGACTCGCCAGTAAGCGCCGGACTTGTAGACAGTACCGCTCTTGGGAGTGGGTTTTCATTGTACATCTGTTGGAGAAATCTTTACATGCACATTTCATGCAAGCGGGATGATATGTCTAGCTTAATGTGCTTGTTCCGTATATAAGTAAATTGATGATTTAGCAGCTCGTTTGGAAATCGTGTTCCAGATTCATACCGTCGTCGTCATCTTGTCTCTCGTGCTCTTGCTAGGCTGCTGCGTGTGCTCGCAATATAATTCTCCGGTTGGCAGGGATCCAATGCAAGATACTGTAGTATCTGAGTCCATGTAGACCCACAAACGTGCTTGTTTGCTGAGAGCCAAACAGACTCGTTCGAGAAGAATGGTTCGACCGGCGACTCCGTACGCTATGCTGCATCGAAGCAGGAGCTGCTTAAAGGAGCTAGATTCATGAATCGAGTAGCTGAAACAGGTCATTGATGGAGCGGGCATGCGGAAGACTACTGTTAGTGCTCTATTAATAGGCAGTATCAGCTTATGATGAGTTTAGTATTAGTATACGCAAAAGTTCAGCGCTGCAAGTCAAGGGACATCTACATCTCTTTATAGCAATATATTTCATTACATCTGCATTCCTGTCTTCTCTTAGCCCTGGAACTCTTTGGCCCGTCTTTGAATCGATCATGTTATATCCAGATTCAAATCAAGGCTGTCTTGGACTCGTTGGCATTACAAAAGTGGAAGCAGTAATTAATCGCCTGGATATTCACACCTGACGCAAGTATTTACAGGGTTTAAGCTAGTAACAAATTAAGCCATTAATGGAACTTTTCAAATTCTACGCCAATAGTGTTGAAGAGCGCACTGGAGTGTGTATTCACGATTGTTGGGGTTTCTTGCGGCTCAGTGAGTTCATGCTCTAAACTTTATACATGGCGCTCCAATAGCAATTCCATTGGAGTATTCAGACTTGAAGCGATCCAAGATAAAAGGCCGTAATCCTCAGATGAAGATGGGGTACATTTGAATCTGACATGCTGATGTGGAAGGAGCTTGGTCTGGTTCATGTAGTTTGCTCCCTAGACCATGGCGCTTCTTGTAAATCTTCTGCCATGTACCGAGTTAAAAATTCTATGGCATGAGTACCTAGAATCCTTTTTTTTTTTTACAAAAGTTATCTTTAAGCGCTGGGCGAGATGTCGAAAGTTTACAACTTCAGCGGACACCAATGACTAGGGAAGAGCTGCCCCTCCTCCATTCAAGGAGAAACGACGAATCAAGTTTCGCAGAAACGAACTAGAGAAACAAGCCAAGTTAGGATAGATGGCTTAAAGAAAACGTGTATGTAGAGATTATATGCAGCGAACTAGGCGGCATACTATGGAACCCGTTGGATAAACATGGAGAGAGCGCTTCAAGTGGCAGCAATAATGGGAATATATTCCGACATCGAAGCCATCATCGCATGCAAACTCAAGAAGGCCTAGTCAACTACTACAAATTTGGGTCAGCCGAAAGCCATCTGATTTCGACTGACTCTTTGTTACAAGTCTGCTGCTCAGTTTGCCTGCGCATGTACACATTCGATGCCATCTTTTAGTGCAGTTAATGTCACTATAAACTAATCATAACACCAGGCTATTGTCCAGTACTTGATTTCAAGCATTCGTAATCTTAATTTCTTACGCCTCATGAACAGACGGGATGTGACTTGGCTGCTCGCATACACGTAAAGTCTCGTGTGTCTTTGGCACCCACGCGGCCTGTCTAGCTATGTGCGCTTCTGTGCCTTGTCGCATTCATCACAGCTTGCAACGTCACAAATTTCCACCGAGAGTATTTCTCCAGGGTGCTCATGCCCATTGCCATACCGCTTATCCGTTCTACAGTGCTTACATGTCTGCAGCTTAATATTTAGTAGCAGCTCTTGCAGGTGCATCTCGACCCACCAACGCCAGATTGATGGGGATGATCGATCAGTCTAGCTTCAGACGGAATCTATAACCCAATGGATGATCAAAGGCATCCCGTTAAGCTGCAATATCAAGAATCGTTGACTCAGCTGTCCAGTGACTGAGAGATTTGTGCATTTTCTTGCGTCTTACATGGTAGCGAACGAGCACCATGCCGCATTTGCGTTAAAGCGAGAGCTCTATTTGGCAGACATTGTACGGCGAAAAGAGCACGACCAAGATGCTGAATCCATGTGTGTATTTTGCTAGAAGATTACAAGTGTATTGTCTTCATGTTCCGTCTCCACGTCATGGCAAAGCACCGTCGTTACACCTTCTGCTATGGACCTTATTCCTGCGTCAAGGTTCATGTACGATGAATTCTGCCGGGCTCTAACTCTAAAGACGGTCCGGTATTTAGCGCACGTGCAGCCTCTCCCAGGCCCCTCCGTCTGCCGGCTGAGTACAGGGTACTTCGCCTGGCGCTGCCGACGCGCGCAGATCACAGGTCCGGGCTACCCCCCGCCGCTTTCACCGCCCAGGATTCGATTCGCTGGGCATCATCACCACAACGACCTTGTCCTGCCCTTGTCTCGTTCTGTGCTGGCATCGCCAAAAAAACCCACCACACGTCTCCCCGCAGCCTGTGATCGGACCCTCCCCGCGCCTCAGAGGCTTGTGCCCTCATAACTTCGTCCCGCCGGACAGAGATGACTCGGCCGTCGCCATGGATTTTGTGAGCAGCCCGTCACCAGGGGAGCCCCCAACGCTGAGCTGAGCCGAGTGAGCTTGAGCGGATAACGAGATCAACGTGTCTAACCCGTCTTTGCCTCTGCAGTGGTCGCGCTTGTTAAGCCCTCTCTCCTCCGGGAGCTCCCGCCAGGAACAGGCAAAGGATCCCGCCAAGCGTCTTCATCGCTTCGAGAAGGAGTATGCCGGATTGCTGGTGAGTTGGCTCGTCTGCTGCGATGCCCAGGCCAACAGCACATTCGGGTGTAATCATCCTTGCGCCGGCCATGCTAACGCGACCGTGTCCCCTCCTTTAGTCCATCTGGCGCAAATCTACCAACCTGTCCCAAGACATCGACGCCGCCGAAACGGTCGAGATCAGGCTCCAAGAGCTTACCAACATCCTCAGCGACGAAAGCCGCCGGCCGCTGCCGCACCCGTGTATCCAGTATGCCTCGATCAAGCAGATATACGTGCCCATCGGCAAGATTGCGACGTCGTCCTACAACGAATGGATCATAAAGGAGGCTGTCCTCTTCTTTGCGACGCTAATTGAGAGCGAAGAAGAGGCATTTGTCGAAAACCACACCTTCTCTGCCAGTCTTACAAACCTGCTGGTGCGCATCACTGGCGTCAACAGCGCTCGTCTCGGGCTGGATACCGAGTCACGAGTCGTGGAGCTGGCATTCAACATCACCACCAAGATACGTCTGGACCCTGAGATCTTGCCTGCTTGGTTTAAGACGCAGCAGGACGTCAACCGGCCAAGCGACAGGGCTGCCAGTGTCCGGGACAAGTTCGCCGGTCGAACTAAGAGGGCCGATTTCCCCCTCTTTTACATCCTGATGGACTACATCCACCACGAAGGCAAGGTTGGCGACTTTGCGCGTACGGGGCTTCTGTACATCATTGAGGCAGCTTCGAGCTCGGAATCGTTGGAGCAATGGATCGTCGAGAGCGACCTGTCGACGCTCATGGCCACTGGGCTGGGAGCTCTATACAGCCAGCTGAGCCGCAAGCTCGTCATAGACCACCTGCCGAATAACTTGCCGCCTATCCTCGCCCTCTCCGACTACCAACACCCAACATCAAACTACGAAATTGTTAGCTCCTGCTCTGGCGAGTTCCAATCCCACCTGGAGACCTTTTTATCACACCTCCTCTTTTGGCAAGACGTCTTGAACCATTGCAAATCTGTCGAGGTCAAATCGACACTCCTTGAACATTTCCAGGTTATTTTCTTACAACAGCTCTTGTAAGACTCCATCATGGGGTGTTTATGTGGTATTCGTGGGTATGCTAACGCCGGCCAAATTCTAGATACCCTTCATTGCTTGAGTCTTCCGATATAGACGGAGGCTCGTCCGTTGCAGTTTTGACCTATCTTCGTCGTATCATAGAATCTCTGGATCACCCTGACATGATCAACCTCATTCTTCACTACCTCTTGGCTTTACCAGAGACTGTCACTTCGAACAGCCCCCCCTTCTGGGACTGCTATAAGCGCTGCTCGACAGCGCAAATCCATGGATCTCGCTACAATGATGGCGGAGAAACCCGACACGACTGCTACGCCGCTGCTTTTTAACTTGGTCGATCTTATTCTGGCTTGTCTTCGATCGCGCAACCAGCAAACCATTTATGTCACCCTCCAGCTGGTGTCGGCCATTGTGAAAAGGCACCATCGATACGCAGTGCTCACCCTCCTTCAGACCGACATGTTTCCCAGCAACAACATCAACCGAACTGTGGGCGCCCATGAACAAGAGATTGAGTATCTCATGGCTCTGGCGGAGACTATTGGCGGCCGAGGCGACTTTGATGAGACCTACGAGAGCATTTTGAAAGATACCATGGCTCGGCTCGAAAGCCACCCATGCTCTTTGAGGCTGGTTGCGCCCAGACTGTCACAGCACAACCACAAGACACCTACAATTCCAGACAGTCTTCCGGGCGCGCCAAAAGATGTTAGGGAACACACGCTCCGCAGCGATGATCTTTTACTCAACTCTATACTCGATTTGATGGAAAACTTCTTCATGAACCCAGTAGAGACGAATTTGTCAGTCACCGATACCATAGTTGACATGGCAATATGCGGTTATATGAGCATTGAGGGCTGGCTTGCGCGAAATCCCAAGAGCTACACCTACGCTGGGGACGAGCAGCAGCCGGAGCCTGAAAAGGGGATTGAAACTAAATCACAGCAAGAAGGAGAAGGAGAGGAAGAGACGGAGACGGAGACGGAGACTGAGACTGAGAAGGGGGACGACGCCGATACTGAGCCCGGTAATAAGTCACTGGCTGATGAGCTTGGTTCGCAAGACGGTGATTCCTCGGATGGCGGCTTCTCGACGTTCACAGATGACACGGAGGCAGAGAGACTGGAGTCAATGGAAAAGTGCAGGCGCCGACCAAAATGGACTCAGCAATCTCTTCCTCGTATTCTTATTGTGTTGAAGCGCCTCTGCGACCAGGTCGAGGCTTTCAAGCAGACGGTACCTCGATTTGACGAGCTTCTTCAACAGCGACGAGAAGCTTTCCAGACGGCGAATGCAATCATGGACAACCCTCCAGCCCCGGTTCAGCCTCGCACGCCAGAGCGGCCGAGTTCCACTCTTGATGAGGTTATCCGATCCGTGTCTCCGTCTCGTCCGACTGGCCTTGAGGGTTTTGCTCAGCGGCTGCTGTCAGAACTCTCAACTCCTAGCCGCTCCGTAACGCCCAGAGGCCGCAAGAATAGCACTCGGACGTCCGGTGCTTCGACGCCTGGCTACAATGTGTCGGATCTGCTCTCTCCCAGCCCCTTCCCCAATACTTCCAAGCCTCTGCCCGACCCCACCAGGAACGCTCTTAACCGGAGCTTGTCACCGTCAAGTGCTCAGAGCGGAGCCAGCGGAGGGCGAGAAGGGCGGCAAAGCCAAGCAAGCATTCAGCCAGCCGAATTTACAGCCATGGATCAAAGCATTTTAGCCCGGCGGGTAGCCTTGCCAGGCGAGCAAGTCAAGCTGATGCCATTGGACTCGGAGAGAAAGCCGGTGCATGATGCTCCCGAGTCTTTGTTCTCCGGAGATGAACTGGCCAGTCTAGACGGAGACGATAGCAGTGCGGACCGGAGCGAAGTTGCCACCGAGCCGACTGTTACGACGGAAACGACAGACAATGCCGAACCAACAAGCCCGACGAGTGATGAAAACATGGTTTCGGTGTCGCATGTCATTACCAACGTACTGATATACCAATCGTTCCTTTTGGAGCTGGCCAGCTTGATGCAAGTTCGGGCCGGGCTGTTCAATGAGGTACGCTTTGTTTGATTGGATGCGGAGTTGGAGATGCCATCACTTGGCAGAGGATTTTATTTCCCGGAGAATGCAAGAATATGAGTTTTCGCGGGAAGTTATTCGGGGTTGGATGCGTTCTCCATTCTCCGCGGCACTGGAGCGGAATGGATGGAGGGCGTCGCTGTAGTAGGATCAAGGAACATTGCATATTGTATAAAGTTGCATAGTGCGAGAAGAAGACTGCATTTTTAGAGAATAGCATGATGAGAGCAGGCAGCCAGGAAACTGTGTGCGTGAGAAAGAGAGCATGTGCTTGTGGGTGTGTGGGTGTGGCTTGCTTTCGATCTGTTCCCCCAATTCCCGCTCAATCCCTCGTACACAGTACCCGAGTGATTTATGGATAGCGAGAGGAGGGCAATTCACCCGACGGGTTTATTGCAGACGAGTTTATGACATGACGTGTAAGTGCCTTGCGGCGCGCGTGTGTGTATGTACGTAGAGAAGAGATCAGACGCCGCGAATGGATCTGGCCTTGGAAAGAGCGTTGAAGAAATTAAGTGAAGAAAGCGTGTTGGTATGGCTTTTTTTGTATATTGCTACGGGTGCGGATTGATGTGTAACTGACGGACCACCCAAAAAAAATAGGGACAGCGAGGTCTGCTATTTAGAATACATGAAAGTATGCAAAACAGATATGGCATGGAGAATAAATGTATGCCTCCAGTACTAGAAAGGCGAGCAGAGATATAGACAGAATGATGAATATTCCGTTGAGACGCCCGAAATGCTCACGAGAAACCTCGTCAACAGCACATGGAGAGAGAACAGTGTATAAGCACGAGGGAGGTGAGAGTGCAGTGTGAGCAAGATTTCTTTTTCTCCCCCCGTAGTGCGATAAAGATCATATTAATTACCATATGACCAAGGTGAGGCTTATAATCAAGCCATAGGATGTCCTGACGAAGACATACCAACTACATGTAGATATGAGGCAAATGGATTCTACACGAATTAGGCATCGTGCGGCTCTGTGCGGCGTTTATACGTCTTCAATGTGCACGTCTCCGATTTTAACCGGCTGGGTATGTAGATTGCACGGTATCTTGCAGAATCCGTACGTTCTGGATTGTATCTGGTTTACTTGCGCTGACACTTTCTATGCTACCTGCAGAGCGTTGCATGCGTTAGTAGCTGATTATGGGAGTTGCCTCCAACAACTTGAAGATGCAGAGAAACGGCAGCGTGTGCAGTGCAACGCGCATTAGCTCTGAAATGAAATGCTTTTCGTATAGCAAATGAGCTTTTATCTAGCTTGAACAGCCTCGTCGCTGTGTTGAGTCTCTAGAGTTTTGAGCATCGAGCATGCATGAGTGTCATTCAAGTCATGGGAGACGACGACTAAGGGTTACGGATCATCACAGCGAGTGGGTTCGTCAGCTGGACTGCATGTATGCTGTCTTGATCTCCGGGAGAGAGCCATCTTTGCGTAGAGATGATGAGAACGAGCAGCGCTGTTGCAGCAGTGATGCGGCTGGTTGGATCTCATGATGAAGTACCTACCGCTTCTGAAAGATGATGCCTTACTGGTAGTATGTGAGCATGCCCATTTTTTGGTAACTGTCTAAAGGGCCTGCCTGAGAGCACTTCCTATGCGGTATATGCTACTGTACGAGCGGGCGCCTCAGCAGCTATTAGAAAGGCATAGTTTTGTGTTTTGCATTGGACGAGGCTGTCGCTGCTGGAGTTTTCACACCCTTCATCAGGTCACTTGAATTTGGAAATTGAGATGGATATACCGGCTTGTGCTTGCAAAAGAAAAGAAGAAAAAAAAAGTTGGTCGCGGCGAGAGCGAGACACGGGCTGAGACGAGGACGCTGGCACGGCAGGCAGATGGTGTTGAGACGAGACAAGATGAGACGCAGCTGCTCGAGAGTGAGACATGATGCAAGGCAGAGAGACGAGCAGACGTCAAAGATGCCCGTCTGGTGATACAATAGTGAGAGCATTACATAAACACGGCTTTTGCCACCAATGGCAAAGGAAGAAAAGGGTAAAGTAAGGGAGCCTTTACGTTAACCTATCGCCACGATTTTGGGTACAACTATGTAAGGGAGTTTTTGTTTAGGTTGGCTGCATGGCCCGGATCACCAGTTCCGGGCGTTTGATGTCTGGCATAACAGGATTTCATTTTCCAGGGACTGGGCTAGCTTGCAAGTCAAGGCCAGGTGGCTTGATCCCCTGGTGGCGTTAATGGCGCACGTTATTCATGCATTGCGCCAGCGAAGAAAACATGGTGGTGGTCAAACTGCGCCGAGCGTCTGCCGTGTCAGGCTCGCGGCTCAGCTCAGCCAACTCCAAAGCAGCAGAGCATATTGAATGATGGCTATTCCCCTGTTTTCAAGATTTGGCGATTTGCTGCACTCCAGAAAATCAGGCTCCAGTTCCCCCCTCTCTTGTATCCGTACCTGAGAAATAAAAAACCAAGACGCCATATCCGTCCGGGGGGTTAATTAGTGCATGTATCCATCTTTAGCCGGTTAAAAAAAAAATGGCCCGGCCTTTGCCAGCAAAGGGCTAGCCCACAATAGAACATCAGTAGTTCTAACAATTAAAATCGCTGCGAGCTGCTCTTTTGGACTGGAGCTATTGGGCACGTCAGCTTATGGGTTGCCTCGATAGCCAATCACCGCGGCCGGCTGTGCCTCGTTGGTCGGATCCTCTGCGTTCTAGACGTGGCTGAAGGAGGCCCGTCTAACTCAAAAGACCCAGTTTGGCATATTAAACCGGCAGAGCGTCTCCACGTCCGGCGCTTCTACACGAGAAGGGGAAGTACAGGGCGGCGGAAGAGGAGAGGAAAAGGGTCTGGACGCAGCATGGCAACGTTCCCAAAGCGGCTCTAGGCTTCAATTTAGAGTTATGTTTTAGCCAGTTTTCCAAAAAGGCCGCTGCTACCTGGAGAGGGCGGGGGATGTGGTATGTATGTATGTATAAGCAAGCTAGGTTTACCACTCAGTCTCGAGCGTTTTTTTTTTTTTTCAATTTGCCTCTTTCGTGCTTTCCTTTCACATTGCCAAAATGCAATGGTTGAATCAAGTGGCCCAGCAGGCTAAGCAGGAGAGCCCGTCTTGGCGTCTTTCACGACAGGCCAGGCTCTTCTAGCCTCGAGTCGATGCCGGGGAAAATGCTTTTATAATACGAGCAGGATCCGTTTGCCTTTTTTTTTTTTTTTTTGGCGCTGCGCTAACACGATTTGCTTCCAAGACAGCTTAATCTCATTTATATGTTGGTTGCCCTACAGTACCTTGGGACAGGGAAGAGTAACGTGTTTGCCTTAGCTCCGTTGTTTCGCGGGACTATCTGGCATCCCCCTGGTCCCCTTGTGAGCGCCTTTGTCTTGTGATTCTTTATTCTTTTTTTTTTCTTCTGTGCTGTTTACTCGTTTATTTCCACTCTTTTGACAGTGTTCACTCTTTCAGCTTGTTTTTAGTGGAGAGTTGCGTTGCGTTGTGCATCTAGAGCGGCGGCAACAGGTAGAAACAAGCATACAACCACGGCAAGCAAGAGAAGAGGGCATCTCGTCTTACAAGCAAGATGCATCTCAGCGAAAAGACCGACTCGTTCTCGCCGCTGCGCCAGATGCTGCACCACGTCTCGTCGCAGCGCCGGTACCGCAGCTATGCCGCCGCCGGCATCGCGCTGATGCTGCTGTCCATGGTCTGGCTGAGCGGCAACCTGACCGGCAGCAACTCCAGCCAGCGATGGCTCGACGAGGCGGCCAGCAAGCGAGTGCCGCTGTGGCCGACCAAGATCACCGGCACAAACCACACGCACCTGGTGTCGCCCAATATCTGGCAGATTGTGCTCCCCAAGACGCAGCCGTATCCGGGCGACGCCGACCACGTCCATGTAGACCCCAGGCAGTTGGAGCACGCCGCCTCTTGGATTGCGACGAATCCGGGCTACCAGTAGTAAGCAGCACCGCAACTCTGCATTCTGTGGAATAGAGGAACAAGACAACGGCAGTTGCTAACCCGTCGCCCAACAGCTCGCTGGTCGGCCACAACGACGGCAACGAGTTCATCAAGCGCCACTTCAGCCACAACCCCAAGATTGCCGACATCTACCACAACCTGACCAACGTGGGCATGAAGTCCGACATGCTGCGCTACCTGCTGCTCGATGCCTTTGGCGGCGTCTACACCGACACCGACACCGTCGCCATCCGGCCCATTGACGCCTGGATCCCCGAAGAGTTCCGCGGCAAGGCCCGCCTGGTCGTGGGCATCGAGTTTGATCGCCGCGACGGCGGGCCCTGGGCCGACATCCCGCACTGGCTGCAGTTCTGCCAGTGGACCATTGCCGCGGCCCCGGGGCACCCCGTCTTTAGCAAGATGATTGACCGCATCATCTCCTCGGTGGAGGACCTGTCCATTATTTATGGCGCGCCGGTCAACAAGCTAAAGCCGGGGAGCTTCGAGGTCATGAACTCGACGGGGCCCGCGGCCTGGACGGATGTCGTCTTTGAGCAGCTGCAGCAGTACAACCCCATCTTGAACGACACGCAGGATCTCTCCTTCATGGAGGAGCCGACGCTGATTGGCGATATCCTGATTCTGCCAATTGACGGGTTTGGCATGGGACAGGTCCATTCGGCCAGTACGAATGACGGGTCCATCCCAGAGGGGGCTATGATGAAGCATCTCTTTACGGGATCGTGGAGAGACGAGGAGTGATTTTGACGAGATTTTTTTTATTTTTTCTCTTCTGAGTATATATGAGAGCGTTTTTTTCTTTTTCTTTTGGCTATTATGAGGGAGGATTGGGTAAGATACACATATACCTGTACGACGCGGTTGTTATTTATGATTTGCTTATGGGGTTTTTACTGGAACATATGGTCTTTGAACGATTTGGGTATTTTCTTCACATGTACATACTAAAAAACTCAACGAAGCTCTTTTTTATCTTCTCTTGACTTGTGCTATTCTCAGTTTACTTGATCAACTAGACTCAGAATTCCACCATTGTACAGTTAGCTATATACGAACCTTGTCACTGCATGTAGGTATTGGCCTTGTAGCTCAACGATTGTGTGACAAAACTGGCAAAGATCAGCGAGATTCCTTGTCTATCTGGGAATGGGAAATGCTACCTTGCAAGATGCCTGCGCATATTTCCGCATGGCTAAATGATCGGACTATGGCTAAAAATAAGCTTTTGTAGGGGGTTGATCGGAATCTGGGGTCATATGGGCTTGCGCATCTTTTATCTCATCTTTGCGCCGTGATAAGCCAGGCATATTGCTAGTCGCAAATATGGAATCGTTTTAAAATAACATGGCATTCATGGCCTAGCTAGTGTTTTCGTCTTATTGTTTTTGTTCGTTGTTTTGAGAGTCATTTAGATTGGGCGGGCATGATGTTTTGACCTTGTACTCACTGAACAGACATCATGATATACTACCGCGAGACTCTAGGTGCATCTGTCTTGAATAGAGGAAACATCGTTTCATAAACTTAGAAAGTAAACTAGACCATGTACTACGACGCATCTTGTGAAAGTACAGAAAGAATACTGCAAGTTATATCTAGGGTATGTCCTATTTCAATAAATCACAGTTTATAACTCCTGTGAATCAGAAAACAAGGCTATCGGAGTTCCAACTCCACGGCTTAGGAACAAGCCAAAAAAGAAGAAAGAATTATACGTAAAGAGCAGCTAGAGAAATAGGGTATCTGTATTTTGTCTCACGAGAAGGTCTTGTGTCAAGAGTCTCGTTTATTAGAGCATAGTCATGTCCCCTGCTGACGCATAACCGCAAACTTGCGATATATAGCATGTGTGTATATGAAGTGAACTATCCCCTTCTATGCCGTACCAACTGAGAGAAAACTCCAAATGAACTAAACCATCCTTGTATCTCTTTGTAAGATGCCTCTTTAGACTATTTTGGCATTACAATCGCAGTTTGGGCTGCTTACAGGATACCCTCGGTCAACTACCGATTGCCAGACTGAAATTGAGTCTTGGGCTTACCCACGCACCGGATATCTGCAATGAGAAAAAGGTCCCATTCTTCAGCAAGTAGAAAATTGACAGCACCAGATACCTTCCAAATGACAACCAGGTACAATTGCTCCGCCAAGAGGCTATTCCCAGACGGACAGTTTGGTATGTCACCGGCCTCTCAGCCCAAACCCAAGATGGTCTACAATAAAAAAAAAAACTCCATATGGCGAAACGTGCCCAATGTGCTTGGACGCTACGACCCACTCTCTGTAAAAGATCGGGCCGTATTACCGCTCCAATGGCATTGCAGAATTCTGTACAAGGGCATGCTGAGGAGCGACACAATGTGCATTTCATGCTTGTGCAAAAGAAGAGGGACGTTTGACGCCATACGCGTAACCTAGATTTTATGGATACGAAGGGAAAAAAGCTTGGTAAGATGTAATCAGAAGCTAGATGGAATGAGATGACGATTAAAGTTAGTTCTTGAGAGACAAGTGACATGGATTTAACGCGTGGGACGGTATAGGTTAAGATCGTTTGCCTGATGGTATTTGAGCTTTTACTCACTTTAAGCCTAGTAAACACAATAGAAGTACATATCGGCTGCTTGAAAATACTGTTTCATCAAATATACACTTTTTGTCTTGAAATTCTTCATCACGCGTGCCACTTCTTGGATTATTGACCATAGAAATTGTCACAAGACATGCTGGCTGTTAGCAATCTCTATACAATAGACAAGCGAGTATTGAATGTAAAGATCATCAGTAATGTATGAAAATTTTCAACCTGTCTCTATAAACAGTGTAATATCGGTAATCTCCTTTCCATGGTGAATATCAAGAGCAAGATTCATCACATTAACATTGGAATTCATCATTGAACAAACTTCAAGTAACGCGTCTCCGTTGGACTTGGCCACACTTCCATGGTTCAGAATCTCCAACTTCTGCGTCGTGACTGGGCAGTCAGATCACAGCCTGCATGACTATGAAGTAGCGGACACGAGAAGATTAAAGTTCTGTTCACTCATGTAGTGTACATTCAAATATGTGCATTGGTCGACTTCCTCTGGGGTATCTTATATCGTAGATACTGACAGGCTGCAATTGCCTACTTATAAGCAGCAATCCGGCAGCAATGCCATATATAGCTTCTAATGTAGCTATACCAGCTTCTAATGTAGCTATACCAGCTTCTCGCCAAACTCACACCCAACTCTCCTTTCCATTCTCCCCAAGCATAGCTCCGATATCACAATTCATACTCAACGTAACTCGGGAAATATCAGCATCTTCCCAAAGACCAGTCAATAAACCAATATTCTCGGCCATACAAACACCTTGCCCATATTTACAACCTAGGACCTATTGCAGGAGCCCATTTCGGCGATACTGACCCAAATATGATCTCGTGACCTTTTCTCTCATCTCCTCATGCCCAACAGAGGGTGAGCGTATCACTCCCCATCACGGCCAGTTACGTGTATACGGTACGGAGTGTCGTGGTAGCATCCCTGCTGGAGTAGGTATTTTTTGGTAAATTTTTACGATGAAAGCATCCTGTCTCTCGGATTTGGCTTCCGAAATTTGACTTGTGGCAATCTGCGTCCAATGAGCACCAATGTCTGTTATCGGCTTATTTACGGAGTCAAAGCTACGTGATACCGTGGCATTCATTCTCCTTTCATCATCTTCAGCTCTCACCGCCTGAGCACGCATGAATTTCGATATCAACCGAAGCGTAACTCTGACCATCTGCCGTGATTTGCATCTCTTCGTCAACTTGCGGCCCAAAGGAAGGACAAGAAACGCCAAATAAACCGAATATTCGGTTCCAAAATAATCCATCTCCACCGCAGAATAGCTTCTTTATCAATCTTTCTTCCACGAATAATACCCCATTTGAATTTCTCTTGTGCCCAAAGACCGTAGCTAGGGCTATATGATATGTAACTGGTAGACTCTCTCGGCCCGACCCCATACGCCCGCAATTTCTGAGCAGTGCTACCGAGAAGAGCCCGAAGGCAGCAGAGAAAACACTCTTTTCATCTTTACGCTGACACGTCAGGGGAAATATTGGGTAATTATTATTCAAAGAAATGTCAAGATGGATCCATTCAACAAGCGGATACCAAAGGTTGAAGTTGAAGCGCAAATGTGGAGTATTATCCACGTCTTAGCAGCACAAGGCTGATGCCATATCAAGCCCACGGCTTGTATATTGGAATAATCGCCGGTCAAGGCATGTGGATGTTTCATTGAAACCTGGCGTTTACAAGGCCTTTTGTAATCAATCTAATGTATGCTGCTCGGCGAATTGTTCGCTGTAGAGAAACCTGGAAGATTTTACCCTTTTTCTTTCCGGCGAGGCTGACGAGGTGAGCATTGTAAAACGGCTGAGAATCAGAGCAATCCATCGTCTCTAGTGTACTATAATGCTTTGGGTCCAAATTCACATGGCACATTTTCAGTATAGTACTTATGTAGTAGCCGCTGAGAAGGCCAAGAGATGCCACAGATCTGTTCAAATCGAGCTTGCCAAGCTCCAAACAATGCATGGCTGTTAGGTAAGACCGGGCGGGGTTTATACGAACCAGTCTCAAAAGGCAAGTCAAGGGCAATGAGCTGGGGAATGCAAAGTCTCGGATAAGACAAAGCCATTGCAGACATTGTTGTACCACGTGCTGTGGCGATGCTTTCTCCTCATTTGACTTGCGCAAGTATTACGAAAATACGCGTACGTGGACCTATCATCAGTTTACATGTAAGTTGAGTTGGATGTAGATCAACAGCTGCACTTCATACCGCAAGAACAGTGTTGGAGTGTCAAGTTTAGGGAATCCACCACGACCACATGGCAGCCAAGAGTGGATTCTCTCTGGAGCCTTGATCCCTCTGCCCTTTGCCATCTCTTGGTCGGGGCAGGGCAGGGCCGATTGTAGTGTAAATCCTTCGCCGGCCAGCCGCCTTGGCCCGTGGAGACTGTGGCGTTTTCCACCGAGAAAAGCCCTTCTTTACGTACAGACGTGATCAAAGCACCGAAAGGGCGAGGCCGGTCAGCGTTTCAGGCCCCCAATCCGACCATGCAAGCGCCGTGCCGAAGATCAGACGCCTTTCGCATCACCTTACCGTCACTCTGGCGGTATGAATGGCCCGGCCCAGATAGCGCAGCGCGAGCTACGGGCATCGCTTGCGCTTCTCGATCCGGTCAGTTAAAGCCGGCCCTGCTCGCAGCCATACCGCCATGCCGTAGCTTGCCGCTTGCAAGCATGTCCCAAACGGGAGATGAATCGGAGCTGGTGGCTTGGTGTGGCGTTGATTTTTCCTCCGAGCTAGTTCCGCGCGAAGCCCACGGCTGTGAGCGACAGACAGCCTTGCTCTTGGAGACAGTGAACAGCACGTGAAACTGAGGCTGTAACCGACGATCCCAGAGGATCTGTCCATTCTCGAGATCTTTGACGTGACAACGGGCGGGGAAGCGAGATAACCATGCTGCAAGATCCGTTGCTGTAAAGGCAAAATAAAGGCAGATACTGTGTACACCCGTAAATTGAGATTGATCACAATGAATCTGTTGGTCCTGCTTCTTAGCGTACCTAGGCATCCATGGGGGTTGGATGGTACGATATGCCCACGGCAAAGGAAAGCCTCGCCTCTTGATGGGCAGAGACGGCGTGAAAGCAGGGAAAAAGAAGGGTCACAAGATGGCCCATTCATTCGCTGTTTCCCATCACGAGCTGGTATGGCCACGCGGTTTTAAGACTCGGATGCAAGCTTAAAGGCGCGATACAACGTTGTACAAACATTTTGCAGAATTGAGCCATATTGAAGCCCACCAGCTTCACGAGGAAGAGTGGGCGAGGCACAAAGACTGTACTGTACTCTGTCACAGCTAATTATTAACTTTGGCAGCATCCAAGACGTCTCTTAGTTTTCCGTTTCGCGGTGATTAGTGACCGCTTGCTTTCCCCTCTCATTTGATGAAGCCATGTCAGCCACTTACGGAAGGGCAGACGGAAGAAGCATCGGAAAACCACAAATGCAAAGCAAGGGAAGCATAAAAGCGGCGGGGAAGCGCCATGGACTGGGTCACCCGCCTCCAATACAAATCCCCCGAGGCTACTTGCAAGATGCGGTTAGCTGCCCTCTCGTGTCCGCGCGAAGTTTGGAGCTAAAAAAGGCGGCTGGCGTTTGATGATCTTTCCAGCAAGCATACAGTAACTAGGCTTGAATCTCGGGAGGTCCTGGACCGTAAGCCGACGGCCATTTCGCGCGCCACATGCAGCAAGTTGGGCATACCGTGCATGAATCAAGCTGCCGCGGGAGGCCAGTGCCAGCCAGCCCCTGGCCTTGCTTTGCAGCAGCCCAGGATTAGAGCCTGCGGAGTTATAACTCTATACAGAAGCAATATAGCTGCTGCCGATCCTATTGGCTACTCGGAAACATGCTGTTTCCCGGGGTCTGTTTAGGCGAGGCGAGGCACGAAGGAATCGTTGTCGTCTGGCCGGTGACTGACATTTATGACCAGAAGCCGTTGGACGAGCTGGTGTTGGTGACGACATGGTCACGTTTGAGCGATGAGAGGCCGTTTCAGAAGCAGCTGTTTGCCTGCATGTTGTCCAGTGACGAATTGGCGATGGAGAAGAGGGATATGGGGCATCGCATCTCTTGGCTGCCAGGCACATTCCTCATGGGAGTAACCGTTCTAGAGAAATCTGGAGAGCTGGGGCCGCGAGCGGTACGGTGCTGGGCAGACTGTATACCATGCCATGTGCGGCGTGTCCATGCATCAGGTCGACGGCTCTTCTTACATGCTGTAGTGAGCAATCTTGGGTTGCATCGGACCATCGCAGTGGAGAGGGAGAGCTGAGTTGGAGGCCAGCGAGCAGGGGATGCATCTGCTGCCTGTTTTTCTCATGTCGGGCAGGGCTCGTACTTTAGGCCATGGCCGTATGAAGTACCTGTAGTCCAACCCATGAGTGCTCATATACCTGTGCTGTGGATTTCAGGCTAACAAGAGTGATCAAACCAGCAGCTTGGAAGCAGCACGGGCGGGGTGCAGTGCGTGAAGCTGGTCGAATCACCCCAACGTGGAGCTGCTTTCCTGGTGGTGTGACAGCAAAGGCCGACGCTGTTGAAGGAAGTGAGAGAGAGCCATGGCAGGATGCGGAGTGGGACTGTGGTGATGCCGGGGTGATTGGTCGACGAGGAGAGAGATCGAGGAGAGATACTCGTACGAGTGGATGTTGTGGATGTTGGGTGGCCGTTGGGTGCAGCAGTCATGTGCAAGGCCGTGCGGGTAGATGCGAGCCCGGCACTGTGGTCGATGGCCCGTATTTTCGTATTTCCAAAGAGCCGATCACTGCCGCTCTGAGACGGGCAGCAGCAACGAAGTTCGCCGGGCCTGAGCCTGGAGGTGGCACAGAATAGTTTGTCTTCAACTCCGAAATCTGACCCTTTTTTTTGTGGGAGGACTAGAGGATTATCATTTGGGGTTTTGGTGATGCCTCAGCCGGCAGTCTCGTTTTCATGCTCTCTCTACTACCTACACTATACACTACTAAATTTTCTTGCAGCTGTCAGACTCGGGCACTTTTTTTTTTTAACGAAAACATCTGCCGCGGCTGCATTGCCGTGCCAAAGCCGGCGGAGAGATAACTTTTGATTAAAGCCTGCGACGTCATTTTGGGCGGCGCGCCAAAGCCCGGGGGAGTGGAGGCGGAGAGGCTACAGCGCGCCTCCAGGCCTAGTGCAGTGGCGCCGACGCCTAAAAGCCCCTGGAGAGATTGAGCACCAAGCAATTTACGCACTGATGGCGGGTGTCGGGAGCTAACTCGCAGTGGGCAAGGCTGGTTGGAAGGGGGGGCGTGGGTTTCTTGGATTCGCTTGAATGTTCATTTTTGAGCTTTTGTAGAGGAGTGTAAAAGACGTCAATGCGTTTAGACCACAAACAAGCAGGACAAGTCAGATAATATGATACTGTAGATACTGTACAGTAGAGCGCAAGCATATGGAAAGTAGCGGCATTAGCGAGAGGGACGGGGAACAAGGATTGATGCCAAAAAAAGCAGAGAGAAAGATCACGGATAGCAATAACACGACATCCAACTGTAGATACAAGCTCACGAGCACCACACCACCACGTCCTCCATCGCTCATCGTGCACGGCGACGCTGACTCTCGATACTCACCAGCTGCAGCACCGGCAATTTGCTGCCGACAATCGCTGCGGCCAAGACGCCGCAAACCCAAAGAATGGCTTCCCCTCTTCGCCCTCAGCAGCTTCTAGTGGCCATCTAGACGTGTTGCCTCTCTTCACTTTTTGCTTGATCAGTCTACGTTGCACACCCCCCCTTCTCTTCTTCCGCGGACGGCCAAACTCTCGGCGACATGCAACCTCCAGTCTCCATCCTTTTGGCGCTCCAACAGACGAAAGGAGCAAGAAGACGCTTGCTGTGGCGATCCTCGCGCATGGGAGGGGTCCTAGCCTCGTGCCTTGGGGCAGGCATGAGCCGGGGTGGCAGAAACCAATATTTTGTTTCGATATTTGCAAGTATGTACTTCTCATTGGTATACACCGCGTATCTTTCCCGCCAGATGATACATCGATATACGTGTTAGGGGAAGAGAAAAAACAGTGTGATGGTGATACGCGCGAGTCTTGCAAGGCCTCCCAGTCGTATGCACGGCACGGTCGTGTCACCACGCGAGCGGCGGGTGGTGCTACCGAGCTGCTGGGGATGGGCTTTTTTGTCTTCTTTGTGTCTTGCTCTGCGGACGAGTATGACAAGACTGGGATATGCGAGTGGCATTATTGGCCTTGGAAGAGCTGACGATTTCTTGGTCTGCTTCTTTGCTCGGGGAACTCAAGGTTGGCGTTGTACGTAACCCAATCAGCCGTTGCAGGTCGAGAGGGACAAGGAATTGCACTGCATACAGGACCCCTGACTTTTTGTTTGTGCAACTACCTGCTTGTACTTGCACACTATTGGCGATTCAAGCAATGGATGAAGCACATGTACCTTTGCTTCAGTGCGTCGTTGGCTTCTCTTTTTCCTCCTCTCTTTTTCCTTGCTGGCGTTGGCTTTACTCTCATCACGCTTCTCCATGCTCCCCCAGATTCACCCACAAAACGCAAATCCCAGCTTCCAAACGCGTACAGTATGTTTCCCCAGGGGATCGGACCTGGGGACGAGGAGAAAGAGTTGGAGGAGGGGTGTGGGGAAATACAACTTTGCTGGAGCCCTTTATTGGGGCATCAAGTTGTTCGTGCCGGGGTCGTTTTTTCCTGGCTGCTTTTGGTGGCTTGCTTTTATGGGGGTCAGGGGGGGGAGCGAGCGCCGTTTCGAGGTAACGGGTACACTGCGAGTGCCGGATGACATGCCTCAGCGCTGGTGTACTCGGTACTTGCGCAAAGCACTCAACTCCTTGCTTCCATCATCGCCTCCCGCATGCGACTTATACGCTTCTGCTGCTGCTGTTATGAGCAGCGTCATTTGATGCCTACCGCTTAGATGTGTACAGTACTGTATGCTGCTGGGGTTGCATTGGTTCCAGCCCCCCGGAAGCGGCAGTACCCAATACAAGCCGGGTACAGGCTCCCAGCGGCCATTCGTCCCTGGAAAGAGTCTGCGATGAGACATGCCAATGTCCTCGATACACGCACCCACGCCCATCACGCCGCAAAATCCTGGAGAGGCACCCACCTCCTCTCCCCATCAATCAATCAGTCCACACCCCTCGTTCGTTGACCGATGGATTGGCCAACCCAATTCCAGCAAGCTTTCCCCTACCAAGAGCCGCCAGCCGAGGACTCGAGGGATCGTCCATCGTATACAAACGCCTCGTTTGTTTTTTTCTGGTGGGAAGCCGCGGACATGTGCCCGCAGCAATATCCAGCTGGCAGCTGCTCGCACAATTCCGGCGTAACGATGGGCTCACTCCAAAGTGACTTCATCTGGATATATATAGGTAGGTCCTTCCCCCTACCGCCCTCTCTCCTCTTCCTTTTGGCTCTTCTTTTTTCCCCTTCTTCCTTGTCACCGCGTTTCATGGTCAAGACCCCTACTTACAAGTAAACACCAGGGTGATTGCGTGAGCCATGGCTATCGGCAACATCTACGTGATTGCCGGCGTGTCCGTCGTCGGCGGCGCGCTCTTCGGCTTTGATATCTCGTCTGTCTCGGCCCAGCTGGCTGAGCAGTCGTATCTATGCTACTTCAACCAAGATGAGAACCCGCCAACTGATGCCAACGGCACCTGTGGTGGTCCCCGTTCGCTGGTCCAGGGAGGTATCACCGCCTCCATGGCTGCTGGTTCCTGGCTGGGAGCTTTGATCTCTGGTCCTCTGTCCGATCGATTGGGACGAAAGTACTCCATCATGGTTGGCTGTATCATCTGGTGAGTAAAGGGCTACAGAACAGCCAATGCTTTAGGCTTAGCTCTCGTTATTGTATGCTAACGATTTATTCTTCAGGGTCATTGGTTCTACTCTCTCTTGCGCCTCCCAAAACATTGGTATGCTCATTGTCGCCCGTATCATCAACGGTCTCTCCGTCGGTATCGAGTCTGCTCAGGTCCCCGTCTACATTGCCGAAATCTCTCCCCCCTCCAAGCGTGGTCGCTTCATCGGTATGCAGCAGTGGGCCATTACCTGGGGTATCCTCATCATGTACTACATCTCCTACGGCTGCTCCTTCATTGGCGAGCAGAACCCCGTCGGCTACAACACTGCCTCCTGGCGTATCCCATGGGGTCTCCAGATGGTTCCCGCCTTCTTCCTCTTCTTCATGATGATGCTTCTTCCCGAGTCCCCTCGTTGGCTCGCCCGCAAGGACCGCTGGGAGGACTGCCGTGCCGTGCTCACGCTTGTCCACGGCAAGGGAGATCCTAACCACCCCTTTGTTGCCTACGAGCTGCAGGACATCAAGGACATGTGCGAGTTTGAGCGCCAGCATTCCCATGTCACCTACTTGGATCTGTTCAAGCCCAACATGATCCACCGTACCTTTATTGGTCTCTTCACTCAGATTTGGTCCCAGCTCACCGGCATGAACGTCATGAGTAAGTGCTATTCTCTCCTTTACAGCGTCGAATCAGGCTAACTTCTCTCTCCTCAGTGTACTACATTGCCAACATCTTCTCCATGGCCGGTTACACTGGTAACGCTGGCCTGCTCGCCTCATCCATTCAGTACATCATCAACGTCCTCATGACCGTTCCAGCTCTGCTCTGGGTCGACCGATGGGGTCGCCGCCCTACGCTGCTCATCGGTTCCGTCTTCATGGCCCTCTGGATGTTCGCCAACGCCGGTATTCTCGCCACTCACGGTGTAGTCGTCCCCGGTGGTATTGACCACGTCGCCGCCCAGTCCATGAGGGTAACTGGTGCCCCTGCAAAGGGTCTCATTGCCTGCACGTATCTTTTCGTGGCTTCTTTTGCTCCTACCTGGGGTCCCGTCTCCTGGACCTACCCCCCAGAGCTGTTCCCTCTCCGTCTTCGAGGCAAGGGTGTCGCCATGGCCACCTCTGGAAACTGGGCCTTCAACACCGCTCTGGGTCTTTTCACCCCAGTGGCTTTTGCCAACATCAAGTGGAAGACTTACCTCATCTTCGGCATCTTCAACACCGTCGCCTTCTTCCACGTCCTTTTCCTCTTCCCCGAGACTGCTGGAAAGACGCTGGAAGAGACCGAGGCCATGTTTGAGGATCCCAATGGCATCAAGTACCTGGGAACTCCTGCCTGGAAGACCAAGGTCGCCACCAGCCAGGTTGCCCGTGCCGAGCACGGCGATCTGGAGGCCAAGCTTGGTCACGACGAGAAGCCTCCGATCCACACTCACGAGGAGGAGAAGACCCCCCCTCCCGAGTAAAGAAAGGGTTTATCATCTGAGACATCTTGAGTGATAATGATAATGTGGTTGAGATATGATGGAAAGAGTGGCCGGTTGGCCTCTTTGTTGATACCCTTGGATGAAGCTTAGGTTACGTAGCTTCGTGCTGCGGAATCAAAGCTTGTGATGCAAATGTTTAATAGTCGTACTATACCAATACAATCACATGTTGCATTCAATTTCTGAGTCTCATTGCCAGTTTTAATTATACCTTGGTTTTGCATAAAAAGCTCATGTAGCGGACCCAAAATTGCTGGAAATACACTTGGAAGCTTTAGCAGCTTTCCATGGTTCTTTTTAATGAGTTTTAGATTCCCTCCCAGTCTAGTACATGTAGCGTCAGACGGCAAGCTGACTGACTTTCTTACAAGATGGCGAAAGCATGTATGTGTGCCAACCAACATTGACTTTTTCTTTGCATTTCAAGCACAGTTTAGTTGCCAACCCCGCTTTGATCTCCTACGTACGTTTTGTTGCTCAATAACACCTGACCTGAGCTTTGGACATCAACTTTGACTCGGCGCACGCAGGCTGAGAAACTATCAATGTCATTGAGCGTTTCTTAATCCTTCCAATTCTCCAGCATCTCCGGCATCTCCGTCATGAAGTTTGGCCTGCATTACCACCAGCATCTAGTGGCCAAGTGGGCTGATGATTATGTCGATTACAACGGCCTCCGCCAGATGATACGGCTCGCATCACAGCGACGGGAGCCTCTAGCAGGTCAGTGATGCGCAATTCTCAGTTCATTCACGTCGCCTCTTTCAACTAACCTCTATTTAGAGGTCCTGGAATGTCTGAAACGGAGCATGCAAAGATTTGAAACGCTCTACTTGAGCAAATGCAGATCCATCTTTCGACGAGAGGCCGACTTCTGTGCCATACTTGGTCTGCCTTTAATGCTTGAGGCTACCCCCAATATCGATACTGTGGAACAATCCAAACTTGCTCTGTTACTGTGTGCTTACGAAGGCTTACTGCGCGAAGTAGACGAGGTTGACTGGTTTGGTAGAGCGAACGAGACAGCTATAACCAAAATTCTTGACAAAATCGGCAGTGGCTTGCAAGGGACGAGCGAATACCATGATCTTCAGTTATCATGGCCTGTCAAACAACAAGGCCTCGAAAATCTTCTAGCAGATACCAAGAAGAGAATTTCTAATGTTTTGGTTGATATTCGCCGAGTAAGCTCCATGACTCGACAGCCTACACGATCCTTGTACATGAGCGCGCTTATTCGGGATGGGTTTGCTCTGGAGAATTCCTATGATTGGATCAGGAACGACGAAGTTGCTGCATTGCGAGATTATTATCTCTCGCGTGATCCTCCGATAAGCACGCGCCAGCCTGAGTTTGAAAGACAACTCTACAGCTTATTCATTGCTGCGATTATGATGGAGGCGAAAGAAAGTGCAGGCTTTCTTCTAGAGTATATCAAGGAGAAAGATTGCGTCATGCATACAGATCAGATACCCTTGTTTTTGACAGTCTGCGGTCTGATGAAACGAAATGATTCATCAATTACGCCTACGCCCGAGGATTGGCTCGTCCAACTGTTTGATGGACCTTGCGCTCTTACTACTGCCTTGCTGCACCATAAAGACGGCCATAGGCGCTTTGCGCTGCATTACGCCGCCAAATACGGGCTAAAGAGCTTTTGCGAAGCTTTGGTACGTTGCGCAGTTGGTTCTGATGCTGGGCATCTTGGTGATGTCTTATTCCGGAGAGACGAGGATGGCATGACGCCACTACACTATGCCGTCGTATCTGGCGAGACGTCAATCCTAACCATTCTTTTGAAGAAACTGGTTGGCTTTAACGAGATGGAGCAATCAAAACTTGGTCTTTCGACTTTGCTTGGCGATCTTCTTCTTCTGTCTGTGAGAAGCGGCCGAGATGATGTCGTAAAGGTTTTGCTAAACTATGAACCTAACATCAACTACGCAACGCCTCCGGGGGAGACTGCCCTGTACTGCGCGTCTCAAGCAAATAATTTGGATCTAGTTAAGCTGTTACTCACATATACTCAACGGGGGCTTGATGCAAACATTGCAGCGGCTACAGGGTGGACTCCGCTTATGGTTGCATGTGCAAATGGCCACAGCGAGGTGGTAAGCTGTCTCCTCGAGGCTGGGGCTGAGCCTGAGAGGTGCGATGCTTTGGGGTGGACCGCTCGGGAACATGCAGTCTTCAGAGGACACCTTGGTATTGCGGAGCTTTTTACATCGACTCCATCAGAAGCCATGTACGGAGGACCTGCAGGTTCTCGTAGGCTGGCTTATAAGAGATATTCCCAGACCTCTTTCAGCAACAGTAACGAAAGGTTAGTCGTCGTTAACCTTGGGAGCACTCAGGGGGGGACATGATCGCGCTGCATTTGAGCTCTCTCATTACGGTATCGAGAAGGGCAGTGACTCCAACGCGCCATCATCTCTTGTACTTGAGATTTCTGCTCCAGAAACAGAGGCCGAGCCAAAGTTGGTGCGGTTGCCAGTACTGGAAGATCAAATCAACCAGCCCTTTATCTTCCAAGCCAAGAATGGAGCACCTCTTCAAATATCTGTCCGACTATTTCGCCGCGAAACTATAGACTCAATGGTGCTCCTGAGTCGTGGAAATACAATGCTAGATCATGGGAAAGTGTTGTTTGGCGAGAAACGCGAAAGCATGATTCGCGAGGTCACCGTTTGTATGATGGATAAAGAGACTATGGACTTGACAGGGGCTGTTTTGTTGAGCTATGTTGTTGCTACGCCGTTTGCAGGTCTTCAACAGCCGGACACATCAAACTACCAAAGACAACGGGGGGATCCAGTGCAAATTGTTGGCCATAGAGGTATTTCGACTTGATCTTTTGGGTGACTCACTTCGTTTTCGCATTAAGCTGACGATATTGCAGGCTTGGGGCAGAATTCTGATAGTCGATCGTATCTGCAGCTGGGAGAGAACACAGCCATGGTGCGATACAAGACATCTTTTGCCCATGCTCAGGCGCTAACGTTGAGTGTCAGTCTTTTCTGTCTGCCTACAAGTTAGGAGCATCGTTTGTTGAAGTATGCTAGTTTTCTGCCTGCTGGTCTTGATTTGGATTTTACTAACAGTCTGTAGTTTGGTATCACAGGTTTCTCCTCGCGCAATGCGACGGCTCTGACAGATTCGCAGACTTGCAAATTACTCGCGACCTCGAGGCCGTGATATTTCACGACTTTTCATTGAGCGAATCCGGCACAGACGTTGCCATCCACGACGTTACGCTCTCTCAGTATAAGCACGCAAGCGATTTACAAGAGCCGCAGAGCATAACTCCAGTAACTATAGACAGAGGAAGTGAGGCGCTGCATGGTCACCCACAAAGGCGACGCGCCTGGTCTACAGGTGAAGAGTCTCGCCTCAGAACTGTGCAGCTGCATGATAGGCTGCGGTACACTGTAGATTTTCAGAACAAGGGCTTCAAGCCTAATACCAGAGGGGATTTCATACAGGGTTCATTGGCTACGTTGGACGAGCTGCTTGTGGATTTGCCCGAGGATATTGGGTTCAACATCGAAATGAGTACGTCTGTCTTTGCTCTCAACGAAATCAGCAGTGGCACGAACTAATCGCCTTGTGAAGAGTACCCGCGGCTACATGAAGCGGTAGACGCTGGAGTAGCTCCCGTTGCCATCGACATCAACACATTCGTCGACGTTGCTCTCGAAAAAATCCAGCGCCTAGCCGATAAGCGGCGGATAATACTTTCGTCGTTTACGCCCGAGGTCTGCATCCTGCTCTCGGTGAAGCAAAAGACGTACCCGGTCATGTTCATCAGCAATGCCGGCAAAGTGCCCATGGCAGACAAGGAGCTCAGGGTCGCAAGTCTGCAGGTGGGCGTGCAGTTTGCGAGGCTCTGGAACCTGGCCGGGGTCGTGTTTGCGTGCGAGGCGCTGCTGTATTGTCCCAGGCTTGTGCAGTTTGTGAAGGATGCAGGGCTGGTTTGTGCGTCTTATGGGCTGTTGAATAATGAGCCTATTCATGCACGAGTAAGTTTGATATATCTGCCTTTTTCATGTTTTTGGGTTGAACGTGTTGTGATGACATTGTTGAATAGAAACAAGCGGATGCTGGCGTGGACATTCTCATGGTGGACAGGGTCAAGCTGGTTGCGGACGAACTGGCCAACGATGCTGCCATGTCTAAGAGACTCAACTAGAATGAGAAATACGGAGAAATAGATTCATCCAAGATTAGACATTGTAGATATGAAGTATAGAAAGGAGAAAAAAGAGGCTATTGTGTTGCATGGATGTAGCCTCATGGCTGTTGGCGCTATCGGTTCTCTGCAGGACTAAGGCGATTAGTGCACTTCGGCAGCTGAAATCATAGACGCATCAATTGTATCGAGCTGCTTGATTCTTAATGAAATGATTCACACAGGAACTGAGTTGCATGTAAATCGCCGCTCCGCCTTGTGTATTGCAGATTACCTACATGAGTCGCAGTATGACGTTCTCATTGAGAGGCCGCTGTGGCGGTGCTGACGATGGCGGTGCAGCTGCTGCTCAGCCCAACGAATGGATCCCAGCCCCCTCCATTACATGCAACCGCCATCGCTGCTCAAACTCTCTATACGAAGAGAATACCCCCCCATGGATGCTCTTGATAGCTCCCTAACAGCTGCTGCGCAACTGCTGCTACCACCGCTGATGTCTCACAAACCCAACCGTCAACCGCCAACCTCATTCCTCAACCTGCAGCCCAACCCCCCCTGCAGGCCCGTCGTCATTCCAGCCCACCGCCCCGTTTTCTACAGCACATGGATGGGATGCAGTTCTCAGTCACAACCCCCGCCACGCGACCACGATGCCCCGGCTCATGCGCTGGTCAGGCCGTCAGCCCCCCGAGCCACCAACCATTTGCCGCCAGGTGAACGATGGGCTCGGCGCTTGCCGTAGGGGCTGTAGGGGCTGTAGGGGTCTGGTCACTAACGGAGCACTAAACGGGACGCAGAGGTGAATCAGTCAAATGAGCGAGGTGAGAGACAGAAACTCACGGGACCACCCCTGGACCCTGGACCCTGGGCAGCTTTTCTTAAATGCGTTGATGCCCTTTGGACAACAAAGAAGAGAAAAAAAAGTTTGATGGACGTGGCATTGACCGTGCAGGATTTAGCGGCAAGCAATTGATATTTAAGACACGGAGGAAAGCAAAACAGGCAGGTCTCGATACGATACAATACCTACCATTTCGAAAACAGAAAAAGAAACACCAAAAAACACACATCAACACACGCTGCGTCTTCCACTGCGATGCCCTCCTTCACCGGCACCACCCCCGAGTCTCTCCTCGCCCGCAACGACTCCCTCAACCCCGAAGCCACATGTCGCGGCATCACCTCCAACGGCCGGCCCTGTCGCCGCCCCGTCAGCCCTACAGGCCTCCCGCCCTCGCGCAAGAAGCTCTCGCCGCCAACCCCTGACGACGGCAGCGAGGACTCCTACTGCTGGCAGCACAAGGACCAGGCCGGCCGCTCGGGCAAGTCGACGCCGGGCTCGGCACGGCCCTCTGGCGGCATCATCCGCGAGGAGGGCCGCTCGAGCCTGGACACGCTGGCCGATCGTCTGGGGCTCGTGGATATCAACGGCGGCGGAAAGCCCAGTGGCCGGTACAGCTCGGAAAAGTACAGGCCCAAGCCAAAGTCGACGACGTTCTGCTTCTGCTTCACCGTGCCCGAGGAGGACTTTGACGAGGCGCCACGGCCTCACCAGCCCCGGCCGCAGCCTCACCCCGTTCAACCACAGGTTGGTCGGCCGTCGACCTCGTCGGCACGTCCATCACGCCCACAGACGTCTCACCCCCAGGGCCATTCTCGCCCCTCCAGCTCGTCGGCCCCCACGGCAGGCCACCTCAAGTCCCTCATCCCCGACCACCTCGACGCCCACACGTCCTCGGTGCTCATGAAGGAAGTCGCCAAGCCGCCCTCCGATGCCGACGAGCCCGGCTACATCTACATGTTCTGGCTGACCCCCGAATCGGCCGCTGATCCGGTCCCCGTCGACGCCGCAAGAGAGCTCCTCGCTCCTCCTCCCCGCGGCGGCGCCCGCAGCAGACGACCCAGCGACGTCGTTTCTTCGTTTGCAGACACAAACGGCCAAAAGTCAAAGACTATGCTTCTCAAGATTGGCCGAGCAGCCAATGTCCAGCGCCGCATGATGCAATGGTCCCGCCAGTGCGGCCACTCCATCCAGCTGCTGCGCTTTTACCCGTACATGTCCTCATCCACCCCTCCGTCTTTCGACGCTGCGTCCTCTCACTCTAATGGACGCGGAGCTGGAGGAAGAGCCCCTTCGCCAGCTGCTGCCGCTGCGGCTGTTCATCCCACGCCTCATGTCAAGAAGGTGGAACGCCTCATTCACCTGGAGCTTGGCGGCATGGGGCTGCGTGCTGATCTCGGCGCTTGCAAGGCCTGTGGACATGAGCATAAGGAGTGGTTTGAGGTGGAGGCCACGAGAGATGGCGTCAAGACTGTGGATGACATTATTCGCCGTTGGGTGGGATGGGATGATGGGTCTGTTGTGGGTGGGCGATGAATGAGATGATGACAATTGCAATGTTGCATTGATGAGTTGATTGAGCAACTTGTGTTTATACGGGCGATGAATGACTTTTCTTCTTCTTCATTTGATGGCATGATGTTTATATGGCATGGCATGGCATTTCAGGCGTTTATGAACATAATAGATTACAACGATATAGTATGAGATTTATACATAGATTGAGCTTAGCATATACAAATGACAATTACGCGAATATACTGCAATACTGCCTTCATCCACATGAATACCTCTTCTTGATTAGTCGGTCATTTTTCACTCATTAACTTGCTGTAGCTTCAGCTATTCCTTTCTATTCCCCGCATATATGAGTGGATGGTACGAGTTGACAGGATTGACCAAGGTCTAATGTTTCTACATGAGAAAAGTTATCCAGCCCAATTCTGTTATCCAGCACTTCAGCTATACTGCTGCTACTTTTAACTATGCAGCTGTGCACATGTATTTTAATAGTGGTGGCTGCCTTGTTGTGCTATAGTGAGGTGTTGGATAATGAATAACTTCTCCCTTTCTAAGTAACCAATCTCGCAAAAGTCACCTCAACAAGACGTGGAATTAACAAGTAAATCGCAATTAGACAAGTCTAATAACTTGCGGCTGAACATCTTTCTAGAACCTCCCACTACTAAATCCTTCTGCCACAGACCACCACGTACCAACTCTAACAAACTCTTCTGCATTCTGAGTCGGCATAATCAGGAGACCAGCCATAACTGTCCTGTCAGCCAAGAGCTTCTCACTATCTCGGCATACATCTCAATCACCGAGAGTAAAACTTGAAATCAAGAGCATTCGCATCTCACCCAAAGGAGCATACGGACATTCATAGCCATCATGAAGAAGGCCTCGCAAATCACAGTCAAAGTTGAGATCAGCCACGAAGTCGTCATTTTCGGAACGCAGGGCGGAGAAGAAAGGTAGCCGCTTCTCTTCTTCCGAGGCCTTTTTTAGCATGGCGTCTCTTTCTGCTGCTGTCCTCTCCCTCCTCTTCTAGCGGCGTTAATTTATGCATTTTTGCGCTCAAATCTAGATATGTATTGAATACACGGCCGTGGCGGTTCAGTTTATCAGTGACGACATTGGCGACTCGCAGCTCAGATTCGGGACATGGATCGTGGTCGCCCAGGGACCACTGGATGGGGCCTGGACGGCTGGCCCAGCTCCACGAAGATGTCAAATAGTCATATTGACGCTGCCTGATGTAATGCTTGTAGTTTTGTGTCATCGTCGATACGCAAAACAGCCCTCTACAAAGATCAGCCCTCCGGGATCCCGCCAAATATTCCAAGTCGGGAAACGAGTTGGCCGAAGCCCTAGCGAGGCCAGACAAGGCTGTTAATCTGTCTCGCTCATAAGTAAGCCTTCTCTTGACGTAGTGACCAGGGAACTCCGGTGGCTTAAAGCTATTTGCTTGCTGCTCTTGCGAGTATCCAAAGTAACTTGTGGACTATCCTTGAACAGGTACCGGGCCTCGTCCATCGACTCTAAATAGCCCGCCTCATTACCGTAACTGACGCATCACAATCATGGAGAATCTCCCAAATCAGCAACATTCTTTTGTCCAAGATTGAAGCTTAAACTCGACGCCAAAAGAAAATGGTAAGTGAGTACCTGGACGATGCCCGGTTTCAGCAATTGGGCTTTCTTGTAGCCATCTCTTTACCGTGGCCCGCCTGTCGGGAATCTTGGATTGGAGAGGCAGGCTGGATGAAAGAGAGCTACTACGCTAGCGATGAGATTGAGTCTGGAGATCCATGGATTTTGACGTATAGCTTACGATACACTCAACGGGACACTGGGGATTTCTCTGATGCTCAAGCAAATGATGTCCGATATAGTGCATGGATTTGGTGCTCAGTCATACAAATTAGCTTGTAGTTGAGAATACGACCTGGGACGATTCTGTCGTGAAGCTAATTTATGTCCTTCGTACCACCATTACATGTGTGTGTTGGCCACGAATACGAAGCTAAGCCACGAGACTTTGTTTGTTCCATGTTGATGTTACGCATGCATCCTAATGCCAACTATGCCGGTAGAAATGTATCCTGCTATCTGTTATGCACCTATGCCGTGTCATTGAACGCTTCATGCATTTAAGAATATGTATCTCGTACCTTGGGAACATATGAAGGCTTCTCAGCGTCCACCAACGAAGATTGATAAACTTCTCGGTGATGGTAGAATACTGGTCAAAAAGTAATATGATATCGCATCAACTAAATATTGAATAAAGGTGTTCATATTCCTTCGGTGCTCAATCATATGTCCAGTCGTTTGCCAATGGTACATTAGCAAGGCCTGGCTAACAGGTACATATGTACCTACATGTAGGTATCAACCCTATGGACGGCGATAAAGACACTGCGTTGGCTCAGATTACAGGTTATACTCTACGTTGTACATCGTATCGTAATCATTAGGAATAAAGCACAAGCCTGAGAGCTGCGATAACCAACGCACCTTGGTCGTGACACACGCCAAGGAACTCGGGTTTCACTGTACAACAAGCAACTGTCTTCTCCTCTTTCTCCTCTTCAGGTGTAAATAGCGTACGTTTTCCTCATTCCATCCCCACAGACCCGTCGAATAATCATTTGACGTAAGAAAAATTAAATACATATCCGGCCAAACCCAACTACACTATGGCTTCGCTCCAGTCTCTAGAGCTGGCACTTGGACAAGTAGCCACCGCAGCCTCGTCCAAGAAACAGCCGTTATCAGACGCCCAGTACAGCGCCGGCCTCAGCTTCTTCACTACAGGCTCTGGGTGGGCAACATACCAAAAGTTCATCATCCCTCAGCTATCCAAAGTTCTAGCTCCGCTCTTCAAGTCGCGCAGCCGGGTCTCGGTGCTGGAGATTGGACCGGGCCCAAAGAGCGTGCTTGCACATCTGCCTCGCCAGTATAGGCAGAAGATTAAAAGATATGTTGCATACGAGCCGAATAAATTGTTTGCTACAAACTTGCAAGAGTGGCTTTCCTTTAGTGCGGAAGGAGGGCCTCCACTGCCATGCCTCGAGAGTCTTTCAGACATCCGGCGAGTACCATTTGTTCTGGGCAGCGATGCAAACATGAACGCTCCTACGAATGATGGCGACGAGAAATTCGACATCGTCTTGTTCTGCCATAGTATGTACGGCATGAAGCCTCAACGCAGCTTTATCGAACGAGCACTGGAAATGCTTGTTGAGCAGCCTGGCGATGGAATGGTGGTTGTCTTCCATCAAGCTGGTGTCTTGCACTTTGACGGCTTAGTATGCCACCGCACAGCTTCTTTCCCTACCGGAGATATCCTCGTGGCGGATGAAGACAAAGCATTGGACTCCTTTGCTCCTTTCATCGCCGGCTTCATCATGAAGAACGTTGGAGAGGACATTGCAGTGCGGAAAAGGTGGCGTGAAGTGTGTCGCGCCCTGGGTCGCCGCAAGGAAGGCCACCCATATCATCTCCACTTCAGCGCGCCAGAGGTCATGATGGCCTTTACTCGACATGCCACTGCGTTGCCGGACTTGGCAGCGGATGTGCCGTTGATGAAAGGAGAAAAGAAAGTCAAGAACAGGGAGGTACGTCTTCACCGTCCTGCTGCCATAGCCAGGCCAAGACAGATACGGCATGTCCAGCAGTGTGTTCAATGGGCCTTGAAGCATGGAGCGAGTCTAACTGTTGTTAGCGGAGGCCATAGCGGCCAATGTCTCTGGTCTGATGTCGTCGCGGTCGACATGGAAGCCTTTGACCAAGTACACATTCTCACGGCTGGAGGCTCTGGATCCGGCTCAGGTTCTTTGGTCGTTGCCGAGGCTGGTTGCAAGACTGGGGACATCATTCGCAATGCTATGGAAGTAGGGCTGACTGTGCCCTTGGGTTCTCGTCCAAGTGTGGGAGCAGGACTATGGCTTCAAGGAGGCATCGGACATTTGGCTCGCCAACATGGGCTCGCGAGTGACGCTATTGTCGGCGCTGTGGTGGTTAGCCTGGACTCTGGAAAGGTCCTGTGCATTGGCCAAGTACCAAGTGAACATTGTCCAGACGATGCTGTGCGTCCGGACAATGAATCTGACCTGTTATGGGCCATCAAAGGGGCTGGAACTAACTTTGGCATCGTCGTTAGCGTTACCTTTAAAGCTTTCAATGTTTCGACGTATACGGTGCGAAGCTGGAATGTCCCCCTAAGTGATGACGATAACCTCGACCCGCAGCAATGGCTCAAGCAGTTCAATGTAGTCGCTAAGAAACTACCCGATATCTGGTCTGCAGACGCGTATCTGTACTGGGAGGCTGATCAGTTGCATCTTGGCGTGACCATGTATGAGTCCCAAAGTGTCAACCTCAACGTCGAAACTCCTACATGTACGCCATTAGATGAAGTCTTGGGACCTCAAAATAGCTTCAAGGTTGTGGATGGCGTTGGTCTATTCGATACCGAGATGTACATGTCTGCGATGCATGGCGGACACGGCGGCGGCAAGACATCTTCGTTCAAACGATGCCTCTTCATAAAGGATATCGGAGCAGTCAACATCGCCAATGTCTTGATAGAGGCTATAGCGACTCGTCCCTCAGCACTCAGCTATCTCCATCTCATCCACAGCGGCGGAGCAGTCGCCAACGTTGCTGCTAATGCCACCGCTTTCGGCTGTCGAGACTGGGAATTTGCCTGTGTCATCACCGGGGTCTGGCCCCGCGACCAATACGGCACGGATGCTGCTCAATCTGCCGTGAAGTGGGTTTACGGCGTTGCTGAGAAGTTGCTGCCCCTGAGCAGCGGAGTTTATGGAGCCGATCTTGGGCCAGATCCAAGAGATGCTGCTCTAGCAACCAATGCATTTGGACCAAACCTGCCACGACTGGCTCGTCTTAAACGCGACTTGGATCCTCAACATGTGCTGGCCTCTGCCTGCCCACTCCCAAAGATTCCAATGGAGCCGGAGCTCATTATTCTTGTCACGGGTGAAAGCTGCGTGGGTAAAGACTATTGCGCCAATGTTTGGGCTTCTGTGCTCTCCGAGGATGCTGACAGAAATATCAAAGCGCGGGCGGTCAGCATTAGCGATGAGACGAAGCGAGAATACGCAGCTGCTACTGGAGCTGATTTGCTGGCCTTGCTTAATGATCGTGCATACAAAGAACAGCACCGGCCAGCATTGACAGAGTTCTTCCAGGAACAGGTACGGCAGCGAGCAAAGTTGCCAGAGGAGCATTTTATGAATGTGGTTTATGGCGCTGCAGATGTGGATGTTTTACTAATCACTGGGATGAGAGATGAGGCGCCGGTTGCTGCTTTTTCACAATTGGTTCCGGACAGCAGGCTTCTCGAGGTTCGCGTCGAGGCCAGCAATGAGACAAAAAGAGCTCGTCGAGGTGGTCATTGCGATGACGATGGTGATTGCACTGACCGCCATCAAGATTTTGAAGAATTGGCGAAAGAGTTGGACTGCCCCAGCCTCATATTTGACAATAACGCAGCTGGAGATGAAGCGGCAGAGAGTTTTTCCAAACAACACTTGTTTCCCTTGCTTCATAAAGACATGCAGCGGTTAGCCGACATGGTTCGTCCAATACCCAACTTTCCCCGCCAGGGCATCGAGTTCCAGCACGTCCTCGATATCTCTCAGCAGCCAGGTGGGTTGGCCTTATGCTCCTCTCTACTGCAAACCCACTTCAGCGGTGACTGGACCAAAGTCGGTGCTATAGCATGCTGCGAGGCTGGAGGCTTTGTCTTTGCGTCAGCCTTGTCTGTACAGGTTGATGTGCCCTTGTTGCTGATTCGCGAGAATGGAAAGCTCCCGCCACCTACCATCTCCGTCGACAAGTCCCCGTCGCACATCTCATCGCATTGTTCAGGGGAGAAGAAGATTGCGATGGACCGGGATATGGTTTCCAGAGGGGCTTCGGTGGTGGTGATGGATGATGTACTTGCTACAGGGGAGACGCTTTGCGCCGTCTTGCAGTTATTAGTAAAAAATGGTGTTAATCCTGGAGACGTGAGTGTTATGGTTGTGGCCGAGTTTCCTGCTCATGGTGGGCGCCAACTACTGCACAGACGCGGCTTTGGCAGAGTCAATGTTCAAAGCCTGTTAGTCTTTGGGGGTCTTTGAGAATATCGGGACTCGTTTTGATACGCTTTTGTTGGCGCTGAGAAGCGTGGCTAATATACATTCCGCCATATTCTTGGAAATACTCTCTGATTAGCTAGTATACTCAGTATTTCAATAAACATTCAGACTTTGCTATTGAGATTATACTCTGCATGGTCAATTCCTTTGGAGCAACGCTATGCCCTACGAAGTCTGCTTGTATTCTATGTCTACGAAGAGCATAATATGTATATAAGAGGGTGGTAAAGGCAAATACAGCGTCCCTTATTATTCATTCCAAAACCAAACATCAAAATAGAGGTTTCAAGTATCAAGCGCAAGGCAAAAATAAATGCTAGGGGCAATTTCGAGTAGAAATTTGTTTCTATAGCCCCGAGATCTGTTATAGAGCCTGATTGCTGTAGCATCCCCACCATTGGCCTCGGTTATGCATACTTGGCAATGGCCCTGTATTCTATCAATTGAGAATCCAAGGGGCATAGACGTTCCCATTTTGGAATTCATCTTTACTGGTTCAGTGGTATTCGTTCATTTTGCTCGTTTTATCAGGTCGGCACAGACAGTGGTATCCATCATACATGCATGCTAACAGCACTAGTGTGTCCCAGGGTTGTGTCACCGCTATATCTAATCCAGCCGTAAACCGCTCAGTTGTTAGATGTGTCCGTCAATTAAGCTTAATTGGCCATAAAAATCGTCTTTAAACCGTCAGAAAGATGCGTCTACTCAGCACAAAAGCCTTGGAATTCTGCGACTTCCTCGGGACCAGTATCCCGCGGTACGCCATTCTGTCGCACCGATGGGAACGCGATGAGATGTCCTACCAGGACATGCTCAAAGAAATGGAGCGCAACAACTCGTGGCCTGGTCCGACAGATTTCTTGCAAAAACAAGGTTACCGCAAAATTATCGAGTTTCGTCGCCTAGCTCTACAGGATGGTTATGATTATATATGGGCTGACACCTGTTGCATTGACAAGTCCAGTTCCTCAGAACTTCAGGAGGCCATCAACTCCATGTATCAGTGGTATTGGGACTCTGACGTCTGCTACGCCTATCTTTCTGACGTGTCTGTTCCGACTGATCGAACCGATTCAGATGGCAGGTTCCTCTTCAAGCCGACGGACCTTGAGTCGTTCCAGAGGTCTCAGTGGTTCACCCGTGGGTGGACGCTTCAAGAACTGCTAGCTCCACGAGCTCTAATCTTTGTTGATCAAAACTGGCAAAAGTTTGGCACAGCCTATGACTTGGAAAAGTTGATCGAAACAGCTTCAAGTATCAAAGTTCAAAGACATGTGCATCTGGGTCGTAAAAGGTCAGAGGTTTTCCAAGTGGGACAGTGCATGGCTTGGGCCGCAACCCGGTCGACAACTAGAATCGAAGACCGCGCCTACTCGCTGCTAGGACTCTTTGATGTCAATCTACCCATGATGTACGGCGAAGGGGGGCGGTCATTTCAACGTCTGCAAGAAGAAATACTCAGAGTTTATGAAGACGCATCTATACTAGCATGGAGCCATGTAGATGCGGATACTGAGTTTGCACCTAATGGCTTGGCCCCCTCGCCAGACCATTTTCGCCAGTATCCCAGGTTGATAGACAAGATGAGCAATAGTAACTTTGAGTTTGCTACAGTCAGTCCCACGTTGACACGCCGCGGCGTCCAAGTTACACTGAGAGTCCACATCGATCAACATGACTTGGCGCTCGGCTATGCCTTTCTATTAAACTCTGACCGCCCCTTTTCCAACATGCTGGTTCTTCCCTTATTGCTCACCAAAGCAACATCAAAGCTGGGCGAAGATTTAGAAGCCGTTCGATTCTCAGACCCCCTTTGGGTCGCACAACGGTTTGTCGGTCCCGGCGACGAGAGACTGGTTTGTCTCCTCAGACAAGCGCAAACTGCAGACATGAAACGTCGTCGCGACGGATTCAGCCTTTCTCCAGCAGTATGGGAAAACTATACAACGGCATTGGCGTATCCACCACAGGCAAAAACTGAGAGTCGGCATTTTCCTGCCATTTTTGGCGGAGTCACGGGAGACATGGAAGGGTTTCCGCTGCTTAAAAAGGAGCATGTTTTTGCCATAGAACTGGTGACGCGAGGCAAGACGTCGGAAAGATTTGTTGTGCTGGTGGATTACAACATAGATTATTTTGGAACAGCCAAGGTAAATGCTGTTAGAGTTATTATCCCAGGGAGGGAGATGGATTTGGCGGATTTGGCGGATTTTGCTCGCTCTCGAGGAAAACGATACCGTGATCGTGATCTCTTTGATAAAGACGGCAACGCGATTCCAGCAGATGAGATTATCCAAGTGCGCAAGTTTTCCAGTTATTGGGCTCAAGACGAGGATGAAGAGCTTGTCAAGCCGCCAGTTGAGGCGCTGAAACAGCTTTGCGTTATAGAGGACATGGAGTCTTGACATTATACAGCGCCTGGAGCCGCGGGGGGAAAGAAAATGAGTATCAAATAATTGCAGCATAAACTGCCTCTTGAGCGGCAGTCAACTTTGGTCTAGAATATCCAAGCCTGTGCGAATGCTTTAACCAAACATCAATAACCGAATTCATTCACCGTGAACCAACCTTCCCTTAACATAAACGTTCACAATGTTCCTATCGTCTCCCGTCATGATGAATTTCTCCAGCATCCTCTCCATCGAGTCGTCTTCATCCAACGGCACATTCACCCCGCTTCTCTCATCCCGCAAATCAATCACCAAAGCATCAAATTCCTTTCCAAGCGCAAATTCGCCAACCTTGTGATCAAGGCCGACAACTTTGGCGCCTCCTTGGGTAGCCATGTAAAAAGTCTCCTCCAAACTCAGGGCTTCTCTGCCACCGCCAGTGCCCATCTCTTTTGCTTGTTCAAATGTTGGATACAGCGCGTCCCTCGCATACGACGTGATGAGAGCGTGTCTCATCGCATTCAACATGCTTGAGCTGTAGCCGCCTCCCGAATCTGTTCCCAGGCCGACGTTGATACCACGTCTAAGAAACTCCTTTACAGGAGCGGCCATGAAACCTCCTCCTACAGTCATGTTTGCCGTGGGACAATGCGCGACGCCGCACTTTAAATCATGAAGCTCTTGAATCTCGTACTCTGTCATGATGGTGCAGTGAGCGAGGATAGTGTGCGGTGTAAGAAGTCCAAATGAAGAATACAAGTCGGCTTCGTTGTTAAACTCCGGAAAGAGAGACAGCGTGGCATCGATTTCCTGCTGTGCTTCATTGAAATGAGTCTGTATCGCCAGGGAAGGGTCATTGCGGGCCATGTCGCCAAGAGATTGTAACAATTCCGCTGTGCACGATATCGCGAAGCGGGGTGTCAAGACGGGCTTAATGAGAGTGCTCTTCGGATCAATGGTTCGAATATGGCGGATGCATGATTTCGTCGCAGAAATAGACTCTTCGGCAGAGGCTTCGCAGTAGAAGAATGGCGAGTTGCGATTCATGTTGCATTTTCCAATCAGAGCCCTCTGGCCTTTTCCGAGACACGTTGATGCCAACACATTCGTCGCCTCCCCGTGTAAAGAGCCATAGTAAGATGCCGTCGTCACGCCCTGTCTAAGCATGCCTCGAACGAGCTTCTCATACACCTTTTCCGCATGAGATGCATCCCCAAATTTGGCTTCATTGGGGAAAGTGATGCCATCAAGCCAGTCTAGAATATGCATTCCCTGGCCCAGGCCTCTTTGCATCCACTGCGGAGCATGGTTATGTGTATCAACAAAGCCTGGGATGAGGAATTGACCAGGGGAGAGTACTGTTTGACGAATGTGTTCGATGCGTTTCTCGGCGAGAGAATCAGCCACCCGCGAAGAAGGGATATTTTGCTCTAGATGTGTGATGATGCCGGACGAAGAGAGAATGATGAGAGTATCTGGAAGGACTTGAAGTTGCGTGGGAGAAACAGAGTGAATAAGCGTTCCGTGGATGGCTTGGGCGGGTTCATCCATAACGCCGTCCTCTTGTTTCTTTGAAGTTGAATAAAGACTTGTTTATGAGACTGGCGAGATTGTGGAAGTGACAAGAAAGAGCTATCTAGGTGATGTTGCAAGCTGAGAAATGGAGCGCTTCGTCTTAGCTGCGTACATGTAGAGATAAGGCTATGACGTTGCGGGGTTGACACATGTAAGACCTCTCTTCAAGGCGGGGAATGACTTGCATAGCTGCAACATGTCTCATAATTGCTGGCATCATGTTTTAATTATGTGTACACATCCATCGTTTCGCTTGCAAAAAGTCTTTCAACTTGATGAGAAATGCGAGTCCGTCTTAACTCCACCGCTCACATCAAGAGAGTTTAGCTAGATACACAACCACAACTGCTGACATCTGGAGTAGCAACCGAGTAAGACGGGTATAAAAAAAACCGTCATAAAGTCACCACAAGTAACAATATGCGGCAACAGGCAAAAATATCATAATATGAAGATGCAAAAAGAATGTCCTCGGTGAGGCTCGAACTCACGACCTTCAGATGGCCCAGACTAATGTCTAGATCATATAGATGTATCAATATGAGACTGACGCGCTAGCCAACTGCGCCACGAAGACTCTTTGATGATGTGGGCCGCGCAAGAAAAGACTATAAGCCTCCGCTGGACCAAAGCTGCATCTGTGAGTTTCTGCAAGCAGATGGGCAGAAAGATGTTTATACGTCTTGGTATGTATATGTTTTTTGAACTTGGCTATCTATCTCTCTTTGAGTATAGAACATTAAACATCTTAATATGTACGAAATGCTCATGAAAATTCACTTTAGCCCGTAACTGTAAATGATCCCCGAAAACAAAAAGTCAAAGAAAAAGGGAAAGATGATGATTCCATATTGAATACTATATCACATGCAGTGAATGCGTCAATCGCTATCCGTAAAGAAGAATAAGCTTCGCTTCATGCTAAATGGTACAACGTCTCGAGCAAGTTTACGATGCTCTCACTTTTCGCTCTTCTTCGTGTCACCGTTTACACTAACATGTGAAGCTCTCTACCTTCGAGTTCTTGTTCACTCCATCATTGCCGGTATACATAAGATGAGTGTGCCATAAGCTTACTTCATGTTAAATAATCCTTCAATCGTTGTACCGATTTTTTTTCTCATAGTGTTTATTTCATTCGAGCTGGGGTACACCAGTGTCAAATGTTTTCACCTTGGCAGTAATCGTCTTGACTGACAGGTAAACGCAAAATGGCATGTCTAAACAGAACTCGATAATGGTTTAAATAAAGCGTTCAACATGTATTTAATTACATCTATATACTAGAATATGGCTATATAATACTCACCCTGCCTCATTTCAGGCGTGACATCCCACAGACCAATCTTATGCAGCGTCTCTTCATCCACTCCTACTTCATCAGCAAGATATTTTACAGTTTCCACTCTCCCATCCCTCCATTTCTCGGCCGTCTTCTTCAATCCCAAGACGCATTTGTCAGGATGTCTACCGAAGCGAAGGCACTCAACTGCCCGTTCTTTGCTCGTAGCCCCAATCATAGCAACGAGCAGCTCTTTAAGTCCATGAAACGCAGCGGCGGCGAGTGCACTGCCGTAATGCCCCCTTTCAAACACCATTGTCGGATCAGCACCAGCTTTGAGCAACATGCCCAACGGCTCCCTCAGGATGTTGATGTCGTCAAAGTTGAGACAGATTAACGTTTCCAGTGCGCTGCCATATCGACCTTTCTTCAAGGGCTTGTTGGCGTCTGCGCCGCTGTCGAGCAATAACTGGACAATTTCGACAAGTTCCTGCTCGTCAAAGACATAACTCGAAGCCGCTGCATCAAGAGCGGTGTCGTATTTGCCGCATTCCACAGAAACGTCTGCGTTTGCACCGGCCTTGAGCAAAATCTCGACTGACTGTATGTTTAGGACACAGGCGGCTGCAATCAACGGGCTGCCAAACTCTGTGACGCTTTCCCTATTCGCGTCTACCCAGCCCTGATCTATCAACCATTGCAGCTTTTCAGGGTTGGTTCTCGCGGCCTGTTGGACAAGAGTCTCGGTATATCCGTCATATACGTCGTTGATGTCGATTGCCGCTTCTGCCATCAGTAGGGTTGCGATGTCCCACTGTTCATAAGCCATGGCTTTGTCCACGGCATTACATCTTTCAGATGGCGAGTAATCTGTGCCACCCAAGCTGATCAAATGTTTGAGAATTGGTATGCACCCGCTCTTGACTGCATGAACAAGCGGTGTGTAGCCGAGTTTGCACTCTTTGAGCGCCATTTCCTTGCTAATTGCGGTTCCCTCCCACCAGTCTCGCAAGGTGTAGTAGAATCCATATCGACATACAGTATACAAAGCCATGTCGCTAGGCAATAGCTCCGTCTTTACTGAATAGCCGATTCGCCCATCATGATATCGGCGTCCTTTATCAATGAGGGTATCAGCGTTATCAATCCATCGTCTATAGTAATCGCTGCTTTCTTCTGGCGATCCAAGAAATCTCTTGAGAGCCATAACAAGTCCTGGATCTGCATTCGCGCCCTTTGCTGAACCGAGCCATTTGTCATATCGTTCGACGTGCAGAAACCATGCGTAGACAACATACTGCTCAAAGCTCCGAACTGGCCACAACCTTGCCACACGCTTCAAAGTCTCCGGCTCAAAGTTTACAAGACAATCAATTAATATCTTGGAAGCGAATAAATCGCACTCTGCTAGCGTTATGCCCTTTAGCTCAAAGTATTCAGCAACAGACGCATGAGGCAGTGCCCACACCTTGCGCTTTGGCTCAATTGTCAACAGATCTCGGCAGAGGGATAATATCTGTTGTTCAGTCTGTTTGTCTTTTTGAACCACTACTGAACCATGTAGCGAATAGCGAATGGCTTCTAACAAAGCCTCGGAGCTAAGTGGTAAAATAGAGCATAGCACCCACTTGATGGCACGCTCGGCCAAGGCTATGTCGTGCTCGTCATGCTTTCTCATATCATCAAATAGCTGGTCATATGCCTCGGTCAGAGTACTGGGCAGTGTAGTGGCCCAGGATCTGACTGCATCATGAGAGGTGTAGTTGTTGAGTCTTTGGACCTGTAGATGAATCCACCGAAACCTGCGCACCAGACTCATGTTATTGCTTGAATTGTAATATGCCGTCTTTAATATTTGGCTTACATGGTGCTATTTTTCGAAGAAAAGACATTTAGGATCAATGTCTGGGTTTCCTTTTGACGTTGCTTAAACGACAAAGTCGAGTAAAGTCTGTCCTCTAGGTATTTTTCAATATCTGCCTGCTGGTTGTTGGATTCGATAGTGATTGTAGCGTTAGCTTTAAACGCCTGCAGGTATTCGCGGTCTGGACGACTGGATATAAAGAGTTTAACCGGTTTCTTGGCCTTGTCCAGTATGCCGATGAGAATCTCCGCCAAGTTCTGGTTTGTACTCGTCGAGCTAGCTTCGTCTAAAGCATCGAGAATAATAGTCGACTTGGAATAGAGATTTATCAGTTCCAAAATTAGCTCTTTGCAGTCCTTCAGCCCAAGACTCCGCCCTTCATTCTCCGCTACTTTGCGTTTTTGGATCAAGCGATTGTAACCGGTTTCAGATGCCTTGTCAAACAGCTGGCGAACAAAACTTCTTAGAATTACCAGAGGATCTTGCAACGAAGTTGCTGATCGGCTGCAGTAGAAAAAGGCAAATCCTTCGTTACCAGATCCTTCTTCCAATGTCGCCTTTACATACTCAATCGCCCGCCAGGTGAGGTATGTCTTGCCGGTGCCAACTAATGTTTACATAAATTAACAAGTTTCCGAAGTGCATGTAAATATACGTAGGGCTTACCGGTTCCTTTGAGCCATAATATCGTTGATGATGAAGGTATAGCTTGCCAGGCGCGAAACCCTTCGTGCTCCATCAGCCAATTGCCTGTATCGTCGATTCTCGAATCTGCAATATCGACGTGGCTTTTCCCATGCCCTTCCGGACTGATAAATTGTAAAAGCCCTCGCAATCGGTCCTCGTCAATCATTTCCCGAATGTCCATTACCCCCTCGTCAACTCGTGCTAGCGGCGAGGAGAGCTTATTCACGTTAAAGAGCAAGTCTCTTGATTTCTCATCGGCCTGTCTACCGGCAATTTCACTTCGGGAAGCTTCACAGACTGCAACTTCTTGTAAAAGCTTCTGTTCCTTTTGAAACAAGTCTGCAACAAGCCCTGTGGCCTGCTCTGGCCTAAGAATGGCATTAAGTGTCTGCTTAGCCATCCCGCCTTCAATCAGGCTATCGCATCGCGTAAGAAGCTCTATTGCCGCGACATATACGTCCAATAGTGCATCATGCAAGTTTAGCACCGCGTTTCCATCAGTCGTTTTTGCGTTATACAAGAGCTCGTATAGCTGGCCTCTGCGAACTATGCGAGTGAACCACTGGACGGTCCCGGCAAGGGCTGCCATCTGGTCGCTTTGCTTGACTGGAATCTGGCTTCAATCAATATCACGGTTACAACCAGCGAATTTGGGGTCTTTATGCGTATAGACGCTTATACTTACTCTCAGCATGGCTTTTGCAACAGCCCAAGGCGCGCTGGCTTGTGGCGGCGCAAAGTTGACGGCAATATCGCCCGCCATGGTAAGAAATGCAGCAACGTCGGCAATATATTCACGGAAAACAATCTTTTGATAATTAATATCAATCTTCGAGTCCCCATTTTTATCTGTACATAGTGTGTTGCTTTCAATAAGGCGAGTGATTTCTCTAATATGGTCTTCTGGCTTCGCTTGTTCCGAAAGGTCGAGACCATGTCCTCGAATCCAATTCTTGGTTTCTTTGCTTGACCTTTCGAAAACGCTGTTCCAAAGGCTTACTGGAGGCTCCTGTTGCTCGGTTGCAATTTCCGGCGTCGATACCGTGATAATGGGTTTTGACGCTTCGATAGCTGGAGAAGGCGATGCTGATGCTGGCAAAATGTCCAACGACGTGGACAGCTGAGTTGGTGCGTAAGGCTGGCTTGTAGCTGGCAGAGAGCTTGCCCGCGGAGATTGCCCACGCTGCTGAAACTTTTTCCATTTTTTCTTTGATCTCTCGAAGAAGCTCTCTTCACTCATACTGTCGGGGTTGCATTTGCTGCATGAGAAGTGCTGAAGGAATGGAAGCGGGGTCAGACGTACGGTGAAAACACAGCCCCTGCAGCATACTTACATTGCCTCAATAAGCGATTTCTGACGCTGAACATGGCAAGTTTTTATGTTGACAACAGTACCTAGATGAACTGCAATAGACCATGTCACAGACGCAAAAGTGAACAAGAGCCTTTTAAAGGAGTATTTCACAAGTATAAATAAGAATCGTAAAAGTCAATACTGCTATCAAACGACAACAAAAAACCCATTCTAACAGCAAAAGCCGCAAACACAACTCTAAGGATATAAGATGCCTTCAATACATCCAACATGAAAAGTAAACCTCTCTCCTCCCGAAAAGAAAAAGAAAGAAAAGTGCAAATATATATAATAGAAGGAGGGAGGGGAAGTCATTCATAATCCCAGACTTTGTGCGTCTTTGTCCGGGAAATGACTTGTAGGTCGAGTATATATAATAAAAAAAACAATGAATAAATTATTTCACTTTCCTCTAAATAACTTGACCGTTTTCTACATACAACAAGCCCAAAAAATAAGTTTCAGAAAAAGAAAAAGAACAAAATTAAAAACAAATCAAGGCCATTTCTAATTAAATGTTTTTTCTTTTCTCAAAATTACAGGAGGATCATGCTAGCACCGGTGAGCACGGCAACACCCATGTACAGAGCCATGGACAGCTCGCCCATACTGAGCAGGTAGGCAGCAGGGCGGCCAGCAACGGCAGCGCTGCTGCTGGTGCTGGAGCCGCCGCTGGTGGAGCTGCCACCAGTGGCACCGGCGTTGACGGGGCCGGTAGCAGTGGCGGCCTGCTTGTTGATGTTGCTGGCAGAGGCCAGGGCAGCAGAGCAGGTGGCGACGGGCTTGGCGCTGACGACCTGGGCCTGGCTGTTGAAGTCGCAAGCAGTGGAGGCCTTCTTCTGGGAGTTGTAGTAGGTGTCGAGGACGTAGTCGAGCTTGGCACCGTCGTCGCACATGCTGTAGGCACCGTAGACTCCGGTGGTGGCGTTGCCATTGATACCGGCGCAGACGGTGGGGTTGTTGCCGCAGATGAAGTTGAAGATGTCACCGTAGTCCTTGGACTCGAGGCCGGAGGCGCGGACGCAGGACAGAGAAGCCTGCATGCAAGAGCAGAGACCAGAGTCGGGGGTAGGAGGCAGGTTGTCGGAGGCTTGCCAGTTGGAAGTCAGGGCAGGGCACTTGGCGGCCTGGTTGGTGGGCTTGTAGTCGGCCGAGTCAACACCCTTGGGGTCGACCTTGGCAACCTGAGACTGGAGAGCGCTGAAGTCCTTCAACTTGGTGACGGAGCTGCCGCTAGCCTTGACCAGACCTGTGAACTGTTAGTCATTTCTGTTGTTCTTTGGAATTGATTTTACGCTTCAAACTCACCATAGTCGTTAGCCTCCTCAAAGTACATGTAGACGATACCACCGCTGAAGACAGCAGACATCTCGTCACCATAGAGAGCAGCGGTTTCCTGGAAGATACGGTCGGCAGCGCCGCTGGGCAGGTTGCAGCCGTACTCGGCGAAGAAGACGGGGACAGAGTAGTTGGAGAAGAACTGGGTCTCGGTGTCATAGCCAGACTTCTGCATGGAGCTCTGACCGCACCAGGAGTAGATGTTGTAGCCCCAGAAGTCAATGGCGTCGCTCGCGTCACCGCAGTTGAAGTAGTCGGCCATCTGGGAGCGGATATCGACGTCGTCGTTGGCGGCATAGCCGACACCCATCCAGCGGTACTTCTTGGACTTGATGTAGGCCTTGGTGTCACGCACGGCGGCCTTGACAAAGGCAGAGGCCATGGTGTTGTTCTTGGCGTTGGAGACCTCGTTACCGGCGAAGAAGCCGATGACGTTGGAGTACTTCTGCATCTCGTCGACAACGGCCTGGTAGCGGGCGAACAGGTCGGTGTCCCAGCTGGGGGAGTCGCGGTTGATGGACAGCGAGGGCTCGCCCAGATCGGAGAAGACGTAGATGCCGGCAGCCTCGAGCAGCGACATGCAGGCCGAGTGGTCGGCCGTGGGGTCGATGGCATAGGTTCGGATCACGTTTGTGCCGAGCTGCTGCAGCAGCGGAATGTCACGCTTGCAGTTGGCCTCGCTGGAGAGGGGGTCGATGAAGGTTGAGTTGCCAGAGGAGCTGGTGGTGCCGGCCTGGCCAACATCCTGCTGGTACGCAACACCCTTGATGAAGAACTGGGTGCCGTTGGGGTAGAAGAACTTGGAGCCCTACACGTGGAAAAAGTGGTCGATTAGCGGTTGCTCCCGAGATTGAGATTCGACGTTGTTGATCATCTTCTGGGTTCCTTCTCCACGATTTATTCCTACAAGGAGAGAGATCGTTGGTGTTCTGGAGACAAAAAGTGGCTCACCTTGGCTGTGATGGCGGGAAGATCAGCTCCAATGGCGCTGCTGGCCAGGGCGAGCAGGGAAACGGAGAGCTTGGACAAGCCCATTTTTGCGGATGTGAATGATATTCGGAGTTTTTGAAGTTTATTGCTGTCGAAAGCGGTAATTTGCGATTCTCAAGGTGGTTATAGCGATTGTAATTGTTCACGTAAGGGAACGGAAAGAGAAAAGCTGTTTGTGTTTCTAAGGAGTGTCTGAAGCAGCTATTGCTTCAAAAGTAAATAGAAAAAAAAATGCAAAAAAAATGCAATCACGTCAAACGAAAGAGAGGTTCTGAATCCAAAAAAGAAAAAAGGAAAAGAGGCGCCGCCAGTAGAGCAGACGGCGAGTGTTTTGTTTGCGCTCCAGGAGAACGGGGAAATTGAGGCCTGCGACAGGCCAAGTCTCGGGACCAGGGGGCTCCCCTGCACTATTGGATCCCTGGGCGTGCTCGGGCCCTGGAGCCAGTCCGCTTTGGGGGCCTTCGCGGCCTTTTGGCACTCTGTCGGAGGCGCAGCGCGAAGCTTGTTTCTGGGAGATCAGAGCCAATAGCGGCTTCGTTCAGGGGGGGTTGCTGCACGAGCTAGAGCAATAATGCCGTGCGAATAACGGCAATACGCTGTAGTATTCACGGTGGCATCGGGTCGGCAGCTAGCAAACACAGGCGCAAATACACGCAGCCTCCTGCTAAACAGCTACGGCATCAAAGCTTCTCGAATTCCCTTTTCCTGCACTGTGCACCGCAGGCGAGCGTCTAGGGGTGGGCCCTGAAAAAAGAGGGAATAGGGGCCAAAATAGGCCGCCCCACCGTCGAAATTTCCCCTGATTGCAGCCCACACGCACTCACAATGCGCTGCCAATGCAAGGCACCCGCCTCAAGGGCTGGCGAAATTGATTTTGGCGCTGCATCTTGGTCTTCTCTTGTGATTCCGCTGCGGGTGGCGGCAACGGCGCAGGCGAGGGATGATGGATCGTCATTATGTTGGCGCTCCTTGCAATGATTATGGATTCAATGCTCATCTTTTTCTCGAACAAGAGCGTGTTTCCCTTGTCCTGGCTGCTATTTTGTATTAGTAGGTAGCCTTGGCGGACAAGGCGAGGCAGCGCTGTCGTCTCTCTGTTCATCGACGATTCTGGCAATATTTTTCTCATGTATTTTACGAGATGTCAACCCGCCGCCCATGCCACTCTGCCACTGCCAAGGCGCACCGACGCAGTGTTTCTTTACGAGGTACTTGCATCTCCGTGCTCTCGTCGCCCAGCGCCAGGTACTCGCCGCAATGGCCTCCCTTTCGGCTGACGCGTCAAGGGCCTCAAACCCACCTGAAAATGAGCACGAGCAACTGTTTTACTTGGACCAGGAACAGCCCGTGCTCGCTTCTGGTTTCTCTGCCTTGGTTGGCCAGCCTTGTCGGCACATGCTGATCATTTACTCGTGGTGTAATTGTGTTGAATTCTGCTCCATATCTAGCTATTTGCCCATACATACAAACATACTTGGGCGTGGACGGCATTCCAATCGACCGACCGGCCGACCGACGGTCAAACCGTTTCGCATTGAAATCCGCCAACTAGGAACAAGCAAGATATCCACCCAAGCCCATCGTCTCACCTTGATTATTCCCTCTCTGTGCTGTCAAACGGAAACCGGCCAGCGATCTGCTACCGCTACTGCTCTCCAGTCCGATATCTCGGGAGCCCAGTGCCGTAGCGTAGCGGCGCTCCAAGCGATGGCCCTGGGCTGCTCATCAACCGCCCTTTCAGACTCCAGTCACTGATTCGCGAGGCCCGTCTCCCTTTTTCTCGGAGCCACGGCACAGACAGAAGAGCTCAGATGCGGGCCGTCTGGGAGCCGACTATCCGGGCGGTGCTGCTGCTTCTTGGACTTTCTTCCCTTGAGATGAAATGAGCGAGTGAATGTGGCGGTGCGTGCTCGTAAGTGGCACAACACATGTACCGTATAGGTAGGTGCTGGGATGTAAGATGAGATGCTTTCCGCAAAATGGCACCAACAAGCGCATAGCCTGTCCAGCTGCCGTTTCTAAATGTCGACCGTATAGGGCAACGTAGATACTATTTTCGTATCTGTCCTTGCTGTCTTCCCAGCTTGAAGCAGTACCATACATAGCACAAGCTACCTTAGTAGCGCTTGCGCACCTTGTAGTAGAGATCGCCAATGTTATACAGCACCTCGTCCCAAACCTTCATGACGTTCCAGGAGTCGTCGCGCTTCTTGTGACGCCGATCACGGCGGGGGACCTCGTGGTAGTGTCCGTTGTGGTAGACGAGCTCGGGCATGGCGAACGGTGATCTGCTCGGAACAGCTGTGCCACGGGTATGTGATGCCGAAGCTATGTTGTAATCTTGCGTTGGATGAGAGAGTTGCCGTTGCCGTCGTTGTCGGTATATGGATAGACAGTACCAAGTTTGTGTATGCCCTGAGTGAGTAGCTAGTTGAGATACAGTACTGTGCTAGCTGCTTTGTGGTGGTGATGCTGTTATTGTTAAGATGTGAATGCTTGCTGTAAACCATGCCAGCAAATAAAAGTGCAGCACCGCTTTATTTAAATCCTTCCAAAAAGCCAAGCCCAAACACATGATCCCTCCATCTGCCATGCACAGCCAGCTACTTACTTGTATCCTCATCCACGAACAGAGTATGCCTGACCGCAACTCCTAGCCATAGACAAGTCATCTGCTGCGGTGCATCCCGCCACCTGAATCCATCGCGAGTCTTGGACTCGGCGCCGGCTGACCGGATCGGGTCCCACCGCGGCCGATCATCTGCACGGCCGATGGCAAACTCCCGTGACTACCTGCCAGTAACTGGGCGTTAGGCGCAATGGTTGGAGTCTGCGTGTACATCGTTGTACCGCCAGGTGCTTCGGATAGCAGAAGCTTCGCCTCGAACCTGCAGGCAGCTTGTAAGGCTTTCTCTACCTAAACCCATATGAGCATTCGCTTGTACTTTGTATCGAGCTCGTAGATCTTTGTGATTGCCTACCCTGTAACCAACACGTTGTTGACCAAACATCGCAATGGAAGGAGGAAATTACTGAGAAAAACTGAAAAAAGTAGTGTTTGCATTGCTGCGAATTAATGGCATCGATAGATTTGGTAATTGCGTAGTGCAGCCTTCGTTGGTTGAGAAAAGTGCGGTCAACTCAGTAGAGTGCTGCTCAGAAGCAGAAATTCATGCTATTCCGCAAGTCAGCAACAGCTACTCCGCGTCGAGCATAAGATGCTGGGACACGATCAGGACCTTTGAGAAATTAGCATTTCTGCTCTCTATGCAAGTACAAATCTGAACATCTACAAATGTCGAATTTTTCATCATCAAAGTAGCTGACTGCCGGGCGTTTGCCTGAAGAACGAACGCTGAAGCCTGCCGCCAGCTGCCGTCACTCCAGACTGGAGTAGGCGCCCACCAACCAACAGCCTTGGGATTCAACTCCAAAAAAACATCGCACTGCTCTTGCTCTCACTTCACTCTGCAACTTCACCCGCGACCACAACTCCCGGCGCAGCCTACAATGGCGTTTGCGGTGCCCTAGGAGCTCCCGTCTCACTTTCTCCTTTTGGATAGCATTCTGCCTACTCTTTTTTTCTTAAGCTTTCTGCGCAGAGGGCCGCGGGGTCAATCGTGCGGCTCTCGACGCTTCGCTTGTTAAACGGTCTCGAAATCGACTCGTCGCACCTCTCGAATGTCGCTCTTACGCCCGCGTTATTGTATAATACTGTATAGAGAGCAGAAAACATTGGAAAAAACATAAAGATACAAAGCATGGGATCAAGTGGCCTACAAGCTTCGATATGGGCAGCAGCGCCGAGCCGCCCCTCCGATAGCTATCGATTCGACTCCAGATCCAGATCTGTGCCTCCAGTATCCGCCTCGACGACGACGACAGCAGTCCCCAGCTCCACTGCAACAGTTACTACTGCCGCCACCGCAGCCTCCCTTTCGCCTGCGCAAGCCTTCCAGAGATTCCACCAGACCTGCCAGCGCCTCCGATGGACGGCCATCGATCTCGAAAATTCATACCACCGCGCACACTCCCCGGAACACAGCGGCTTCTCCGCCTCCGACGCCGAGGTCAACTTCAAGATTGACTTTCACGAATTCTACATGCGCATCGAGCAGGCCCTGGTGCTTGTCCTCCTCGTCTACGGCGTCAGCGTCCCCCGCGGCTTCGGCGGGCCCAGAGGCCAAGCAACACATAGCTATCACCACAACGTGCTGCTGGCGTTTGGCGAGGACGGCAATCCATTGAGAAGCGCGCTGGGCATAGGCGATGTCAACTCTGCGCTGTGGAAGGCCAAGGAGCTGCGCAACAGATGGAAAGATGCGGCGGAAGGGGAAACAACGCCGCTGGGCATGTATGACTTGTCGTGGATCATAGGACGTATCATTGAGGGTCTGGGTGTCGCGTACAAGATGGCGGCTGCGAGGGTCGAGGAGATCAAGATGGAGGCTCATGGAAGCGCTGGGAATGACATGGACGCGCACAGTGGCGCTGACGGTGATAATGCATGGACGTGGATGATGGCGGACCCTATGGACTTGGAGCCGTGAATGTGTTTTTGGTTTAGTCTTTTCAGGTGTATGGGCATATTGGGTATTGCAACTGCTGAACAGGGGTTTGTCTCTTGAAGCGAGCATTGGAGTTGAATAAGGCGAGATATGATTGAATGGCTTTGCTATTGGGTAGTGTTTTGAGCATCTTTCATACATAGAAGAACTGCGCTTACAACGAATATATACACACGCGTTTATATGGCATCTCACAAATCTTCTTCCTTTACCATCACATCTTCATCATCTGCTTTCTTCTTCCCCTTCACAAACGCCTTCCGTAGAGCACACTTCCCTGCAATCTTCCCTCCAGCCTTGCACTCATCACAAGTTCTCCCATGCGTCACCATCAACACATGCAGTCCATACTTGTCCTCATCCGGAACTGTTGCTTCCAAATGTGCCTGTGCCTCCTCCCTATTCGCCTCTCCTGGCCGCCATCCTAATAGGCCTGAAATGCGGTAAACATGCGTATCAACCGCGAAGCTATCCCGCTGTAGACAAAACAGCAAGACACAGCTCGCCGTCTTGGGCCCTACGCCTTGAAAAGAGAGAAGCTCCCGCATGGCCTCGTCGTTGGAAGCGTTGAGAAGGTGATTAAGAGAGTAAGTCCCGTACTGGTCCTTTGTCTGGCGCAGGATATTCATGATGACTTTGCTTTTGACGACGCTGAGGCCGCCAGACTTTATTGTTTGCTGCAGCTTGTCGGTGCCGCCCTGGACGATGGCGTCCCAGTTATCGCTCCGGCCGTATGTCTTGTCCATGGAGAGCTTTGCCCGCGTGCTGTTCTTGTTGCTGGTGTTTTGCGATAGAATCGTGCGCACCAGCGCGTCGAGCACGGATGGGGAATCTCCGCAGCCGGCAACGCTGTTTGGCGCAATGATTTTGTCAGGACGACGACGCTCGCCGTGGATGGAGGCGAGGATGCGATGAGCGAGGGAGCATTCTTGCGGTGTGGGATGGGGGAATGACGGGAATGGTGAGGATTGGGAGTAGGCTGCAAAGGATTTGAGCTTGCGGGCTTGGAGGATGGAGGCTTTTTTGTCGGGGATCTGGGTTATAGAAATGGTTTTGATGGATGGTTCGGATTTTGTTGATGGTGATGATTTGGACTCTGTTTTGATGGTGGTTGTGCTGATGCTTTCGGTGAGGCTTTGTCTTTTGATGTTGCGGAGGCTGCGCCTTGGAGGCAGCGATTCTAGAGTCTTTGCGGTCATGGTCGATATGATATAAGGACTTTTCATTGATGACTGGGTTATTTTTAACGGTTATAAAACGCAGCGTAATTCAGTCTATAATACGAACGGTAAAGAAGCTGTGAGTGAGATTGGTTCGTTGGAATGGTGAGGTCAGCAGTCGCCACCGTGACTAAGATCTGCGAGATTGGCTTTGGCTCTACAGATCGGTGGTCTTTTTATAGCTGTACGCCATGAGTCAATTTAGAAATTGGGGTTATTCTAACTATTTTTTGTTTAAATGCAGCTTGCACTGCGCTTTAAATGCTTTCTGTCGTTTTAATCGCGCTGCTTACTCAATTGTGACGCCTTCATATAAGCCTAAGCGGGAGCGTGAAGGGCCTCTCGAGTATTAGTTATAGACCCTGTTGAATAGCTAGGAGGTTCATGAAATAGCTAAAATATACAAACTCATTGCTATTACATGTTACTAAGATGAATGATAGACGCCTACTTCTTTCAAATGTAAACTTGCGATGTATTTTCTGCCGCTTTTTTGAATATTCATTTTTAAGTATTAGAGGCAGTCTAGTTCCCCATCCGCCAGATTATATCTACGACCTTCCATGCTAGCGGCGTAAATGAGGCTCAGCAGGGCTGATGGTTTCGTAGGTTGCAAATCATAATTCTAGGGAGATGAACTATCTCCAGCTTTATTGGCCGGAAGGAAAGAAAAAGCGATTCTTATATACACGTCAGCGCATATTTTACTGGATACGAGAGTCGAGGCTGTTATAATCAGTAACATGACCCCCCCTAGTAAATAACGGCTCAGCTACTTGGCATAGCCTCGTTGTATCTATAACTTGAAAACTGTGGGAAAACTGTGGGAGAATAGACTACCTTTGGCGTTATTAGTTGGAAACATTTAGCGATTCCTATATATGCATTAGTGTATATTCTACTGGAGTTGAGGCTGTCTTGCTAGGAACGCCTTTAGCGCTTGCGTAGTCTAAATACATGTACGTTCGTTCCTCTCCGCAGCAGCCTGGCTAAGCCCCTCAATGTGGCGGGCAAGGAAGAATTGGGTTGATGCCGAAGCTCGCCAGCATGGCCCCCTGCCCAGAAGAGAAGATGAACATGAATGTTTCAATTTGCTCGTCAAGCAAAACAGAATATAGACGGGATTAAAAAGATATGCTAGCAAAGCAACCGAGTCTAATCTGCTGGCGAGGGCATCAGCACGATTTAAATAGGTGTTTACTTCCAAAGGCAACTCCTAAAGTGCTAGGCACATATAGCTAAGGGTTGAGCAAAGGGGAAGCGATATTCTGCGGCGTATGATCTCGGGGCTCTTCCATAAGCTTAACAGTCGAAAGGCATCGTACGATGGGTAGTCCTTTGTACAGAGTCCGCAGGGTAGCGGTGGGAGAGAAAGCTTTCTAGCCAGGGATCAGTTTAGAGACTTGCACATCGAAGGAGGGGTTAGGCGGACCGACTCAGCCATTTGCCAATGCATGAAATGTGGCGCCTCCAGCATTGTGACCCCTGAAAATGCATGTACATCTCCATGCCACCATGTTACCAAACGCTAGGAAGACAGCATCGCGTACTCCGTACGTAGGTACCAATTCTTGAGTGTTTGAGCATATTATTAGGCTACCGTGTCGACTTGCCCGTCATCCCATAACCTTGACTACATGTGATTAACTACATACTTGTAGTTCGTTTCCAAGTCAGCGTCGGCAACTGAGTCGGTCTAGGCTTCAGTCTCCCACACGCAACACGTTGCTCGGCTGACATGCGGCTCTTGAAAACGGACCGGTACGAGCTCGTTGAAGCGAATGACATTCCTGAACCCTTCCCTCAGTATGCCATCCTTTCTCATACATGGATCTCTCCAAAGGATGAGATCACCTATCAGGACATCAAAAAAAGAAAAGAGGACATTGAGAATGATCTCTTCAAGCAAAAAGGCTGGGCGAAATTGAGACGATACTGCGACCGCGCGGCAAGAGACGGCTGGGACTGGGCCTGGATGGATACATGCTGCATCGATAAGACCAACCCATATGATACTCAAGAAGCCATCAATGCCATGTTCCAATGGTATCAAGACGCCGGCATATGTTATGCCTACCTCGATGACGTGGATGCCAACATAATCTTCAGCACTGTAGGCTCTGCAGGTGTGAATGACCTTGAGGACGTGGATCTTGACAATATCGCAGGCGCTGACAATGTTGCCAACCGTTGCAGCTTTCGCCATAAAGCCCTTAGCCCCTTCGTCGTTAAAGCCAAGTGGTTCACTCGAGGGTGGACTTTACAGGAGCTCCTTGCTCCCCATTACTTGGTATTTGTGGACCGAGCATGGCGTCGTATCGGGACTCGAGAGAGCTGGGCAGATGAAATCAAGGAAGCTAGTGGGATCGAGACGCCGTATTTGACAGCGTTCAGCCCAACGGATTTTAATTCGTGTTCCATCGCCATGAGGCTCTCCTGGGCGTCCGGCCGTGACACAACCCTTGAAGAAGATGAAACATACTCACTGTTGGGTCTCTTCGGTATTAGCTTACCCCTTATATATGGCGAAGGAAGGTGGCGAGCCTTCAACAGACTCCAACGTGAGTTGATCACTGTCTACAACGACGATTCCATTTTTGCTTGGAAAGCAGAGCAAACGTCCAGAAGCCGCATTAATCGGCCACAATGGGAAGGTATGATGGTCTTCATGGAGAAAGACAGCTACGGTGCTAAGAAACTCACATTGTGTCACAGACAACGGCTCGAACTGGGGAATCCTCGCGCCATCAATTAGACAGTTTTGGGACGCTTCCAAAAGTCAAAGCGTTTGGTCACTATGGCGACAGCTTCTCCATGACAAACCGAGGTCTGGAAATTAAAGCGAGGCGATGGAGAAACAAAGACAACCCGAACTTGTGCCTTGTCCGCCTAAATTGCGGCACTAAAGATGGCGCACATGTCGGGTTATTTCTCAACCATGTTGATGATTCCTACGATAGACTACGGATCAATGAGCTATGTGACATGGAGAAGATCAAGCCGGAGGATTGGAATGAGGAGTTTGACACAGAATCCATTCTCATACGGGCAAGTAACTTTTCGAAACTCCTCGGCTGTCGATCAGTATTTGTACTAGAATACCCCGAGTGTATCAAAATCGGCTCCAAGTATTTCATCGACTTCTGTTCATCTAGTTTCGGCGCAAAGATGCAGTTATTGGATGACACACATTTAGATCGTGGTTTAAAGCGAGATGAACTGCTCATGGAACCGAACCAACTGGTATTCATCAACATTGAAGTGCGACATGAAGGCATCAAGTCTGAATTTGATGTCATTATCAATCTCACCGAGACCGGATATCCTTCTGCTGGGATCATGAGCAGAAACCTGGAACGATGGAAAAGGCTCGAGGATCCACTGAAGCAGTCTTGCCTAACATACGAAGCATTAGCGGAGTATCTGCACTACAAAGTACCCAATGAGCCAGTATATCCCATGACTGCTATGGAAGCAACAGAAAGTCTTGCTATTGGTGTTTTTATTCTTCCCCGACCCCCGCTACACAGGACGCTCAAAATGCCATCAGGTGGTGCAACGCCTGCCAGGTTACGGGAATACGTGCTCAAAGTATCAGTTGACCAAGATGATGACGGGCAGCGAGACAATTTGGAGCGGCAAGATCGGAAGAGGCGAAGGATATTGTGACTTTTTCACTTGTCAAAAGTAATTTGGATAATACTGTGGGCTCAGGGGCAATTCTTGTCCTATTATTGTTGGCTTTTGCAAGTTCTCTAATCAGTCTGTCAACGATCGTTTACATAGTAGCAGTAACTTAGTACCGTCTCACCGATGCATTATCGTAGCATGAACACCATCTATTTGCTACATCGCCATATACCTAACATAATGTTTAGGTCTGTCAAAAACGAGGCTTTACTATTGTTCGTATTCCTTGTGACCAGTGAGGAAGGTGGGAAAATGGAACCTTTACGGCTGAATGTAGGTTTCAATATAAACAGAAATACAGCAAAAGATTTATAAAGTAGACACACCCCGATTCCCCTCCCCGCAAAATAGGGGGGGAGAAAAAAAGAAGAAGGAAATATCGACACTAGCAAAGTATTCATTCCTGCAGTTCAACTTGTTTGCTCCCGCAGCTGTTGTCGTGCCTGTTCCTGCTCCTCCCGCCAAGGTCGAATACACGCTCGGCCAATTCTGGATTCGTGGTGCTGTGCCAGGGTATCTGCACGAGTAAAAGCCCTTCCGCAACCCCAAAATTCACCATTTCTCAAAGACCCGCGGCAAAAGTATTTTTTTGTTTTTCGTGTGCTTGCTTTCGTGGCGAGAAAAATCACTGAACCTGATGAAGCCCTTGCCACACGCATCACATACATGCTTCCGCGTGGTCGTATGAGTGAGAAGGTGTGATTTCAGGTTGAATCGCCTCGTAAAGACTTTGGAACAAAATTCGCATTGGAAATCCGCTCGTCTCGGGCGTGTTTGCCGGGGTATATGTTGTATCTCAGCTTCAAGCTCTGAACGCGGGGATTCTGTCGAACCCGCTATGGTCTGTGACTCTACAGCCTCACTCGGGACGGTTTGCTCCACTCCTTGTCCTATATAGACAGCTGGTCGGTGAGCCTGAATGCTGAGCTCTACGTCTTGATCAGTTGGAAACTCCTGATCCAGCGCCACTACCATGGTATGCGTCTCCTTCACATGCCTGTCTCTCTCAGGTAGTGATGCAAATCCCCAGGAGAATCCCGTGCATCTTTCATCTCTACATCGGAAAGGTCGGTCGTGTTTCGAAACGTGCTTGACCCTCTCAGTGTCTGAAGAAAACCCAGTAGTGAAAAATTCACAGCTGGATCTAGGGCATTTGAAGAGATTGGCCCCATACACCTGTTGGATCATTTTCTGAAGAGGAGCCTCTGACGGTCGAGTCACCATCTGTTCCAAAGCTTTTCTCACTTGGCCAACAACGTGTACGTGGTTCAGAGCGACCTCTTCTTCCTTCATTTCCCCAAATAATTTGAGATGTTTCTTAGTCGAGGCTGCCGTTTTATCAAGTTTCTCATAAAAGTCAAGCACTTTAAAGAATTGAAGCCTCTCTTTGTGACGATTCGCTAATGTCAGGTTGGCGCTAGGTTCACTCCAATGGTGGTTGGTAAATATTTCCAGCGATTCTGCAAGCTGGTTCATCAGATGTTCGTGGTCATTGCTTTGGAAGGTAACTCCTGCTTCAAGATGCCCAAGCCAGTGTACAACAGCATAATCCATGAAACAATAGTCCCCGTTTAATATCCTTTCTCTGGTAGGTGGGTTTCGGAATGCAGGCAAGTTTAAATAGTCGATACAGAGACACGCAAGTTTGTCGATTTGTCTCGAATTCTGTACATCTTTGTGCACGTCTTCGATCTGAGAGGGATTGGCTTGGCTCTCAATCAAACTTCGGCGTCGGGAGATGTTAGCAATAATTGTAAAGATGCGAGATTTGCAAGTGTTCCAGGTCTCAGCGAATAGCGACCGCCATTCTGCACAGTGAGATCAGAAAGAACACCCATATAGAAGTATACTCAGGAGAGAGAGACTAACGTGGTTGCTGAAAATAACGAAAGATTATAGAATGAAATGCGAGTACGTCGTCGTATATGAGCCATAGATTTTGCACCATGTGAGGCTTGGCCTGGAAGAGAGTCTGATACTGCGTAAGAAGGGGCAAACTCTCTCCAATGCCCTTGTATGTGTCCAGAAGTTCGTTGAACGCCTCGGGATCTGCACTCGTTGCCTGTTCATGGTAGTTAGCCGTTGAAGCTGTACTAAGCCATTGCATGGACCGTACTTGTAACAACCACTTAATGGGTCCCTGTGAAAGAATAAGTCCATCTGCCAAATCGTTCCACTTAGGAAACCACGCACTCGGAGAAAAGGTACAACGTCATTGTTGTTGCAAAATGTCTTTACGACTTGCTCGTACTGATTAATGGCTTCGAGGAAACGATCTAGCCTGCTCAGGTTTTGTGGCCGCCGTTCCCAGTGTTGCCTAGTTTGTATCTCCCCGATGATCCTCGACAGATTCTCGGATGTAGTTGCCTTGAGGTCCTCTAACTCTCTTGGTTTTAGGTATCTTTTGAATTCTTCAAGTGCCTTGTCGAATACCAATTGGCGATGATTGGCGGACATTTTATGCTACATTCATTCTTTTCAACTCCTCCTTGAGATCGACTCAGAAGGTGAATAACTAGAAAGGAAATAGATCGAAATAAGATCCGCTCGAATGATGAGAGCCAGCTTCCGGCTTGTCAATTTACCCCTCCCCATCCCGAGGCGGCTAAGCCCCTGTCTCATTATCGCCATAAATCCTCGTGCCGCAGTCGAGCTTGATCGATTTCCGCGTGTGCACCATGCTGATAGTATCATAGGCCAGGCTTTTCTGCACTGCAACACAAAAGGCAGGGCCGGACTGCCGTCTTCAGTTAGATTGGTTACAGATGAGCAATGAGAGCCCACCACGGCTCTACTTTGCCGCGCAGAGCCCCTGTCAGCCGCGGCCCCGATGTGGCTATGCTATGTTCATTGTTCATGTAGCCGCCCGCGTCAACTAGCCTGGGGCAGAGAATCCAGTGGGGGGAACTTGGGCTGGACCGCGTTTGTTGAAGCTATCCAATAAGTCAACGGACAATCATAGTGAAGCTGTGGGCGACGCCTGCAACACGAAATTAGACCATTAAGAAACCACGTCACTGACTAGGCTTCCGCTCACTTTTTTTTACTTTTTTACTCAGGTACTTAGGTAGTATAGGTGAGCCACAGCGTGTTGAATGGTATGTCTTGTAGTGAAAGCTTCAAACTTCTACCTAGTTTGGCTTAAAGAACTCGACGCGGTGTTCAGTACGGATCAACACTTCTCATTTGACGACCTACTCTGTATCTCTCCTTCCTGTATATCAATGGACCCATTTGCCGGCGATGCTTACGAAACATCACAGGAAACAGGATCTTCATGGAAACAAGCGTGGCCGTTCGGGGTTGGGGAAGAAATCTACGACCCTCTGTCAACCTTTTCCACACTGCCAGATATTCAATACCTCAGTGAAGCGATATACTTTGAATCAAACAAAAATATATGTTTGGGACGCGTAACATTTTATTCTTGCCTCCTACACATTCACTAGATAGCTAAGTCTTGTTTAGATCATCAACGTAAAAGTACAGTTATCTAGCCATCATTTACCTGGCTTACCCTACAATGTTTGGCCCAAAGAAGCGGCACAGCACTTCACTATCGTGCAAGAAGGCGATTACTTTGCCTTGGAGTACAACGGAGACAAATTCGGATGTTTGAATAAAGGATTGTGTGGAAGCCTTCTTGCAGTCGTCGCTGGGCGACAAGCTCTCATCCAAGCATATGCGTCTAACGAAGATCTCATGGCAGTATCACGAGATTGGCACATCCTAACTCTTCCCTCTCTTCCTGCAGAGATCAACATCTACAGTGCTCGATCAGATGCCAAAGACATTGACAACATCTTGTCGAGATTCGGTATCTTTCTGCAGTATCCTCGCCACGGACATATTGGCTTTGAATACATAACCCGCACTTTCTCCGAATAGAAAGATATTCAGAAACAACTCCGGTTGAAATCTCGGCTTCTATGGGAGATGCTGTTGAGACTCAAAACCCAGGCGTGAAGGAGACCACAAGAGCCAATGACTCCGAAACAGTTGATACCATTCTTTGATTCGCTGTCATATCACGTCCATCAACAAGCAATATCTGTCAGTCTAGACATAAAAAGCAAACTTCGACTGTAAGACATGGTGGTTCTTCTTCTTTTCTCGGAATGTGATGATCTTGACCTCTTTTCGTTCTCCGCAGGCATCAAAAAGAAGCGATCGACTTTATTTTCCGAAGAGAAACAGGCCAAGTTCTTCCCGAGCGAAGTCTATGGAAGTACAACGATACAGACGCAGAGGAACCTTTGTAAGAGCCTAAGTTAAGATTCAATTCTATGACACCCAATTAATTTCGTCGTCCTGCAGTTACCAGCATGTCTTCACTGGAGCAAAGCGGCCGGAACGAATTGAGGCCAAGGGCGGCATCATTGCAGATGAAATGGGACTTGGAAAGTCGCTTATCATTCTATCTACGGTAGCTAGCTCTCATGATCGTGCGTCGAGTTTTGTTGCTGCTGAAAGCCAGCCGGTTACACCTCAACCGCCAAGGAAACCACCGTCAAAAGCGACGCTCATTATTACACCATCATCACGTATGTGTGAATAAAAATAATCGACTTTCTTAGCTGATTGGCGTTTAGTTCTGATCGATACTTGGGTGGACGAAATTCACAAGTATGGTATACACAGAGACGATGGAGCTTTAAATCTCTTGACTAACATATATAAAGGCATGCTTACCCCGGAAAACTTCCGTTTCACAAGCATCTTGGCTCGTCAAGGCACGCAGAAGCAAATCTGCTTCGAGAACGATTGGTGGTATTTACCACATACGCTACAGTAGCGGCCGAATTTCGTCGCGGTGACACAACGCTGCAGAAGATCAACTGGTTCAGAATAGTTCTGGATGAAGGTACGAAAATCTTCATACTATTGCATAAGGACAACCTCATAAATGATGTGACTTATTTCCAGCTCATGATATCCGAAATTGTTCCACGAAGCAGTATAAAGCAGTGACCAGTCTTTCGGCACAGCATCGCTGGTGTCTTACCGGCACTCCTATTCAGAATAGCCTAGAGGGTCTTGCGGCACTTGTCTCTTTTCTAAAAGTGCCAATACTGGAAAAGACGCAAACATTTCGAAAATTTATTACGAACCCCATAAACGCGACCTCGGACCGTCGTTTTCAGAACCTCCAGACATTACTCCAGAGTGTATGCCTTCGAAGAACGCGACAGGTCTTAGACCTATCAGAGCCCAAGTCCGAAATACGTAAATTGCCTTTTACATCTGACGAACAGGCTGAATATGATAGACTTATTGTACAGGGCAGAAGAGAGATCGACATGGCAGTCAGTGGGCACAGAAAGAACAAAGCCCATTCTGCAATGCTCGAGTCGCTCCTCAAGCTACGATTATTTTGCAACAACGGCCCTGCAAGCGCTGTGCTACTCCCGGGGCCGAATGGTCTTCCACAAGACTCAGACGAAGCACTAACGTTTCTCCAGCAATGCGATGAGAACATTTGCTGCTACTGCTCTGGAATCATATACTCTATTAGTAGTGCGGCTGATGCTGATGGAGGTATTTTTATGTCGTCTTGTCGCCATTTAGTCTGCCGCAGCTGCATGCCACACCATCGGTCACAAAAGGAAGGTTGTCCAGCATGTGCCGCAGGGAACGAACCGACATCCCTGGCTATCTTGGAACCGAATAGAGGTCAAATTCCGCCTGGCAGACGCTTCGGAAACTAGGAAGCTCCGAAACACGGCCATTATTCTACAAAGTTATTAGAGCTATTGTCCGATGTCCGCCAGAGCCTGAATCACAAGAGGTAATGACTATTGATGATCTTCATATATTAAATTGAGCTAACCATTTAAACCCTTTAGCATAATATTCTCGTGCTGGAAGAAGACGCTTGGCCTTGTCAGTCAACTTTTGGATAGCCATGCCGTACAACACGCCATGAGAGATGGCTCACTTGCCTTGGCTGAACGCAGCAAAGTGCTGAAGGACTTTCAATCTCCCACAGGCACCAATATTCTGTTAATGACACTAGGCACTGGTGCAGTTGGGTGTGATGTCCCTTGTCTATAATTAATGCACAATCTGAAGGCTAATCGATGAGATTCTACAGTTTGAACCTTGCGGTTGCATCACGTATCTACCTTCTAGAGCCACAATGGAACCCATCTATCGAGTCCCAAGCAATTGGAAGGGCGTTTCGACTTGGCCAGAAGGATCAAGTCGTCATTATCCGATACGTCATGATGCATACTGTCGAGGAAGTCCGTGGTATGCACTCGCTCCCGTTCTAACTCAAGGTGCTGACGATTCGCAGAGCAATGTTTTATCTCGCCAGAGAAGAAAGCTTGAGCTAGCGGGCGGTGGCTTTAGCAAGGAGAAGGACATGATGTCTGAAAGGTTTCAAGCACTGCTAGTAAGATTGCTGCCGGATGAGTATATCTAGGATTGTGCTGACGTTTTCTGTAGGACATCTTCGGCGTTGATCAAACCTCAGAGTCGAGACATCACTGAAGGCCATTTATTCTCAATCGCATTCTAGGGTTAATTTTCTAATCGTGTTACAATAAAAAATGCAACATAAAGATGAACAGTTCGGGAATCATATAGAGTAGTTATTTCGCACTCCCCGCTTGGCCCGTGTGATTATGCTATAAAGTACAGATGTTTTCATTTCTCCATTTATTCTGGTAAATATATAATAAACGAAATACTCTTTTTTTCTCTGAATCATGTCCCTCTTAGCACTTAACAGTTGGTGCAATACTTTAGTGGTAAATTATTACGCAGGAAAAAAAAGGACCATTACTCCTTTTACGACATCCCTTGCATGAGCCATCGCGATGAGCCAACGGCATTAGTCCAAAGCCTATTTGTCGCACCGAGCTCCAAGCCACCACAATCCTACGTACCAAATTAACGTAATATAAACGGATGCTTTCGTTCCCGTATTACTGCTTTAGTGGCTTCTAAGTTAGAGTATGAGCTATAGTCTTACAGGTCCAAAGTTTACGTGTTGGCTGGACCCCTTTTGGCAGTTCAACCCCCTCCTATAACGGACATGTCTTAAATGCCGAGCCAATCTGATAATGCGTGATTGACAGGACGGTAAAAAGTATAATTGAGACATGTTGGCGCTATAAAGTACCGCTCCTTCCCCCTCAATTTCAAGAGTTGATTCGTACATGCGTTTCCCGTCTTCAACTTCTTCTGCTTTGTAAAGTCTTCAACACCGCGGTCTTTCAAAAATGGTCAGCCTCGTCGCTGTAATCCTTTCGCCTCAGAATTGGTCGCCCAGCGTTCTGCTGCTGGTGGCAAGCGTCGCAATCTTTGCTATTGTTCGCCTTTCGAAGCGTGCTGCTTTCCATTCCGGCGCAAAATGGACGGATAGAGGCGTGCCGATCCTCGGCTCGCTGCCCTTTTATACAAGGAGAGGCGATTATTTGAGGGAGGGCAAAGAGCGCAGTGCTAACGGGCACTTTAATTTCTTCTTTGGGCCGTATCCCATTGTTGCCATCTCGGGGGAGGCTGCGCGGTCGGCATATTTTACTACTCGCGGGCTTGATCTAAGTGCTGGGTATGTGTGAATGTCATTTATGGCGTGAACCTTTCGCATCAACATATTATCTATGATGGGATGAAAAAGTGACTGACCAGGCAATAGATTCAAAAAACTCTTCTCAGCAGGCCCTGATGTTGACAGCCTCCTTGGCCGTAACATGGCCACCTATTTCGTGACGCTGTTCAAGCGTCTCACCGGAAAGGATCATTTGGCAACCTGTCTCCCCTATCTCAACCAGGATGCCCACGGTACCTTTTCTGCCATCGACACATCTGTTCCCATGGATCCATTCGTGGTTCTGCGTGATCTCATCTGCAAGATGACGCATCGTACCGTCGGCTGCCACGACGTTGCTGAAGATCCTGAGTTGCGGGCGAAAACAATGAAGTACTATGACATGCTGGATGCGAGCTCTGCTCTTAGTATCATGTTCCCCTGGCTGCCAACTCCTACGAAGATGAACAAGCTTTGGGGAGGAGGAAAGCTGCATATGTTGTTTCTAAACATTATCAAGGAGAGGAGAAGAACTGGTCGGAGAGCAGAGGACACCGTGCAGGTACTCATGGATAAGGGTGAAAGCGACATGGTCACTGCAGCAGTGAGTATCTTGCTTTTACATGTATTTTTTGGAGGCTGATTTATGATATGACAGTTTATCATTGGCGCGCTATTCGCTGGCTTGATCAACACTGCCATTCAAGCAGCGTGGATCATCTGCTACCTTGCTTATGATCCGGTCTGGTACGCCAAAGTCCAAGCAGAGGTTGATGCAGCCGTTGCCAAACACCGAACTTCTGAGCATCAGACCCCGGCTGAAGTCCTGCAAACGCTCTCTGTTGATACATGGGAGTCTGAGTTTCCTTCTCTTGACTTGGGAGTGCAAGACAGCATCCGGCTCAACCTGATGGGAGCTTCTATGCGCCAGAATATCTCTGGCAAGGACATTGTGCTTGGGGATACAGGCGTTATTATTCCAAAAGATGCATTTGCAGTAAGTTGACTGATTTGAATCGTTTTGACTGGGAGATTCGAGCGGGTACTGATGCCTTGCGATTGACATGTAGGTTTATAGCATATCGGATGTTCACATGGATGAGACGGTATACAAGAACCCAGGAAGATGGGATCCGGGCCGATATCTATCCGACAGAGGAGAAGACAAGGCGAAGCAGCACGGATATGTTGGATGGGGATCTGGATTGCACCCATGTCGTAAGAAGACTTCCGCCTAAACTCTTGATGATCTTTATGTGCTGACTTGAGACACAGTGGGCATGAGAGTAGGCCTCAGCGGTGGTGCTAAATATTTCTCTAGAGAAAGAAGAGCTAACTTGTGGTGTTTAGATTGCGAAAATGGAACTCTTTGTTTCCACGGCCACGTTTGTGGCAATGTTCAACTTTAAAGCGGTCGATAAGCTTGGGAAGCCGAGGACCGAGCCGCTGCCGGGCTATAATTGCAATGATTTGCAGCCGAGGCGTATGACGGGTACGATCTATCTCAAGTGCGAGTCCAGATACTAGGTAAGAAGCGAGTTGGAAGGGCGATTAATAATGATGGCTGGTAAGCAATATGAACGTGGGATGAAGAGAATGGGTTCTTATACTTATACTGCTGGGGGAGTTATCATGAGAATGCATCACAGATGTTAGCTATAGCGTCATGTATTCATTTCAAACAATATATTCGTTCTACGGCATGACGTGCGTTAAAAGAATTCGACAAAATGGCAGTAGTTTTAGGTTGAACTCTTTTGCTGCAGCTCACGCTCAATCTGCGCGGCGAGAGACGACGGCGTCTGCGCACCGGTGTTGTGAACTCTCTCCTAATTACATGTAGCAGAGAGTCAGCCATTGTACCGCAAAACACGACAGCCATCATCGGATTTACCATCAACAGCTCCTTTTCGGCACCCTCCAAGGGCATTGTGTTCTGCTGAGCGTCTGCAGTGCCAACGGCCATTGGGATGAGGTTCTGCTGCTTGGCGAGGAGGCTTTGGGGCGGTGCTGAGTTGGCAATTAGCACGTTTCCTTGATGGATGATGAAATATGATGATGCAGGAGGGATTGAAGAGTTACCTTCTGTTGTAGCGGTGACTGGCCCGGGGGCTGAGGGACGAGGCTGCGATTTGATTTGAGCTGCGGCTTCGGGAGTCGTCATGATGGCGGCTGATGGCGGCTGATGGCGTTGAGGCTTTTATAGGCCAGGGTTTAAGATGCGTAAATGAAAGAAGATGATTGTAGAAGCGTATTTGGAATGTTTGATATTGCGAAATGAATTAGCTAGATGACGTAGATGGGCACTGAGGGCAAGTGCAGTTTACGGCCACACCTACACAAGTTGAGGTCTCGTGATGTGAATACCCTTATCAAACGCTTCGATTTAAGCACCTAGTATCTTTATTTGATGACCCCTTCTCTCTCTCCATGTACTTTGCAGAGAAGGTGAGAATAATGAGTCAAATTATGCTCTTCTTCTGGCTCGTGAGCTGGCAGCTGGCCGCTGGCCACTTTAGCTTCCCGTGGTTTAACAAAGTCATTTTGCCACGCATGCATTGAACAAAAGTATCAAATTTCTTGCAGTTTCACGGATTCGACTGAGTTAATGCGTTACCATGTGTATGTATCTTGGAATGGCAGCGTGAAAGAGAGCTTCGTGCTTGTCTAGACCGACGGTTTGTCCTGGTTCGGAGTCTTCACCGCTCAATTTTCTAACACTGCACTGTGAACAGGTGTTAGCAGATGAAAATATGTGCAAGAAGACTTCACATGAGGAAATATCTCTAATGTGCTCGCTGCACGGGCCACATGAGCACATTATTGATTTGTGTGGATATCTTCTCTTCTTTCTTTCCATTCTTCTACATCATCATCTTTCTTCTTCTGCCCATCGTCATCATAGGTTTGTTTGTCCAAGCCTGCCACGCAGCCTGATATGGCTGCCGGCATCGATGAACAATCCCTTCGCCTAGGCATCTACCTTCAAGCACAAGATGCCGCCGCCCTGATAAAGGGAAAGCAGAGGGAGGACGAGCAGCCACCCGACGTGGAGTTTGCCGCAGAGCTCTACAAATGTGAGCTTCAGTCGCTACACACGTTTTACTCTGATCGAGCTCTTTGTCGTCGCCTCGGTGGCCTGGGCTTGGAGGACGATGGTCCCCTCAGAGATCGTGCTACTGAAGTGCAGCCAGCTATAAAGAAGCCGAAAACTACAGCCCTCGATGAGATTGCATCAGCACGATCCAGCCAAAGTTTGACTCCCGCGACTGGTTCTAGTGTCAGTGACTGTGCCAAAGGGACAGCCAAAGAGACAGCCAAAGAGACAGCCAAAAAGACAGCCAAACAATCCAATGGCAAAGCTGCATCGCTACCATCCAGCAAAAACCTCACTTCAGACACTAGCACCAGTGTTAAAATCGCTGACGAGACGACCACATCGCCTGCAAAACCCTGGAACGATGATGTCAAGCCTTTGGTCAATAAGTCTTCACCTTCACCCGAGCTGAAAGTTCAGGATAGCTTGCCGAAAGCACCCAGTGAGCAGCGACAATGTGTTGCCTGCATGACGGATGTTCCTCTCTTGAGAACTATGGAGTCCCCTTGCTCCCATATATACTGCCACAAATGTGTAATGGACCTCTTCAAGTCTGCCATGGTCGACGAGTCGTTGTTCCCGCCCCGATGCTGCAGCCAGAATATGCTTCTCGAAGCTACCGAGAGTTTTTTGCCTGCGGAGCTACTTGAGCAGTATCGAGAGAAAGTGTTGGAGTACGATACGTCGGACAGGACATACTGTTACATGTCCATTTGCTTAAAGTTCATTCCTCCTCAGTACATTAAAGACGATGTGGCTACATGCAAAATTTGCCACAGCAAGACTTGTTCCATCTGCAAGGAGCCATATCATGAGAATTTAGACTGCCCTGACGATAAAGAGACAAAAGAGCTTCTCAATGCAGCAGTTGAGAAAAGGTGGCAGAGATGCTACTCGTGCCGCAGAATGGTCGAGCTCACGACAGGATGCAATCATATAAGTAAGCTTTGGCTATTTGAATCTCTGCAGGGCTCTATTTAGCTAACAATCTGCCAGCTTGTCGCTGCAAAGCCGAATTTTGCTACAACTGCGGCGTGCAATGGAGGCAATGCAGCTGTCCCCTTTGGCATGAAGCTCGATTAGTCGACACGCATCGATTAGTCGACACGCATCGATTAGTCGACACGCATCGATTAGTCGACACGCATCGATTACTGCGGGCAGCACCACGCCAACGACTGAGACCAGTGTACGTTGAGCCTGCTGATTGCAATCATCTTTCTTGGCAAAGCATTGATGGCAATCGCCGATGTGAAATATGCGAGCAGTGGATGCCTCAATTCCTATATCAGTGTGGCGGTTGTTTAATGTGGGCATGTCGGAGATGCAGACACAACCGGCTTTGAGCGATGTGTAACGACTGGACTCATGTGCCAGACTCCGTATATCAGGTTGCTGAATATACGCACATGGCCTATTAGCTCACGACTTTCCAAAGACTTTGCGCATTTAGGAGGATAGAAGCATGAATACAAGCTTTATCATTGTTCTATTATGCCCGGCGGTGGTGTCGTTATCATAATGCCGGGTGGGGCGAAGTGGGCTATTCATCTTAGAAAAGCATTCACCATATCAGCTCCAGATCTCTGAGCATTTGAAGGAGATGCCCAGATCAGCATGTAAATTGATCACTGATTCTATCTAGACCAAGTACATGTACCGAACTGTCATCTTATCCAACCTGCGGGGCTAGATTGCTAGTGCTGGCGCAAAGGCAAATCCAAGACATGCGTATATTGGTCGTATCTGACACAGTGCCGGATTACCATCATCTATTTGGCAAACGCCGTTGATGTTGAGATTACGCTGTTGTTTAAATCATCTCTACTAAATTTCAGCTACTTACGATCTGATGGATGATGCTGAGGCAAAAAAATACGTATGGATGGTGGCGCTGCTGATATCGCTCTCAGCTGAATACATGCGCAGTCCAAACTGACACTGTATCACGCACTGTGACGTGACATACCCACGTGGGCCTTTGGCGACACAAGCCCCATTCTTTAAGCCTCTCGTGGCCGTCCAGCCTTTCTAAAGGCGCGGGTCAGAAGAGATGGCTCTCTCATTTCATCTCTTACACGATTCTTGTTGTTGTTGAGGCTGGAGAAGTCTTGTTTGGTGAGTGAGTTTTGCGCACATTTGCTCTTTTGTCGTGGGTCTCCCTTGGCCGATTGCCATCGCGATAAGCAGAGGAGACGCCTGATAAGCTGCGAGTGGTGGAATGCATAGAAAATAAGAAGCAGCATTATAGACATCATGAAGGCGTCGTTCTTACTGTCGGCTTTTGCGGCGGGATATGCAGCTGCAGACGATGTTCTCTATAGCAGGCGGCTGGCTAAGAGAGCTCTCGATGATGAAAGGCACTACAACGTCTGTAAGGCTCCTCTACACTTTTTCTACCTACCTATCAAACGATATCGTACTTACACATCAGTGTGTTAGCCTTCTTCCACGTCAACGATGTTCACGCTCATCTTGACCAATATGTGAAAGCGGGAACAGATTGCACGGATCCCAGCAAAGGCTGCTTCGGTGGCTACGCCCGCATCAAGACAAAAGTCAGCGAGCTGCGTGCTCGGCATCCCAGCCATCTGTGGCTGAACGCCGGCGATGAATTCCAGGGCACCATGTTTTACTCGTTTTACGGCGGAGAGAAGATTGCCGAGACGATGAATGATCTCGAGTTCGACGCCATGACGCTGGGGAATCACGAGTGGGATGGCGGGGATGAGAAGCTTGGAGTATTTTTGAAGAACCTCACATTTCCGGTGGTGTCTTGTAATGTGAAGAGCGAGTATTCTGACCTCAAAGACACGATAAAAAACTATCACATCTTTGAGGAGTATGGCTTGGCCATCATTGGGGCATCGACTCCGACTACGCCTACGATTTCACACGTCGGCCCCTTGACCAAGTTTCTTGATCCCGCTCAAGAGGTTCAAAAGGCCATTTGGGAGATTCGCAACACGACAAACATCAGGCGCATTGTGGCTTTGACACATATTGGCTACGACGTGGACCAGCAGCTGGCGGCGCAGACAGAAGGGCTGTCTCTCATCATCGGGGGGGCACAGCCACACGCTCCTGGGAGACATGGATGGCGCAGAGGGCAAGTATCCAACCATTGTGGAGGATCTTACCGGTAATGAAGTTTTCATCGTCACGTCGTACCGCTGGGGAGAATATCTTGGCTCCATTGATGTTTCTTTCGATGACGACGGCAAGGCGCTCATTTACCATGGCGCGCCGATCCACATGGACAACACGACCAAGCTAGAATCTGATCTTCAGGCCAAGGTTACAGCGTGGCGAGGCCCATTTGAGGATTACGCCAACGAGGTTGTGGGAACTACGGAAAACACTCTTGACCAGACGGCCTGTCAAAGCGGCGACTGCCTCTTGGGTGAAGTCATGGCCGATGCTGCATTTGAGTATGTCTACAATCTCACCGCGAATGCACAAGAGGAACAGAGGCCGAGCTTTGCATTCTTCAATGCAAAGGGCGTTCGAGCAACCATTGACGCCGGCAACATCACCCGGGGCCAGGTCATTACGTCGTTCCCCTTTAGTAACGCCGTTGTTCAACTGACATACTCGGGTGCCGACCTGCTCAAGATTCTCGAAGGCGCTGTATCCGGGGTAAACCAATTCAACAACCAGAAGCTATCGTCTGGGATCCAAGTATCGCATAATCTCCAGGTCCAACATGATCCGTCAAAAGGCCCTGGGCATATGCTCGTCGATGCGAGGATCTCTGGCCAGAGAATCGACCCTGATACAAAGTATATCATTGTGTCTGTGGATTTCGTTGCTACAGGTGGAGACAATATTGTGCCAAAGAGGGATGACTTTGTTGTATTAGATACGCTGGATGAGGTATTGGTAGATTACATCAAGGCTAAAACGCCGCTGAAGAATGCATTGGAGAAGAGAATCGGAAAGATTGGTACAATCACGGGCAAGGTGCAAAAGGTGTTTTCGGCATAAATCGCATAGATTAAATGGTTATTAGATATAGCGTTTGTATTCTTTTACTTTCCCGTCGCATATTCAGTAGTCTCTTTTGCATAACGATTAATCAAATCGACACGACTCTTTCAAATTGACGGCCCTGTACATGTTAGCTCTCTGTCACTCCCACGAACCTTGTAGTTAACTACCAGAGTGGCTTAAACGGAAATCGCGCCCAGTAGTGGCCGTATGTAGCACCTTGCCTTGCTGCTTCAAAGGTTTCCTGGGCGTAATGGAAGCCCTCCTTTGTCCACTTGCCGAGGCAAAGTCGTCAAAAGACCCGTCGAAAGACCGTTCAAACGTATAGTAGCTTTCCGCGGAAGAATCATCTTCGACTGTGTGAGTCACCCCATCTGCGGCCCGGCGCTCATATAGAATGCTAAAGACTGTGAAGGTGAGACAGGCGAAGATGCCGATGCAGATGGAGCTGGAGCCGAAGAAGAGAATGGGCCAGAAGTCATCGGGGAACATTTTGGTTTGCGGTATGGGAGAGGAAGCCTTTGGTTTGGTCGCTTCTGCTTGACAAGCGGAGTTGTGTAGATGCGATGGGAATAATATGCTGTATTTGTCTATATAATTGTATCCTGATGGACGACGAAATGCATGTATCAGAATCACTGCAGCAATTTTAAGAACAGAATCAGGAATTAGCCGATTCCAACTCGCAACAAGAAACTCGTGAATCACATATCTAGATACACGTCTAAATCTACAATGTTAACATGAATACCTTTGCCCTCCTACACAGCGGTCTTTGTAAAGAAGACCGTAGCATCAATAAGCGTAGAACGCAATGCCTACTCATTTCACCAAAAGAGTATACCGAATGTGAAAACACACCTGGTTGATGCTGCCACATCCGAAATTAGAATGCCAAACAAACAAAGGGAAAACAGGCCCCCTGCATATACGAAGCCCTGCTACCAACTTTCAGTACTAGGCCGCCCATCTGGGCAACCCCTGCCTTCTGAGGCTGAGGTATTCTGTGGAGACATGAAATCAGAGGAGAAAACTTTTGATTGCCTGGCATGTTTCCGATTCAGTGTCAAAAAGCACCAGAGGGCTACGCAATGACATGGACATGACACTTGGGCGGCAGCTATGATCACCATGTGTACCTCTGCAGCCTCTGATTCAGGCACTTGATGTGTGAATGAGTCAAAACTTGCTGAATTCAACGTTTCATGTTTCCTTACGGGATAGCACTAGCATGGAGATGGAAATAGCTAGATTCCCAGACTATCCAGACAAACAACAGGGCCGTGACACATTCCATCCCAGCATCTGAGCGTCAAGCCAAGTACATAGCAAATCAATAAGTGTATCGGAAATCGGGACTCGCGTCCTCCTAGTATCGAGTCAGCTTCTGTTTCACAATATCAAGAGTAAACATGGTACATCGGGCACTTACATCATGAGCCTCCAGCGCAACGCCCTGCTCATCCGCCTTTTTGTTCAACCTCCTGAAATCCAGCCCCGTCAAGCCCACCAGCACAATGTTCAGAAAGGCAGTGGTGATGCACGTGTACATGCCCGGCTTGTACCCCGTCGCCGCGTCCTGCGTGCGAAACACCAGACTGCCCGCAATGCCGCCCAGCCCGCCAAAGCCCACGAGCGTGGCGCTGCAAAAGGCGCGCTTCCACTGCCCGCGCACGTTGTTGGCCTGAAACGCCATGACGGCCGGCACGTTGCTGTTTGCGCCGGCCGTGACGAGGAAGATGCCAAAGTAGCGCGCGCCGGCGTGGGGCGCCCAGCCCATGATGGGGAGGCCGACGAGGCAGAGCACCATGTTGAAGACGATGACGGGCCCGCGGACGCGCAGCTTGTCGCCGACATAGGCCGCTGCGAACATGACGAGGCCGGTGAAGGCGTAGGGCGGCGCGACGAGGCACTGCGACTGGCCCACGGAGAAGTGCAGCTCCTTGGTGAGGATCAGGGGCAGCGTGTAGGCCAGCGCGTACGTCAGCGTCGTGGTGTTGAAGAACATCATGGCATACGCCCAGACCTTCCAGTCCAGGCCGGAGCCCAGGAACTGCTTCAGGTTGAACGGCGGCACCTGCGTGTCGCCGCGGTCGCGCTGGATGCGGTGCACGATCCATTCGCGCTCCTTTTGGCCGAGGAAGTTCCACGTCAGGCGCGTCGAGTCGGGGAAGTCGACCAGCAGCCAGTAGCCGGCGATGCCGAGGGCGCAGGTGAGCGTGCCTTCGATGATGAAGATCCAGCGCCAGCCCGAGATGCCTTGCCGGCCGTTGAGTTGCATGAGCTGTGGCCCTGTGAGATGTTGTGTGGATACTGGTGAGGAGATGAGGTTGACTTACACCGTAGGCCAGGATGCCGGAAAAGGCAGAGGCGACGCAGCCGACGAGGTAGAATACAGAGTACCGTTTGCCAACCTCGTCTGCACAATTACACGGCATTAGTAACTAATGTCAAGCAACGCAAACGGGTGCTCCCACTTACATCGTGTATACCATGTGCTCAGCAGGTACACGCAGCTCGGGAAGAAGCCAGCCTCGAGAACACCAAGCACGGTTCTCAGCGCCGCCAGCTGCTCAAAGTCCTTGACAAAGCCCATGCCAATCATGACGCCGCCCCACAGGAGAGTTATAAAGGCCAGATGCAGCCGGGGGCCGATTTTGCGGATGAGGATGGTCGAGGGCGGCTGGAAGACGACATAGGTGGTGAAGAAGACGAGGTTGGCAATGTTCTAGAGTTTGAGATGAATTAGTCACATCATATAGTTTTTACATATTTATTAGTTGGAGCAGATAGAGACTCACGTAGCGGTTATTGATGAGATTCAACTCGACGCTCATGCCCGCAATGTTCGCAGCGCTCATGTTCGTCCTGTCCATCAAACTAACGCAGTACATTGCCCCCACGGTTATGACCAGGCGGCGGTCAATGCGGCGGATGATGCTGCGCTGCTCAGCCTGCGTGAAGCCAAAGTCGTCGTCTTCGAGGGCCGCGACATGATGCTTGTTGCTCTCAGAGTCCTTTATCGGGCGGTCGATGTGGCTGTACTCGAGCCCCTGCTTTTCGGACTCGAGGTGAGGAGTTTCTTTACTCATGATTGGATTACTGTCAAGTTTTCTTCTTGAAAAGAAAAAAGAAGAGTTAAAGATTTAGAAAATGTCTTTGATTCTGTCTCATTTTAAGAGATAAGTTAGGTAAACTCGAAAACAGGGAGATAGGCCGAGGATCGACATGGACAATATATACCTAGACTCGACACGTCTTCATCCCATCTGCCCAGACTGGGAACCCACCAGCCTCTCCGAGTTACCCCAGCTCTGCCGCTTGAATGCTCAATTTTTTTACACAAAAAAAAAAGTCTACTCCTATCACTACGCTACCAGGCAATCTTGGCCAAGCGTCTAAGCCGCATCATGGGATTCGCCCTGAACAGTCTAGACACACACATAGAAAAAAACCCAAGAGCCGAAAAACAACGACCCAAGAGCCGAGATCCTTGCTCCTTTCCCCTCCCTGTTATTCATGCAACGCCATGGAAAGTGACGAGTATCACCTCCGCAAGCCCCATATCGGCCCTTTTTGCCAAGACCAGAATCACCAAATGAGCGAGATCTTCCCCAGACGTTGCCCCCAGTTGCTTATCCACTCAGTGGGGGGTTGTTTCTAGGCCCCTCTCTTGGCATATAGCCTATTTTATGCTTATACCAGGGGGCTGCTACTACTTGTAAGGCAGAGAGATATATGATACTGCGGTATATACATACATACAAGGTTTGGTCGTGGCAAAGTCTCGGGGTCCGACTAGCCTCCAGGATGGATGCCTAGTTTCTGAGAGATACAGAAAGTTGAAAGGGGTGGTTGGGAATTGCGGTGAGTGGACGGATGTCTGGGCGAGATGAGACATCAGTTGACTGCTAGACTATACGGTACGCTCCAACTTACAGCTCCCTGCTGTGACGAACTTACTCATTGCATACGTATCTTCCAGCATTCTCATCTCGTCTCTCTGCGTGTTGAATCTTCCACAATTACAGCACAGACTAACAGCGCCATAATTCTCGTAGCGAATAGAACATCCATCCCGTTTGCGGTAAAATCTTCATTCGCGGGGAACATGGAAGCTAAACAACTCTAAACCCTCTAGCCAGATAACTTTAATTTGCTAGTTCATATAAAACGGCGTAGGGCGCAAAGACATCACCAAAGGCCCAATACTTCCTCTGGTTCAAAACACCATAGAGTCATGCCAAATTACGCCCTGCAAGACATGCCATTACTTCAAACCGTAGCATCTAGACTATCAACAAAACCCACCCCAGATCCAGCCTGCCACCCCAGATATTGGGATACACCGCATATGCATAGTCGTCTTGGCTTTCAATAATCCCATCTTCTCCAAAACGCCACTTCAACCTAACAAAACAACCAACAAGTCTAGAAAAGAGACGAGCACCTCCCCCCGCGTTCCCCATTTGCCGCCACCAATAAGACGTCGATCCGACTGGGAATTTGCCGAGGCTCACTGCAACCCTCCCCTGGCCTTCCCTGGCCAGTTCCGCTCTCCAGGACCAGGATTCATCACTCTTTTGTCAGCTTTCCAGCTTTCCAGCTTTTCAATATCAAATCTCAATCCTGAAAAGCAAATGACATGTGAGGTGGGCGATGCCAAGAATATGCAGACGCCACGGGAATTTCCCGATTCGCTAGTATCTTGCTGACAATCTCTGGTGGCCTTATTTCTACATACTTTGCAAGCTTGCCGTCTCTTTGTGTCAACTGCTGATGGTTCGGCGCACGTATCTCGTCACTCATCTTGCCTTCATCCATCTCGACTACTCTTCAGCCAGCTCCAATTCTCAAGGCAGACACGGGCCTAGCAGAGTGTTTCAATATTGACGCTTGATTATACCTAATCTTGTTTACTGCAATAATATCAACTAAACGCATCCAACACAACCTAATCAAAGCAATCGGGGTCTGTCCAGACTAGGCCAAATGGAACCCCAGTCCGTACAGCCCCTCCTCGCAGATGATGCAAGTAGCCCATCTAAAGAAACACACCCTTCAAAAACTCCGCACCAAAGGGACGCCTGTAGTCTTATTGGTATTCTGTGCTTTCGTCACCTCGTTATTCCGCCCTGATCGACTATCCAAGAAAAGAAAATCCCGAACCATTCCAAAAAAAAAAAAAACATGCTGTGAAAACGCTGATGAAAAAATACACAACCACGAATGAGGCTCAGCCGACAAAATCGTCGTATGAGCCCTTGGGGATGCAGAGGGAAATTGATGTTTCTCATCAAACATGAGATAACAGCACCTCATCCCCCAGTCTCTACGCACCAAAGCCAAAGCGCTGGGCAACCACGCCGCCAAATCTCTGAACGTTGTGCCAGCAAAGGCCAGCAATGCCCACAATGGTGAATACCTGCAAGATCTCAAACGGGTTCTTCGCACGGACCTTGGTCTCGACAAAATCAACCTTGGATCCGGCCATGGCGGGGAAGCGTCCAGTTGTCAGGTACTGTTCCATCAGCGCGTCTTTCTTGTACCATTCGTTGCGCAGCCAGAGGTCAAATTCATCGGCGTTGTCGAGAGGTATGTCTGACATTTTGAACTTGCGCCAGAAAAAGTTGACCGACTTGGGCGAGCGGCCTTGAAAGTAGGTGCTACCCAGAGTGAAGATGTCCTCACCATATTTGCCTCGGCTGTTTCAACACGAATTAGTAGCTGCTTTGACTTTTTGATTGCCCATGCCACATTGAGACACTTACTCAATACCCTCGTACGCGACCGTGCAGTCATAGACATAGTCTACGGTTCCCCTCAGCTCGTTTAGGCAGAAGAAGCTACCGGTGCTGCGAGGGAGCAGCATGTGCTCGGGATCTTTCCATCCATTCTTGTCCGCCCAGCTCGCAGACTTTCGTCGGCCGTTTCCAGAAATGTTGGTGCCTTCAGGAAACAGGAGTAGCCACATGGGCACGCGATACGTCTTGCCGTTGGGATCAGTCTTGGTTTGCTTCAGTTTCCCCAGCCGATAGGCAAGCCGGGGCTGATCCTTTGCCATTTTCCTCGACATGAAGATGAAACCGTAAAACTTCATGCCCCAGCCAACAATGGGAATGTACTGTAATGACTCTTTGAGGATAATGTATATGTGGCCATGCGCAGAAGGCCGGTTCACGTAACCGCACCACCAGAGGTATAGCCAATCAGTATAAATCTGCCGATGCCAGTTAGCTCAGCTTTGACAAACAAGCCCTCGCCAAAGTTGGGATGAAACCAGGTAGTCTCGCAAACGAGTCAGGCTGCAGTGGGAATCCGCTAGACCACTGCTGTCCTTGGCGGTCGGTCGTCTTACCTGATGATTCGCTATCATAACCATGCGCTCCGGAAAGTTGAATTGCACACCACCACCTTCCGTGGGAAGGATTTCTCCCGCCACCGTCTCATCACCACTGATCCGGATCGTTGTCGGACCCCAGATCTGTGTCATCAGAATGGTCGTGATGGCGAAGAGTCGCTTGGTCATTGACATGTAGTCATAGTAGAAATCGCGGTTGACAAAGTAGAGCCAGCAGCCAAGGACCTGCGTAATGACAATGCTGCGGCACCAGAGTGTCAGTGAGATGCCATCCCATTACAGCGTGTATTGCGGAAAGCCGGGAGCAGGGGGGGCATGGAGCAAAGCAAACAGCAAACGTACGTGACACAGCAAGTCAGGAAGTAAATGGTAAAAGCCAGCCCTCGCAATATCTGCATGGCTTTACCATGGCCCCGTTTGCCTGATGGGTGGGCATCTTTGAGGCTGGCAGAGGCCCTTTTGGATGTTTGGCCGAGTCCCATGGCGACTGCGGGAGCTGGTATGTTGGTCTCGGACCCGTCGGTATCCTTGCTAGGAGCCATGAACGAGCCGCGGTATCTTGCGATGGGTATATTCTGCAGTATACGGATGAAGAGTCTAATATGTAACGGAAGCCAAGCCTAGCACCCCAACATGAGGCTCGAAACAGCGGAGGAAGAGTGAGGCGGTGATGTGGCTTCTCGGTGGTTATGCCAGGTAGCCTCGCGCCAGCTATTGGACGAGACAGGAAGGCAGAGTCAGAACAGCGCGGTCGGCCAGGCACCGCCGTCCCTAAAAGGATGCGGCGCGGATGCGAATCGGCAGCGTCAACCAGCCTGGCTGGGACGAGGGCCAGAACAGGGCAGCTGAGATGCCGGGCGTCGGGTCAGGTGCGGATTGTCCACGACTGTCCACGATTGTCTCCCCAGCTCTGCGCTCACAAGCTTCGGTTTCGCCTTTTCCAGGCGCGTGCTCAACGGGCTTTGCTTCTGCAGATTCGAGGTCAGGCAGACGGTGCAGAAAGGTCAAGGTTTGGCCGGCGACGGCTGGGAGCAGCACATGATGACGCACGAGGGCCTCGCGCCGCGGCTGCTTATTCGCTCCCTGCGTCTGCCTAGCTGCGAGCTGTCTGGCATGGAGTTAGCGCTCTAGCTCGCTCAGCAGCAGCCACAGCGCCGCTCAGCCCTGCCCTGGAGCCCCGGCGCTGTGGGGGCGGTTGGCGCAAGCTTCGGGCTTCTCCAGAGCCCGTGAGTCGCTGTCAACAGAAGCTGTGCCATTGAAGTGGTGGAGCGGAGATGGTGGAGTGGATTTGCGTTATCGACGGAGTGTTATCGACTGCCTAATCTCAACTGCCTATTTGCCAGGGCGGTGACTGAACACGGCCAGTCTGCCGGACAAATGGTGCGAGTCGTGCGCTCCAGCTTCTGTGCTCTCCAGCTTCTCTGCTACTCTCCCACGGTGGCTTGGACGCAAACAAGGCCATCGGATAGCGTACCTGGCATTGTTCCGCCATGCTCCATGCCAACACATGCTCTGCACTACGGCCACGCGCTATCAGATGAAACCTGCCCTGAGACTTGAGAGGCGACTTGATTGTGCCGCTGATCAGGTCATTCGCCCGAGTCACATCTCGTATACGCTGGAGCCAGGCCATCAGTGCACTGCCGCTACAGGTCCCTGGACCTGGCAAGCTACCCCGCCTACCAGAAGCAGCAGGCGGTGGAGACCGGAGGCGCTCCCGAGATGGGGCAATCCGTAAATCAGCCACAGGCAAATGCAGCTCCTACATGTATCCATGGATTCTTTTCATATTGATGCAACACCCGCCATTCGAATGCCACTGCCGCATCGACATACTCGCCTTCATAGTTTTACAAGATGCATAGTCTGCGACTGAACAAAAAGAAAACAGTGGCTCAAGAAGCGGCACACCAGAGCTACGATTGGCAGGGCACTCAGTCCATGCCTCTAACCACCAAATGACGCTTGTTTGCCTGCATGTAGATGACTCGCGGCAGAGCTTCCAGTCTCTTGGGTCGCAGTGCACAGCCTTGACAGATGAATTCGTCACATACTGCTACCAATTGCTTAAGCGGTACGGCCCGTGTGAGTCTTGGCCCAATTTGATCGACATCTTGTTCAACACAGGGGGACGACAAAGTACATGTAGATTGGACGGGGCCCTCGACGGGAGGCTGCACAGAAAAGCAAAGGACTTTGGCCCCATTCAAGGAAGAGAGATCAAGTACGTCCCATCAGTCTATCAGACTTCCATCCGGGCTATCGAATGCGAGCTACAAGATGGGCACTCAGAGCTATTAGCTGAAGACAGTCAAAGTTTGCATTTAGAAACGAAGCACACAACAGCTCCCCCCGCGGCTTGGAAAGTCTGTCTTGGTTCCTGGCTTGTGCTTCTTAAGCTGAAAGGCGCCAGAATTTCCAGCGAGTCAACGAAGAGAGTATCTTGAAGGAGCTTTATGAAATACTAACATGGCAGCCACTTGGCGGGAAATGGTCTCCTTGCCCACGCCATCCCGCGAACAGTCATCAACCGTGAATCTAGCCGCACAATGTTTCTTGCCGCTTCTTACCTCTAGACGGACTGCTCGAAAAGGTATCCTTACGGATCTCCACATGTGTCACTATGTTGGGGACTGAATCGGTGCCTGGGGCATACCGGCATGAGATGATTGGTAAAGGGGTTGATCGAGACTGGAACGTCCCTGGCTCGACTAGCATGAGTCGCCTCAAATTATATTGGCCGGAAGATTGCAGATTGAGATGCAACAAATCTGCTGATCCCACAAATAGCTTTTGCCAAGTCGGTAATGCCAGTGCCTTGGGAATCAATTAACGGAGGTCTGGAAGTGGATCGAAAAAGAGCAAACATAATGCCCGAAGCCCAAATCGGAGATGTAAGCGCCCTGAACAGGCGAGGAGGCGCTGTCTCGAAATGGATTGCTTTTGTGCCACCGCCAAATCATGAGAGCCATCAATAAAATGGCTGCAAAAGGGACTGTCGTTTCTTGTTTGTCGATGATAAGCCATCATGACCTCGACTTACAGATTCATAACAAGGCGGCGCACATCCATTTCTGCAATGCAGCCACCAACACTCTACACTTGGACCAATAGACCTGTCATAAAGCGAAAGGTAGCATCGAGGGCTGGAGAGATAACTAAAGCAAGCAAAGCTGCAGCAAGACGCGAGCAAACAGCTTGCCAGAATTCGTATCAGGTTCCCGTAGATCGAGCTGGTATAGGGATGGTCTGGTAAGACGTTTCTGACATGCAATCTTTTCTATTTTAATCATCATGTCCCTTGAACTCTTCTCAATGCTGTTGGAGACGGTCTGCCGCTAAATTTGCATTCCAAGACGCTCAGTTCCCCTGTCGATGTTGGTAAGCCGTGCGTATTGATTCGATAGCAAAGACGAAAGTGGTGGTCATCGAACCACTGTACTGACTGAGACCAAGCAGGCATTTTCACGAACCTTTCAGTGTCAATTTCCTCTCAACACGATTGAAAAAGAAGACTAGATTCTAGTCCGCATTCTACAGCAGCCTCGGCAGCATCCAACATCTCGGGCTGTGGCGACGTGACCCTCTCGGAGACAATTCTGCTGTAAAGGTGAAGCCGCCAGCACCATGCAGGCCGAGCCCGTGGAAGCGTCATTGTTGAGATTCCGTGATGCTGAAAGGATCGTCGGCATCAAGCTAGCAACCTATGTGTTTCCTCACGCAGATGAATACATCAGTGCAGAGCACCGGCAGCAGTTCGCCATCCTTGTGGAGATTTTCCAACAACACCTTCACAAACACTCTGAGGTGTCTCTTGAGCACTCAATTCGGACAGAGTTTCAGCTCAAGATGTGCGGCGGTCATAGGTTAACCGCCGAGCCGTCGATTGTCATAGCACATCCGTGTAATGATCCAAATACTGGCCTTGCGATCCTCAAGACTTTAACCCAGCCACAAATCAGGGACCAGTATGAGCTTCACTCAACGACTCGGTTTCAAATATACCTCTCCCTCAGGCCCACGTTTGAGTATCTTGCGTCCCCTTCCGACAATTTCAACATCTGCATCAAGAGCCCCTATTTTCCCGGCGCTGTCCTTACTTCAGGTGACACTTGCGATAATGTCAGCACCATTACTTGCGGTATCCGGTTTTCCAACACTGATGATACAATCTTTGCGCTGACGCCTGCCCATGCTCTCAAAAGAATTGGGCTCGGTAGCGTAAAGAGTATTCAGAAGGGTACATCTGGTTCGCCGCCTACGCCAAGTGAGCCCCAAGCAACATGCATATTGGCAGATGTGGAGTACGACATGGACCAACTCAAGCAGCTCGAAAAAGCCACAACTGAGGCCATTGTGCGCCGTGAGTATAATTCAAAGCTGGCGAAGAGCCGTGACGAGGGCGATTTGCTACGTCCTGGGACTCAAATTATATCGCCGAGTCGAGCTTGGGGTCGATTAGGCCAGTCTAATACTCCCAACCTGGACTGGGCTTTGGTAGAGATCAACCCAAGCCATGGAAGAACAGCAGCTGATGGCGCATGCCAAGTGTTTGCTTTGGCTGACGAAAAGCGTGCGGTACAAATAATGACACCACGGGGCTGGCTACACGGCATGATTCGCAGGTCACTCACCTTTATCACCAATTCCGGCAGCGATAGCCCCTTGTGTGAGGTTTGGACCGTTACCGTTACCGGGCTAAGTATGAAACCTTCTCTACCCTCACCTTTGTAAGATTGATGCTGACCGCCATGCAGCTGATGGAGATGTACGGATGGGAGACAGCGGGTCTCTTGTTATTGACACCATCACACGTCAACCCTGCGGATACGTTATCGCGGTCAATCGCGTACAGGAGCTATACGTGATGCCACTATGCCTAGTTCTCCAGCAAATTGCAGAAACGGTGTCTATTCCCAATGTCAGACCAGAACTGTTCTTGAACCTCAAACAGATCCAGCGACCCATACAAGCTCAGGGGCCGGACTTTGGGATGCTCATGACCTACTTTTCCCAACCTTGGTCGCGGATCAGGGCGGAAGAGCAGCGACGGCCCGCTTGGTTGCGCAAACTGCGCGCAAAATGTGCTGGAGGATGGAACTATGTTCAGATGGGAGTCCGCAGTCTTTGGTTGCCGTCAATTCAGAAACTCTCACGCTATGGCTTCGCAGCTTATAATCAGAACAACAAGTTCAGCGAGTACGACATCCGTCATCCTTGACTACTGTTGAAGGCATACTAACGAATTTGATAGTACGCCATCCAGAATCGACCATGTAGAAGAACATGGGCATAACGGCTCCCGGTGAGTTAGAATCTTGATGTAGGATATTTTATGGAAACACTAACATCTGGGTTCTTCTCAGGGCAATCCATCGATATAGAGGCAATAGTAGCCAGGACAGTTTCGCACCTCTTGTCAACAACCGACGCGGGCAGTTTTCTGATATTCCTCTCAAAAAACTTGCAAGACCACCTCCCACAAAGCCCCCTTCTTACGGTTGGCCAATTACGGCTGACAACGATCCAATCAATTCATATGGGCACCGAATCTTTCCCGGAAACCCCATCATGGACGCACGTGCCTATGATCAAGATGCTTCCATTCTCAGTCCTGTTCCAACGAGACCCCCAGGCTTCCGGACTGCAGAGACACTTGAAGGCTCGTTTCAAATAATGCAGCACATTGAAATCCGCCAAAACACTCGCCGTGCATCAACACCGTTGCCTGTCAATAGGGTTCATGTCAGTGGTCCACCGGCAGAAAATGCTGCCTTGAATCGAGAAGAGCTTCCGCTTCTTCCAACCAGCCTTTCAAGGAGGAAGCAGAAAAAGGTTCTGAGACAGGCCAGCCGCCATCTCTCAAAGTGCGCACTCGAGTTCTGCAACAGGCATCAGTTGCCCAACACCGTCATTCAGGGCATGGAGCCCCGGGAACGGCCTTTTGTTGCGCGAAACCTTGGGCGCAAGAGAGCTCCCGATTGCGGATGGGGTGAGTTTGTATTTCTACTCAAATTCCTCATTGCAGAGCAGCAGGTCCCTCTCGAGGCATTGGACAGTGATTTGGCTGCTCATTTTAGGGCGGTTCTGCACGCCTCTTTGGGAGTAGACGCCGTGCTCAGGCATGCGGAGCCCCTGAGGGACGACCGAACCATTCTCAAGATCCTCTCTGCCGGCGTTCAAGTTGCCAATATGCTCAATGATGAGAAAGCCATGGGCAAGCTTCGTCGTCTTTTGATGAAGACGGAGCGCACGATGATTGAGGCCGGTGCTTAGAGGATGTCGGGAAGTTGGACACAAGACGCAGTTATGGTGATTTAGGTGGATGGGATTGTTTGAGAGGAGTTTATTGGGATATTTATTTGGGTTTCATGGAAGTATAACAGCGGGAAGTATGGAGTACGTGACTGATTGTTGATGATTCTTGGATGCGAGAGGGTAGACAAACAGGGGATGGAGGTTTTTATCTCTTCGCATCCTATTGGGCTGTTTGTGCGAAACAGCAGGTCCATGTGATTTTGTAGACTGTAGACTTTCATTTGTCGTTATAATCTTTTAGACAATTTTCCTTTTAATAGAGAATACACGTTGACTTTTGTGGTTTATGAGATGCGGGAGCGCTACCATCTGTGTAGGATCCGCCTACCTGTACCTATTTACTAAGGTATAGGCTGCTTTCGGTCTGTATATAACCCTAATGTACTTGATATACATGAATACAACATCTACAGTATTAAATCAAGATTTAAAGTCTCCAAGGCACAATGTCCTCCAGTTATATGCGCAGACCTGTTTTTATCAATCAAGTTAGGCCGTTACTACTGGTTACGGTTAAAGAGCGGGTATGATGGGCCTATTATAGCAGTAAACCCACTTTGACAAGTCCCGTCATTTTCAGCTGCCGCCAAATTATTTCAGTCTGCTATGACGCTAACACAGCTTCCACAGCAGCTTGCCTCGAGCATCATGGCTTCGACAACAGACCTCGACTCATGACTCATGACTCATGATCCCACGTCGAGGCAGAACCACAAACACAAACAGCAGAGGCTACACACGATGAGCGCCGCTTGCGCCTAAGCAGCCATGGCCACGCAATTTCGAGCTCTCCGGGAGCCATGGCGCCGAATCGCCCACGCCCGGCCGCATCGGCGCCAGATGCTGCTCCCGCCATCAGCTCCAAGCCGTCGATGCTTCTCCGTCGCGCACCCGCTGAAGCTGGCCGAGTCGCGCAGCGTGGCCGAGCTGCCGGAGCGCACGCACCCGCGATACCTGCAAGTGTCCAAGCCGGGCTCGTCGCTGCTGTCGCTCAACTGGCCGCGGCCGCCGCGCAACCTGCTGCTGGTGCAGAAGCTGTACTCGCCCGAGGTGACCGAGTCGGTGGTGTCGTTTGCGCGGCACATCCGCAGCGACTACCCCGACGTCAACATCGCCATCGAGGCGCGCGTCGCCGTGCCGATCCAGCAGCAGCTCGACTTTTCCATCTTTGTCGTCGACAACGGCACGAGCATCGCCGACAAGATCGATGCGATTGCGACGTTTGGCGGCGACGGGACGGTGCTGCGCGCCGCGAGCCTGTTCAAGCTGCACGGGTCGGTGCCGCCCATCCTGTCCTTTAGCATGGGGACGCTGGGCTTTCTGGGCGAATGGAACTTTGCAGAGCACAAGAAGGCGTGGCGAGAGATGTACATGAGCGGCAGCGACGTCAGCGCGGGGCGCAACGCTGCCGTGCCGCGGGGGAACGACGATGGCGTGGGCGCGAATCCAGCGTCTGGCGAGGGATGGGAGCGAGTCAAGGGCAAGAGTCAGGGAATCAACCGAGCATCGCGGGTTCTGCTGCGGCACCGGATCAAGGCCGACATCTTTGACCGCGCGGGCAACAACATCAACCACGAGGTGTCCAACACGCTGGCCAGCCAGCCCAAGTCGGGCATCGCCAGTCCAAAGGAGATTTCGCCTCCGCTGCGCGCCATCAACGAAATCTCCGTCCACCGCGGCTCTCACCCGCACCTTGCCATCATCGACATCTATCAAAACGGCCACTTCCTCACCGAAACAACGGCGGACGGCATCCTCATCAGCACGCCAACCGGCTCAACCGCTTATAGCTTGAGCGCCGGAGGTCCGATTGTGCATCCGCTGGTAAAGTCGCTGCTCATCACGCCCATCAGCCCCTGCAGCCTCAGCTTCCGGTCGCTGGTGCTTCCTCTCGACACCAAAGTCACGCTGCGGATGAGTCCGAAGAACAGGGGCCGCGAGCTGGACCTTAGCATCGACGGCAGACGGTGCGCGGGTGTCCTGCCCGGATCGGAGATTCACGTCGAGGGCGAGTTTGTAGGGCGAGCGGGCCCCGGCGAGGAATGGCATGGCGGAGTGCCGTGCGTGATACGCACCGAGGATGATGATCCTTGGGTTGGCGGACTGAACGGACTCCTTAAGTTCAATCACCCCTTTGGCAGAGAGCCTCCCAACGAGGACTTTTCTGACTAGTGGTACAGGCCCTGAGCCTCGTGTATGCCCTCCATAGCCATCTACATTGGATACGCCGAAATGATACCCTCTACCTACTATCGACCGTATGATACATCCATCCTGCTCAAAAGCAAAGGCAAAGAATATGTGGCCATGGCTGGCTGAACAGCTCGTAAACGTGAGCCCAAGCATCGCAGCTGAGGATTCCAGCTCAGGGTCATCTAGGCATAACCAGGGGAAACTGGCAGATTAAGAGCTGAATACTATTGTAAAAATAAATAATGTAAAGCATAACACGACAAGAATCGCCATCTCTTTTCCATGAGCCAACCCAAATACTTCCTCCGGTTAGCGCAATCCCATATGGCGGGGTTTAGGCGAGCTGACAGGCGTTTGCCGCCGCTAGCCTTGACGTCAGCTGCCAAGGAGCCGCCGATGGGGAGCTGTAGCGGACCTATGGGGACTTTTGTAGGGAGCTGGCAGAGCTGGCAGAGCTGTCCACGGTGCCTAGGCGCAGCTGCAGCAGGCTTGATAGCCCGTACCTTGCCTTATCGCATCGCCAGGCGCGTCTTGCATCCTGCATCCTGCATTCTAGCGACCTATAATCCTGGCCTGTTGCTTTACCGTGCCGGTCTTTTTCCTTTCTTCTTCTTCTGCTCCTTTCCTTTTCCTTTAAGCTGAGCGTCTTGACGGGCGCTGGCAGAGAAATAACGCATGCAAGCATAGCCTGGGCTGTTCACATCTCACGCTGTCCCGGAGCCGATATTGATATCGCGAATTTGGCTCCCTCTCGCCACCAGCTCCATCCTTGTTCTCGCGCTCGTCTCGATCCGACCCATGACCAGAGCGCCGCTCGCCAGCTGAAGCCGTTGGTTGATTCTTGGTCGCAAAGCCAAGATGAGGCTCCCGAACCCATTTGGCTTCCGGCCGGGGCCGGTTACTTTCTGGACGACCGCCATCTATCTCGCCGTCACGATACCGCTGATTTATGTCCACGAGACGGTGCCGCCTGCGCCATCGGCGCATTCTCTCGGCAAGCAGGGCTTGAACTTGAGCGAGGCATGGGACGATTTGCAGGTCATTACGAAGCAGTACCATCCGTTCAACAGCAAGGCAAACGCAGACGTCCGCGAGTATTTGATCGACCGTTCCAAAGCAATCTTGGACCGGAATGATGTTGGCTATGAGACGGATACAACTGGGGGAGTGATATGGAACCCCAGGTTCGTTCATCGGGATATCTACCTTGATTTCTGGAGGAAGCTAACCCTGCATTAGTATCGAACGATATACATCTTCGAGTAATGATGATTCCAACGTAGTGAGGGCGAAGCGGCCGCGAGGTGCTACCCTTTTCGACGACCGCACTTCAAACGTGACCTGGACGGTCGACTCGCTGCTTCGGAGCGCCAAGAGCGGCGCGCAGACATGGCAGGGCTACTACTTTGAGGGCGACAACTTCTATGTGTATATCCATGGTCAAGATGATCCCGAGGGCGAGTGGTGGAAATCTCCAAACAACGCGCAATACAACCCCGGAGGCGTTCTCGTCAACTGCCATTTTGACTCGTAGGTCCAAGCCAGCAAGCGATTGAAGTAAAGCACCAATTGGCTAACGTATTTCAGTGTCTCGACGGGTTATGGTGCGACAGACGATGGCATGTCGTGCGTAAGTATGCTGCAGCTGCTCAGCTACTTCACCACAGAGGGCCGCCAGCCGAAGCATGGCATCGTCCTCCTCTTCAACAATGCAGAAGAGGATGGCCTCCTCGGTGCTCGCGCCTTTGGCTACAGCCCGCTTCTCAAGTTTTGCCACACGTTTGTCAACCTAGAAGGAGCCGGAGCTGGAGGCCGAGCGATGCTTTTCCGAACCACCGATCTCCAAGCCGCCGAGGCCTATGCCAAGAGTCCCCATCCGTTTGGCTCCGTTGTTGCGGCAAACGCCTTTGAGCGAGGAGTCATCAAGAGCGGCACCGATTTCGAGGTATTCGCTCCGGCATTCGGACAGCGAGGGCTGGATATTGCCTTTTACGAACCTCGCTCGCGCTACCACACCGAAGATGACGATTCGCGCCACACTTCTGTCCGCAGCATCTGGCATATGCTGTCTGCCGCTCTGGCGTCCACGGAGAGGCTCTCCGAGGTTACTGGAACAGTCTTCAATGGCGATCGCGCAGATGGTGATGACGGCCTGGTCCAGAATGGCAAGCCCACCGAGGGTGTCTACTTTGATTGGTATGGCAGTGGATGGCTTGCTTTCCCGCTGAAAGGGCTGTTTGCGTGGTCGCTGACGCTGCTCGTCGTGACGCCCGTGGTGCTCTTTATTGTCACGTATCTGCTCGTCCGCCAAGACAAGTATTACTACTTTGCCATGGACATCTGGAGGCATTCCGAGATTCACGACGAGCCGGTTGCAATCAATGGCTGGCGTGGCTTCTTCCGATACCCCTTGGCGCTGATTTTTGCAATTGGCCTGACGATAGCGTCGATTTTGCTTGTCGCCAAGGTCAATCCTCTCATTGTCTACAGCAGCGGATACGCAGTGTAAGTCTTACCAACATCCTACCATTTTCTTCTCAGCTAACACATCTGGCAGCTGGGCTATGACGGTGTCCCTCTTCTACTTTAGCTTCTGGCTCATCATGAGAGGCGCCAACTTTGTCAGGCCAACCGCTCTCCATCGCGGATTTGCGCTCGTCTGGCTATTCATCCTGTCTTGGGCCCTTCAAGTCTTTGCGGCCTTGGTCGAGGACCGCATCCACCTTGGCGGCCTTTACTTTGCCGCTTTTTTCCACTCGGCCATCTTCTTGGCGCTCTTCATCTCATTGCTAGAACTATTTACGCTGCCCGGAAAGCATGAATTTGCCAACCGCTATCAGGATGATCCAGCCCCGGAGCATGTGCGAATTACCAGCTCCGACAACACCATTACGGGCAATGAAGACGAAGAGGAAGATCATGAGTACGCAGCCGAGAGTGCTACGGAGACAACACCTCTCACATCTGGAGAGCCGGGGTATGGGTCGACCGAGCAAACAACCTTTGCTAGCACATACCGACGAGCAGCACAGGCAGATGAGTCGCCAGCTCCCTCGCCCGTAAAGAGCTATCCTCCGTATGAACACGAACAGGCGTGGTCTGGACGACTTCCCACTTGGACTTGGTTCATTCAGCTGCTGCTCCTTGCTCCTGTCCACGTCATCATCGTAGGCAACTTGGGGCTGATACAGACTTCGTCAATGAACATGACTGGTGCCGACGGTGGTGGTCTTTTGGCTCCTTTAATGGGAATTGGAATCATGACGATTCTCCTTTTACTTCCCCTGACGCCATTTATGCACCGAATCACTCGCCACGTGCCACTCTTCCTCTTGGTGGTCTTTACTGCCACGTTCATCTACAATCTCGTTGCCTTTCCTTTTTCTACCAACTACCGATACAAGTTGTATTTCCAAGAAGTCATTGATGTAGATGCTGGAACGGACATCGTGTCGCTGTCTGGCCTTCCGGAATACGTCGAGGCAGTCGTTTCATCGATTCCCTCAGCTGCTAGTCAAGGTTATAACTGTAGCGATAAGTCGTCGAGGGCTGGCCTCACTGCCTGCAAGTATGCCGTATCATCGCTCTCGCCGCATCTCGTCGACGGCACGGAGCCAGCGGACTTGATCACGGTGACAGGCTCTCTTTCATCTGACGGAAGAACTGCACATCTCCAAATCGACGCAGTAGACTCCAAGATGTGTATCCTTGAGCTCTCTCGGCCTGCATACGGCTTCAAATTGCAAAAGGGCGTTGCTCTGGACGAGCGGTTCGGGTCCAGCCCGCAAAACGGCATGAAGAGCATTACTCTCTTCAGGCGAGAATGGGACGGGGCGTGGGATGTTGAGCTGCAGCTGACGCGCGATGTCCGCGAGACTGACCCCAAGGCATTTGATGTGACGGCCAAGTGCGCGTACAGCGACATGAATGACGAAAAGACGATTCCGGTGCTGCGTGAGCTGTATCAGTATATGCCCAAGTGGGCGGTCATTTCCAAGGCGGCGGTTGGGCTCGTGGAAGTGAGGAAGAAGTTTACTGTGGGGGACAATTGATGATTTGAGTTTTCTTGAATAGGCGGGCAGGCAGGCAGGTTGTCAGATTATTTGTATTTGTGTAGCATTAATGGTAGCGGTGTTATGGATTGAGATGATAGACTTGGTGTTGATGACTTTGGTGAAGTGAAGTTTACAGCCATTTTGTTAAACTTGCATGGAGATGCTTTAGCACGTGATGTTGAGAGTGGCAATCAATCAATTGTTGAATTCGTTGGATGTAATTGGTTAGAGTTGCAGAGTTAGGAGATTCAGCATTGCGGTATCTTGAAATTCGGCCATCGATGGACGGATCACAGCCTCGGCTGCGACCCACAGTTTAGTTTGTCATTGCAGTGGGTATCAGCCATCGGTATCGACATGCATCATCACCATCGTCAACAACACTCCAATTGGGCATGTTTACAAAGATACAGCGCCAAAACTAATGAAACCATCATAAGCACATCTCAGAACCCGCTCAATCATGTCTCCCGTGATTTCGCTGCTCGCCAAGCCGCGGCAGCGCGGTGCCCAGCCGTACCAGAAACACGCCCTCATCTACTTCATCTGCGGCAACCCAGGCCTCGTCAACTTTTACGTGGCCTTTCTCGACTGTCTCCGCGGCATGCTGGATGCGGCAGACGAGGGCGAGGGCGGGACGGCGTACGACATCTATGGGCGGAACCTGCTGGGCTTTAGCGATGATGATCATGAGCCGTTTGGCGAGACCAACGGGCCGTGGGATCTGGATGGCCAGATTGAGGGCATCTACGAGGACGTTGCGGCGAGGAGCGTCATTCCGGACGATGCTGGGGCCGAGGGCGAGCGGGGGAAGGGATCGCGGCCGTATGACTTTGTGGTGTTGATGGGCCATTCGGTTGGTGCGTACATTTCGGTTGAGATTATGCATCGGCACATGAAGGACGGCGCGGAGCGAGCGCCGCATTTGAACCTGCGGCATGGGTTTTTGCTCTTCCCGACGCTGACGCACATTGCGAGCTCACCCAGCGGGAGGAGAGTCGCGCTCTTGACGAAGATGCCCGGCATGGAGAAGAATGCGCATCGCATAGCAAAGCTGATTCTCGGGTGTATTCCATATGTGTGCGTCTTGTGGATCGTGACGCATGTGATGGGCTTTACGGCGCAGACGGCCGAGGTGACGGCGCGGTGGCTGAAGAGTCGGGATGGAGTCTGGCAGGCGATTTATCTGGGAGGGTCGGAGATGAGGACGATTTGCGAGGAGAGGTGGGAGGAGGAGTTGTGGGAGGCGACTGAGGATGACGGACGCTCGGGAGAGGGAGAAGCAAAGATGCCTAAGTTTTTTCTCTTCTATGGGAGGAATGATCATTGGGTTGCAAATCATCTGCGGGATGCGTTTATCGAGCGGAGGAGGAGGGAGGAGGGGCATACGAGGATTTTGGTTGATGAGGGGGATATTCCGCATGCGTTTTGCGTGAGGGAGCGTGAGTTTTGCTTATTGCCTTTTTGCTTTTGTATGTTTATGATACTGACGATGATGCTGGTAGATACGAGTTGGCTGGTTGCGAAAAAGGTTCATGAGTGGGTGAGGGAGATTGAGGGAGGGCAGTGAATTTTTTTTTGTTCTTTTTTCTTAACTAGATGGATGATATAGACGGCAGCTGTGATATTCTAGACTTTTGCCTGCCGCACTACGTGGTGTTTAGTACAAGTCCCTCTTACTCACTCACCGATGGCTGTTACTCACTCGCCGAACAACCAGGCAGTATAGAACAGCTCCTCTCCATCGCCTCAAAACAAAAATTGCTAGACTCGCGCTACTACAAGCGGGCGTGCAAAGGCGAGCCAAGCGATTTCATTGCGGCGAGAACGTGTCAGCAGCCGGGCTTCGTTTCTTTTTCGCAGGCACTTTTGTCGGGGATCTGCCCCGCAGTTCGGAGAGGGCAGCCCACCTTGAATATCTCGAGGGAGAAAAGGAGAGAGGCGATATCGTGACAAGTAGAGATTGAGTTTGATTAAAATGGGAGACTTGCAGGCAGTGCGAGGCCATCTGTATGTTGTTGCAAGAGACGAAGATGATGGCGCTGTCTAACCTTGATCCTGTAGGCCAGGTCTGCTCAACGCCACGCTGGACCAGCTGCTTGAGGGCCTGGAGAAGAATCACTTTACCAGCGTCCAGCTGACCAAGGTCGGTGTTTTACATTTATTCCAATACGCAGAGCGTTTTACTGACATGCGTACAGGCCTATCTCACACGCATCGACCAAGTCAATGAGACGGTCCACGCCGTTGTCGAAACCAATCCCGATGCACTCGCCGTTGCAAAAGCGCTCGACGATGAGAGAGCATCAGGCTCAGTCCGAGGGTAAGTCAAACACCAAAGAATCATGCATCTGAACACTACATGCTCATAAGTATCATCAACATAGTCCTCTTCATGGAATCCCCGTCTTGGTGAAGAACAACATTGCCACCAAAGACAAGATGGGCACGACTGGTTTGTTTTCCCTTTACTTCATTTATACAATGGCTTCATTTCTCACAAACTTGTTGCTTTTATACAGCCGGTTCACACCTCCTCATTGGCGCCACGGTCCCTCGCGACGCCTTTGTTGTCCAGAAACTCCGCCACGCCGGCGCAATCGTCCTCGGCAAGGCAAACATGTCGCAGTGGGCAAACTTCCGCGCCCGCGGCTTCAACATCAACGGCTGGTCCGCCAACGGGGGCCAGACGCACGCCGCCTACCATCCCGACCAGGACGCCTCGGGCAGTTCCAGCGGCAGCGCCGTGGCGGCCGACTTGGGCCTTGCGTGGGCGGCGTTGGGAACGGAGACGGATGGATCCATCATTTGTCCGGCTCAGCGTAGCAGTGTTGTGGGAGTGAAGCCGACGGTGGGATTGACGTCGAGAGATTTGGTCATTCCTGTTTCGGAGCATCAGGATACGGTTGGGCCGATGGCGAGGACCGTCAGGGACGCGGCGTATCTGCTGCAGGTCATTGCCGGAAAGGATGATTGTGACAAGTACACGGCTGGGATCCCACGCATTCCGGACTACGTCGCTGCGTGTAGGGATACTCTCAAGGGGGCTCGTATAGGTGTCCCCTGGAAGGCCATTCAGGAGGGCCTGGAGAAGAATCCGCGCTACGCTTCCGAAGTAGAAGGCTTCAAGCAAACTCTTCCCATTCTCGAGGCTGCTGGCGCGGTCCTCGTCGAGGCCGATTACGCCTCGGCTACAAAGGATATCCGGGATCTCGAGATGCCCGTCATGGGAGCCGATTTCCGTGTCAACCTGGCATCGTACCTCTCTCGGCTCGTCACGAACCCAAGCAACATCCACACCCTCGAGGACCTGCGCGAGCAAACGCAAAAGCATCCCCTGGAATCATTCCCCGAGCGTGACACGGGCATCTGGGACAACATCCTCGACAAGCAAAAGTGGGACAACACCTCTCCAGAGTTCAAAGAGAAATACGACCGTCTGCAGCAACTCGGCGGGCCGGGCGGTCTACCAGCCCTGCTGGACCAGCACAATCTCGTCGCCGTGGCCATGCCGTCCATCATGGCGCCGATGTGGGCCGCCGTGGTGGGCTGCCCGGGCATCACGGTGCCGATGGGTCATCTAAAGGAGACGGAGCCGGTGCACGAGGAAAACGGGCTGGTGGAGACGGGTCCGGGGGTTCCGTACGGGATGAGCTTTCTGGGGAGGAGGTGGGCCGAGGATGATCTGCTGGGATTGGCGTATGGGTTTGAGCAGAGGACGAGGGTGAGGGAGAGGGAGGTGAAGAGGGTGGTGGTGCCGAGTGCTGAGATTGAGGCTTGATGAAGGAAGATGATTCAAGGCATCAAGTCATTGTCAAGCTTTTCATGGCTTGAGATTTCCCGCGAGAGCCGAAAGGGGGATGGAAGAGTTCTAGAGCTCAATAGCGTGTTGTAGCCATTTATTTTGAAACTATTCAAAGTTCTTTTCTAGAGGGTATGTATCAGAGTTCCAGACCAGTCCAGAAGCAGCCTTGGTCGAGAACACAATAGCCAAGGGAGGTGCGTGAGCATGCAAAGGTTCATTACTGAGAATAAGGGATAGTAATAGCCTCTGACGTCACGAATGTCTTTGTGAATTCCCAGTTCTTTGGATCTGACATCTTGGCAAAACACGTTTCTGGATATTCATCGTCGAGTTTCCCATCTGGCACGGCTCGTACGGAGAAAAATATCTCAGCATGCATAGAGATCGACTTTCACACAACGAGTACACACTCCGGGGCAGAATATTATGGGGAAAACTGGAATTATCCATCACGGCAGTTGCCTGGGTTCGTAAGTTGTAGTTCAGGCGGACCCTGCAGGCAAGCGCTTGTCGATCATGACATGATTGTCTAGGTGTTTGACAGCTTGACACTTTTGACAGTGACGTTTTGACGTTTTTTTTGACGTGAAATGGCCCGAAGCGAAGTAGGGATTATTGAAAATGCTCACTTTACCGGGGCGAGGAAAAGAAGTTTGCCAAAGTTTATGCTATTTCAGCAACTTTGCATCTTCGTGGTGTCGTTCTGTGTATAAGCGCGTTTTCTCGGCCGTGATTGGCTGTGTGAGGGGTTGCGCCCCAAACGTCATCTTTCCCGGGGGACCGGAATGGGCAGTCGGTTTGTAGGATTGGGTTTTTTTCTTTCTAATTTTTATGTTTATTCTGGTTGTTCTGCTCTTTGAAAAAAAAAAAAATGTTTCACAGGTGTATGATTCAGGTTCCGTCTTTAGTTTTTGTCTGTGGAATAAACGCCATGATATTCTGGTCACAACACTCGGAGCATACAGAAAACGTGGTATATTGCACCAAGACGATGCTGACTCTCAGAACAGAGGGCAAAAGATTGTTCCCTATACTTTTCCTGTCATCATCTTTTTACTCTGCTGTCACCGACTGTCACCCTCACTGTCACTGCCACACACACTCTTCCTCACATCAATGCACCAGCCACTGCACTTAGACTCAAAAACACCTTATGCAAGTCCAAAATCCTGCGCTAAGAGAAAAAGAAGCTCAAGAAGCTACTTGCAGGTACGTACCGGCGACCCCATAAAGAGGCGTCATAACTCCCCAAATCTCCACCCCTCCACACCAAAAGCCAGAGGGCACTAAAAGGCAACGACTGTACCGTCTTTGTACCTCGTATAGCCTTCTAGCTCTTCCAGTCTCTTTTGTGCACGATTTACAGCGGAGGGGGGAGCGGTGAGAAGAGAAGAGAGGATTTTGCGCTATTGATACAGGTTTGAAGTTGAAGATTGGGCCGCAATTGTGGTGAATTGGCTGTCGATGGTTTTCTTCAGTTCGAAAGGCGTTGACAACTTGGTCGGCCACACTGACTGCGTCTGTTCTTTTCTCCTCAAAATCCTATTTTAAGAAAAGAAAAAAAAGAGAAAACTCATTAGTTCCTCCGCCAATACGAAGGAATGCCACCCTCCCAAAAGACCAATGTGGCTAAACTCGCCCTCTCGCTCAAGCCACAGAGCGAAAAGAGCAAAAAAAAACTTGGCTTGCAGAGACGCCGCTAGAGGGGATGTGGTGTGAGTGCAGAGTACGTATGCAATGTGTGTGTATAGAGCCTGTCTCCTCGTTTTCTTTTTCTCGTTTGTTCATCCTGCTGCTATTGAATCTTGTGTAACCATGTTGCCCCGGATTTGCACGAGCATGCGACGCTGGAGTCTCTTTTGCGGTGGTGTGTTGATTTGGGCTGACGTGAATTGGGGCTGCGATGCATGTAATACGGCTGCTGCCTCTCAGTCAAGGTATCCAGTTGGCACCAGCATCTTCATATATCCGTATTGGGGCATGACATGCTGAGAAAAAAGTCGTCAGGCCGTCAATCTGCATGCCCCAGCAGTCACCCATTCACTCTCGCTCGCCTCAATGGCCATGACTACATCCATCCAGCAACATGCACAGAAAGCTTCACACATCCACACGCACACCAAAACTCTTAGACGCGACGCTCCGCACCGCGTTGCATCTCGTACCTCAAAATCCCGCCTTAGCGCCCTGCACAATGACCACCACCAACCTCCTCGTCCTTTTGCTTGTGCCAACCACCTTTATTCTACAACGGCCATGACAGAACAGCAACAGCAGCACCAATCCTCTTCTCTCTCTTTCCACAACTACCTCTCATTTCCTCCTCTTTCTCTCATTAGGACTAGCCACCAAAAACAGAGTTACCATCCCCCCCGTCCCGTCCTCCCGCATTAAGCATAGCTCTAACAAACACCGCAGCAAACCGCAGCCAAGTGGTGCCACGCCCAGAAAAACGCAAAACAAGCCTAATTCCAACTTTTTTTTTTCTTCTGCTTCAATACACGTAACAGGGCTACAAGTAGAAACAAGTACTACCTGTCATCTTTTCTTCCGAGGTGTCTAGTGGTTGGTCCATTACGTGGCTGCAACTCACACCACTCAATCTTCTGCATCACAGCACTCGCAAAGCAACCGTTGCATTGGGAGAAAGAGCTCCAACAGCTCCATCCAGCTTCCCATTTTTCTTCCCGCTTCTAGCCCAGTCCTCGCTTCACCTATTTTGTACTTGTAGTAGCTCCCAGTCCAGTTCTCCACCCTGTCTTCACTCCTCCTTGTCTACTCCACTGGGGAAAAAAAACAACCTGCTCCCATCGTCTGACATGAAAAGAAACACAGTCAAAAAGAAGTCCACCTCATCAAAAAAAAAAGTCAAACATTAAGCATACATACGTAGAAACAAACCAAAAGAGAATAAATGCAAACCCTCAACCGCGCCATAGAAATTGACACCCAATCCCAGCCGTCCCAACCAGCGGAGCCACCGGATATCCGCCCAGCAAGCTCCTCTATATACAAAGTACAAGTCTCTATTCTGTAGCATGAATTCCCAGCGTCAACTGCTTAGGTACACTGAGATTTCCAGACCAGGGCCCCTTTTCTCTTAGTCACGGCTCGCTGTCGCAAACGGAAGCTCGGATATGGCGGGTCTTCCAACCACCCTTATTGTATGATTCTGAGTGTTCCAGGCTCTGACTGCTACTTTTATGTACTACTATTACCTACAGGCTGCCTGGGCTTTGGCACCATGGATGCGACTAGCAGACGGCGGCACCAAGAGTCTTGGCTATAGGCCGCGGTTTAGCCTGTGTAACAGCTATGGCAGACACATGGCTACCTTTGGCATATGGGAGTTGCTACGGCTCAGGAAACGCAATCAAATGGTACTATGAAATCACGATTGGAATATAGTCACATTCAAAAAGAACCAAGCATTGAAAAATAAAAATCGTCCGCAGACATTAGCATTAAAGCCAGTAAACTGGTTATATTTTGTGTATTACACGCCCGCGAGGGGGCGGATGATCCAAATCCAACAACATATGTCGTATAGGGTCCAGCTCGTAGTTCATAACACCATAAAGCCTTTCCAGCGCACTAACTGTTCCAATTCCATTCCATCCTGATTCCTCCCATCCCGTACCTCGTCTCCATTCGTGACATCTCGCCTTTGGGTATCTTTGAGTTTTCAAATCCCTTACAGGGCAAGGGCACCGAGGGCGAGCATGGCAAGGCCGGGCAGGAGAGCAGAACCGGCGTTGGTGGGAGCACCAGTAGGGCCGGTGGTGGTTCGGTTGCCGGCGGGGGGAACACCGGTGCCAACGGGAGTGACGCTGGTGATGACAGTGGTGGAAACACCAGTGCCGGCGGGGACAGAAGAAGCAGCAGCAGAGCTGGCAGGGGCAGAGCTGACGGGAGCAGAGCTGGCGGGAGCAGAGCTGGCAGGAGCAGAGCTGGCGGGAGCGGAGGTCTGGGCAGCAGAGGTCTGGGCAGCGCTGGTGGCAGCGGCAGAAGAAGAGCCAGCGGCAGAGGAGCCGGAGCCAGGGTTGGCACAGAGAGCCTGGGTGGCGGGGAGGACCTTGTCTGTAGTCATTGTTAGATCACACCAAACTCCAAGACAGTTCATGGCAGAGAAACATACTCAGGGCGACATCAGCACCGCACTTGGAGATGACGCAGGAGGTGGCAGCGGTCTGGACAGCGCTGAAGTCCTTGCAGATACAGGCGTAGTCGGTGGTAGAGCACTTGGTGTTGGCCTTGACGGCATCGTCGAGGCAGGGCAGAGCGCAGCTGGGGATATCAGCGCGGGTCTGGGCCTGGGCCAGAGCGGCGAAAGCAACAGCGAGAACGGTGGCGGCCTTCATGTTGACGGTATTAAGATTTGGATTCCGGGGAATGAATTAAGGGCTAATGTTTTGGTATTTTTTTGGTTTTTGTTGAGCAACAACGAATGTGGCTGGACTGTGAAAGCGAGCGAGTGGATGGAGAAGGGAAAAAGAGGAAAAGGGAAAAAGGGCAGACGAGGTGGATTGAAGCCCTTTATGTACCTATCACTGACGCGGGAGCTGTTGGCGTGCCTGTCCTGTCCTATACACTAGCAACCAGCAGCCGTGGTAATTTCTGGAGTGGCAGCAGCTTGGCCGCTCCCCGATGCCCCGTTGATCCATCCATCCATCCATCCATGCATCAATCATCACCACGCCTTCCAAGTTCCCTTCCCTGCTCCTGGCTTACAAGGACTGCACTGCAAGCAAAAGTCACTTGGCCCCGACGGAATAGCTTCCTGTGCGACGCTGCTAGCCAAGGTCTCAGCTGGGGCCGCGCACACCCCCCCATTTCGATCGTCGGGCCGGGGGTTGCAAATGAGAGGGAAAAATTGGGCCGAGAGGGCGAATAGAGAGAGACAGCAGGGTTGCTGAATAGCACTAGAGACGAGGTGCGATGGAGTCGAATGGAGTTTGGGTTTCTGTACTCGACGCAGAGGTGTTGGGTACGGCAGAGCGAAGAGGCCCGACAGCCAGAACTCGTCATGGCCGAGCAGAGCAGAGTCACGGATACGAGAGTCGCAAGTAGCTCTGGCGCCAGACACATGCCCATACAGGTACGAGAGGCAAATACAGCGCAGCTACACCATTTCCAATATTGCTAGTAGCCTTCCCCAAGCAGCGGCAAGAAAAGCCACAGAGGCTCGCCAGCTCCAGTGGACTCCAGTGGACTACAGTAGACTACAGTATACCGACGGGCCATCGCCAGGGGAGAAGAGCCTAGCTGCGCCGAGTAGACGGTACTTGATCCTCGCAGCATCTCTTGCGGTGCGCCACCGTCTCTGCTACCTCGCCGCCAGGCAGACGCTGTTGCAAGCGTGGCTCCAGCGGCGGTGGAGCAGCCCGTTGGAGCGACCCATGGCCGGAAACAGGGATGGGCGCCGATCTAACCAGATGTGCTACACACGGCCGAGCCGGGCAAAGCAGCGATCGACGAGCATTTGGGCGATGGTGATGGTGATGGTGATGGTTGGTTCTGCCTCTTTGCGCAGCCTCGGGAGTTTGGCTTGGTTGCAGGTACGGCTGGGCGCTGCCGTCAACCCGGCCTGTGTCGAGTACTGCCTACATTGGTACATGCACATCCTGCTGACCTCGATGGTTTACAGCAACCGACATGTGAAGTCATCTCATACAGTATACAGTCGTTGTTTGGATGCTCGAGCTGGACATCCGACTTGACTCGATGGCCCCCTGTCTTTGACCAGCTAAACGAGCGCGGAGATGCCGCACCATGGCCCGACAGGCCACTGGTCCGTCCCATTGGCCTCGCCGCCGGAAATTGCAGAGGCAAAAAGTCTGGTTGTCGATTTGGTTCACCAGATCCAGTGTCTATTGCCTCGCGGATGCAAGCAGAGACCGCAAACCGCAAGCAGCACTATGCACCGCGGTACACTATTGGCCCAGCCACCTCCCCTTTTTTTCTCTTGTACAAGTATCTTCTGCTCTTCTGCGCGCAGATCTGGGGTTTTGGATGGCAATCGTGGTTGGCCAGCGTTGCCTGGGGCTATTCTTCGTGGTGCGGCCGCTATTCTGCCCTCGTAGGTGGTGTGGGATATGATGGATGGGTTGCAAAAAAGCGCACCAGACGTAACCTTGCATTGAGACCTGCTGTGGCTGTGGCTGGGGCCGCAACGCTGTGACTCTGGCCAGCATCAGCGATGTTGGCGAACCAACTAAACGGACATCATCTTGCCAGTGTGATATTCCCACGGCGTCTGTGTTTCAAAGCGTGCAAACCCGTATACTATTTGCAAGAATATAACGTCGGTGCAGCGTACGAGTACTTGTGCGTGTAGACACACCAGACATTGATCTGAGTACGTCGGGTTTGGCTCGGCCGATTTGCTGGCTGGGGGCAAGCATTGGACAGCCTACAACCTGTTCAGCACGGCTTCGGTGCTCAAATTCCAGCAGCTCCAACGTCGTCTTCAGCGCCCGACCGTCCGTGGCAAAAGCGCTACAGCGCTCCTGGCCCTGTCTCGGCCGCCATAACCTGCCTGGGCATAGCTGTAGCTGCTGTTCCCCACCGCCAGCGTCCAGGGCAGGTACCTACCTTATGCGCAGAATGCGGATCTCAACTCTTGAGCCGATCCCAAATCCCATCACCTTTCGTCAGCATCATGTCATGGAGCGCTTTTTTCCCTCTGTTTGCCCATGCGCGCCGTCATGTGTGCCTTTTCTGGATTTTGCCAACTTGAGTTCAGAGCAGCAGGCTACGCCTTATTGAGCACGGTGCTAGTTACGCGCCTTGCTCGATTCTGCAGGCAGACACCCTCGATGCCCCAGCTTCTTCAGCCTGTTTTGTCGAATGGCGTGTGCTTGTACTACTGGGTACTGTGAACCTGCGGGGAAATCGAGGATTACTGTACAATGTCTGTGTGTACAACCTCTGCTAGCATTGCCAGGTACTACGGCCTTTTTCCTTGATGGCGACTGTCAGACGTCCGACGGGACACACCACAAAAAGACTTCAGGTCCAAGCCCAGCCAACAAAACTACAGGCCTCGAAAGCTTCCTCGTGCGTTCGAGAAGCCACAGGGCAACGGAGGCGAGCAATTGGTAGCTCCAAAGCTTGGAATGACATTGTGCTCCACCAGACAGGATTCTTGACTCAGACGCGACGGAATTGGATTCATGAAAAGGATTCGTCCATGGCAAAAACTCCCAACGCAGGAACAAGAGCGGCACCTGAGCTGAGCATCGCCGGTGCTTGGCTAGCCCTGCTGCTCTTTACCCAGAGCGTCGACCGGGAAGAGTGGCGTGAAATTCTCAAGGGCTAGCAGCGTCGCCGACCAGCCATTCCTCTTCCACGCCGTCGACACAAGGTGCTCTGTCCGTGCTTGCGAAAAGTTCTTCTTGCCCCTTGTCCACGGCCAGGACTGGACAGGCATCGCCATCCTTGGAAGCTTGACAACCGAGCGAATCGGTCACAAAAGTCCGGGGAATGGGCGCTTCAGCGGCCTGCCTGGAATCGCCGGCCATCGCTTCTCGACAACGCAATTTCCCCCGCAGCAACCCCCCCTGACGCCAATTGCTTATCCCAGGCGCCTGATCCGATGGGATCTCCATATGGTCCACGGTCCATCGGCTAGTCTGCTCTAGCCTTGCCACAAGAGCAGAAAAGCGTCTCTGTACGACGACTAATATGCCAATATGTGTGCCGAAGACGCGCTTGGCTGCAGCTGCTGGCCAACCAAGGTTTTTGCCTGCCTGCTTGTTCTGTTCCTTGGTCGTCATGCCTTGCCCTCATCTAAGCCTATTGGGACCAGCTTCTCTCTTCCCTGGGCGCGCCGAGCCGAGGTCAATGGCGTGCACGCAAATCCGTCAGCCATGTGATTGTATTGGTCCTGTTGCAAAGGGTCTTTTTGTCTTCTGGCTGCCGGTAATAGGGGCGACAACCAACCAAAAAAACGCCACCAATTTCTATGCCGTTTTGAAAGTCATCTCGAAAAGCATAGTCGGACATTGATCGTAATCTGATCCAAATTATGCTCTCCTGCCGCGTGCATACAGACCCAGAATGGACCGAGATGAATTTGGCGGGCCCCGTCCAGTCAGTGCTAGTCAGATCTACGGAGGACTTCCGTGGGCGAGAATGCTGCGGACGAAAAGCGACCAGCCTGCCATGAGGCCATGCCATGGTACAGGCTGGTGGGCAGTTGTGACTTGCTTGAACCCCTTGCTCTGGCATCGAGTTGGCCAGTGCCCCAGATCAAAAGAACAGCCCATGGGCATGCTTCAGAGGAAACATGGCAGAGACGTCGCAGTGCCCAAGGGCCCCTCTATAATCTGCTATACATGATGAAGTGATGCGACAGTGCTCCGTAATAAAACCAGCATTAACAAAAGTCAGACCACCATCGCGCTGTAATCCGGAGTCGGTCTCGCTCCGAGTAAGCCAAGCCAAGTGTTTGTTCAATTGAGATGCAGAGACGATGGAGGCATGCATCCGTGGGGCAGCTTGGAGGGATTCTTCTTTGCTACGGCGTGCGACCGAGTCTACGCCGTGAGGTATCATTCCCCGGTGCTACAGACTGTTGGTCTTCCCGATCTCACTAATACAAGGTTCTACAGCAGTAGCTGCAGTAGTCTGCCAATCTTACGAGACGCAAAAGTGCTACGGTATGCGGTGCCTACATGTGGCCGGAGCTTGTCTTCGGGAACGTTGCCATTGCCAACCAGCCGTCCTTGCAGCATTTGGAACAACCGTCTTGGGCTCTTGATCAAGGTGCTTGCTTCCCTCGCATTGGATGCTATTATTATCCCAAATTACAGCGCTGTTGAGCCGAAAGGTTATTGCCCATCGAGATGCACTGCCGGCAACCACTACGACTGCCACTACGCGCTCGGAGATTGAACGTGCTCTACTTGATGCAGGCCGCCTTTGGAAGCTGCGATATCCTGGGCTGTCTTGTGGGACCGGACGGCACGGCCCCAGTGCTGCGTGAGGAAGAAGCTTCTTGTGGAGCGCACTAATTGTGCTGTGCCTCAATTCTCAATTTCTGGCTTGCACAAAGCCCGGATATTACTTACACTACGCTTTATAGTGTGGGTTTCCGCGAGGAAAGAGATTGTTTGAGACTTTTCTGCCGTGTCTGTCGTGGAAATAGGATCGACAGTCTATACTGCGGCTGAGTCTATACTCCAACTCTTCCCATCTTGAAGCGCCTAGGAGATGAACCGACTTCCATTCAACAAACGTCTGTGAGCTGCAACCATTGGCTTAACGGTGACGGATACCAGCACACCTACTGCTGCACGAGTACGACTGGATTTCATGCTCTTCACCACCGTCCGTGCGTAGTGGGCTGCAGAGTCTGCGGGCTGGCTTTCCACAAAGTTCGAGGCACTTATAGACTGGCTTTGGACATGCAGGGCGGCATCTGGGAATACGAAGGCCCAGCAGACTCGCCCTTTAGCCGCCTGTCCTGAGACAAAGGCAAAGGACAATTACGAGCTGGACTATTTGGCTTTACCGGGGAGCAATGTCTCCCTGCGCGTACTGGAACCCGTGTTTGTGCGATTCGATATAGCGTCTTAACCCTGATGGATCATCACTCGGCGCGGGATATCGATGGCTTGCAGTGTCTTTGTCATGGTTTCCCGCCCTTGCACACAATGGCGCGCGCTGAGAAATTGGGTTGCTCTCAGCTCTCCTGGAATTCGATGGACGGGACGTCGGTTTGTTTTGGCACCTTGCAGGTGGCAAACAAGCCACAGCTGAGGACGGCTGCAGCTCCTACTGTACCTGGACGAAATACAAAGGTATTCTTTTCAAAGGACGGGATAGCCGCGGCCGCGGATGACTTTCACTGCGGATCTTGTCTCTCTTTGGATTATCTCGCGGGATGCATGTGAGCAACCGCTGCCAGAGCTACCGTCAGGCGATGCTTGTCTTGAGATCCGAGACGAAGCAGGTACAAGGTAAGACTGTCAATCTCGCCCGGGAACTTTATTTCTGGCTCGGGAGTGTCATTTTTGCCGCACTCCGAGGCGGTAATGCTGTCTCAGTATCTGGATACTTGAGACTTTATGCAACTCTCCTTGCGTCATGGATATGGTCATGATCAGAGGCGTCACGAAATGTGTCGGCATATAGGTGTGGTTGTATTGAGACCTACGCACGGATGCACCCATTTTGAAGTCGTGGTAAGTATACATGCTTTGTACACGGTCCAATCAACTATTGAAGTGACAATCTTTACTCTCGAGTACGTTGAAGTTGAATAGCGTGGGTGTATGTGCATACGTGTAGGTAAGCACCATTGACGCAGAGCTGAAACGCCATGACTCCTTCACTGATGCTCCGCAGGGGGTTGAGCCTCGGAAATATAGCTCGTGGGTGGCAAACCTTAGAGGCTTAGACGTGCGTGTCTGAAACAGCGGACAGGGTTGTGCTGTATACGTATATGCAGAGAACGGAGTGTATTTGTGTAGACGCTTTGGCCTGTGTCAGTGCGTGACTACTGCAATGTGAGCGAATGTTTCTGTAAATATGCCATCTGAATTAGACATGACTGATCGTCCTATCTCGTGAGATGGTCTAATTACAAGTATGACCGTGATGGTTTAACTGCTAGCTGTCAGTCAAGCGCTAGGTTCCTCTTGATACGTTGCATGTAGGGATGGATGTGCTGGCTCTTGTTTTGCTTTGGGGAGATATTGGCTTGGCACGTATTGGGTAGAGAGCAACTTATTACTTTGAAACTGCTTGAGATGGGTGAGTATTGGATTGTGCTACCTGTGGCGTGATGTATATGCCTACCCTTGACCTGAGTGTTGATGGGTTTATTTGGGGGAAATCCTGCTAGAGTGCATGATGTAGGATTGTGGCATTTTTAACTTGAGAATGAAGGTGCGTTGGTGAATGAATGGCTTCTCTGTGAATGTGGATTTGTAGTCTTTTTAAGTTGACGTTGAATATGGGGTAGATGGGTGAATGGTGTAAGTGGCGGATCGTCGCGTCCATCTTCAACACAGAGGTTACGATGCCGCTGCCTATTATAGAGTATACTTAAAAATCACTAAAATTAAGAGAATAATTAAATGACTATTATAATTTATCTGTACTTGTATTTTATCTGGCTTAGTAGATGTTCAAGATGTTCTATGGACTCCACATTTTTGTGCTTGATCTGTTCACAGGTTCATGAGCTGGCTCTGTTCACTTATTGAACTGCTCAACTCCCATCCACGCATATCAAACCCCAACATGGACCAAGTGCCGCTGAAAAAATGACAATATGTGTCCCAATCTCAAAGATTTGCCCCGAAAGGTCTTTCACTCTTTCAGCTTGGTTGCTGCGCAATGTTCAATGTTGGTTCATGACTGGTTCAAGGAGGAGTTGAACTCGCTTTTTCGCTTCACTTCTTGTTTCTAACGTGTGGTTGATCAAAGGCTACGTGGCTTGTTAATATATAAAAGCTGTGATCAAAGAGCGGGTGGATTTATATCTTCCAGGACCGTCCTTGATTTGCGCTGAAACTCACTTTTCTTCCAATCCTCATCACTCCATCACCCCTTTCTTTTCGCATCTTTGCTTTCACCTTGGCGGCTGATCTTCATCATGAGCGATCGTTCTTCGCTTGCGAAATTCCCATGTAGATTCTCCAGCAGAAATGGACGTTACAAAGAATGTGAAGGATGGCCCAAATTGCGGAGGCTTGAGTTTGATACCTCTATGCAAAGGCGCCAGCGGAAATATACATCCAAGCATCAACCGCAGCCCAAGCTCTTTCAGTTGCCTGCTGAGCTGCTGGATAGAATCCTAGATTTTCTTGAAGACGACAAAAAAACTCTGGCTTCTCTCGCGCTCGTTAGCAGCATCTGTTTATATCTCGCTCGTGCGTGCCAGTTCAAGGAGATTCATTTCGACTACAGCCCTCAGTCACACGAGCTGCTCCTGCATATGGCAACTGAATCTTTGGATGACGACAACGAGACAAATTTGTTACCTATCGGCGTTTTCGTGCGCAAATTTACCTTTGCACCTCTGGAGGATTTCCTTTCTACTATTCACCCAAAGCTGTCCAACGCCATGTATATCGATAGATTTAATGACTCCCTCCCTTTTACTCAACTACGGGAGACGATTGTCGAGAACTTAAGCGCAGCTCAGGAACACTACGTCAATCAACGGAAGCGCATCTTCACAGTGATTGCCTCCAAAATGCCTAACCTTGTTGGGCTCGTTTGGAAGGACAAGGTTCAATTGGACAGCGACTTTCTTGAAGCCATCTCTCGTTGTTCTGCCGAGCATGTTAAGCTCGAAAAGATACGGCCTAGCAAGCATTGGCCCATGACACCGCCTCTGGTCCCTGTCCAATGGAAGCTTTGTTCTCTTGACCTCGACGTAAACTTGATAACTTCTGCTTATGATTCTTGGGAAGATGCAGTCCCGGGTTACCCACCAACGATGGCGATGCATCACCCCACCTCTGTTTTCCTCAATACGCTCTTCCAAAGCTGCTCCTCTACGCTTGAGTCTCTGACTTGGTGGCATACGGCAAGCCTAGAAGATCAACTTGCGGTCACTTTAGACCATTCAAAGCTCACGTTCCCTAGACTACAGCGTCTTAGTCTGGAGCGTTTATATTTCAAACCAGAGTCATTCTCCTCATTTATGGGTCCTTCGTTGAGGCATCTTCGGCTACCGAGACGGTATATCTCTCTTATCCTCGAGAGTCTCGAGACTTGTAAGCCCTTGGCATATTTGCAGACCTTGGAAGTCCCTGATCTGCCCCTTACACGCGAGGGGTGCATGCCCATTGCCAAGTTTATCAAGCGGCATAATCATGTGCAGAAACTTCATCTGAGCGAGGAACACGAGATAATTGTCAAAGGTGATCAAATAAGCAGCCTTTGTATCCCTATTCTAGCAACTGGCAGGTTTAATGACCTTCGCTGTCTCTCGTTATCATGGAGCGGCAAGAGGCTGCCTTATTATCCGGAGGAATACCCTTATCTGAGGGAATACAAGGATGAATTTCCTGAACCATCACTGGTGGCTCTTGGCACAATTGGTTCACTCGAGCAACTCAGCCTACGTTTTGGCTTTAGATCTAATTGGCTACTTGATCATGGCAAGCTACGACGACATTTGAAAGGCTTGAGTCGTCTCAAGACGCTGGCCTTGCTTCACGACACATATTACCGTCTTGAACTGAAGCATTTATCTCCAACAAAATATTACGATGAGATATTTGTTATAGATTCGGATTACATGGATGCAGATGCACGGCCACGTCATGATGCTGGCGAAGACTATGGACTCGATCTTGACAAGACAGTGGAATATGACGATGTTGACTATGGACGTCCAGGCGCCACTGATCAGTGCACCTGGGAAAGAGCCCATAGAAATCGCATGCTCGTGCAGGCCGAGGCATACGCCAAAGTTCTTCCACAGTTGGAATGGATGTACTGCGGGCAGCGGCCGATGGGGCTTCGTGCTTACCGTGGTGAAGACGGTGTTGTTTGTAAAGAGGCAATTCCCCTCAGCAGGCGGAGGGTTACGTGTCGGGCTTTTCTGAATAAGACTTTTGGAGTAAGTGCCGAGTATTTCTGAATAAGTCTTTTGGGATCTCGGAGTGAGAGGCAAGCAGTTTGTGCTTCAGGAGAGAGGGTCGGATTGGTTTGTTTTTTTTGCTCGTATTCGTGTGAGATTTGTATGAGATTTATATGATTAATGTTTTGTGCTTCTCAAGGAGGCAAGGTATTCGGAATTGCTAAAGGCTCCTGCGGCAGAAGTAAGGTAAACTCAGAATTTCACAAGAGATTGGGGATGAAATATAGGAAAAGACAAGACAATGGGAATCTGCTTCTAAAGAGAGAAAAAGTACAAACTGTGCGTTTCCTTTTCTAGATTTGCTTTTACCTCGCATCTTTATATTCTTAGGTATTAATTAATATCTGGCCATGTGCTAAGGTAAATTTTCGATAAGAATGTATTGAAGCGAAAATTACAAAGCTTCTTGTTCGCAATATTCGAGATCCTTTTTAGTGATGTGAGAAACCTCAACTTTAGATCAGCAAATGGGCGCAGCCTCGGGTAAACTCGACTGAACCCCCAAAACAAAAGATCTCGTGATTAACGCATCATTTCGCAATCACTTATCCCTCTTCACCTTGACATCAATCATGCAGGACCAACACTCGCAACTCTTTCTATCAGGAAATCTTTCCTGCGAAACAGATTCTCTTCACTACGTTGTAGCTCCAATCGCTCATATTAAAGAGAGCACTTTATATGATCATGTAAAGCCCTATATGATCCTCTCAGCCGGCGACGTCGATATACCAAAAACGAATTGCTTCTTCACCGCTGGCAACAACGTAGTTATTCGCGACCTACGCGCTTCGGGGAGTGGATTGCGCGATGCCGATGGTTTCGATTCTCAGGGTTTTGCGTACCTTGATGTTCCGTCGGGCGTGAAACTGAGTATGGAGAAGTTCAAATCGAGTGATGTATCGGGAGAGCTTCTAGAGTATTTGGAAGAGACGAGGACGTTTGTGCACGGATTTTTCAAGGCGAACAAGACGATTTGTTTTGACTGGAGAGTACGATTCTTTCTCTCTCACCCTCTATTCCTTATCCCTCCAGTTTCAATCTTTATTATACGAATAAAGAAGCAGGAGCAATCGATGGTGTTTATACTCTGATTCTAATTTTCTACAGCTTCGTACAAGCTACAACAACAAAGGTAGCCATTCTGAGGAGGACATTTCCCTCGCCAGGACTGATCCGATCCCACCAGCTTATAAGGCGCATGCCGGTAAATTCATGCTTAATTGCAATTCATGTATACTTGTACGAACCTGATTCACGCGATAGACCTTTCTTATGAAGGCGGTCTCAAGGCCTTGAAGGCGTACTTGAACGAGCAAGAACTTCGCCATCTACATGATGGATCCAGCCGGTGTCGTATTATCAAGTAAGTAACAAACTGGTTATATTCCTCTTCTTACACTACGTTACCAATCAGAGTCTTTTCTCGTAGCCTAATGAAGAATTAGTTGCTGGAGACCTCTAGTCGCGGTGGTTGAAGATGTACCTCTTGCAATGTGCGATCGAAGGAGTGTCCAGCTTGCGGACTGGCTGCCGTACGACCGAATAGACGATACTGGCCCAGGAGAAGGACTGTGGCTGAAGCAACGAGAGTGGCATCAGTGGTACTGGTATTCGCAAATGACGAAACATGATATAATCCTTTTCCAGAGCTGGGACTCAGAAGCTCCAGAGTTTCAAGGTAGGCAGTCATGTAGTGGCAAAAAGGCCTCATCTTGTGCAGTGCTGATAAATCACAAGGTCATACCCCGCATGCGGCTTTTTTGAATCCGGCTGCGAAAGAAAATTGCGAGCCTCGGGCGAGTATTGAGGTCCGCTTGATTGCAATCACAAGCTTGAGGAAAGACCGAGTGCAAGGAGATGGCAAGTAGTTAAAGGCATTATCAACAAGATTGCTATTTATGGTTTCTAAACGAATATTAAGTATTCAGATATCAAACAATGACATGTGCTGATGAAGTTTAAGGAAGGCAAGCGGTAGCTACGTTCAAGATTGTGGAGGATTTATCTGAGCTTTCAGTTGCTCACGAGCAAGCTTGACTGACTCGGCTGCCAGGGCCGTTTGGATGATGGAAAAGAAAATACTGGCACCGCCAAACCAAATGACTGCCCAAAACGTATACCATCTTGACATGTCACGTCTGTCCTTCCACAAAGAGGATATTCGATTTGTCGGAATACCGTCAATGTAGTTTTGGATTCGTAATAAACGCTGAGACAAGATGGGAAATTCCGCATCCGCTTCGAATGATTCCTTCTTCGGGCTAAAAAGCCCGAGCAATAGGTTTCTCAACGAATTTTCCGAGTTGTCAAGGCAAAGGCTATCAAGAAGAGGATCTGTCAATTGGTTGCTCGGCTTCGCCTTCTCTTTCTTGTATAGTTGTTGAGCTCGCGTGTTTAGCTTGAATATAAGAGCGTACGACATGAGGATTTCTCCCATCATGCCCTGAACGGTAAATTGAGCAGAAGAGTAGGAATTGAGGATACTGTGGTCGGTTAGTACTAGTAGTGTATGGCTTCTATTGGAATGTGCTCACCCTGCCATGACAGAATTCCGCGAAGCATGAAGCTCGCAGAACGACGGAAAGCGAAAGAGAAAAAGTGTCTGGCTGGCCATGTCAAAGTTTAAGTGCCCGCTGACAGTATCAATCCAAACAATCTTGGCATCGGCTAACTGAGATAGCGTGGCAAAATTCAGGCGCGCAACATAAAGCTTGCTGGGAGGTTTCGTCTCTAGAAGAGGTGTCGATGTTGAGCTGCTCCTCGGAAGCACGTCATCTCCCATGTTTCCTAGAATCTCTCCTACGGATCTAGTAACAAACGACGGAAGCAGATCTGGCGCTGAGAAGCAAGGCGCACCTTGTGTATCAATGGCCAGAGGTTTGCCTTGCTGAGGGTCTGCCTTGTACATTGACGTTGCCCACCCGACACACGCGAAAATACACGCGGCGTAGGGGACTCGAGAGTTCTCAGACGCATTTGAAACAGTGTCATCGGCCAGCTTCTTTGCGATAAACTGTATCGATCCATGCGGGCTCTCTCGTAAAAGCTCCGCCACTTTGGTAACGAACCCTAGGACGCGTATCCGCTTCTCTTGCCCGATATGAAAATTGGGGTCGAGGCTATCAATGATTTGCGTTTGGATTTCTTCGGATAGAGCATTCGTTAGGCTCATGTGCCATGCTTGTATCGCAGCACTACTAGGAGTCGGAAACGATGTGACAGGATTGCCCGTGGAAGCAGAGAAAAACTCGAGATACGCTGTGGACAGTCAGCGCGATCGGCGACTTGCTGAGGTTGGAAATGGATACCTGAACGAAGAGCATCTTCATGACTGCCAGTTTTTGCCAAACTAGACGGTGGAAAGCGGCTGGAATTATCGTAGAGATGCTTCAGCGAGATGCCGACCGAGCTCTTGCGCTGATCCATCTTGACTCCCTTTATATCCAACGAGCTTCCCTTTTATTCAGCGCTTTACGAGCCCGGATGCGATGGGCATGGATGTGGTCGAGTCAATGAGAGAGAGGTACCAAAGTTTCAATGATGGAAAGGCGGCCATGGCTGGGGGACTTGCGCCTTGGGGAGAGGGCAAAGTGAGGCGCGTCGCATCGCTCGTTCCATTGGCTCTCCTTTGACGAAGCTCGAGTACATGTAGGCTGTAACACAGGAGGAAAAGGAGAATGGACGGGTTGCGTTTTAATTTGTCATACGCCACGCCACGCTTTTGTTCGGGGACGAACCGGCGGCCAGTCTACCTGGATCTTCCATCAACTGTACGACAGCTGCTTGATGGCGACAACGGTAGCAAAGACTTGGGCGTGGCAAGCCGAGCCAATGCTCACAAGAGACTGACAAAAAGCTGAAATCCGCTTTGGGCCCAGTTTTAGAAACAGTAGCATCTGTTGGCCGAATTTGAAGACGTGTTTCCGACCTCGCTCAATGCCCATCTGGCTCTAAAGGTGCCGAGTAGACGTCCAGTATTTCGTCTGTGGGATGCCCACTCCAGCATAGGGAATACAAAAACATACTACAAGTACTAGTAGCACTGAGGTAGCTCACAAAACCAAGATACATTCTGCACCAACTTACCGACCCCCTCGCCAGGAAAGAGGGGGGCTTGGACCATCGGAGTGCTTCAACTTGAAGGCGCACTGAACGTGATGGGTCCGAAGGAGGTTGGCCAGAGGTTCTAATCTCCATCTCCTGGGACTCTGATTCGCTCGGGGGTAAAATGCGACAACACTGCTGCGGCTGTTTTCAGGCTTCCCTCGTGTGTTGGTGCCTGTGCTCGTGCATGTCCCAGTCATTGGTTGCTTTGTGTGATAGGAATGCTTGGAGGTTGCAGCTTCACACCCATTTACCCATACCACTTGTACAATACCTGCAAGATAAGCCTAGCCTCTATCACAGTGTTGGATGAATGAACAATTATGCTGCATAGAGACGCACTATGAATACATGTACCTATTAATACACGACTTTATGTATAATAGATATAATAAATGGTGAGGATGATATGATGAATGGTAATATCATAAGCTTTAGCATGTAATCCTTAAAGATGGGCATTTTAAAATAAACATTCCTTTAAAGATATCATTCTATATGTACAAGTTTTGATAGGTAGTAGCCTGTTATTAAGAGAATATTTTATAATAAAATATCGACACTCTATAAGACGAGAGCTGTGCTGTGCTGGTACTGGTACGTACTGAAGCCCCTCTCCTCTTTGGCACAGCCCTCTCGTAATGCCCTTTGTGTAACCATGTACCCGACTCTGCATACAAACAAACAGCACGCACACATTGCTGATCCAGTGGCCCTCGCAAGGCAGACAGCCACGGCCCTGTGTGCCGTAATAGCCCGTGCGTGCTTACGAACTAGGGATGCAGCACTGCGACTTGCATCATATGACTTTGGGCTTTCCTAACAACTCTGTGCGCTGATAGCTACCGACGTCGGTGATGGTATTCAGAGTTGGCTACCATGCCTGCAGCTAAAAGCGCCGAGCTTTCTCCTCCATTTTCCATGTATCGCGCGACAATCAAAAAGATAGCAGTCTGCTTGTTGATTTGCGCGCCCCTTTCGCTTCTTTGGTTCATTCGTTCTGGGTGGATGCTCTCTGCAAAGCCACGCGCTGACTTCAACATGGCCGTCCCTCATCTTGACGTCTTGACTGTCGACACTGAAACGTTGCAGGCCTTTTTGGAAGAGGGATCGATCAAAAGTTCTCATCTCGTCGACCTCTATCTAGATCAAATTCAACGCCATGACGACTATCTTCACGGCATGCTCTCGATGCCGTCGAGGGAGGCGCTTCAAAAAATCGCGGTGGCTTTGGATGCGGAGAGGGCAGCTGGCAAAGTCAGAAGCAAACTTCACGGTATCCCGGTCATTCTGAAGGTGAAGTCCTCTATTTTTTTTTTTTTTTTTTTTTTGGTCACTATCCCTTTAGCCGACAAGCATCTGACATTCTGATCCTTACTAGGACAACATAAATACGCATCCCGAGCTTGGTATGAAAAGCACTTCTGGGAGTCAAGCGCTTCAAGATGCTCGACCTCGAGAAAATGCGCGCCTAGTGGATAAGGTATGGCTTTACCGGCATTGACCATGCAAAGTCAGTTTCTAAAATTTGGCAGATTATTGCTGCTGGTATGATAATTCTGGGCAAAGCAAATTTGAGCGTAAGTCATGATGCCTCCATTTCTAGCCATGCGCCATCTTTATTAACCGCCGTTCTTTTAGGAGCTATCCAACTTTCGGTATACTCATCTTCTCTGCAAGACAAGTGATGCACACTAATTAGCGACTAGGGGAGAGCGCCTGCCCAGCGGTTGGTCTGCTCTAGGCGGCCAGTGTCAATCGCCGTATGTTCGTGGCGGAGTGCTTGCAAACGACTCAAAAGACGGTCATAGCGTGAGAAACATCCATCTCAAGGCCCATGTTTTAGCTACTAATCTTCCACAGAGCCCTTCAGGGTCTTCTTCTGGGCCAGCTGTTGTCGTGGCTGCCGGTTATACGCCGCTCAGTGTGGGCACAGAGACGGATGGATCGCTGATTTGCCCGGCCGGCCGTGCTTCGGTGTACACCATCAAGCCGACAATTGGCCTTATATCTCAAAAAGGACTGATTCCAGTTTCTCATACCATGGACTCTGCGGGACCAATGGCCAAGACCCCTTATGATATCGCCGCCTTCCTAGACGTTCTCAGGGAAGAAGATACCCCTGGGTGTCCGGCTGGTGGGTATACGAGCGTGCTTCCTGGATCTATGAGTGAATTTTCTGTCGCTGCTGTGGACTACACGGAATGGATATTTCCGCCAGCGTATATGGCACCAGAGGAGAGTGCTACAGCTGAAATGGTAAGCCATATACTGGATGTAGTGCTGTCTGAAGCTAATACCATACTAGAATCGCAAATTTCAAGACGCATACGACACGTTAAAGCTCAAAGCACGCAAGTTCTCCGAGAAAGTGCCTCTTATCAAGCCAGAAGCGGCCGCTATCGATGGACAAAGCTGCAAGCTGATGATCATGCGTAATTATACCGATTGTTTCTAGCAAAAAGTAGCCCTGTTCTGACTTTCTGTAGTGACGGATTTTCGTAAAGATTTTCAAGCGTATCTTGACGATCTCGAGTTCGCACCAGTCAAAAATCTACAAGAACTAATCGATTACAACAGGGAACACGCTGATATTGAACTCCCACCAGGTGCGCTTTTACCTATTGACCACGGCTAGTCTCCCATCTTTGTATCTAATTGATGAACAGGCCATTCAAACCAGAAAATTTTGGAGCAAGCCGCGGATTTGAACTTGACAGAGGCTCAGTACCAAAAATATCTCGACAAGATTCGCAAAGTCTCTAGGGATGAAGGAATTGACTATATTCTTGACAAATATGACGCTGATGTCATAATTGGACCGGCAGATAGTGGACTATCTACCCATGCCAGTGGAAGTGGTAAGGAACTCTCCATAGCTTTTCATATTGTCATGTTAATCATCATATTTCAGGCTATCCTATTGCAGGTATGCCACTTGGCTACCTACAAATGAACGGAAGAGCATTCGGCTTAGTTGCTATCGCGAGGAAGCATCAAGAAGCGACTCTTATTAAATTTCTCTCTGCGTGGGACATCACTTTTAATCCTCGAAGGCCTCCTCCGATGCTGGCAAACAAATCAGCGGAACTTGATGCAGACTAGAAATTCCCATTTCTCGTCTTCATCGCCAATGGGATCATACACTCCAGAGGCCGTCAGTTTCGTATAGATCGCGTCAGCCTCTGATCTGTACATGCTGCTCAGATCGTGGTTTTTAAGCATGGTAAAGGCTCGCGCCAGTTTATCCAAGACCCTTGCTCTATCACCTTGGTCATCTTTCTCATGCTCGTTGAGGCTAGTAATTTTAAGTGCTTCCTGGAGGTGTTCCCTTTATAAAAGTTAGCCAGGTAGACCTAATTTATAAAAAAAAGAAGAAAAAAAAAGGGAGAGAAAAAAAAAAAAAGACTTCTTACACAGCTTCTTCACCTCTCCCTTGTAGTAGTCTAATATGGCCCATCTTGTAGACCGATGCAGAGACCCAGGGACTCGTGGCGACTTCTTTTTTGGCAATCTCTTTCGCTCGCTTGCACAGCTCGTAAGCGTCTGCTAATTTTCCTTCTCGTCTTCTGAGATCAGAGAGATGGTTGTTTGAACTGTTGGCCATTAGTCAAGGAAGAGCGATATTATAATAATACCTACATCACCAAATATCGCGAATTTTCTCCAAATTCATCCAAAACATACTCCGTCGCCTTTGTGAGATGCTTGGTGAACAAATCCCAATTTCCCAACGCTTTGTATGCGAAGCAAAGATTAAAATGCTTCAGATGCAAAACCTTCCGCTTGATTTCGTCAGGCTTAGATTCATCAATCTCTAGAGATCGTAGTAGCCAGGTTAGCGCAATTTCAGGCTCTGTCCCGATTCCCAGCTGAGCAATCGCACAGTTGCTCAGCGCGTTGGCCACCTCAGAGTCATCCGGAGCTAGAAGTTCTTCGCGGATGGAAAGCGCTCGCTTGAAGCTTAGGAGGGCTTCTTTGTCGTGCCCTTGCTCGTTTAGTATTGCGCCCATATCTGTACAGAGATTGGAGAGGGGGAGTGTGACTCGATCGCCACAGTGAGCAAATCCGGTCGCGACCACGGCTTTAGCAGCATTATAGCGACCAATTTCGCATAAATATCTTTCGTAATCATTAGCAACTCATATTTTTATATCGGCGAACATCGTTTTCTTTCTATTACCTTCCACAGTCTGAGAGCAAGTATGAAAAGTCTTCTAGATAAAGCGACTGACTTGCTTGACACATTGACTGGTATCTTTCACAGAGCATCTGGACGTGCTCAGCTAACTTTTCGCAGTCTATCCAGTGGTTGAATAACGCGAAGCCTTTATCCTGCCGTGGAAACAGATCGCGAAGTATTTTACAGACTCTGATGAATGTTTCAACTTGGCAGCTCTTTTGGTGTTCTCGAAACGCAAGCTGAGTTAGACGATGAACGGAAAGCATCGTTGAAGTGTCATTAGTTCGTACAAGAGCTAAATCGACTAGATTCACTATAATGTTCTCGAGACTTGAGAATGAGATCGTCAGTAATTGTAAATGGCTTTGTAGTGGTAACACGTACTCTTCTTCGTCTAGCTTTTCGCCTTCCTTGTGCTCTGGATTTGAACTCGTAACAGCTTCATGTGAAAGCACTGTTAATGGAATGCGATCCGGTGCAAGCATACATAAAACTCTAAAGACCTTTATAGATTGCTCATCCAATTGGCCAAACGCGATTGTCCATGACGATTCTAAATCTCCGTTGTAATAAATATTTGTGATGCCTCTCTGAGGGTTTCGATGTAATAGCGCCCTTTTCTCCCGGTAGTATGGGAGAAATTGCGCAACACCCTTTTTGCGAGTCCGCATGTGCCTCGACATCAAATCGATTGCAAGAGAGAGCCCACCCAACTCGCTAGAGAATTCTTCTGTAAGCTCACGTTCTTTAGCAGATGGGTTAGCTATCCCCAATTGTTTCAACATCAGTGTGCTACCTTCACGATCCGTCAGCACAGGTATTTCAATCTGTTCATCTGCAACTGAGGATGCGAGAATTTCGCTTCGGCAAGTTATGAGGATAGAGCCCGAGCCACATGATGGCAGGGAGCCTTCCAACAGTTTCTGGTTCTCAATGTTGTCGTATATAAGCAGCCATGAGTCAGCTTTAGAAAGTTAGCGACTTTTTAATCTCAACCTAAAGATAAACAAGGCACTTACTTGTATGCTGCAAAAAATGAAGTACTAGCAATTTGTTCTGTTCATGGCCCTTGGACGTAGTAGCCCCACTCAGTTTCAATAAACCGGCAACCTGAGTGAAAGCTTTGGCAGACTCAGAATGATGTTCACTGGGAATCCAGAGAATATATTTCACCCCTTTACGATGTTGTCGGTATGCAAACTCCAGCGCAATCTGTGTTTTACCTACCCCTCCTGTTCCCCAGATTGAGAGTGAGCGGAGAGCATCGTCGCGGGATTCCAGTTTTTGCTCGATTTCAAGCAGTAGCTCTTCTCGGCCAAAGAAATTTTGATTGTGCCTAAAGGGAACATAGTAGTAACCCTGTGGCGTATCTGACTCTTGGATTGAAAGTTTGGCAATGGAAGATTCATCGCTCTCAGCTTCTATCGGCAGATGAGTAAGGCGACCGAAAATCTCTTCTCTCTTCTTCTCTTCTTGGATGATCTTTGCCTCGGACGATTCTTTGATGAAATGCACCGTTTGCGAGAGGCTATTCGAAATCGATTTGTATTTCCCCGTTAGTTGCATCCATTCCACATGACTGTCCAAGTAATCTGTGCATATTAGAGCGAATTCAGTCTGTTAGGGGACAAATCAAGAAACATACCTAAGCTGACTCGAGTCGGAGTAAGCTTAATTACTCTCACAGCTGCAACTGACGCGGAGAAAAACTCCAGTAGCACTTCAAGCACGATTTCTCTAAGGTGCGTGTCTTGCTCAATGATGGGGCTATAGGCCTCAAATGCATGGAGATGATTGGCAACATCAGTCCACAACGTGGTAAGCCGCGAAAGCACAACTTCAGACCGAGCTGCCAGCTTTTGTATTCCAAACTTGATCAGCTCCAAACCAACGTCTCAGATAAGGCCGTCGACAAACTGCTGCTTACCTCGAGCATCAGGTGCACAACACCCCAGTATGCGAGATAGGATCTGGATTTATTACCAAGAGCGACTTCGAGAGCTGCGCCCAAGGTAGTAACCTTTGGAATGTAAAAGTTCAAATGGTAGCAGATCTTTTTGTTGTACTCAGTGCTACACATTTCTTCAATGAGAGACACCAGCTCTTTTGAGTCTTTGATCTCGCCAAGTCGAAAAAAATCTTCTTTCCCGAGTTCGTTTTCCGACAATGCGACAGCGTCTGACCATCTCTTCTCCCTAGTTCGCGTTCAGCAGATTGTTTGCATTAGTATGACATATAACACGCGAACTAGACTTACAACCTACTTTGTGAAGACCGCATAGCTTCCGAATTTGATGGCATGGCGATAGTTCTGCACATCTGCACCATGGTCACTCCGTCTTTTGCCAAGTTTAGGCACGCGGCTTCCCCCCTACATGTATGAGGGATCACATCATTCTTATCTTACATGTAACCAAGTTCGACCTGACACACTTGGATTTATGCCCAATGCTGCCTAGTATCATACATGTAGACACCCACTGGGCTCCAATGAATAAATACATGTACGTGTCGGTACATGTCTGCGGGTATCATCAATGTTACACCCCCGCTAGTAGTGTGCCTCAATAGGTCTTACAAAAAGTACATCGCCTCTTTTTTTTTTTTTTTTTTTTAAAATTTCGGCCAAGAAAAGAAAAGAGGAACTTAAACTGCATGGTCTATTGTATTTGGGTACATACGGCGCTTAATGACGCATCATTGAGGGGATTTCTATGCATCTTGAACCATAAGGTTATGTGAAAAAGACTTCAACTCGGTTGAAGTTGGCAGATGTTCTTGGATTTAGCATTTATATTTTCTATTGATTGAATTGGTCAGTAATAATACGTCTAACGAGATGATCCAACTGCAATTCAACGCGTTTGATGTGCTACGACGGTGTTGAAGCAGCTGCATACATGTTGTTGTAATGAAGCCACATCCTCTAAATATAGTGAAAAGGGCCTAATCCAAAACAAATATCAGATTACAAGGCATTACTGGGATCTGGCAACTATGGGGTAGGCCAAGATTGCTTGGGCTTATAGTACAGTGCCTCAAGTGCTGCATCCCACGTATATATATAGGAGTGGATCCATATCATTCCCTGATCTACAATTACTCTCTGAAAAGTCATGGAAATGAACAGGTGATTTAAAAACCTTGAATCAAAATGCCATCCATTCGAGCATCGCTTTCTCACGTCACTATGACGGATAATCTCCAAGAGGAAAAAGCGTACCAGATATTCGCTCCTTTAGACGTGAGTAAATATCCTCGGACAAATCTCCGATTCAGAACAACGCCGGCAATCCAAATCCAAGATGCTCGAGAAAGCATAGACACTTTTGCACTGGATGTGAATGGCTTCCAGTTTCTACGCAGACAACATGAAGACAGTGCAGTTCTGGACGCTGCCGTCTTTTCGAACAAGGAAGATAGCAACAGCATTCTACAATACCTGCAGCAACTACAGACCCAGCTTCACCGAGACTTGGGCGCTGAGAAAGTCGTAATATATGACTGGAGAGTAAGCTCGTACCATTTCGCTGTGCTGGGATGCTAATGCTGATATGTAGTTAGCTGCGACAGCATCAAAAAACAGCACCACAAGAGTTGATAGCTCAAGGAGCAGATCGAGGTCTTGTCTTAACGCCCGCTCGTCACGTTCACGCCGGTGAGTCGTGTTATTTCCTTGACTCACAATATATTTTTAATTAATTTTGAATCATCTCTTCTTTTTATAAAAAAAAAAAAATAGCTGAGTATCCTAGACGAATCTGGCTCCAACGCCCACAGGATTATACTGGAACATTTAACAGCCGCCGAGAAGGAAAATTATCTACAAAGAAAATGGCGATTGCGAATAGTCAAGTATTCTAATTCTACTCATCTTCCTTTGTCTCTGAATATTGATCTCATACATTTCGTAGCATCTGGAAGCCCCTCGTGGATATAGTTTACGACTCGCCTTTGACTGTATGCGACATACGCAGCGTAGAAGGAAGCGACTGGCTGCTTTGCGACCAAGTTCATGAAGACAGGATTGACGAGTCAATGTATCTCAGACATCGCCCAGGCCATCAATGGTACTGGCTTTCGAATCAAACTCGAGATGAAATGACATTATTCGTTGTTTTTGATTCAGAAAACTTTAAAGATGGCGCCAGTATCAGAGAAGGTGAGAGACGAAGATGTGGCTTATGGATTTGTACGCGCTTTCTGATGACAAAAATACAAATATAGTGAGCACACCGCATGCATCGTTTGATAATCCCTTGGCGGAGGGGTTTTACCAGAGACGCAGCATTGAAGTTAGATCTATCGTATGCACAAGAATATAATTTGATTTCGCGACTTGATTACTTGGCAAGAATACAATCTGTTGTCTTTGTTCATTTCCAGTGCATGCGCCCGTCCCCTCAGCGCCTCTGCCTCATGCCACGCCCGTCTAGCATAGGTAGAAAACGTTTAACCTCCAACCACCTTTCCATCAACGCGACCATCGATCAAGCGAATATTTCCGGTGTCGCCGGCGAAATTGATGGCTTCTGGAGCCTTTATTTGAACATAGCCTTTCCATGGCTGAACTACCGGTGCGGGTGCTGTGGCTTGTTGGTTGACTTGGGTCTCGGCATCGGAGACTTTTGTCTCGGTCTCTTGGGTCGAGAGCGGTGCGGTAGAAGACATAACAATGTCTAGATTTGTTTTAAAAGAAGAAGAAAAAAAAGTGTATATGATACTAGTTCACGAGCTTGGTGTGTCAATAACGCTGCTTCCCTTTCATCAGAAGTGTACAAGAGAGTGGTGAAGCAGTTCTAACTAACATTTTCTCACTTTAGACCATTAGGCGAGTATACGGGTCGGTTTAGAAAGCAATTTTATTAAGCGTGCAGACGGTTAGAGCGTCCTATTTATACTTGGCTATGGTTGCTAAGACTTGAAGATATTACAATAATTGTTTAGCTCGCAGGGGTAATTTTTATATACCTAGGTAGGTAATATACAAGTAAAATTGTGGTTCTTTGACTATTACTAGCACACATTACTAGATGTTGTATATGGAGTTTAAATGAACAGTATGAACTATTATTTTAAAAGAGCCAATATAATACTGATTATATTTGTTTTATTTTAATCTATATAAAATACTTGTAAATTTGCGTCTTTTCTTTTTCTTTGGGAAAGAGGTAATAACGTAGGTACAAGTATGCGATCATGATATTATCTACGAATCTCAAGTCCGTGAGAGTCTGTGTCGTTAAGGCTACCTGCACCTTTGCCATATCATACTGGATGGCGTAAGAAAGTTGTAGATGGGGGTAATCTGCAAATATCTCGCCGAGCTTCATGAGGCGGCTAAATTGGAGGTGGTTTCGAAGACGCAGACTCATGGTCCGGCTATAATGGAAGTGACACTTGAAATACTCGAGGCCAGAATCAAACCAAACATGAGATTGTGAATTCCCAAGTTTTCATGAAGTGGTGTGATGATTGCATAAACCTGTTTCAACGGCCGTCACGCGCCCCAAAGTCCGCAGGATAATTGCATTGCTGGATGAACCTCTGCAAGACGAGTTGCATGTGTCACTTGCTTCCATTGGCTTGTTGAAACCGGAGGGTGCTGAGTCCGAATTGAGGGGATGTATCGCTTAATTCACCAATATTAGGCTGCCGCATCCTGTTGATATTAAAAATTCATGTGATTGGCTGTCAAATTTGTGGCGTTGTTGATGAGGGGGAAGTGTTGGCAATCTTTCGGAAATTGGACGCCTACCTTTCGTGGGAAAATATTCCTTCACATGCAAGCCTGCCCGTGAGAGTCGCATTAGCAGAAAGCGGCAATTTTTGTATTGGTTCAGAAATTTAGGTTGCCAAGGTAATGCGCCAATACGAGGCTCATGTGAGGCTTCGCGAGTGCTCACGCGATTTCGGATTGTATTGCGCCTCCGGCTTGCATCCTTGTTTGTCTAAGCCAGTAGCAGATATGTGTGAACGACGAGGCAAGAATAAGGGGCCTTAATTTATTCATGATTTGCAAAAAAATTGAGTATTGATGACACTTCATCAGCGAAAATGATGGCTACGGACGTCCAATCGTTATATGAAATCGGGAAAAATTCGCCTGAGGAGCATGTTTCTCTGGCGTACTTGGCTGATATACCGAAATATGATCTTGAGAAGCCATATGCCATCGAATTTGATATTCCTCTTGAAAATGAAAGTTTCCGTAGCAATCTCGAATTTGAGTCTAGCATCGTATCGATACGTGACCTGAGGCTCCGAAAGGAGAAGATCAGGCTCGAGGAGCATGGCTTTGAGGTGGTCGATACTGCGTCTAGTTTCGAACATGACTATTTCAGATCTGAAGCACCGATCTGTGAGATGCAGGATGTAGAGAGTCTTCTGAAAGAAAGATTCGAAACCGAACAAGTCTTTTGTTTCACTCAAAGGGTAACATTATCTTCCATATATTACCGGCAAAGGGGGGACTTAAAAAAAAAAGGAAAAATATAAGAAGATTGTCTGTCATTTCTCGCTAATCAAAGCTGATCTTGGCCACATGCAATCTGTAGCACCGAAAAGCAGAACATATCGACGGAGAAAACATTTTTAAAGTACCTCAGCATAAAGACTATAGCTTTCCAGTCAACAATCCCCATGCAGGTATGCTCACGAATTTGAGCGACAAACTTCAAAAATTAAGCATGCATATAGACTTCACGATCGAAAGCGGTATGTCGAGACTTGGCAGGCACCTCACACCAGAAGAGTATCAAAAGTTTAACGATGGGAGCTGGCGCATACGGATAATAAAGTACTATGGAATCTCGAATCTCAAATGTCTTTTTACTAATATCGGTCTACAGTTTCTGGAAACCTATACATCACACCGTCAAGAACCACCCGCTCATCTTTTGCGACAGAGCCACGTTAAGTGAAGCTCAGATCATACCATGTGACCTAGTCTCTCCAGATTATCTTGGCGGATTCTCGTTTGTAAAGTATTCAGAAGGTCAACAGTGGTATTGGCTAAGCAATCAAGAAGTCGACGAGGCTTTTATATTCACAAGCTGGGACTCACATCCTCTATATGAGCCTCCATGTAAGTGTATACTGTGGAATGTCATTTAATAAACGCTTATCAGTCCTTCAGTCACTTTTCACGCGTCTTGCGTACTTGCGGATTCAGATCCTAATCTACCCAAACGCGAAAGTCTGGAAGTAAGAGCATTTGTTATGACCAAGCTCTCTGATGAAAATAGAACAAAAGATGGGTATTAAACTAGAGGTCGTGAACAAAGATCAATCTGAAGTTTGTATGAAGGGTTAAATTGTTAGAGATACCTTAGGGAGACATTATATATAAACTGGCATTCTTTAAGCAGAAAGACCATTTAAAAATACCAAGAATAACAATTTCTTCAATGTTTCCTGAAGTTTTCATTCTTCAAGTTCCTTAGCATAGTTGTCAACCAGATATTTCATTTCCGCCATTGCCAGCGCTCGGTACGGTGAATTGTGACGGAATACCGCTGAACAGAGAAGATCGTAACGCCTGCTTCGGATTAGCTGACCAACACCAAATAGACAGGTTATATCTAAGAAATTACAATGCATATAGACGATTTCGGTCTTCCCAGTCTTCCACTGGCTCAGTCTTTGGAATATGTCGATGATACTCTACCATATATGTTGTACCAAGCCTATAACGCGGCGCACGAAACTCGGCGAGATCCGCTGTTTATTGTATCCAATGTCAGCTTAATTTGATGAAAGTTTACCACCTTGCCATTATCTTCTAGATGTGTTCACCTTCGTTATGTCCCCAGCACGCTCCTGAATCGAATATCATCAGGCGACCAGTTGAAGTGTCGTGTTTGGCATTGCCAGGCCAAAGATCTCCGTGCACAAGGACCGGCGTAATGCTTCTCCCTTCAGACTCCATTGGCCGAATCAGCCGTGGGATGACGAAATGAATGAGTTTCTTCGACAAATCCTCCATTTCTTTGTCGGTGTCTTCACCCCGATGGGTTTTCATCTCCAAGTCTAGCATATTCTTCATTGCTCGAGTAAAGAAGGCTTCCCAGGTTGAGCACCAAGTATTATCTGTTGGGATATTCCCAAGATCTAGTCGCTAATCATCAGATACTGTGAAGGATGAGATGTTTCGGTCTACTTACGAGTAGTGACATGAAATCCAAATTGCCCTCTAGGGGATTTTCCGGCTGACTGTTGATGGATATTTGCTGTGAGAGTACATAACTCATGTAGCTCCGGAATTTTGTCGTCCATTTCGTGAAATTCTGCCAGAAAGAAAGATGTGTCTGGAGCTGTTTTACAGGCACCCCACCCCACGGGCTGAGGAACATCTATGAAACACTTAAATATCGCTCATATTACAGACTAGGCGAGATCACTTACTCTGAGGAGCAAAGCTGTAAAACGTAGATTCGCTTTCAAAAGCACCTCGCAACATAATCCGACCCATTTCGCCTGAGCTCTCCTATAATTCCGTCTTTGTCATTTTCAAGCCATAAAAAAAAGCGTATAAGTTTCGTAGACTCACCTTTTTAAAATACGATTTCAAAGTGCCATCAGCTTCACGAGTATTTATTCTAGCAGTAAAAACATATTTGCTGGGACTTGGGAAATTAGACCGTGCAAAATACATAGCGTGGAAGAGAAAAAGAAGAGTACCAAGTGGGCACGATGGAAATAATTTCCACTCCAGTCGGGAGGTCTATCTGGCAATCAGCAGATGATGAACGCACTCAAGGGAAATGGGAGACTGAATGATTAAAAAAAAAAAAAAAATTAAGAATGACTTACGCGCAATGACGTTCTCATCGACAACGACAGACTCAGACGTGTCCCCCATGTTGATGGTAAAATCGAGCCTAAACTCTAGGTCAAACCAAGAAAAGGATTGATTTCCTAGACGAGAAAAGGAGGCAGAGAGCGCGAAAATGGAAGAAGAAAAGAGAAAGAATCGTTTCCTAGATTTGCGGCTTACGTACATTCCTCTCCGGAGCGGCGACCTAGGCTAACAGCCCGTGCATCAAAGTTACTAAAAAATCTACATGTACCTACATATAGGTAGTAGTAGTAGTACAGTTTGTCGAGAAATTGAAGTACATATGGGCTAAATGATCTTTGCGGAAGGACTACAGGGCATCGGAATAGAAACGTGATAAAATGCTGAAAATTCAGATTCAAGTACGTACGAATGTAAGTATATGCGAAAGTCTAGTGTTCAAATAGAGATAACACATTATGCCCTAGGAAACATATAGTGACACGAGTGAAGGTAATAATTGGTCATGATACACATGAGTAGTAATGTGCGTGTAACATGAGGCACCGCGAGATCTTATATCCGCTAAGATCAGTGTGTCTCACAACGCTGTAGCCTGCTGCGACCTGAGTAATGCAATGCTGCTCCCTTTCCCGCCTTTTGGGCATTCATCATTTCTCAACTTAGCCATGACACTGGAGAATACCATTACTGCACCCAACGAGTTCCAATCACCGATGGCGAGTCACTGGAGCCGCTGGAAAGTGGTATACCTGTATGGGCTCTTTCTGCTCATCAGTACTTTCGGAGACAACATTAAAACTGGCCCCGAGGTGCGCATTTACGAACTTGTCGTTTGTCGCCATTATTTTCTAGAGCACGACCCGTCCAAGGTTGATGAAGATGGAAATGTAGAAGAGAGATATTGCAAACTTGACGTGATACAGGGAGAGCTCAGCGTACTTCGAGGCTGGGTATTCTCCTGGCTCCTGCTCGTCGGGATGTTGGTCACAATTCCGTATGGTGTTATAGCAGATTCGATGGGTCGAAAGGTAGTAGTAGCGGCCAGCTTGATTAGCATTACGCTCCCCAAAACATGGATAATTATGGTTTGTAAGTCAAGGCAAAACAATGAGCAGAATAATGCTGCATGCAAGTCTCGATTATCTAACAGAGCAATGGCAGGTTATTTTTGGCAAACATTTCAGCCAAGGGCGATATTGTTTTCGGCAGTCTTTCGCTTACTCGGAGGCGGCTACTCTGTCATGAACGCGGTCGTGCTGGCTGCTGTCACTGACGCTGTGCCCGAAGGCAAAAGGCTAGTCCTCGACTATTCTCAATCACATGCTTCTTAAACAGACCTAGATAGTGAGCTTCGTGGCTAATAAACAGTTTTATTGACAGAACCGCAATATTGTTTTACATTAGCACCATGACACTCGTATCCGAGCTTGCGGCGCCTCCTCTCGGAAGCCTGATTATGATTAAATCCAGTCCGCTCATGACAATGGTGGTCGCAACGATGGTTGAATTTCTTTCTATTTTTGTTTTGCCATTTATCTCTGAAGCTTCACAACACGCCGCTGCCGAGTATGAGACCTTAAGCGGAGATGAACCCTCAGATGAGGCTGTTGCCCTACCTGTACCCGACCAACTACTGTCGTCCCGAAAGACCTTGAGCACACGCATCAAGGAAAAGACAAAAGCGATAACGGAGGGCATGGGAGAAGCTGCGAAATTTGCTGTCAAAGACCGAAACATTCTCTTCGCTTTGCCATCTTTCCTACTGCCAATCATAGCACAGGAGTTGATGGCGTTTTTGCTGCAATATACTTCAACCAAGTTTGGCTGGACTCTGGCGGCTGTAAGTGAAGCTGCCATTTTAGAAGACGCCAGACTAACTTTTCAAGGCCACCATTCTTACCACCATGCGACCAGCCATTACTATTCTTCTGTACACTCTCCTCTTACCGACTTTTAACAGATTCTTATTGATGCGGTTGGGACTCTCTGCCGGGAATGCAGACTTGGTGGCTGCCAAAGTCAGCCCAGTATTGTCGGTCTTGGGTTTGCTGATGATGGGTTTAAGCTCAACACCATGGATGTTGGCGATTGGTAAGCTGACCTTGATCTTAAAGCTGATTTTACTCTTCTCACTCTAATAATGATGTTAGGCTTGGTAGTCTTCACTCTTGGGTACGGCTACACACAATCAGCGCAACTCTTCCTGGCATCGAGGGTGGAAAAAGACCAGCTTGGCTTATTATACACAGTCACTGCTACGATTAGCGCCATCGGTGGGATATTGGGGGCCCCGTTAATTGCCCAAACGTTGAACTTGGGCTTGAAATTGTCCGGGATATGGCTGGGCCTGCCATTCTTTGTCGCCGCTGGCGTTTATGCTCTCTCAAGCATTGGAGTGTGGAGCTTGTCTTTTACTTAGGTCCGATTCAGTGCTGCTGGCAGTGGTTGCAAGACCTGTCCATTATGACAACTTGCCGGGGTATAGACACAAAAGCAGCGGGAAACATGCTAGAATAAATAACCATAAGATGCAACTTTGTGTCTTAATGTGACATCCTTTTCGCTACACTTAGAAAACTAAAGATCCAAGCCGTCGCCACTGGTTCTCGAAACCAATTTAGAAGCCTTCTCCCAAGCCCCCCATCCACCAAACTCTTAAACTTTCCCTTTCCGGAATCGCCCTCAACACTCGCCCCGTAAAAATCGCAGTTACTCCGACGAAACTCCTAAAATCGCCCATTCCAGTATAAACCCCTTCACCATACAAAAGTATGCTTATTGCCCATAAACCCCACCACCTGTAACCTCCCCAATTTTTTTTCCAACCAAAACGTCATAACAAAAGGCGACTCGTGCCATGGTGGGGGAGGTTTCTTTGGAGGGGCACGGAGGGACTTGCCTGCGTACGAGCAAAAGCCTCAGTGCGGCAGGAGTTGCCTTTGTTTGGGAAATGGCCTCTTGGGTAGATTGATAATTGTGTCTGGTTTGTGGCTGCTGAGAAGAATGTCGCGATGAGGCTTGCATTATTCATGAACGATTGAGTGGAGATTGTTGGTAATTGTATGATAGAAGAGGCGAATTGGCAGAAATATAAATATGCATCCCCTCTACGATTCCAAGCTTCCTCTGGCATACCACATCTAAAACCCACAGCTCATCTTCTCTTCTCCTATTCCATACCAAAGCATCACCACATCGCAATGGCCAGCAAAGTCTTCAACGTCGGCGTCGTAGGCTACGGGTAAGTCAAGTCAAAGCTCAACCAACAACCAACAACTAACACTCTCGCCAGCCTCTCCGCCAAAGTCTTCCACATCCCCTTCATCACCACCACCCCCTCCCTCGCTCTCCACTCCATCGTCCAGCGCTCGCCCAAGCCCAACGACTCGGCCCCCGCCGACTACCCAAACCTCAAGCACTACACAGACTCGGCCGCCCTCATCGCCGACCCAGACGTCGACGTCGTCGTCGTCACCACGCCGCCCGACAACCACTTCGACCTGACCAAGCGCGCGCTCGAGGCCGGCAAGCACGTCCTGACCGAGAAGCCCTTTGTGCCCAGCTCGGCCGAGGCCCAACAACTCGCCGACATTTCCAAGAAGACGGGCAAGCTCATCTGCGTGTACCAGAACCGCCGCTGGGACGCCGACTTCCTGCTGGCCAAGCACCTCATCGAGGCCGGCCAGCTCGGCCGCATCGTCGAGTTCAACACGCACTTTGACCGCTACCGCGCCGACGCGCCCACCAACTGGAAGGGCCAGCTGGGCGTCTCGCACGGCGGCAGCGCCCTCTTCGACCTGGGCACGCACCTCATCGACCAGGCCTACGTGCTCTTCGGCCTGCCCCAGTCCGTCCGCGGCCGCCTGCTGAACCAGCGTGAGGCCCGCGCCGAGTTCGAGACGCCCGACGCCGTGTCCGCGCAGCTCTTCTACGCCTCGGGCCTGCTGGTCAACGTCGGCATCAGCGCCCTCAGCGCCGAGACGCGCCAGCTGCGCTACTGGGTGCGCGGCACAAAGGGCAGCTTCCGCAAGTTCGACCTCGACCCGCAGGAGGACCAGCTGCGCGCCGGCGGAAAGCCCACCGATGCCGGATACGGCGTGGAGAGCACCGCCAACAGCAGCCTGACGGCCGTCGACGAGGCCACCGGCAAGGCCAGCGAGGTGCCCGTCCCGCAGCTCGAGCCCGAGACGTACCGCGCCTTTTACAGCCAGTTTGCCAATGCCCTGGTCAGCGGAAAGGCCGAGGACGTTCCCGTCAAGGCGGAGCAGGCCCGCGATGTGCTGAGGATCATTGAGGGTGTCTTGGAGAGCGCAAAGACTGGCAAGGATGCTGTTCTGGCATAGGCGGCGAGTTGAAAAATCAGGGGACGAGGGGAGAGCATGTGAATGTACATGTGTGGATGAGGTTACGATTTGAACATTTTGTGGATAAATATACCAGCCGTTTGCATGGAAAGTAAAAATAGGAGTTTTTGAATTCAAAAGTTGAGCAAGTTGCAAAGATGTTGAGATTGTGTGTTGTTATATTCTTTGAATGTCATGGTTGTTGTAAAGTATTACATCAGAAGCCGGTTTCGAGCACACACAAACAACATGTAAATGAGCAAACAAAGTGTGTAAAAGAATAGTCATTCAAATTAATGAAATCAGCATGTTACTTGCATAACCCAACCAAACCAAGCCCAGCCTGCGAACCAAAAGTATAGGCTAAAACGTCAAAACCAAAAAGAAATAGACAAAATACACGACTATATGCGCCATCGCCTTGATGGATAGTATCATTATGCATCTCTTTTCTAATCCATCCAATGAATGCCAAAAAAAGAAAACTCCAAATTCATAAAGGTCAAATGCCTTACATGAGCAACACAGCACACGTAACTGCCGCCAACACCGTCATCACCGTCGCGCCGCTGGCAGATCTCGCGCCCATGTTGCTGTCAATCTTGATGGGCGTGTCCAAGATCCTTGGTTGGTAGTCTGCCGGTGTTCCTGTTTGGATCGTGCCGTTCCAGCAGTACTGCTGGAAGCACTTGTTGCAGGCATCGGGCACGGGAGTCTTGGTGCGCTCGAAGCTGCGGGACAGCATGGCGCAGCCGACGCACACTGGCCAGTTGGAGTCGCGAGTCGCATTGCCCTGAGTGACAACGTCCCAGCCGTTGGTAATGACGGCATTGCGCTCATCGTCTGCGTACGACATCTGGAAAGTCGAAAGGTTGGACTGGAACTGGTAGGGGTAGTTGGGCAGATAGACAATCAGGGGCGATGTGTCCGTCACGTTGGTCGAGTTGCAGCCGAAAAAGACGGGCTTGGTGTTGAGTCCGAGGTTGAGGAAAGTCTCTCTCCCGGGGACATAGGGGAATCCAGTGCCGTTTGAGATTTTGCTGACTGCACGCTCGTACGTGGCAATGGGAGAGGCACCATCGGGCCAGCCGTTGGTATCGGCCGACGAGTCGACAGAAAAGACAACGTCTACCTTGCGCTCCTGCAGCAGATGAGGGTGGTAGGGAATGTTCTGCAGATCCTCACCGCCATCCACAAGAGTCAATCGGTTGTTGTCGGCAAAGGGGTTGGTCTTGTTGTTCCATCCCTTGAAGGGGTTCGGCGTCCAGTCGGCAATGTCGTTGTTGTCGTTACCGAGCCCGGTTAAAACACCAGTGAGAATCTTGACGACGAAATCGGGGATGCCTTTGGGAACAATGGAGTTTGTGCCATTGTCGTTTTGGAGGTAGAGGATGATTTGGTTGAAGAGAGTGCTAGAGGTGCCCATGATGAAGCCGACATTGTCGAATCCCACAAAGCAAGATTCGTTCTTGGGCAGCACGCCGTTGTTGAACTTGGAACCGGCGTACTTGAGCGGGATGTAGCCATTCAGAGTCGGGTCGGATGAGCCCATCTCCCAGGGGTTAAAGTCAAAGATGGTCGAGTTGTTGGAGATGATGGTCTCTCCAGGCGGGCGACTATCTGCGACTAGGAAAGGGAGAGGCGCTCTCGCGTTTTTGAAGTCAGGGTCGTCGGCAATGGAGGAGAAGGTGTAGCCAGGGCCACCGCTGGTGACGTCGACGAGCTGGTAAGAGAGGAAGCGACCCCAGTAGTCGGTGATGGAACGATCGAAGCCAGCCTTGTCCTTGGCATCGACGTCGTCAAAGACTTCATTATAATAGCTTGTCAGGCTAACTGACTTGGGACCTGTACATTACCCGTTAACTTCATTCTCAACCTGTTTCAGCTTTTTACCTACCCGCAAGAATTGACTCGTCAAACTGCCAGGCACCTGCGTCTATTATGCCTTGGACCGTGGAAAAGTTGTTTGTGTAGATGCTGCCAACCAGCCATCCGCCGCCAGACAGGCCAGAGATGTAGGTTGCACTCTGCAGCAGACCGCCCAGTTTACCGGTCGAGTTGGCATCCGTCGATCGAGCGTCCCAGGCGGCAATGGCTCCAGCTCCGTTTTGCAAGGCACGGTAGCCGCCGCCAGAGACAGCCAAACCAATGTTGGGCAGAGCCGTGGGATCCTTCTCGACGTTGGCAAGATATCTATCACTGCTGAAGCCAGGGATGGAGATGCGGTCCAGAAGGGCGCGAATAGGCGCAATGGTCTCATTACGTCTCCGGGGCAGCCATTCCTTCTCCTGGGGGCTCAGATGAGAGCCAAGACGAATCACAGGACGCTCGCTAGGACAATCAACAGTAGAGGGCGCATAGCCCTTGGGAGATTGATCGGTGGCCCGGCTTCCGAGAGACCGAGGAAGCTCATTGAAATCACGATATTCAATATCGTGAGGAACTGAAGATGTCACAAACACCGAGTTAGCCGAAAGAATCTCTCATCAGGTAAAATTCATGTACAAGTTTTTGCATCTGGGGGCTTCGTAAAGAGGGATATTGAATCAAGATTCAAGCATAGATGCCAGGGTTCAAAACTGCAACTTAATATGCCCCTTTACACAAAACGGACGGACATGATAGTCTCGTCGTGTTTCCCAACGGGCATCGTAATGGTGGTGGTTCTAGCTGAATCGGTCCGTACCTGCAGAGGCTCCGGTGGGCGCCAATAGCGACGCCGCCGCGAGCAAAGCCGCCAAACGGCTCATATTAACGATCAAGATATGAAGCACCAAAGACGTGATACAGTTTCAAATCAAAACTGACGGCAAACTACAGAAATGCCAATAATCCCCAGGAAGGAGAGGTGGAAGAAGAGAAGGGGAGGAAGAAAAGCAATCGGCTTGGTCGGGGAGAGGAGGGTATGAGAGGAGGGTATGAGAGGAGCTAACAAAAAGGAAAAAGAAAGAAAATTGAACAAGACCCGAGATGGAGCGTTGCCAGCTTGGACCACGGATGCCAAGAACGGGAGCAAACGAGGGAGCCGCGGAGACTTTTATTCACTCTTGTAGCACCAAAGCATTCGTAACATAGCCCTTTGAGCAGACCCGATGCGGTGGCTTAGTCGATGTTGACGGCCGTCCTCCACAAATAGGCTCCGCTAGATCATCTCACCTTTTTTACACACTCTGCGGACCCGACAGCGAGTAGATCCGCGACAGGGCCCATCGCCATGCGTCAGCTACTAAAAGTCCACATTTAGAGCATGAGCAAGACTCCAAGAGGCGGTAGACGTGCCAGTCGGCATCGTTTGCTTCGGAAGAAAAGCCCGACTGGCGCTTAATTCTCTTGTATCCGCCGCTCATACCGCAAAAGTCCGAGTGTCGTGGGAAATGAGGTCAACGAGCGGCCGCCAACCGTGGGACTCGGGCATCTGAAATTTGGATTGCCCGCCCAGCCACCAATCGAACCGCTGCACGGATACCAAGAGCTTGGCATGGGACCACGGCATAGTGACTGTGACAGACTGAGACCTTCAGGGAGGATGGCCGAAGGAGCGAGGCAGTGCCAACATCAACAGCGTACGGGCGTAGGGCGCCAAACGGTGTTCGGGAGCTTCATCTGGTGCGAAGCAGCACTATTGCATCTGCTAGATCGGCACTTTCTCAGCTTACCTTGCCCTATGCGGGACGAACCCTCACAGCAGTAGTGCTGTATAGCCATCGTGCGCTTGCCGGAAATGACGGTCGCCCTGCTGCTTATTGCTGGGGTCCCTGAAGCCACCTATAGATGGATGGAATACTGTAATATGTTTGTCAGGTAGATTTTAACTCCTTTCTGACCGGGCTCTAGCGTCCAGTTCCTGCGCCCCTCGCGTGTTTGGGCCATAACCTTCTTGCGGCAGCTTTTGCGTCGCGCCGGGCCAGCCGCGGAGGCTGCTCGATTCCTCAAGATCTGCCGTCGTTGGTCAAAGCAAGCCAGTCAGTGCACCGTGTTTTAGGAGGTCGCACTGGCAATCAACCCACGACAAAGGCGAGCAAATGAGCGCAACATACTGCTACCGTCTGTACGTCTGGGACACCAGGCACAGCGTCATGAGGTTCCCGTGAGCAGCTTTGACGTTTCACCTCCCTCGAGGCCCCGTGTCCATTGCCTGAAAGGGCACTCGAAACCCTGCAGGGACCTGTGGAATCTGATTCTGTGCGGTGGCCAGGGGCCACTCTTAGCCCCAGAGCTATCGGATCTATCGCCCGTTTGATGCCCAAAGAGGGTCACGGATTCGAGGGACGCCGACTTGGGTTTCATTCTTCGACACTCGATCTGTCAGCAAAGAATAGACGATATATTTTCTACTAGTAGTAGTAGTAGTCTGAGGACGACAGAAGTTGTAGAAGCAGGCCGAGTCTGCTGGGTATTTGACATTACAGTTGGTGCCTCAGGCGGTAACACAGATGCGGTAAGAACTTGAAGTTGCAGTCTTACAAAGGACCTCGTCCCAATGCTCCTTCCCTCTGAGATGAGACCTCGCACGAGCCACCTATCATGGAACATCATCCAACTCACCAACATAGACACGTGCCGTAGCCAACAAACATCAAGCCTCAATCAAACTGCTCGAGTGCCCAACGCAAGCTCCTTGTCCTTTGTCGCTCCGTCCCTGCCCCGTCTCCGCCGCCAAGCACGATTTGCAACTCCCAAGCCCGCCAGCCACGCAGCATAGCCAACGGAGGCAAATAAGCAAGACACGCAGCATCTAAAAGTGACAGAAGAGAGACAGTCCACATGGCGCTCCGGCTAATGCTGAACAAGTCAGTCCACATACACACAGGCCGAGTCTCGGTTCCGCAGACTGCCGCTGTTCCACCGTTGCTAGCCCAGAGTCTCTTCCTTTCAGGACTCACCTGAATCGCCAGACGTCAGGATCCATTGGCTCTGCTTTGATGGTTTCTAGGACACACCGCAGCGGAATGCGCGGGGACCGTGGCGCCAATTCCGACTGCAGGCAGCTGTTTGCGTTGCCGTGACACACAAAAGATTGCAGTAAAGGTTACAGTCTGGGCACTTTGGTCTTGCGCGTGTGAATCCCACATCTGCCATTGGGATTTTCACCAATAGGACAGCCGACATCTATCAGAAGACGGCATTCAAATCCGTCCACGATGCTTCAGGCGGGTTCAACATCAAGCGGCCCTGCCGAGGTTGCCGAAAGGCCCAGCTAAACCGTCCAAGCCCTTGTTCCCACCTGCCTAGCCAACCAAATCATCTCAAGACGTCGAACCAGTCCCAGTCAAGTAGTTGTATACCGGAATCCGGCCGAAGGCAGACACAGACGATCATCTCTTTTCTCTCAATTAGTACACATCTTTCTTTCAACAGCTCAAGATGGGCTGTGCAGTTACTAGATTGTTCCAAGGAATGGGAAAAGTCTGAATCCTTCTCATGAATCCACTACGCCTGTTACCTCATGCACGCCAGCAAAGTCTGTGTGCAACGTCCTTGTACGCGACCAGCAGTATATTGATTGGACAAAGGAGGAGGCATGGCCTGTGACTCGACTTTTCTTGGCCAATGCGGTTTAATTTCCCATCTTACAGTGCTTGAGGCCTCCAGGACAACAGCACGGAGACGTAGTACACCAAGCCTAGGGATAAAGCTGTGTTCCCCTTTTTCAATTTTGATGAGGAATGAAAGGAGACGAGAGAATCGCTCCTGGGTCCCGTGAGTATCACTTATGCAGCACTTGAGGCCTCCAGGACAACTGCACGTAGACGTAGTACACCAAACCGGAGGGTGAAGCTGTGCTCCCCTTTCAACTTTGATATTAGACGAAAAAGAGACAAAGAGCCACGCCAAGGCTCATTCAGTATCACTCATGCAGTGGATGAGGCCTCCAGGACAACTGCCTGTGGAAGTGATTCCCCATTTCTGGGGGTTAAGCTGTTGCCCCCTTTTCAACTTTGATAATGAAATGAAATGAAAACGAAAGAGCCACTATCGAGTTCAATCAGTATCTCTCATCTAGCCCAGGAGAAATGTAACATCTTGATCCATATCTTTGTCTACTCTTATTCAAGTCACACAGGAGTAGCAGAAGACTTCAGGTCTTATAATTCCTATGAATAATGCGCCTCGCTATATACAAACCCAGCCAGTATCAAGCAAACTCCAGGCCTAAGGCGATTCGCTTAGTTTCTGTCTTCGTAGTCACAGCCGCTTCCTATCCCATACTGATACATTAATTCTTCTCAGTCTGCTCGCTCCGCTTAGCCTGTGCAATTTCCTTGCTCTGCGTATTTCTCTGTTCAGTCGATTCAGCCGGCTCAGGCTGCTTATTCTGCTTAGTTTCTTCAGTCTGCTCAGTATCCTTGCTCTGCTCAGTCGGCTCGGTTTCCCTAGTCAGTTCAGGCTGCTCAACCTGCTTATGCTGCCAAGTTTCCCTGGTCTGCGTCTGCTTGTTCCGCGGCTTCAGTTTCTCTAGCTTCTCCGGCTTCAGTTTGCACCTTTTGCCCATAGACTTGTTCTGCTGAGTCTGCTCAGACTTCTCAGGTTCTTGAGTCTGCTTAGCTTCCGGAATTTGCGTAGCTTGCTGAGTCTGCGTAACGTCTTGAGTCGGCTTAATTTTTTTAGTCTGCTCAGTCCATCCAGTCTGTGTCTGCTTGTTCCTTAACCCCGGCTTCTTCAGCTTCTTCTGTTTCCTCAGCCTGTTCAGTTTATACCTATTGCGCATAGACTTGTTCTGCTCAGTCTGCTCAGGCTGTGTCTGCTTGCTCCGCTTGTCTCGCTTCATCTGCTTTTGGAGCTTGTGGCGCTCCCGCATCTTCCTGGACCTCTCCTTGCGCCACTCCTTGTTCTGCTTGCTTTGCTTACTATTCTGTTCATTTTGTTTGATCTGCTTGATCTGCCTGTTCTGCTCGCCATTCTGTTCAATCTGCTCTCTATTCTGCTCTCTCTTTTTGATCTGCTCGTTCTGCTCGCCGTTCTGCTCGTTCTGCTGACCATTTTGTTCGCTCTGCTCGTTGTTTTGCTCGTTGTTTTGCTCGACGTTTTGCTCGACGTTTTGCTCGACGTTTTGCTCGACGTTTTGCTCGACGTTTTGCTCGACGTTTTGCTCGACGTTCTGCTCGACGTTCTGCTCGACGTTCTGCTCGACGTTTGGCTCGTCCTGCTCGTCCTGCTGATCACTTTGTTCGCTCTGGCTGTCCTCCTCACCATCCTGCCCATTCCCATCATCTGCGGCAGCTTTGCAGTTGATACACACATGAATCAAACAATACATACAACTCCGCCCCCAGCCAGCCGTCGGCTGTCGCCCGCAAAGGTCGCAATACTCATAGCGCACCTCGTGAAGAACCCACCGCTCATGATTACAGCGCTCCGACCTCATGAGACCTTTGAACGAAGTGATTGCCCCAATGCCTGTGCGTATGCGCTTTGCCTCGGCAAGATGACGCTCCAACCGCTCCGTCAAATAGTTTTCGTAAACCTCCATCCTCGTCTTGTCCAGTGGTAGGCGTAGTTCCTGCGGTATCGGGTCAAGTTGGCGGCCGTCATCACTCTGTGCTTGCATTGCTCGACCAAGCTCATCTGTAACCGCGTTGCGATTGGGCCGGATGCAGTCGCAAGCCTGCCACGTTTTGCCGCATGAGAAGCAAGTCTCGGCGCCGCATAGACACACTGATTCGTTTCCGTTAGCTAAACAAAGAGTGCTCTCTTTTGCCCCCGAGTGTCATCTCATATCAAAAGACTTACGCAAGTGGTTGCGACCTGGGTTGAGCTGGATATAGCTATTGCACTCATAGCATTTCCCCCAGCCATATGTGGCTGCCAGATCGTGCAGTCTCTGATCATCCGGCGTTTGTAAATCTCCGCAAGCAAGACCCCTATGGAAAGCGCCCCTGCAGCGAGCACAAGTGCTGCTCAGACACTTGCCGCAAATCGCTTCCTGATGTATGACAAATTGTGGGTGGATAGGCGCTCTGCAGTCATTTTGGTAGCAGTAGACCACCCCTCGTGCTTCAACTTCCATCGCTCTGCGGTTATACGCGTCGGCTGTTTCTTGCGGGATCTTGAGCACCGCCCATTCGAGGGGAATCATCATCTCGCAGCAACGGATGGGTAACATGAAGTCAACGGCAAGCGCAGCATCCACCATTTCAACGACACATTTGTGACAGTAGTTGTGCCAACAGTAACATGCCACAAGCTGGTTGCGATGAAACTTTTTGAAGCACGAAGAGCACAAACTGAGTCTCCTTCGAGGTTCCAGGCCTCGACCACGGACCGGGTTAAGCGGCGGAGCAAAAGAATGCCATGGTATTAACCTGACGAGAGCTTGAGATTTGTCCCGATCTGAGTGTTCAGAATGCCGTTGGTGATCCATTTATTTCTGTTAACGATAGAAGATGCAGGCGTCAAAAGAGTGTAAAGCTTGCTGTATCCGTATGTCACGATAATGTAATGCTTGAAGACAGACAACCGCAGTCCAAGTTGGATCGAAGTTTTCAAACTTATTCTTGCTCCATCTGATATGGCACGGCAGGTACAATTCGCTGGGCTACTACCGGCGCATGTATCATGTAGGTATCATGGTGTTGTCTTGACAACGTGTTGCCATGGAAAGCTCAAGGCGAGAATTCGTTCGATGTAGCGTCTCTTGTAGTCAAGACCTACTGATCTTATGCGTCCAATCATTGAACGAGGTCTCGAGTCTGCGCATACACATCTACTCGAGACGAATGACCATCGTTTTGCATGGGTCACCCCACGCGCTGATGGATACTTGGCGACGGTTGTTAAATCGCACTCATTCTAAGAAATAGGACATTGTTCCATATAGCTACAATTGGTACATATATTAAGCGAGTTTTAAGAATTGGAAATGCAAGAGCCTGTGCGATTAGTCTGCTTCTTCAACGGACAAAACATAAACAAGGCCTACTACGAAGCCATACAGTCTGGAGAAGCCGTTATATGAAAACCCTAAGCCTCGGACCAAGTAAGTACCTCTCTCTCATTCTTTTCTTGTTTTGAGAAGCTGGAATCAACACAATCCGTCGAAAATTCGTCAGTCAAGGTCTGGTATTACCTTAATGCCCTACTACAGTCTGTTGCAAGTAATTGAGCATCAGTAGCTACCCAAGTAATACGCTGCCGATGATTACGCGCCAGGGGGCGGAGGTGGAGGGGGTTGATCGCTTGGAGGAGGCGGAGGAGCATCTCCTGAGGGCGGTGGCGGAGGAGGAGCAGATCCTGCATATTGCTGGATGAGGGCATTCAAGGGGCCTAGACCTGGGGGAGCCGAGAGACCGGCACCGCCAACTTGAGGGAGACCAGGAGGCGCACCCATACCCGGTGCAGCACCGTATGCGCCGTACGCAGCATAGTTGGGATACCCACCCATTCCAGGAGCCTGGTGTTGCGAAGCTCCGTGTTGAGGCTGCTGATGCCAAGGGGCTGCTCCTCCTGAGGACGACTCGTAGTTGTTGTGGCCATAGTAGTTGTTGTCACCACCACCGCCGCCGCCGCCGCCACCATGGCTGTTGCTATGGCCGTTGCCGTTGCTGTGATCATGGCCGCGATTGCGGTCTCGAGCCCAAGGTGCCGGTCCTCCACTGCCTCCTTCGTTAGAATCCTGGTTGCGGGATCTCCAGGGTGCAGGTCCGCCGGTTGGTCCTCTCTGCCATGGCTTCGCTTCGCTGTTCCCGTTGTAATTGTTGCTGCTCGGGCCGGCTTCGATTTGCGCAGGGGCAGCTCCTGAGCCGCCGCCAAGTTCCTGCATGAGTTGCTGTAACGGAGAGTCAATATCACAGTCTATAAGAGAGCGGTGTAGGGAACGGAAACGTACCTCCATTTCACGGTCGACGGCATCGCCACCTCCGATCCTACCTGCAGGACGGCCACCAGCGTCATTACGCCAATTGGCGCCTCGCTGGCGGTCTGGACAATCCCTAGCCATGTGGCCGGCATTACCGCAAACGCGGCAGATGATGCTTGCCGTAAAGTTTTGTCGCTCGGGGCAGTCGTATTTACGATGTCCAATCTTACCACAGTTTTGACAAGCCTGGTTTTCATCGTCTCGAAGGGTTCCGTTGAGCGCCGCGAGCTCTCGAAGCTGGTTACGCTTGAGCTCGTTTTGACCCTCGGGGATCGAAGCCGCCTATGGGAGAAAGATAATCAGTAGGTGTTAAATGCATTGGACAGGGATAGGGAAGAGACGTACAGTTTCAATGACGTTGTGGATGAGCTGCTTCGCCTTGTTGACTTTTTCTTCGGTATCTGCCATGATCAAACAGTGAAGATCCTCCTCCTGGTTACTGGAGTGAGCTGCATCAGAGCGACCCTTGCCCTCTTTCACGGAGCCCTTGCCACGAATGGCAATCTTGGCACCAGAGTCATTCTCCATTTTCTTTAGTGTGTTACCACGGGGTCCGATGAGTAAACCAACTTTGGGGGAGAGCTATGTGTTAGTAACTGAGCTTGAAAAGAAACAGAAATCGGAGACTTTAGAATTAGATAGGCACAATCAATCGACGGAAGAAATCAGAGTCTCTTAAGACACCGCATGTCGGCATAGTAACGAGAGTCTGATTGTACTTCAAGTTGAAGGAAAGACGAGGGGGGTTAGTGGTTAGGGTTAAAGGGTTAGCAATCATACTGAAGTTAATCTCCGGGTAGTCGTTAACAGGCACGTAGACTTTCTCCTGGGTTTTTGTAGGCCTGCGGTAGTCCTGGGGCGGGTGATAGTTGGGAATGGTTTTCATGGCCTTTTCAACCAGCTTGTGGCGTTCGTCCTCGAGACGCTTGCGATAGCGGTATTCCCGAGTGTTGATACGTCGACCATGGTTGTCGTACTGGGGAGGAGGTGAGGGGGGATCTGTGGGATGTCGTATTAGCGTCAGAATATGTAATCAAGACAGGAAGAATAGATGCTAGACACATACCGATCACCATCCGCGGGGACGACGTCGTCGATGCGAAGCTTCTGGCTGATTTCCTCAATGCGAAGATGCAGAGTGTAGGCCTCGAGCTGCTCGCTCGTCATGGACGACAGAATGGCTGTCGGCAGCCCCATAAGGCCGGCGGCCTTGTTCTCCGACGCGTCGCCCCATCGGTTGCGCTTCTTTCGACGACGAGGGCCGTCGGCCTCGCTGCGAGGCTCAGGATCGCGGCCACGCTTGAGATCGCGTTCTTCGATGATGCCATCCTCCTCCTCGGCGCCAAAATGCCGCGGCTTCCCCAGCGGGATGTTGTTCGAGCCTGTGATTCCTTGAGACCTCCAAGACATTTCGGCGGATGTGACGATTTCCTGCGGCAAAGGCAATACTGCAAGCAAAGGAGTGCGAGACTTGGTCTGGCGAAGGCCTGTGTGGCCAAAATGCGTAACTTCGCCTCTGAAGTTTCGGGCAATCTTGATGACGGAAAAAGTGTTTCGCCGGCCAGTCTAGCGCTGCCCCCAGCACTGCTTCTGGAACGGCGCAGTCACTGAGAATGTGGTACCTGGATGCTTGCCGCTAGCTTGAACCAGCTACTTCGGGTTCCGTAGAGGCGGAGCCGAGATATGGGTACCCGGTACTCCGATGATAGGAGATCAGAGGTCTAGGCCCCTGCTGCTTATTTGCGATTTGCATCTTGTAAGATGGCGAGAGCCGACAATTAACTTCTCACATCTGAGATTGCTGAAAGCAGGAGAGTTTTCAGGGGGATCGTCTGTATCCGCCCTAATTCCTAAATCCACTCATAAGGTTAAATCTTCTCCGTCTTACGGTGCGGTTGATGTCAGTATTGCATCCTGACAAAGGGCGAAGAGGGTTGTATTGCATCAACTGTCGCAAAGGGAAGGGAAATGCGTGACCAAGAGCAAATGGATCGTTGCAAACAGAACAGCAGATGAATGGGCTTGAAAAGAGGGTGGGCCCGAACCCATTTAATATCGGCTCTACTCTTTGTCGATGCTCTGACGTGCGGAGCCATATTGTTAGAGCACTGCTAGCAAGATGTTGGCTAAATATTTGACAGCAACTGTCTCGCATTAATGCCGTCAAGTTAACATCACCCATGGCCTGAGTTCTCTAGTTGAGAGATTTATTCCCCGTCTTGCTAGATTAATCTTCCTCGTATCTCCATAAAGATCATCTTCGAAGGCAATCATATTTGTGCTTCGTACAGGGTATACTGCCAAACAAGCTCTTATAGACACTTAGTTAATATTCTTTCTTTTTCTTGTTTCCTTTTCTTTCTTTTCGATTTACCAATTTGGAGAATCGTTTATGGGGAACAAACGCCATGAAAAGCCATTTGTCCAAGCGACTTGCTATCGTTTGGCGAGGTCGATTGATATCATGTGGATCGTTTATAGCGCCACTGACTCGGGTTCGATAGGCTGGCCAGATATCCGTCATTTAAATCTCAGAAGCTAAGACGGCGGCTTCTGCTCGGGGTTATCAAGATTGGAAAGGCGTGCAGCCCGTTTCGTCCACCTGCAGGACGTCTTTGCTAGCCTTGTGGTAGAATAGCAGAAGCTCACGCTTGACCTGCCACTATTCTGAGTCAAGAATCGTACGTTTAATGTGCTATTTTGGCGCTATGCAAACCCCTTTTCGCGATTGGTCTTGCTTATAAACTAGGTACCGAGCGCCGGCTCCTAAATGATGCCATCTCGCTGATCCAGTCTTGGCTGTCAAGTAGAGAAATAAAAACCCGAAACTCTGAGCCACGTCGGCGAACCACGGACACCGTTGACTGGGCTACCCTGGCCATCATGAACTCTTCACTATTACGAATGAGGTTGATATTGTGGCCAATTCTAGACTTCCATGTGGCGCCGTGTAAATCCGGTGTACGGCCGTGCGTGATTTGTCCAAGATTGATCCTTCAGTCGGCCCCTCTCGACTGGCTTCATGTACTAGGCTAGGGACTTGACAAGCTAGCAAACCGTCACAAAGTGCGTCTAGGTAGGAGACGAGATGTACTGGTACGTGCTCCCAAAAAGACGAGGGTAGCATGGCACTGATGTTGGGAGATTTGAAAGCTCCGGGAATTACCTCATGGCTTGACTCGACAACTTTTGACTTTATAAAACGAATATGCGCGCCACATCTGTTCACTGCCGCCGATTGCCGCGGCGTGTGGCATTCCCCCGCGTTGTTAAGAATTGTTTGCGTTATGTGGCTTGCAGAGACGGAGTCCACTAATGCATCAACGGTAGTGATGGTATTAGCAATTCCAAGTCCTTGTCGTACTACTGCTGGTAGTAGTACAACTACCAGCCACTAGCAGAAGCCGAGGCCGTATTCTCGGAGTCCTTAAAATAGCCGTATTGATGCTCTTTGGTTGCTGAAGGAAGAGAATCCAAGCCTGTTTCAGCGGCGCAGTTCCGGAGGATGATATGGCACAAGCCGATGATTGGCCCCCAACCTGGCGACTGACACAATCTGGTGTGGGCGGCGCCGGGTCCAGAAGCCGAAGCCAGAGAGGCTTGTCGTTTGGCTTTCCTAAGGCTTACTCGTGTATGCCTTGCTAGCACCAAAGCTTGGGGCCCACAGGAGCTCGACTTATATGTATCTGGACCATCTCCAACAGGATTGTCGCAGAGGAAATGTAGGCAGAAATCACTCTTGGATCTGCAGCGCTTGCGACGTGTCGAATTCAAAGGCTCATTTACACTAGTCCAGCCCACAGTAAGCACCTCGATCCCATCCCGAAAAACCCACAGGAGGAGGAAAGGACATGGAGCCTGTCCGAGATCCTCGATCTTTATTGATCTCCGGCGATCGAGAGAGGCGAAGCCCGGTGAGGGGCTGGCTTGGCGGGGGAGGAGTCGCATGAGATATACGAGTATATCGGACAGATCGCCGTCCGAATAGATAATGACTGCTCAATAAATTTGACGGCTTGGATTCGCTAATTCGAGACTTTGTTTATATCCCCCCAGCGCCGAAAAAAACGCACAGTCAGCACCGCGCTCCCTGAGGTTGCAGCGGACAGGGGACTTCCTCCGTCAGCCTACATTACACCGGAGCAGGAGCAAAGCACAGCTGTTCTGTTGCTGTCGCATAAACCCTATTCGGGTTCTTGTCACAGCCATCGCGGCCCCGGACATTTCTGAACAACGAGTAGCGGGGAGCCGAGACACCGCGACAGCAAAGCATATCCATCACCACCATACTAGTCAACATACAACCACTCTGCGGCGGCCGCGTGCTCGAGGGTCGGCTACAGCTACTCAAACTTGGCCGTAAACCACCAACACAGACCGAGGTTTTGGGATTTGAAAGCAGGGCAGGCGATAAAGATGGTGGGCGTTCCTGGCAGATCAAAGGGATGCGTCACTTGTCGCCGGCGCAAGAAGGGCGTAAGTTCAGAAGCCTTGGCTCCAGCATATTAACTCGCCCCCATCAACAGGCGTTCGTGAACACTACTGCGAGACACTGCTATAGTCCATCTGTGGCATCTTGAACAGGTTTCGCTCGACTTACACATTCATCTTCAGCCTTGTGGTATGGCCATGCCGGACTTGTGTTGCTAACTCGGTCTTGTCTTTCAGTGCGATCAAAACGTCCCGTCGTGTCACCAGTGCATACGGTCTGGCCTAGAATGCGGAGGCTATGAACGCGATCTTGTGTGGGTCAACAGCACGCCGGATGAGTCTAACAAAGCTCCATCGCAAACGCCTCACTTGAAGGGAGCAATCCCGTCAAGATCGGTGACTCAACAGCGACCTTGGAGAGTGATTTACTCAACCAGAGGCGCAAATAATAACAACAACAACACCAACATTACTCTCCACGATTCGCTCACTCGATCAGCTCGAGAGGAGCTTTACTTTAGCAAACTAATCTCCACAGCACTTCCCTACGGTCACCTACTATCAGCCAGGGCTTCGGATGTATTGACAAACGGATGGGTCTCGGCAGTCAAGGCATACTATGACGAAGAGCCGGCTATTCGATTTGCTTCGCTGGCAATGAGCGTGGGCTTTATGGGTGTTGATGAGAGAAAAAAGCAAATCAAACAATCCAGCCAAATGACCCTCCAGGGCTTTGAAGCTTACAATAAGGCTGTTGTCGAAATGGTCCGGGGATTGAAGCATTCAGAGCGGTCCAAGAACAACGGCATCATCGTCGCCGCCAGAATATTACAGTTTTACGAGGTATGGACGGCTGCTCTTGGCAGATTAACACGATCTTGGGAACTAACCGCATTGCCTTGTACATGTAGCTATTTTTTGGAAAAGCACCCGACTGGCGCGCTCATATAGAGGGCCAGCTGGCTCTCTTTTTGGCCAGAGGCCCGGAATCTTTTGTATCTGGTCAATCGCACCAGCTATATGTCGACGGTCGAATCCTGATTGTGCGATCCTAACCCCCATTTCTCCCTCTGCAGTCGATCTAACTATGCGAATAGGTCATGTTGTCAATCGGAAGACGAGCCAAATCCCCGCTTCACACAGACGCTTGGCGAACAATTCCATGGCGCGATATACCCAAGTCAACCAAAGACAAGCTGATTGATATCCTGGAGGATGTGCCATTCATGCTGATCGCCTACGACGAACTTCGCGCCTGTCAGGATCCCGAGCGTTTCGACGAACTGCGCCATACCGTGATGCTGAACTGTCACCACATTGCACTAAGCTTAGATATCTGGGAACAGGAAGCCGGGCCGATTCTCCAGCAGTTCGACTATACGTTTGCCGGCTCTCCTCTACCCACGCCCAAAGACGACACTGAGTTTGGGCTTGTGTATATCTCGGGATGCTATTGGGGCGCTCGCCTGATGCTGTACAGCACCCTTGGGATGACATTGGCTCATTCGGCCGGCGCTGTGAGCCCTGGAGCTGATAGTATTCCATCTCTGGGTGGCGACTCTCCGGCTTCGCCCGCAGGCACGGCATCGACACCGGCCACCTCGCCGGGGCAGGCGTCGGAAAAGTCCTCCGGGCCATTCTACACTGCTCCTCCGCCCAGGATGGAAAACCCGGGCATCTACGCAAGGAAAATCGCCCACATGGTACACCTCTTGTATGAACCTGCCGCCGGTGCGATGCAAGGCGCCTCGGGTCTTTTCCCCTTGGCCCTTGCGCTGCGCTACTTTGCAACAACCGAGCCTCCTGGCCAAAGGAGTCCCGAGTCCGAAATGTTGTATAAGCTATATCGCAAGCCTTTTGTTGGTACCTTTGTTGGACGCTTTCTTAACGATCTCCAGGGTTCTCAACAAGACGACGAAGCGAAGCGTGATGTCGAAGCCAAAGCGCAGCGGAATATCTTCTGGTATGCTGTTTTGGGCACTGAAAATATTGTGCGCGTGGGAGAGAAGGGGAAATAATGGTATGATTATGGGACTTGGAGTTTGGTGAATCGCAAAGATGACGCTGGGAATTCGGCTTTTATTAATATCGTGCTGCACTGATTGCAACACCAAGTTCACGCCACGCAAATTTCTCTGATGGACTCGACTCTGATTACATGTAAATATGCGGCGTTGTACTGTTTCAAAGGATAGCTTTTGTGTTTTATAGCTTGTGCTTAAGGAATTCAACACTCGCCTAAAGACTGTGTGACCTCAAAGCTGTGTGAACAAGTGCGAGCGAAGCTAGATCTCTGGTCCGACTCACGACCGGCTGTGGCTATATATGTGAGCGTGGATGCCCAGTATAAGATCCAAAATGCGAAGTAATTCATCCACATCTTCTCCAGAAACGCAGCCAGAGCAACAAATTCACTCCCGAGATACGTTTCAGCTTTCAATCTAATTCTAACTCCTTTGGCATCCATTGTCATCCGTTGCCACCCATCTCTAGCACATCAAAATGCACGTCTGCAACTGCCCATGCGGATGCGTCAAGGTGGTCGAGAAAGGCAATGCCGACAAGTGCGCATACTGCGACGAGGAGCACTACGTTATCATTGTTCTACCCACCGATCCACCCCTAACTGATCAAGGCCCAGGCGATCAAGGCCCAGGCGATCCAGCCTATTCCACTACTCAGAGAGGTTAAATATGAGGAATACCATATTTCTGGGCTTGGGTGGTTAAACAGCTAGAAGAAGTTGTGGGTATATTTGAACGGCACTCCATGATTTGGAGATTGGAAACGTTACTTGGACACGATGGTTTGAACACTGGGTGGCTGATAAGGCACCCCACGGGTTTCTTTGAGATTTTTCGGACAGATTAACTTTGTTTAATTGACCTAAAGGTTTTTTTCACTTCATATGTGCTCTTGAAAGGCAAAGCTTCGTGATACTTTTCATATTTGTGCTTATATCACAGGTACATCTACATGCAAGAAGCAAATTATATAATAGTGAAGCCATAATCGCCCACAAAAGCTTCCATTTCATATATCAACGTGAACTCAATGGCTACTTAACATGGGTTAATGCTAGCCGCGCTGCCCGCGTCCTTGGGAATCGCTCCCGCCGCAACAGCAGACTGATAGCACCACCTCCAATCATCATATCCCGTGATCCAGTTGCACTTCCACGTCCAAAAGACCCAGCCAGCCGACTTCTCAAAGGCGAGCACCTGGGCGGCCCAGAACTGCTGGTACCAGTCGGCCTGGTCGGAGCGGTTCTTGATGCCGAGCTCGTCGTTGTCCTGGACGTTGTCGGCGACGGAGATGGACCACTCGCCGACAATGACGTTGTCGTCGCGCTTGTCGCTGCAGGCAGCGTTGAGATAGCCGTCTTTGGTGGCGGTGACGCTGGTGTCCCATTTGAGGTAGCGGTGGTCGTCGAAGGCGGCGAAGTCGGTGCTGGGGAGGGCGCTGGTTGGGTCCCCGGAGCCCCAGGCTGAGGCCTGTTATTGCCAGTTTGTCAGCTTGTCTTGTTGGTTAAAGAGATTTGATAGCTAGGGAGGACGAACCATGAATTGGATATGAAGGCGCTTATCGTCAGAGACACCCAGTTTGCTCTCAGTATCACGGATGCGGTTCCAGGCGAGAGGATAGTAGGTGTTGACCATGTCAGCAGCTTGGCTGGGGAAATCGCCAGAGTGGACGGGCTCGTTGATGACTTCTAGCATGCCGACGGAAGCATAGGTAGCGTTGGTATGAATGCGCTCAGTCATCCACTCTAGGAAGTCGGCTGCTCGTTCGTAGTTTGCCTCGGTGTAGAACCCAGGCTGTGAGACTCCCTATGAATGTACTATTAGTTGAGAACTTGGAAGGTTGAAGATACCAAACTGCTTCTCTTACATGGCCAGTGTATTGCTGGTTAGGGAACTGCGCTCCAGGGCCGCCGTGAAGGTCCATAATGACATAGATACCTGCGTCATTGCACCATCCGACTAGACGGTCCAGGTACTGAATACCTCCTCGAGGGAAGAATTCGCCTTGTTGAACAAGATCTTCACGGATCCAGAAGCCAACTGGGATACGGACTGTGTTAAGCCCCAGACTCTTGATCTGGGTGATGTCGTCTTGGGTGATCCAGCTGTCCCAGTGCTTCTGGAAGGCGGCGTCAGCAGCATCCTGGCCGAGGCTTTGGACACAAGACCATTCGTCGTTGAGTCCGCCACAGCCCATGCCTGAGAACTCATCAGAAGCCATCCATGGTTCGATGATGAACTGCGAGCCGAGATTGACACCGCGGAACTTGTCGTTGCCGGGCAGCCATCTCATGACGCCTTCGGTATCTCGGCTGAAGACTGTGTCATTCGTAAGCTGGTTGTCCAATAGACTAGCTGTGATTCGAGCCTTTACCGACCCTTTGCATTGGACTGAGGAGTCCAGGCGCTGGCTGAAGCTACTAGCAGCGAAAAGGCATATGCAGACAACATGTTGATAGCCCCTTTGAAGAAATACTTGGAGTGAGTGGCAGATGGCCTGAAGAACTGCGGTTATCTGGGGAGATTTCTATGCTCTATATAGTATTGGGCTGAATAGGCAATAAACAATTCTCGGGATCGACATTTCTGGGCGTGTCGATCATTTACCAAGCATCTTATCTGAAGGTGTTTCAGTCAATATGAAATATCCGTCGGCTTTCGCATGCATAACGGCTGGAAATATCTTAATATCTAATACATTAATTGCCAAATTTCCATCTTCAAGTATAGTTCTTCAGAGCCTTTGAGAGTCTTGACGACATACATACTCTACATCAAACAGCTCTAGCATCAATTGTGAATGAAAGCTATGTGTGATGATGTGAAGACGTCGATATCGTAAAGTTATAGTATCAACACACTTGCCCGTTTGGTACTTCACAGCAACAAGCATGTCATTCGGACCGAATGCCGATCTTGAAAAGAAGCTTCTCTTTATGGTAACGTCCAAGTTGAAGTGCCGCTACCCCTTATACGTGCCGATCACTGCCGTTCTAGCTGACTTGCGCTTATGCTTGATGTTTTAACTTTAGTTTATGCCAGTGCTGTATACCAAACAACTTTTCCGTGTGACAGTCTTTCCAATAGAAGGATAAGTGGACTTACAGTGGACTTGGCTCTTATAAACGGGTACCGGCCGGACTTTATACAACCCTCCACTTCCCCGGTCCTTATTTTCTTCTGAATGTCAGATATATTAAAGTGGACCCGGTTTGCACAGCTATGAGGACCGAAGGCTCCGATATGTTTCGTACAAGGTACTAAATCTGCGCGGAATGTCGGTAAGTTGATCGTGTTTCAATCTTAAACTCGGATCTGGTTTCCTTCTGGAACCGAAAGTCGCAACATCGCTTCTTTTGAGATGAATTTCGCATATAGGAGATACCAGCAAGTAGTTTCCTAACGTACGATTTTTGTTTACTATTCCATTAGGAATACGAATGTGAGTTGTTCGTATTCAGTATTACTAAACAGCTACCAGAATAACTTGTGCCCCTAAGAAAGCAGCTGCCGGATACAGATCCTGTTGCCTACTAGATTAAGCATAACTGGTGTTTGTAGCTGTCAGCTTACGCACCACAGCGCTCGGCACTTGCGACGTCTATAAGAACTCCAGATAATAAATTGCGTCTCATCGCAGTGACTTTTGGAAATCAAAATACAACCATTATTGCCCGAAGCGATATCATACAGAATGGCCCTGAAAAGTTACTGTCTCTTGTTGGGTGCATTGGCTTCAGCCATGGCCCAGCACCCATTAACTCCCAACGGTAGAAAAGCCGGATCGGCGGGCGACACCGCTCTCGCCTTTTGGAAAGATCACTTGAGTTGGTGGCATGACTGGACACCAGCCCCTTCAAGCCCCAAAGGCGCAGGCCTCGTTCCCGTTTCTATGCTTTGGGGTGGCGGCAACAATGGACAGAAAGACGCTCAGAGGCTGCAACAATTCGAGCATCTCAACTCCACGCCCGCCTATGTCATGGGCTTCAATGAGCCTGATTGCTCAGGGGCTGATGTATCTGCAGACATTGACGTCAATATAGGGGTTAGCTTGTGGAACAGTCTGATTGCCCCCATTGGCCAGAAAGGTGCTGTGCTCGGCAGCCCGGCTATGTGTCGCCAGAAGGACGAGTCTTGGCTCAAGCAGTTCGACCAGCAGCAACTCACCAAGAGCTGGGACTTTACATCCATTCACATCTTCAAACCGGACATGGCGGGCGTGCAGGCCGACATCGACTACTACTGGAACACCTATCAGAAGCCGCTTTGGGTGACGGAGTTTGCGTGCGTCTTTGACCAAAACAACTTTACGCCATGCACGGATCAGAACCAGATCAACCAGTGGATCAGCGATATTGTGGATCTGTTTGAGGCCAACGAGCATGTTTTGGCGTATGCGTACACTGACGGCCTCGGCTTGGGCTCGGTGTGGCCTCCGGTGAATAGCGATGGGGGCCTCTCTCAGTCGGGCCAGGCATATCTGAATGCAATTAGTAAATATCACTAAATAGTGAAAGTGTGAATGAAGATGAGAGTATTACGAGGGAAAAGGATTACTGCGTATGGCGAACAGAGAGAAGTTATGACTTGTAAAGAACAATATAAATATAATTCTAGTCGGTTCAGTCAAAGCGACACATTGCATGTTGCAACATCAATTGACTTTGTTACCTGAATCATTTCATTAGTTATACTACCCGATGGTTATATAGATTCAATGCTGAGCTATTGGTTTGAGACCTTATATTTGCAGCAAGGTTCCTGTTTCAATAAGGTGGAATGATAATAACGTCAAATAGAAATATCGGATGCTTCTACTAGAGTAGAAATATTACTTAGGCTAGCATGCATTATTATTCATGTAGTTCTCTACTCATAATAAGTACACATATAAAGATTCTAGGTTAGTATGAAGAAATAAGGGACCATTATACGTAGAGAAAGCATGAATAGTTAAGAACTTGACTTTCAATTTTCCTATCTGTGTAACATGACACTTCGCTCTGATATCTTTTCCGTCTAATACTCATGACATAACTAATCTAAGCAAAACCTGTAGGAATAACAGGAGAGAAACCTTTGCCCAGCTCTTTGATCTTGGCAAGCTCGTTTGGACCTAGCTTAGGAGCAGCTTCACCCTCAGCAGTCTTTGCCCTCACGTAGATGCCCCTGGGATAGAAGAACTCAAACTCAACCGGCACATTCCACTTCCACACATCAGAGCGATCTCTGTAGTAGTAAGGTCGACCGTTTTGCTCGATTACGTCGTGCGTCTCGCGCAGCTCAATGGCGTGAGCAGTGCGGAACTGGCCCTTGGCAGTAACAGCAATGCAGCAGTGCCAAGGAGTCATGGAGAAGTGGTTGGGCTGTGGAACGAGAGGGAAAGAGAGCTTATTGAGACCTGTAGATCGGTGGATGGAAAGGCGAACGTAGTCGGGGAGACGGTCTTCGATAACAGCAGCAAAGGCCTATTACATAAGAGTTAGGTAAAGTCATAAAGAGAGATCAAGCGATGTAACGTACCTTGCCTCGAGTAATCATGTCGTGCGCAACTCGCTTAACGACCGTTCTGTATTCTCGCTTGGTGGTGACACCAGCGGTGATTGGGCTGTGGCGCATATCTTTGCTCAAGAAGATGATGTAGCCGCAGTAGGTCAGGTTGATATCGGCGTCGTTCAGGATGGCATCGCGAGCGTCAAAGTCTGCAGGGAGATACTTTTCCACAAGCATCTTTCGCGAGTCATCAACACATGCCAAGTACTCCTCCTTGGTCATGTGCGGGCTGTCGGTAAGACCCAAAAGGTTCATAATACGGATGAACTTGAGACGATCATAGCCTTTCTCTTCAGCCATTCGTCGGAGAGCACCACCATACTCGTATACCTCCTCGTTGGAGATACCTAGGAGATCATTGTAGACAAGGCCGTCTGAGGTGACGGTGACATACGCTCCAGGCGGGTAGATGGATTGGATATCTTCGCAGAGGTTTTGAAGACGACCCAAACCCAACTCTTCGCCCAAGTCGGGCACAGCGCCAAGGACTTTCTCAACCTTGTTGACACTCTTCCAAGGGAAAGCGGGTAGAACAAGCTCAATGGGCGCGTTCGCCTTTACATGTTTGCGGACACGAGGCTCGAACTTGATACGACCCAACCAGGGCGAGCCTTCGTCGTTTTCTTCGTTCTGGCCGTAGCCCTGGATGATGGTCATGATACGTGATGTGACATCGGTATCTTGTTTCTTGGGGAGATTGCTCTTCTTGGCTGTGGTTGTAGACTTCTTCTGTGGAGCTGCATGACGGACCATGAGAGAGTTTGGGTCGAGGGAGCCAATGGATTGGTTAGAGTCCGACTCAGAATCTGATGCAGATCCAGAATTGGACGCAGTACCAGATCCTGCGATGGAGTTGGAGATGATGGGGGTCATGGAATTCTTCCACTGAGAGAGTTCAGTGACTTGAGCTTCAAGCTTGGCCAACCGGTCAAAGTTGGGGGTAGAATGGGCATCCGTGATGACATGGCTACCATCTTGCAAGTCAACAATGTTGATAGCGATCAACTTGGATGCAAGAATAGACATGGTTGCGGTTTCAAAATAGATGTAAAACGAGTTTCTAAGAAACAGAAGGAGATGAGTGTGGTGTTGATGAAAGAAGAGAGATGTGTGCAACGAGGAAACTACCTGGTTATGTATGCGTCGGGGGAGCTGAGGCTCAACTAGTAAAAGCAGGATATAACAAATTGTAAGGCTTGTTGACCGGGCCAATAGTCAACAAGATTCGTCAATGCCGGTACATGTACTTTTGCCTGCACTGCCTCTTACAAGTTGTTCTACTTCAACATTTCCAGCTAATGAAATACGATTAAAATCCTCGGCATATATGTAATATAGTTATAAATAATAATAGCCATAACAAGCATCATGAGTAATTTACAATATTATTAATAGTTCAAGTATTCAATCACAGGTTAGAATACAACTCAAAGTATAAGAAGTAAAGACAAAGTTATACTAATATTATATAATACTAACTTATTAGGAATAGCAGTAAACATAGGTCAAAGTTTTACATGCTATTAAAATACGTAATATGTACATTACCAATTACTTTATATAACTATACCTACCAAAAGTGGGTTTACGATATGTGTGTGGAGGTTGATCTCCATCCCTTGCCATCCTCTTCCAGCTCTTAGACACCCTCGGCCTTGAGCGATGCGCCACATCCAACTTGTCAGCGCTACGATTGTTTTGGATGCCTAAATTGAAAGCTAGCATCCACGCTAAGATCAATGTCAAGCTCGATTCAAGTAAAATGCTGCCTCAACGGGGAACGTCCGCTGCCTGTAGTACAAGCAAAACAAGCTTTTAGCCTCGCACACTAGCCGTAACACAAAGCAGACAACAAGGTAAAAGACTTGCTATACTAAGCTAATGGTAGATCAGATGGAACTGGAGAAAAGTGTCAGTCAATACAGATCTATTCTAATCATCGAATCGGTAACTACCGTTGACAGAATAGCACCTTTCAACAACAATGGAGTACAAAAGCCAAGAACTGAGCGACACGCCTGACACAATACAGAATTGCTAAGCATACATGACTAGCATGTAACGTAAAACTCTCCTTCCTATTTTCTTGTTATTGAGTCTCGGCCCGCAGGTTTATAACAATTGTTTATAAAAATGATGGATATAGCTTCTTCGATAAGAAGTGCAGGGCGACATTAGCCAACTTCGGCAGATCATTTCCGTTTAGCTAACCGGTTTGCTGCATCGTGTGCCACACTGCATTCCATAGCACTGTTCTAGCCCCCGACACACCTGCCTCTCCTCTTTATAGCGCTGACTCCCGGCGTGATTAGCGTCCGAGAGCTGAATCTCCCCGCTGCCTTGTGGGGGTTGATGGAAGTCCGCTGCGGTGTTTGTGCGGATGGCGCCGTGCCCGCCGGCTACTAGCAGGCGACTAGCAACGGGGTACATGTACATACTTGAAGATCTGCATAGATGCCGCGAAATTGTACTTGGATAGGACGGCAAATTCCGTACCTTTTTCATGATTCCTCACCAAGTGTATAAATAGGCTGGGTATCCTCCATAGTACCCACTGGCAAATCTCGATTGCTGAGAAACTGCAAAAGGTTAGTACGGAAAATCCCGTTTCCTCAGTCCATGCTGCTGCTACTACCTTCCATATGGTTCTTTGCCAGGTACAGCCTGTGTATTCTCCATGGTATCCACCGGGATATCTTCAGCTGCTGTTGTAATACTGGCGCGTCATGGCACCTTGTCAAGGCAGACACGTGCCGTTGATCCAGTTCCTACAGCCTTACCAATCCCCTAAACCCCGAGACTAGTAAAGATCTGCCGCAAAGCTGAATCGTCATAAGCCACAGCGTGTGTGCTATACTAAGCTGAGCATATGTCTCTCAACCAAGTCAAAGTATTCGCCTTGATCGGAAAGGAACCTACTAGACCGGCGTAACATTCTCTTACATAACTGCATACAGAATTACACCGCGCTGACACCGCAACACCGCCTTACGATTTCCATGGAGGGTTGTGCTTGGAATCGGTAATAAATCAGATTCAAAGATATATTAATCAAGTTTATACAGATAATCTATTACACCATAATATTATTATATTCCTAGATACAGTCTCTGGTGATTCGACTTGAATACATTTCAGTTGTTTACAATATATGAGAATCGAATAACTCAACCCGTTTACATACAACACGGGACTCATATGTACATGTACCTGTACCTGCAAGTTCCACCAGGTGTTTGGAATTATCAACTGTCCGTCACAACTCAAAAGACTTACTCAGACTTGCGGTAAATCTATTAGCCTTGTAACAATATTTCCCTTGTCGTATATTCGTATATTATAAATGGCTACATGGATTAACAAGTACTTGTTTACTGAGCAAGTGCCTACTCTGCACAAGTACCGAAGCAAATCCTTTATTCATAATCCTGCTGTGATGCACTGTTGACGGTCGCTTTAGCCTGATTTGCTTCCCAAGAAGTAGCATTCGAGGTGGTGTGTGGCATGTGCGCTGAACTCGTCAAACCGCCAATCACAAGCTAATGGCAAACTCTTCTCTTCATGTACGTAATGTCCATTCAAGAATAGGGCTTACCCACACTCGTAAAGTTGCAAAGCTAACCTACCGCTCAGAGAACTTTCGTAACAAGTCCCCGATCCAGGTCGATATTCCCTGAATTTGAAAGAGTTTTTTTTCTTCCCCTACTAGGCAATTGCTGGGTATATTCACATGCACCTTCCGCTTCAACAATCAGGATCTAAGCTAGTGGATCTCTGATACCCCACGCTCCGCCTTATTTTGACATCACTTAACAAGTAAGACGTGGAGGAATCCCTTGTCATCATCTCGTATCAGGAAAATTGCAGAGGGCCACGAGATTCTTAACCTCCAGCTCTCTCAGGGGCGACAAAGCAGGAATAGGGAGGCAGACCAGCGGCGAAAGGAAGAAGAAATGATGGAATCCGTCGACGACAAGAAGACTGAAGCTATACCGATTTCTGAGTCTGCCTCTGAATCCTTATCGCCGCCTTCGTCATCAACCTCTCTTTCGCCATGGACTGGCTATCTTCAAATCTTGGCTGGTCACTTGATGATCTTTGATACCTTTGGCTACATCGGCTCATGGGGTCTATTCCAATCCTACTACATTTCTGCCCTGGGCCGTTCACAATCAGACGTTTCGTGGATTGGCAGCCTCCAAATCTTTCTCATCTACTTTGTCGGCACGTTTTCAGGGCGAGTCCTTGATGCCGGCTACCTGCGCACAACTCTGGCTGTTGGCTGCAGCCTCCAAATCATTGGCATCTTCACCACTGCGTCTGCTACTGCCTACTGGCAGATCCTCCTCTCGCAGGGCATCTGCGTCGGCCTTGGCGATGGCCTCATTTTCTGCCCCATGATCTCCCTGATCAGCACCTACTATGAAAAAGATCGGGCTCTAGCCGTGTCTTTTGCCGCGGCCGGCGCTGCTACCGGAGGAATGGTGTTTCCCTCCATTGCTCGGCAGCTCATCCCAACACTTGGCGAGCCTTGGGCGGTGCGAGTCATGGGCTTTGTGTTTACCTTCAACTCTGTCATTGCTCTGATCGTCGTGCGACCCAAGGTAGCACCACGCAAGTCAGGTGCTTTCATTGAGTGGGAGGCGTTTAAAGAGTTGCCTTATCTCTTGTACGCCATTGGCATATTCTTGAGCCTCTGGGGCCTCTACTTTGCCTACTTCTATGCAAGTTTCTCTTCTTCCATTGATTTCTCCGTTTGTCTAACTTGTAACACCAATGTAACCAGATTTCCATCTTTGGCTCCAAGATTCTTCATGTCCCAGCCGCACCGTCATTTTATCTCATCATCGCCATCAATGGCATCGGCTTGCCCGGTCGCATCTTCCCAGCATATCTTGCCACGCGCGTGGTAGGCAACGCATTATACGTCCTCACTCCCATCACGTTTAGTGCCGGCGTGTTGCTCTACTTGTGGAAGTATGTCACTTCTTACAATGGGTTTCTTGCCTGGATCATCGTCTACGGCTTCTTTGCGAATGCTGTGCAGAGTCTCTTTGTCGGCAGCGTGGGTAGCCTGACCAAAGACCCTCAGAAGATGGGCGTCCGGGTAGGCATGATCTTTACAATCATCAGCTTTGCCTGTCTTACTGGTCCGCCTATTGCTGGTGCCCTGATTGACCTTGATAATGGAAATTTTCTCTATGCCCAAATATTTGGGATTACTTCGGTAGTCTGCGGCTCTGCTGTGCTTCTCGCTGCTGCTATTGCAAGTAAGAGGTAGAAAGAGGACTTGAATTTCATAAAGTGTCAGTCATAGTAGATCATCTTTGACTAGAAGGATTTCATGTGTTGGACGTCACATTAATATGCAAAAGATCTTTTATGGCGCTTAAGTGTAAAAATAATTCGTACATAGAAATAGGTGTTTCAAGAGAATGATGAAAGTCATATATATGTACTAATTAAGCGTCTAAACCTCGGTTACTTGCGGCTATTAATGAGGAAGAAGATTGTATCTCAAACCGCAAATACCCCCAATGCATGAAAACATATTGAAGTCAGATTATAATACAGCAGCACAAGTTTACAGTTCTATGCGTTCTTTGAAATAGCGCTCCGTATTGTTCTCTTAGACGTAAGAAACCTCGATAAATCTTTTCGCTTGTCCTCAGGATCAATACATGTCAACTTTACCAATCAATAAGGCATAATAAGGCATATTATAAGGTTGATGCAACGGTCATAATATATACCCTTGTCATATTTGAACATGCTAAACCATCTAAATACGTAATACGCAAAAGCCTTGATTACGATGCAACTAACCTAATGTAAAGCTTTACACTAGAACCACCCTACAACGTATGCCATGCGCGTAGCCAGGATTTCCAACTAACGTACGGCGTATTGTTTATTACTAGTATTTCCTTTCCTATCTCAATAGCACTAGCTATTTCCTCCACTTGAATCCTTGTCAAGGGATTCTGCGGAGCTGCTTGAATCAAACTCTCGGGCCGTAGCGAAAAGGGAATTCTCGACAGAGGACAAGGCCCATAAACTCTACCATATATCCTGATGTTTGCAACCTTCAAAAGCTCCCGTAAGTCAAGATTCATGTTTTTAAAGCATCATCTTCTCTCAGTCCTATCCTGTGTTGTAGATCGTCTAACTAGTTAGTCAGTTTAATACATGCAATTAGGCTTTTAGCCGGATATAGCCCTGGTTTTGGCGATTGGCCGATCTCGGGTAACAAACTCGCTGCATTCATTCCATCAATCACACTACAAGATAAGCGTGAGGGGAAAACGCGCCGTGATAACAGAGACAATCTGCTAGATCGGCGGTTGGACTAGCTCATATATACTTGTTGTGCACCTGTATTCGATGAATCGCCAGAATGATCGCTCATCCAGCGAGACTGAGCCGTTGCTGCGTCGCATCACTGACGGCGACATGACTTCTCCAATGCCGGAAGCGTCTCCTGTTGAGGCGGGCGCCGACGCTGCAATTGCACGCCGCGTGGTGAAGAAGATTGACCGAGTTATTATCCCTCTGTTGTTTGTCACTTACATGCTCAACTTTATGGATAAGGTCATCTTGTCGAGTGCTGCTGTGTTTGGCTTGCGCGAAGATACCGTAAGAAACTTGACACAACCCCCAAGGGCAATAGCCGCGTGTAAACGAGAATCTGTTGGCTCACTTATATACAGCACCTTGTAGGGCAGCAATACAGCTGGGTCAGCAGTATCTTCTACTTTGGCTATCTCATATGGGAGTATCCAACCACGGTGCTCATCGCCCGCCTGCCCACTGCCAAGTATCTCACCTTCAACACTCTTGTATGGGGCGCTGTCGTGGCGTTGACAGCAGCATGCACCAACTTTGGGGGCCTCATGGCCGTGAGATTCCTCTTGGGCATGGCAGAAGCGACCATAACCCCGGCCTTTATGTTTCTCACGTCGACGTGGTACACTCGAGACGAGATGCCGACGCGAGTAGGCATCTGGTTTGCGGGCAACTCCATCGGCGGCATCATTTCCAGTCTCATTGCCTTTGGGCTTGGACACGTCCATGACAACGTGCATCCTTGGCGATGGATGTATATCCTTCTCGGGGTTTTGACGTTCCTCTGGAGTATCCCAATGTTTTTCCTCCTCCCGGACAGCATCTCCAAGGCCAAGTTCCTCACGCCTGAAGAACGGGAGATTGCAGCAAACCGCACGATTGTTGCAGGCACGGGAACTACGGAAAATACGCGCTGGAGATGGGATCAGCTAGTGGAATGTCTGATTGACCCAAAGACCTGGCTCATTTTTCTCATTGAGCTTGTTGGCCAAATGCCTAATAGCGGCACGCAAAGCTTTTCCAACATCATCATTGCTTCCTTCAACTTCACCTCCTTACAGTCGACGCTCATCAACATCCCTTACTCTGTTCTTTCTGCAAGCATCATCGCAGGCACTGGATGGCTTGCTGGCCGCTACCGGACTATGAACTGCATACTCATCGTTCTTGTCCTTGTACCATGTGTCGTTGGTTCTGCAGTCATCTACCGCCGCGAATCAGTACCCCACGGCGTTCAATTGTTTGCATATTTCCTGCTATCCCCCGGTCCTGCCGCGATGCCTCTCACCATGGCTCTCGTGCAGTCCAATTACCGTGGCGTCACGAAGAAGATGACTGTGACGGCCTTGCTGTTCCTGGCATATTGTGCTGGTAATATCGCTGGCCCTCAGTTCTTCCGCACGTCTGAAGCGCCAACCTATCAGACGGCTTTCAAGACAATCATGATTTGCTACTGCCTCGTCATATTTCTGGCTGTTGTTTTGAGGTTTTATCTGCAGTGGGTGAATGCGCAGCGCTCAAAGGAAGAGGGCTTTGTTGGGAATGCGGGAGCAGCTGGTGTAGTTGCTGCAGGAAAAGTATCCGATATTGTGGATGGGAAAGATGTTGCGGAAACAGTTACGGGTATTCAGCTAAGACCAGAAGACTATGAAGATGTGACGGACTGGAAAACGGTGGGATTTAGATATCGATTGTAAGCAGTCTACTGCTCATCTGCACGATTTTGTTCATAATACTGGAATTATCTCTGCACCGTACAGCTGATAGTCTAACAGCACAGTAAATGGTTCAGGTTCATGTCCAACTATATGCCGTCCCAAATAACCGCATCCATTTACTCCCAGTGCGCTTTCAAGCACGTGTCTTGATGGACAGCCGTTTATTTGGTCCCTGATGGTTCAGCCGCTTCGCTGTAGTCAATAAGAGGCTCCCCACCAGCAACAATGTTATGAAAGTGACCTAAAGTAACTGTTGCCACTTCTTTGCTCTTGTCGAGAAAGTTGTCTTCATCCGGAGCAATAACGTTCAAGTAGTACGGATCATTGAAAGCGTTGAAGAAGTGCTCCAAGCTCGGAATTTCCCATATCACAGCGCCATCAAAGTCCATGACTGCGAGGGGAAGCGGCGTCGCGGTCAATGGCTGGCGTAGAGCGCTAGATGTGTGAATCTAGTAACACAATATAGTCAATTAGTGGTTAAAGTATAGAGAAACAGTCGGAGAAGGGCTATTTTTACCTGTGTGTATCCGATTATGCCATGCTTCTTGGACCAATACGCAATCTTGGGAGCGTGGACATTCCTCCAGTAGTCATAAAACTGTTCCTCGGTGAGATCAGGCCGGCGTCTGATGAAACAGATTTTGTATAACGAAGAGCCCATAATGAGGAAAAGTAACGCGAGTGGTAGGATATTGATCCCAGATTTTTTGACAAGATGTTTAACACCAGAAATTGTATGGAGTCACCATGACTGTCTTGACACGGCACTCGTTGCTGTCGATATATATAGTCAGCTATTACCTAGTCTCCAAAACTACAAAGCACGCACTCGCCCGTGCTCCGGCCGAACATTCAGCTTATTCGAGTAGGCTAATTAATTTTTTACATGAATTACAATAGGAGACAAGACTTGAAGGCTGCTGAATGGTTGAGTATCTAAGCCAAGTGTGGAGTACTTCAACCTCTTCCGCCGAGCTCGGCCGAATGAATTAACATATGAGATACAGCAGCATAAAAACATGATGAGGTCAACAAGAAGGAGAAATATCTCGTAACCTCAATCAAGGCACTGATCAAGGAGTTTTACTTGCCATCATACCAATTATCCAACATGAGCGAAATAAAAAAGGTTATAGTAGTTGGGGTACGTCGATTCCCATCACAAAACATCAATCCGCTGCTACACACATTCTAATTGCGAATAGGCTGGGGGCTACCTGAACCCCGTTGTAATCTCGTCTTTGCAGTCGCACGGATTTGCTGTTTCTGTTCTGGTCAGGGACGCTTCGAACGTTGTGCCTCCCGGCGGAACTACGGTTTATCGTACCGATTATTCGGACTCTTCTATTTTGCTTGCGTTCAAGGGTCAAGATGCTGTCGTCAATACAATTACAATGCCGGATTTTGAAGAGCAGAAGAAAATGATTGACATTGCCGTTTTGGCTGGGGTGAAGCGATTCATACCGGCCGAGTTTGGCATCGATACCTCCAAGGAGGAAACGGTCGAGATTATGACTTTTTTGAAGATGAAGCCTCGGATCATACAGTATCTCCAATCTATCCAAGACAAGATAACTTGGACGGGGATTATAACCGGACCTTTTTTCGACTGGTACGCAATCCGCCGTCCTGTACATTTATTTTCGTTGGACGCATTTCCTATCGAGCTCTTCAAGTAGAGTTATGCTGACACCAGATTTTCCAACAGGAGCCTACGGCAAGGATTCTTCTCATTCAATGTCCGAACCCGAACAGCTTATATCCACCAGCCTGGGCACCATACTCACCGTCTCAGTTGGTCGAATTTGGCAAATGTCGCAGAGGCTGTGTCGCATGTCCTCTTCTCCAGCAACTTTCCGATCGTGGATAACCGATACGTGCATGTAAGATCATTCAATGCAAGCCAAGATGAAATTCTGGAGTCGCTTATATCGGCCACGAGAAGACTGGATATCGCAAGAGGCCAGGACCACACGGAGTGGAAGATTATTGATGTTGACCTGGAAGAGAAAGTCTCGGAGGCGCGGAATAAATTGGCCCAAGGCGACACTAGCAGCCTGGGCTATATTCTTAGCAAAGCCATCTATCGTACTGGCGGCAATTACGATGTGGAGGGCGTCGTGATGAACGAAAAGCTAGGGATGAAGCTGGAAGAAAGCCTGGATGCCACTGTCCAACGAGAAGTGGCGAGGCTTTTATCTTGACTAGAGTACTCATCAGGGGCAAATTAGGCTCCTGTTCTTTATTTCACTGGCCTTTGTGGGCTAATTTAAGCCTATACGGCTGTAATTTTTATTAAAATCTGCTGAGGGTTTCGGGCATTCGTTCGATATGTTGGGCTAGGGGCAAATACTTTGATGTGCCTGTAGCCAAGTGTCGGAGTAATAATAAGTGGGAAAAGGCTCCGAACACAAATGATTACCTGCAGTGTAATTGCACTAAAAGATTTGCTAATCGATTTATTGGATAGTAAACATGGAATTCTCTTTCACGGAAAATGCCCAATGCTAAGCGGTCTTTGGTCTTCCAAGGTGGCGTGGACGCCTTTTGGTCACTTATCACATGTACACTTGTATATAGAATTTAAGCGTGTTTCCATGGCAATGTTTGTTATGGCGTATTCGACAGAGGCCCTTTGCTATTGCCCATTGCCATGGCTTCTTCGCCTCTTGTAAAACACTTGGCAAAGTGGAATAATCACATACTGGATAAAACGTCTTTTTATAGAGATGTAGCTCGGATATTTAGTCATGTTTCCATCCAGAGCTGCTTAAATAGTCCCTAGGCTGGGGAAACGGTTATTACCAGAACCGGGAAAAGCTGCTTGAGTAGTTTGCCCAGAATCCTTCATCCCTGTATATTAGGCCACCCACGGGCGACATCCGCGATGGGGAGGGATGTAGAGCATTACATACAAGTATTACAATTGAACCGCCTGTCTTTTTTACTTGCTACTGGCTCAATCCATATTGCTACTGGCAGCATTGCTCTCGGACGTGTATGTGCGTTCATCGCCACGTTCGCTAAAAACATGTACAGTAGACTGGAATCATTCATGTCCCTGGTACGAGTGCCCAAAGGTTGGCCCAAAAAACCCGGCCATTGTTCACCTGACTACGGGGTACATGTAAGAGATCATCGGCCGCGCTGGCGACCAGGTCGTCGGGACGCCCATCGCGATGTCATGTAAGCCTTAAAGCATCGTAGCTCGAACAACTTGAGCGAGAAGCCGGCCGTCGCTAGCAACACCCCCTCCGGCAGGCCAATCATACGCTCGGAGCTGACGCCTCCAGAACCGTCTGCTTGCATTAGCAAGGGTGCCGTAGCCCGCTCAACACCGCCAAGCTAGCTGGTCGGTCCACTTTCGGCTGCCTTTTCCACTGGTTTCGGGGTTTGATACGACTCAAAGGGCTCGTTGTTGGGAGTTGTGGGAAGTGGGAAGGTTCCTGCGCCCTGGCGGTGCTGTAGGCGAACTTGTCGACGTGCTGTGGACGTTGAAATGTTGACAGACCAGCCGGGCAGCCCCGCCGAGCACCAGGCCAATGGGCAGCATCCAGCAGTGTTTCTCCCGTCGAATGATTAGTTCTCGAGGCATGGCGCACTTGGATGGTTTCCCGATGTGCTACTGCAGATGCTAGTGAGGGGTTAGTGTATCATAAATCACCAACTCTGTTGAGTGTTGGCTGTTCCTGATAACTAATAAGTACATGTAATCGGGCTGAGTGCTAAGCACCAGCAGAACTGGGAGATTTTCCATTCATTCGCGCCCACGGCCGTTGATCGTTTCCACCAGCGCTCGAGACACTCCAGAACCAACCTCGAGACATCTGCAGCATGGTTCCAGCGTCCGTCCAGCATCGCCCGGGCGATTCACTCTCGCACCTGAAGCTCCGAAAGATCCGCAAAGGCACGCGAAGCTGCTGGGAATGTAGGTTTTTGAGACGGCCAGCATAGTCCTGCAATCAGCTTCTCCCGGCTGTTGCCATCCAGTTGTTAATCATGGTGGCTTTCTAGGCAAACGTCGCAAGATCAGGTGCACTTTCTCCAGCGGAAACTCGGCCACATGCGTGTGGTGTCTTGCACACGATTCAGCCTGTGTCAGCCAGCAATACCAAGATGACGGCAGCGATCATTCGCGCTCTCCAAACATGGAGGAGCGGATGCTTCGTGTAGAGAGTTTGCTAGAACGAGTTCTTGAGAAGCTGGAGACTGGAACTCGGCATACACAGACCACGGAGCCCTCGGAACACGCGACGACTACCGAGGATAGCACCGGAATCGATGTAATTAACACGGCCTCGATATCAGCGCCCTCTTCGACATCCAACGTGGTCTCTGTCTTTCGCAACGCTTCTGTAGGCTACTTCTTTTTTTTTTTTTTTTGGTCGATCCTAGCATGGAACATTTGCTGAATATTTCTCCCTCTTTCTTCTAGTTCATGTTGGAGATTGGTTGTGAAGGAATATCTCCCACAGACGCCTCAACTTTGACGCCAGATGCCAGTCGAGCGCTGGTGCCCGGCAGCACAGCAGCATGGCCGAAACTCAGCAGAGTATCTCATATGCTGTTGGAGCTTACACCGCCTCGTGCAGTCGTTGAGCTCATCGACAGCGAAAGTTCACCCTGGATCAGTCAACTCCTGCGGCCTCTACCGTCTCTTCGTCAATCTATCAGATTCTCGCTCCTCAGAATGCTGCCGATCGAACCAATGTCCGCCAGCCACCCGACAGTCATTGCAAGGGCTTTAATGGTCATTGTCATATGCCTACAACAGCTCCCAAAGAGTACAGATATGAACAAGTACAGATTACCAACTTCGCGAAACGACTTCATAGAACATCTTACGGCTACTATAATCTCCCTGGTGACGGCTGACGATGAGCTCATTGCCACAAACGAGGGGCTGGAATGCCTACTGCTCATATCCATCTACTTTGTCAACTCCGGTAGGCCGCGGCGGGCGTGGCTCAACAATCGAAGAGCTTTGGCAGTTGCGCAGCTTATGGATCTCCACAAGACGTCTGTGCAGGATGCCCAGGAAGAAGGCAGCATAGCGGGGATCTGGCCTCATCTTGTGCACCACGACCGCCATCTCTCCGAGGTCCTTGGATTCCCCTGCGGAGTTGTAGATTCATACGGGCCGTTTGTGTTGGACAACCTCACATTTATGCAGCAGTTGAGCGAAGGCCAGCAAGACATGCTTTACCAACGGCAGCTCGACCGGATCGCCGCCCACTTGGTCGAGAGAGATCAGCGCTCTCCAGCACTGGCAGTGCCCTTGATGGTGTCCATCGACAGTGCTCTTGGCAGTCTGGCAAAGGCCATGCCGTACTCGTGGTGGCACCCCTTTGACCGGGTCTCAGGCAGCCAAGCAGACGCAATGGGCATGCTCTACAGTCGATACAACGTTCAGCTATGGCACCATCACCTCGACATGTCCAATCACCTGCCGTTTATGCTCGATGTAACCGACGAGCGGCGGAGCGAGTACAGCAGAATCCAGTGCCTGAGGGCCGCACGCGAGCTCATCAAGGTCTATATCCCGCTGCGAACGACTTTTGGCATGTTCTCCTGCTGCATGACAAACTTCCAGGCATTCACAGCCGCAGTGGCCATCATCTTCAACATGTTTCTACAGTCATCATCGGCCGAGTTCGAAGTCCTGTCCGGCCAGAGGGCTGGAGACTGGGCTCTGATTGCAGCCATCATCGACGTCTTGGACGCGGCCATTGAACGATTCGACGACCGCGTGGCGTTGCAGGCGCGCGACGTCCTCAAGCTGCTTCAGGCCATCGAAAACGACCCCAGAAGCCTAAAGGGCGACCGGTTTCACTTTACAATCCCCTATTTCGGGGTCATCTCCATTGCTCGCAAAATGCCTGCCGGTGAGCCAAGCGATGTGACGGCAATGCAGAATGACGGTGCCAGTGGCAACCACATGACCGACCCTTCAGCCGCAGTCTTGAGCCTGGATGATTCGCCGTCGTTTATGACTACAATCGACTTTATGGGGCCCAATACCGCGGTTGACGTTGACGAGCTGATGAAGCAGTGGTTGGTTGACGAGATGTAGTCGGTCCCTGTCGGAACGGCAAATACCGTGGGGCGGCGTTTTCGGGAGAACAAGGATCCAGTTCCTGAATCATGAATGCGTTTTCCCGTCAGCAGACTAGTTTCGACCTTTTTTTTTTTTTTTCCTCCTGTTTTCTCGTTGGCAGTTTCCCGTCTAGGATAAAGGTGAAAGCTCGGCGTTTAAGGGAGTAGACGTAATATATAGGCAAAAGCGGCGACTGCAACACGGCACTAGTATATAATAAACCGATACCCTCCCAGAAGGAATTGAGTCCAAGGATCATTTAAGTTCTTATAGTATGTTTACTGCATGCGCAGTCCCCAGTTCGTGCTAGATCTGGCTATCGCTTCCCCGAGGCGGAAATAAGCTCTGTAAGACGCGTGAGAATCGGAAATCGGGATTAGATGCTAAACCAGAGAGCTTATATTGAGCACATTACTACATGTAGGTAGCATCACGACTTCTTCTGGCATAGACAGGGATTTGTAAGCTGCTCGGATCTAGCCGAGGTAAGCAGCGCACATGTCCACAGTCTTGGGGAATGAAGGAGACTGCAACTGATTGCGACGACGAGCAGAGCTATAATTGCGTATTCAACATCCGGAGTAGCAGGATTATACGCAGAGAAAAAAAACATCCAATGTGTAAACAGCGAATTTGCATCTGGTAGAAATTTGTGGGGTTAATGAGAGCACAACACACGTGTAGACAAAAGCCGATTGCATAACTTGCACATGGTTATTATTTCGAGAGTATTTCCTTCAAGACAACGATGGCTTACGTCTGGAAACAAATAGTCCTACTAGTCAATGGGTTAAGATCTGCAAGTTTAACACAGTATATAACGTCTATACCATAGCAATAGGGCGATACACGTATTACCTTGCTCCCTTTTCGCTCTAGTATACCTCCAAAGTCGTATTTCTATACCTCTAGCTTACTCTATAGTCTTACTCATACTTGATAAGCCTATTCATTCTTACGTTTAATAGAGAAACCCCTCGTAAGCATGCAGATGCGTGCTACTCATAAGACAGCTTGACATTAGCTGAATGACGAATGACCGAGACGGAGGTAGCAGTCTGAAGTCATATACTGAAATTTCCCTTGTTATTCCCCGACCTTTCCCGAGCTTACTTGTATACCGTTATTCCGTGCTCCATAGCCTTCTGTTTTTTTCCATTTCTACAAGTAAGTAGGTACTACTGTCTTCTTTAGGAACATTATGCAGCATGAATTGTTGCATCTATGATTGCTTTGAGCAAAAATGATCAGTCACCACACATTTCCGTCTTGATGGGTGTATTTTCAACGGCAAACGATGAGCGTCACTCGAGAAAGCCATTTCTTCACATCACTATATTCACCCCATCCTTGCGATGGGAAGCTAATCGCATTTGGAATACACTATGCTCGTACAACATAAATGGCTAGTGCAGCACTGACGTATGACTTGATCTTCCTATAGTAGAAAATTATAGGCTAAACGATCATCGCGGCACCTATTTATATACGAAATGCATAGGAGGGTTGAGACGTCACCTATGGTATGTCACTCTATCAGTCAGGAACCCTGATCCTTGAAGATAGTGTCCATCTATCGCTGCTGTCGCACATTCGAAGAGATAAGATGGCTCACGAGACATGCAGTGTGCCGATGGGGTGTGAGCCAAGCTGAAGGAATCCCATGTGGGTGGCGTGTCTGTAACAGTTCCTGGCTATTTGGCTGACATATCGGACGCAGTCCTTCCGCACCAAAATTCGACACCCGTTATACTTGATACTTATAAACCACTCCAAATGGTATTCGCATATCCCCTCACACACCACCTGAACGCACAAAGGCTATTGGTAGATACTATCTGGGTCAACGTCACTATAGGGCTGAAAATCTTCCCCAGATCGACCGGGGCTATCCTGCCTCGCGGGATTTGGAATCCTCCCGGAGAGAGGTGCATGCTCTGCTTTCCACGGGAAGCCTAACGTCAAGACTTCAAGTTAGTAATGCTCTTTGTAACTGCGATGTCAAGTGTAAGAACCAAGAGCCTGATGCAAAGGCGCAGCAAATGAACTAACACACCAAGTAACCATGACTACGATCCTACAGCAAGTAGATATGTATCTCCTGCATCGATAGCGCTGTATAAATAAAGGCATAAACCCTACTTAAGTATATGTTTCATACGCAGTGTAATGAACGGAATCGGTAAGCTTATTTTCGGAACATTCCATGATTCCACAGCTGGAATAAAGAGGGTTCGTTCTTGCTAGCCTTCTGTAGCCCTATCGCTTCCCTCGGCAACTATCCAAACTAAGAAAAGGGGATCCACGATTGAACGCAACGGAAGCGGGCGCAGCCACATAGTGATGGGCACAATCTCGCTAGACACATGATAGATTGGGTCCTCGCATGATGTCAGAGCCGCAATCGTGTCGAGATAGCTTCACCCGCCAACTAACAGTTTAGTATTGCTCGTAAAGTGAAAAAGGAGACAACCAGAGCTGTTGCTGGCTGACATAGGATCCGCCAACACAACAAGTCTTCTATAGTCTCTTCCCCTCAATCTTTTTTTTAGTATGCTAAAGAAGCCAAATGCCCAAGACCATGGATCACCCTGGAAAGACAGGACCCGCATCAGCTACGAGATTTTTCCGCGTTTCGAATCGTCAACAGAGTGCCGCGCCTTCAGTCGTGCGAGGCAACTTATGTCTTATTATGGCTGCTACAGCGACCAAGAATCAGCCCAGCATTCAAGCTGATTTTGTCGTGCCCCCTATTTTCAGAAATACTACAACAAACGTATCACTGATATTAAAATACATCTTGATTATCTCATCACGACCTTGGAGGCTCCCCTAGTGCCCCACGCCACGGTAGTATTAGTCTCAGCCTCAAGCTCGGGCCCGTGTCAGCATTTAACAAGGAGTAGTAATTCGATCTCAGCTCTACAACATGCTCCGTCCTCGACCTTGGCTCAGATATATTCGGTCAAGCCGCCGAGGACCGCCGGCTCGCCCCTGTATCATAATCTTAGCAGTGCTTACTAGCTTCTTGGTGTTCCCTAAGAATAGCTGCTCAAAGTGGACTGCTCGCTGCCGATCGGTGTGAAACGCAGTGGGGGAAGAGTAGCGAGTTTCTGCCTTTGAACCAATGAATCCGAACCATCTTTGATGAACAGGACCACTTGGGTAAAAGGCCACAGTAAGACGGCAGTGCCCCCCGTTCCATCACGGACGTGACCAATTTCCACCATTGCGAGCACAGCTGGTCTCGGGCGAGCCTTGCCTAGTTGTTAGAGATCAGCGGAGAGGTCCTGAAATGATCTGCGTCGATGTGCTTCTTGACGGGCTGGTATAGGCAGGACACAATGGACAGCCCGCAAAAGCGAAAGGCCCCGGGCCGATGGGCATCAAGGCCCGGTCAGAGGAGTAATCGCAGCAGCGAGACAAGCGAGATTCTTTATATAGTTTTCGATGACTTCCGGGGCGCGTCGCTCATGGTTTTGATCACGCGGTAGCTTGTGGGTGTAGCCAGCCACCAGGATACTGCTTCTCTTATTACGAGCCTCGTCTCGTTGTTCATTCCTTTTACACTGCCTTTTTGGTTCCAGCACTCTCGCTTTAGTCTCTCCTTTGATACGCCATGAAGTCTCTCACCGCTGTGGTGGCTTTCCTGGGCGCCGTGACAGCCTCGCCAGCACTTGTCCGCCATCATGGCCGCTCTGCTCTCCAGCCTCGAGCAAACAGCTCCTTCTGGTATGCTGCCATGGACCACACCGGCCAATTCAAGGGCTCCGCTCCCTATGTAGATGCTTCCTACAACGTGTTTGTTGCCGTCAGCCCTGGTGACGCCGGCTCTCTTCAGAATGCCATCGACTCAGCTGGTAGCGGCAACCGACAGAATGAGTGGCTAGCATCGCAGCCTCGTGTTGTGTATATCCCATCGGGAACATACGAGCTCTCAAGCACCCTCAACATGCGTACCGATACCATCCTGTTCGGTGACGCCACCAACCCTCCCGTTATCAAGGCCGCGGCAGGATTCAGCGACAATTACCTCGTCAACGGCCAGGATCCCTCTACGGGCGATGCCGGCGAACTTTCCTTTGCTGTTGGACTGAAGAATGTTGTTTTGGACACCACTGCTGTTGATGGAAGCTCCAGCATCTCTGCTCTCTACTGGGGTGTTGCTCAGGCTTGTCAGCTGCAAAACGTCAAGATCACGCTTGCGCCCTCGGTCAACGGCAAGGGCCACACTGGAGTCCAGCTGGGCCGTGGATCTACTCTTGCACTGGCCGATATCCGCATTGAGAATGGCCAGACGGGTATCTGGCACAACGGCCACCAACAGGCCCTCTACAAGAGCATCTACTTTTACAAGAACACCGTCGGCATGCTCATCAGCGGCGGCAACACCATTAGTCTGTTGAACCCTACCTTTGACAGCGTTGGCACTGGCGTTTCCAACACCGGCGGCAGCCCCTTTATCGGAATCGTCGATGCCACGTCCATCAACTCGGGCGTCACTTTCACAACCAGCGTCTATCCTTCCATTGTCATTGACAACTTGACCAAGGACACCGACTCTGACGTTGCCGTGATCCGCGGCACAACAACTGTCGGCGCCTCGAAGAACGTCGTCAACTACAGCTACGGAAACACTGTTGGGGCGAACCCCGTCTACGGCGGTGTCAACGGCAACACGACTCGCCCCAGCGGCGTTGCCCCTGGTGGCCGTATCCCAGCCGTCGCCGTGCCCAACTACGCAAACAACCATGTTACTGACTTTGTCAACGTCAAGGACCCCAGCCAGAATGGCGGCCAGACCGTCAAGGGCGATGGCAGCACCGACGACTCTGCTGCCCTCAACAAAGTCCTCCAGTTCGCCGCCACCAACAACAAGATTGCCTACTTCCCCTTTGGCGACTACCGTGTTGAGTCTACGCTCCTGGTCCCCGTCGGCTCCCAGCTGGTCGGAGAGGCCTGGGCAACGATTTCCGGCGGCGGTGACTTCTTCAAGGACGCATCCAGCCCCAAGCCCGTTGTCCAAGTCGGCAACGAAGGCGACGTCGGCGTGGCCCAGATCCAGGACTTCCGCTTCACCGTCTCCGACGTGCTGCCCGGCGCCATCATTGTGCAGTTCAACGCCGCCGGCTCCAAGCCCGGCGACGTGGCGCTCTTCAACTCCCTCGTCACCGTCGGCGGAACCCACGGCGCCGATGCGCTGACCAACGCCTGCACCGACGCCAGCAACGAGTGCCAGGCCGCCTTTATCGGCCTGCACTTCACCGAGAGCTCGTCCGCCTACGTGGAGAACACCTGGAACTGGGTTGCCGACCACATCACCGAGGGCTTCAGCGGCGGATCCAACATTGCCGCAAAGGGCGGCGCCCTGGTCGAGTCCACCAAGGGCACCTGGCTCAACGGCCTGGGCAGCGAGCACTGGTGGCTGTACCAGCTCAACCTCAAGTCTGCCAGCAACGTCGCCGTGACTCTGCTGCAGAGCGAGACCAACTACGACCAGGGCGACAACACCAAGCAGGTCCCTCCTGCGCCCTGGACCGCCGATGTCCAGGGCTGGGGCGACCCGGACTTCTCCTGGTGCGACAGCACTGCCCGCTGCCACATGGGCCTCGCCAACTATGTCAACGGCGGCTCTGACATTTACTACTACGGCTCTGCCTCGTGGGCCTTTTTCAGTGGTCCCGGATACCAGGGCTGCGCTGGTTCCTATCAGTGCCAAGGTGCGTTTATAACGAAGACAATTTCCAAGTTGCAATTCACTGACATTAAGCAGACTACATGCACTTCATCTCGGCGACGCCTACGAACCTCCAGATGTACGGCATGTGCTCCAAGGACACCTCCGTTGCTCTCCGCCTGGGTGACGGCACCAAGATCAATGCCCAGCCTGACTTTACCGGAGGCTGGAGCCCTGGTGCAGACATTGGTCGCTACACCTCTTAGATGGTTGGAGAGTGAGAGCATTTGCTTCTGAATAGTAAATGTAATGTGCATATATATTGCGTGGTCTTTGCATATAATTTGTGATTCTTTGTCTATATAGAACGTTTCCCTGATGGAAGAGAAGAGATGTACTTTCAGATTTGTAATTGCGTCAAAATAAAAAGAAATTTGAGGCTTTCAAGGTACAAGTCCTGCTTACTGTATCTCGTCAAGTTTTGGTACAAGTCAGATCGTAGATGCAAACGTATAATGCGCTTTTGCCCGGAACCTAACAAAGTCAAAATCTTTTATTATAACATAATGCCTCTTCCGGTACCATGTTCATATCAGCTGTTGAATTTAGCTAAGCTACTCTGTTTGAAGGTTGGTTGAGATTCTTCCATCCTTGCGGTTGCCAATCCCGAGACACGAATGACGTAGACACGGCTAGCAGATAGATGTATCCAAACTGCAAGTACACTGAAATAATCGCTGTAGATGTGGATGAACCGTGTCTAAAATGGACTATTGACTAAATCCTCCATGTCGTCTCGTGTCATTAAGAGTACATGTACTTGTAGCTCATTCGTGTTGACGCATTAGATGGCAACACTCAAGTATCCCCCACTTTCAATTACAGGCACCTCACGCAAATAAAAGTCAAAAACACCAAGACATAACCGAAGAGCAGACTTATGAAAATTCGAGACAAGAATATCAGCTGGCTAGCCATTACTCGCAACACCGAGCCTCTACGCACGCCACTTCCTCTTGAGCTCGTCTAGCTCTGTGTAGCTAGCGCCCGGCGCAAATGATGCAACATCAAAAGTCTCGAGAACTGAACACATCTCATGACTGCGACTGCTGACAGACACGCCCTAAGTTTGGCACGTGAATTTGTCAGCGGGTGCATCCCGAATAGTGAAGCCAGATAAGTGATGCGTGCGAACCGTTTTAATAAATGAGTTGGAGTTTCTTCCTTTTTTACGCAACTTTCTGCGCTCAACGAGATAGACAGTAAACTAACGAGCGCCGTCTTCGGCTCCTACGGAAAACGTGTTAAACAGCCATCATGGATCAAACAACAGGAATCATTGAGCGAGAGTTCCCCAACGCCGTCATATACAATCTCTCGCAGCCAGATCAAGTCACAGTCACACTCCCCCCAAAATCAACCTGGTCAAGCGGCCTCCATTGGCACGAAACGCACACGGAATACCTCAAAGTGGTCAAAGGCAGCATCAAAGTGCGCCTGGGCGACACGGAGCAAATCCTCACAGCCTCTCCAGACAACCAGCCAGAACTGCGAGTCGAGCGATATGCCTGGCACGAATGGCAGCGCGCAGAGCCAGAGGGCGAGGAGGTCGTCGTCGTGGAGAGGACAGACCCTGCGGATGGCGAAAAGGCAATCTTCTTCTGGAATCTCAATGGAGTCATTTTGAACGCTGGGAGGGTGCTCAGCACAAACGTGCCTGGATTTTCCTTCTTTCCCGCGTCAATAAAGGACTTGTTCATCGACTTTTGGATCAAGCTCAATTTGTTCATCATCTTTCACTCGCTGGACAATATCCCTGTGGTTTTGAGCACGTCGAATTATTGGGGTGCAAAGAGATTGGGTGCAAAGAGTGGCTTGTCGGCAGACTGGTTCGTGTCTCACTTGCTGCTGCTGCTCGCGTCTTGGATCGGGCGCCTTTTCGGACTGCAGGCTGTGAGGACAGAGTATACGCCTCCGCCAAACTATAAGCGTTGGCAGGAAGATCGTTTTGACAAGTTGAAGTAATGGTTTGGGCATCATGTTATAGGGAAAGGGCGGAGCGTTTGCACATATTGATACTTAATTTTAGCCTGAATTTGCTTAATAAAAATCAGATTCCTTTCGAGAGCAATGATTTGGTCTCAGACATGTCATATCGAGTCAAAGTTCTTAGATCATCTTGCCAAACGCCACCACGTTGGTATATGATTTAAGCTTATCGGCCCATGTTGATCTTGTGTGCTGAGTGGTGGCTTTGTTTGGTACCTGCGTCTCTCTGAAACAGAAGCATCTCGGATGCAACATGGTGTAGCTTTTGCTGATCTTTCTTTTTCTCACATCACGATTTCAGACGGGACCTGGCTATGCTTCTCTTTGCAAGTATATAGGCGCCAATGCCCGCTCCAAGTCGCGCTCCCACCAAATCGTCCCATCCTTCACTGCGTTTTGCGATTATTAATTCGCCGGCTTGCTTTCTCCTCTTTTCAAATTCCTGCTTTTCAAGTGCTTCATGACACATAGACGTCGTATGCAGCATGCCGTGTCGTAATCGCCATCGGAAAAGCAGCAATATGGAGCTGCAGCGTTGCACTCGGATGTAGCTCCAACGCTCTCCCCGCACTTTTACTTTTCTTGATCCTCGGTCGAACAGGTTCCGTAAAAGTGCCCAGCATCATACCATCAGGATCATTTTGTCGATTGATTCACCATCATCTGATTAGAAGATCAATTGCCCAAAGATTTCAACCACAGAGGCATCGGCCTTCAGTATTCCCGATCTAATCCCCAGTGAGAGCACATCGTTCTGATCTAGCTTCACAAGGGAACTGGTGCTTTCCGCAATGGGGCCTCTGCTTGGATGTCATCGCCATTGGTGACACCAGAATCGTGGGGAAGCATCTGCCGGCGATTACCGGTTGTGGCGGCATTCGCAGTCCAGGGGTCAGGCCATGGTTTCTCGTCGAATGAAGTCATTCACACATACAGTCCGGCCTCGCTGCTCGGTTTGCAACTTGCAGCGTTGGATCGACGCGACTAGGGCTCCATTCGACATGATGCAGAAAGCGCGTTGTGCAACAATGGCCGAGCATTCTTCCGGACCCCTCATTGATGTCTCACTCCGGGCAGGTATGATTGAGGATTTCTGGGGATATAAAAGCTGCAAGGGGCGGCAGTTGAAGGGGAATGGCTCTGTCTCTACTTTGGCAGCTCAGTAGAACCTGCTTGGCGGTGTCAGAGTATAATCCACAGCCTCTGCGCTTTTTGCGTGTGGCCACCATTGAGAGAATTAGGAATACATTTTGTAGCCTCATATTGTAGTGATGGGGTTTACGAGGCCTCTTTTCGCCGCGCTCGGCATCTTTGCCAGTGCTGCGGTGGCAACTACCGAAAGCTCCAACGCGGCCGCTATTCACGATCTGGGCCTTTTGAAATGGACCGTAACAAATGAATACGGCAACATCACTGTTCCTGGCAAATATCCTTCACAAGCTCACCTAGATCTCCACGCAGCTGGTGTGATTGGTAAGTCCAGACACAGAAGCAAATGCTACTCTTCAACATGCTAACCAATAAAGTGCAGATGAACCGTGAGGAATCCCCTCTTTGACGGCCATCGCCAGATTGGTTGAATAGACAAGACTGATGTAGTGACTGATAGAAACTCTGGCCTAAATGACTTTGACTTGCGATGGATCGCGGCCCAAAACTGGACTTATACCAGCAAGCCCATTGGCGGACTGTAGGTTGCTCATCTCGTGTGTAAACCTGACAACTAACAATGACCCAAGGAGCAGAAAATCGAACACTGCTACGTGGCTAGTATTTGACGGCCTGGACACATTCGCAACCGTCAAATTCTGTGACCACATTGTTGGAACGCCAGATAACCAGTTCCGACAATGGTTCTACGACGTCTCTTCCGTGTTTGCGAGCTGCAAGGGCGATCCCGTTCTGAGCATTAATTTTGGGAGCGTGCCTCGCATCATCAATGCCATTAATGCGAGCAGCGAAGTGCAGCGTGAGTGACGCATCTTGCTTCTTGTTTTATAAACACGGTTTAACGTGTCATCAGATTGGCCGGCTTCGGTGGTTTATCCCTTCGAGTATCCCAATCGCCAATGGGTTCGCAAAGAACAAAACGACTTTGGCTGGGACTGGGGCCCAGCCTTCTCTCCCGTAGGACCTTGGCTGCCTGGACGCATTGTCCAGCTCAGCAAGGGCGGCGAGGTGTATTCTCTCAACACAGACATTGACATCTTTCGAAAGGGCCAGTTCAACAACTTTGCCCCCGATCAGTCCGCACCATGGGTGGTCAACGCAAGTCTCGACTTTGTGGGAACGCTGCCAAAGCATGCCTCCATGTCGGTCGTCATTACAGATGCAAAGGACAGCCGTTCAGTCTTGTACTCTGGCAGCTTGCAGGGCGTCACGCAGTCTGAGATGACCATTACCGGCTCTGTGACGATTGATGCCAGCAAGCCGAAGCTGTGGTGGCCTCGAGACATGGGCAACCAGCAGCTGTACAACATCACAGTCTCTGTCAGCAGCGCAGGGTCCAAGACGCCTCTTCTCGTCTCTCAACGGCGAGTTGGCTTCCGAACCATTTTATTCAGCTCGGGGAACGTCACAGAAGCGCAAGTTGCCAGCGGCATCACGCCAGGAAACAACTGGCACTTTGAGATCAACGGCCACGAGTTTTATGCCAAGGGAGCCAACTTGATTCCTCCAGACGCCTTTTGGCCAAGGGTTACCTCGGCTAGAATGGACCGCTTATTCGACTCTGTCGAGTCACAAAACTTCAACATGCTCCGTGTTTGGTCCTCTGGCGCATACTTGCCAGACTGGATCTACGACATCGCCGATGAGCGCGGGTTGCTGCTCTGGAGCGAGTTTCAATTCAGCGATACTCTGTACCCTGACAGTCCGGAATTCAAAGAGAATGTTATTGGCGAAGTTACGTACAACGTTCGCCGCTTGAACCATCACGCTTCTTTGGCATGCTGGATGGGCGGCAATGAATTTGAGAACCTCATGTTGCCAATAGCCCAGGGCGCTGATCCAGCAACTTACCCAAATGTTTTGGGACAGTATGAGGATCTTTTCATCGTGACGATATTCAATATTTTGGCTGCCAACAGCCACTCCATTTCATATAGCCCCTGCAGTGCAAACAATGGCTGGCTGGATATTGACCTAAGCCTGCCTGTTCCCATCGTTGAGAGATACTACAACACGACTTCTGGATACATCTATGGCGATACCGACTTTTACAACTATGACACGTCGGTGTCTTTTGATACTTCCGCTTACCCAGTCGGTCGTTTCGCCAATGAGTTTGGCTTCATCAGCATGCCTAGTATCCAGACCTGGCAGCAGGCTGTCGAGCCCCAGGATCTCCATTTCAACTCAACCACGGTCATTCTACGAAACCATCACTACCCCGCCGGTGGACTGACCCGAAACGTTCGCAACAGCACCTTGGGTCAAGTCGAGATGACTCTTGCTGTAGAGCGGTACTACCCAACGCCGGATAAAACGGATTCTGTCGCAAACTTCAGCGCCTGGTGCCACGCTACCCAGCTGTTCCAAGCCGACATGTACAAATCCGAGATTCAGTTTTACAGACGGGGTAGCGGCATGCCGGAGAGGCAGCTTGGCTCGTTGTATTGGCAGCTCAACGATATCTGGCAGGCCCCAACCTGGGCGGGCTTGGAGTATGACGGGCGATGGAAGGTGTTGCCGTATGTTGCTCGCCGGACTTACGATCATGTTATTGCGTCGGCTTTCTGGAACTACACTGCTAACCAGCTCGAAATCTGGGTTACATCGGATCTCTGGGAGTCTGCATCTGGTCAAGTATCTTTGTCCTGGGTTGATCTAAAGGGCAAAGCTATTGCAAACAACGCAGGCATGCCAAAATCGATCAAGTTTGAAGTCGGAGCCATCAACACTACGCAAATCATCTCGACCAACGTGGCGTCAGATCTCAAGATTCCAGACACCAGCAATGCTGTCCTGATCATTGAACTGACTGCCAATGGCAAACTCCCCAACTCAGCCGGCCATAAGACGACGACGTTTACTCATCACAACCACTTCCTCCCCGTCTGGCCAAACCAAGCCAAGGTATCAGATCCCAAGCTGAAGCTGTCGTATAACAAATCCAAGAAGACTTTCACTGTGGAATCCACGGCCGGTGTGTCCTTGTACACATGGCTGACGCATCCGGCTGGAGTCTTGGGATTCTTTGACGACAATGCGTTTGTTTTGGCACCTGGACAGAAGAAGGAGGTTGGGTTTACGCTCCAGGAAGATACTACTGGAGGGAAGTGGACTGAAAAGGTGACGGTGGAGAGTTTGTGGGATTTGACGACAAAATAGATGTAGTACAATTAGGAATAATAATAAACAGTGCTATACTCGCTCTCAATGTGCAATTTTAACGTTAGACATTGACTAAAGCTATAATCACACGTTATTTTATCAATTTGACATGTATCTCAACTAAACGACGTCGAATGAACGGGTACAGGTTCCAGAATCATAAGCCACCTTGACGGCTAATTGCAATATCATGAGTCACGGTAATCCAACACGCAAATCAGCACCTTTGCTAGCTGCGACTAGCATTAAGCGACGGATACGAATTACGACGAATTACGATTTAGTGGAGATGGCGATACAAGTTACGAATCAACGCGTGGCCTAGCACTTATACATATAAGCACAACCATGAGAAAGAGGACGCTCATGATCAAATGTTGGAAGCTTAGACTTGCTTTCTCATCTTCATAATATACAAATTTCTCTCTGACTTCAAGTGTCAGAATCGCTTCATTTATCAGAGGCTCACTATTGCAGCTACAAATTACCTTGGTTTCAAATACAAAACGGGACTCGCATACATCATGTCAACCCTATTCAGCCAGTTGGAGGACCTCATCCGCTCTGGGCATGAGGAATATGCCAGCGCTGCCTCTGTATTAGCCCAGTTGGGCACACCCTGCGCCTCAGTCGCCATCATGGAAGACGGTGCAATATCATCTCACTGCTTCTCGACCGGCAAAGATGACACAGAGACCATCTTCCAAGCCTGCAGCATCTCGAAGCCAACGTTTGCAGTTGCCTTGATGAAACTCGTCGACCAAGGTAAACTTACGCTCGATGGCCGCATTGGCGATTTATTGCCACAGGATGTTCTGGACATGTTAACCAGAGGTGCAACTTGTGCTCGGATATCTGCCATCAAAGGCATCACCATCTCGCAGCTTCTAAGCCATACCTCTGGGCTCTCTCAAGGCGGTTTCCCAGGCTACTCTGTTGCGGACGATGCTCGGATTCCAACAACACGCGAGGTATTAGCAGGCGCATATCCCGTCAATACCAAAGGCGTGCACTTGCAGGGCTTTCCGGGCCAATCGCTGTCCTACTCCGGTGGCGGATTCACAGTGCTCCAGTTCATCTTTGAGGCAATTACCAAAAAGGACTTTGCCGCGGCAATGCAAGACATTGTCCTTGGGCCTCTAGGCATGACACGGTCTTTTTACAATCAACTACCGCCTGGAGAGAAGAATTCGGCAAAGGCACATTATACAGGCTATACGCCCTGCGAAGACGCTCAGCGTGTCAACCCCGAACAAGCAGCAGCAAGTTTATGGACTACGCCCAGTGATCTCCTGAAGCTTGTCAGAGCTGTACAACAATCTCTCCGGAGCTCTGACAATGGCGGTTTTCTTCGACAAGACACGGCAAAGGCGATGTTGACGGTCGTAGATCTAGATGTAGCTCACTCGTGGTTCATACCAGGAGATTCGCGAACAGTCTTTTCGCACGGAGGCAGCAACTGGCCAGGCTTCAGAACATATGTTGCAGGATACGCGAATCTTGCCGGCGGGAGCAAAGTCAAAGTGCCAAACAACTGCGGCATCTCCATCATGACCAATTCGGCAGAAGGCGATTTTGTGATATGGAAACTGCTGCAAGCCATACCGTATCTGAAGAAGTGGCCACAAATTCCTTTACCTATGGGCTATCCGGCGATTGTGCCACTAGGGGCTCCAAAAGAACAAGTTGATGGCGGGTGGAGGCGCTGGTTGGGCAATTGGACGTGCGGGAAGAACGGTTGGGGCATTCAGGCTGACGAGGCTGGTCGGCCAACTGTTCAGTATGGCGAGCTGCTTCCTTTCCCGTTGGTAGTGGCGGCGATGGCAGAAAAGGGTAGCGAAGAAGGGATGAACTTTGTGGTGGATGGTCTGGAGGTGTTGATACAGCTGCGGGGCGATGATACGATAGAGGTTGTGAATGGGAAGAGCGCAAAGATTATAAAGTTGGTTAGGGCTTGATTGTAGACGTCAATACAAGTCGATGTAAAAATGAAGATGGGCTCAATAAATGAGTGACTTGACTTTACGCCTTCAACTCATGAATGCTTGCATTCATACATACATGTAGCCCTTTCATAACGGGAGCCAAGAATCATCGGCTTACACAACATCTGCACACTTGAAAAGGCCCTTTGGCCACAGTTACCCACAGATCTCATCTGTACTCCCTTGCACGACCATCTCCATCTCCATAGGCAACGCGCTCAAGCCACAAACTCTCGATTCAGCCAAATCAAGGCCCAACCACCAACATGAAGGCTTCACCGACTTACAGCGCATCGCCAAGCCTTGTAGCGCTCTCCAAACGTCGGTTGACGTCAACGCCTCGTCTTGAAACGGCAATCGTCGCCCCGCCAAATCTCAGCTCCCTCAAGCAACACGAATTTCATTCTCAAAATCACAACATCCACCACCCACCTCTCTTTTCTTCCACTCCCTTCTTCGTATTCCATCACGACATCACAAATGTCTAAACAGCAACAATGCCCCCCCATCCGCAGGAGAAGCATCGCCTGGATTGCCCTAGTCGCCACCCTCATCCTCTTCTACTTGTACAACACCTCGACAATCTCTCCGTCTTATACAGACACACATCTGCATACAGCTCACCATGGTTCCTACTTCTGGAAAGCCCTCCCTACTCACTACCCTCCACAGTCAATCCGCCCATTACCAACCACCACTCCCGTGAAATATCCCGACATCCAGGCATCCTTCAGCGAAGAAACGCCAGAAGCGCAAACCACTCGCCAGCACCGCCAGCACGCCGTAAAAGACATCTTTTCAAAATGCTGGACATCCTACCGCAAATACGCCTGGAAGGCAGACGAGCTCGCGCCCGTGTCCGGCGGCAGCAAGAATCCCTTTGGCGGCTGGGCGGCCACGCTGGTCGACGCCCTCGACACCCTCTGGATCATGGACATGAGGCCCCAATTCGACGAGGCCGTCCAGGCTGCCATCACCATCGACTTCACCAAGACGGATCTCGCCCAAGTCAACGTCTTTGAGACCAACATCCGCTATCTGGGCGGCTTCATCTCCGCCTTTGACCTCAGCGGCGATGAGCGCCTCCTCCTCAAGGCCATCGAGGTCGGCGAGATGCTCTACAAGGCCTTTGACACGCCGAACCGCATGCCCATCACCAGGTGGGACATCCACGCCGCCATCAGGGGCAGCAGACAGACCGCTCCGCCGAAACTGCTCGTCGCCGAGATTGGCAGCCTGACGATGGAATTCACGCGGCTCTCCATCATTACGGGCAACGCAAAGTGGTTTGACGCCGTGCAGCGCATCATGGACGCCATGGCAGACCAGCAAGACTCGACAGCACTACCCGGTCTCTGGCCACTCGTTGTCAGCGCAAAGGACCAAATCTTCAACATCGGCAACACCTTCACGCTGGGCGCCATGGCCGACAGCGCGTACGAGTATCTGCCGAAAATGGCAGCCCTCATGGGCGGCCAACTGCCCCTATACCAGGCCATGTACGAAAAGGCCGCCACAGCAGCCATCAAGCACGCCCTCTACCGGCCAATGACGCCCCAAAACGACGACATTCTCATCTCAGGCGCCATCCGGTCGGAAAACGGCGAAATCACCCTCGACCCGTCGGGACAGCACCTCGTGTGCTTCCTAGGCGGCCTGTTCACGCTCGGAGGCAAATTGTTCAGCCGGCCCCAGCATCTCTCCGCCGCCGCCAAGCTCGTCGACGGCTGCATCTGGACATACAACGCCCTCCCGCACGGCATCATGCCCGAAACATTCCGCATGCTGCCCTGCCCATCCCTCGCCGACTGCGAATGGGACGAGCAAGCCTGGAAGAAGCAAGTCCTCCGCCTCGCCAAAGACAAGGACACCGTCAGCGCAGACGCCATCATCAAACGAGACCGCCTCCCGCAAGGCTTCACCTCCATCCCCGATCGCCGCTACATCCTCCGGCCCGAAGCCATCGAGAGCGTCTTCATCCTCTACCGCGCCACAGGCCGGACCGACCTGCTCGACTCGGCATGGGCCATGTTCGAAGCCATCAACAGCACGACGAGCACCACGCTCGCCAACTCGGCCGTGTGGGACGTCACGCTTCCTCGGGACCAGCAGCCTGAACGGGCAGATTCGATGGAGTCCTTCTGGCTCGGCGAGACGCTCAAGTATTTCTATCTGATTTTCAGTGAGCCTGATATGATTAGTCTGGATGAATATGTGTTTAATACCGAGGCACATCCGTTTAGGAGACTAGTTCCGTAAAGGGCTGAAGGAAAAGGAGCTGGAATTAACAGTCATTGTTTTAACGTCATGAAATGCTTTCAATAGTTGAGTAATACCACTTTACAAGGGGGTTCTGGAGGAACGGAAGAGATGGGAAAGTTGCAAGCATAGGTAGGCAGATGATTCACCTCCGGATGGGCATTTACGTGTAAGTCTTTGCATGATCAAATATCAGCATGGCCGTGATTCCAAGTAAACAAACGACCACTAGAGAGATCTCGTTTGTCTAAAGTGATGCATCATATCCGCTGTGAAAACGTCAAGCCTCATTGCTAGTAAACACAATTAACAAAGACACAAAGCTTCCAACAGACATCATCGCAGCACCTGCATACTCATAGGTCAATAATAAACATCTAGACAACAACGCCTCACACAAACATCTCACAAGTATCACTACATCAAAGATGCGAATATTAGTCAAGATATCTAATCTTTTCATATTCATCTACTATATAATTGAGCAGATTTTAAAACAAGGTAGATACCAACGATACTACCGCTGTTTCCAAAAACACAGAATTATCAAAACTGTCTGACAGCCATGAATAAAGCGCGAAGCAAAGAAAAGAAAAAAAGTAAACCAAAAAAAGTTTCTTCCCTAACCAAGCAAAGAGGAGAAGCCCATCCGCAAATTAAAACTCCCGCATCCCAACGAGAGAAATAAAAAATGAGCACCTTCCCAGGGGTAAACCGGAAAGGGCAACAAACGCCATAATTTCCAAGATGATGATAAATAATGAAAAAGGGAAACCCGTTTTTTTTCCCATGCGCTATAGCAAGGCCCAATCCAAAAAATAATAATAAAGCGAAAGACGTAACATCCCGGTTAGGTTTTTAATGTTCGGTAATCATCATCGTATATTTGATCCTGTATCCCAAGAGATCAAAAGCTTCGACAAAGGAAAAAAAAAAGCAAGGCCTTCAGTCATGCCTTGAGTAAAAAAGTTCGGTTATGTAACGAGAAGGAGAAGTAGAGTGAGAAAATACACGTGCTCGTTTAAAAGCCGAAGAGTCAAGGAGGTTGGGTATGCGAGGTAGGTGTCTTTAAAAGAGGTGTCTTCAAATACCTTGGTACTACCGCAGGGTGTTGAAATCAAACCCCTCCGCCATCGCATTCATATTATGAAAGTGCTGTGGCTGGCCAGCCATGGCAAAACTGTCTTGTCTCTGCGGCGATTGCCGCACATTCATCATGCCGTTCATATGGTGAGTGGGTTGCATCCCGCCTGGCCGCATGTCCTGTGGCGTCATACCCATGTGCTGTTGTTGGCCCATTGGGTCGTGGATATGATTAGGTGATTGTTGGTTCATGTGCTGGTGATGTTGATGTTGATGAGGAGGAGGCGGGTGGGCTCCCATTGGACTCATGACCATTTCGGACATTGGTGTAACAGCATAGGCGTTCATACCATGAGGATATTCTAGAGTGGGGGACATGATGGGAGGAGAGCCGACAAAAGAGTTTGCAATCTCGGAAGGCTGGCGAGCCACAGGCGGCGTGTTGCTAGAGTTGGAAGTGGCATGCGAATCTGGAGTGTTTCCAGTCATATCCAGGGCATACTTCTTTTCGTACTCTTCGACGGAAAACTTGCGGTCGAACTCGTTGTTCATCATCTGCAGCTGCGCAGGCTGGGCCATGCCGGCGTTGCCAAATCCGTCAAAGATGTCGACATTGGCCATGGCCGCGGCCGCCGTCTCGGGGGCGTTCTGCAGCATTGGGTTCGCAAGGCGCGGAAGCACATCGCTAACCTTGCTCATGAGAAGGGGAAGGAAGCGGTAGTCGCCGCTTCTGGAGGCTGCAACAATGTTGATGATTTGGGTGAGGTGCTCCTGAGGTCCAATTGCAAAGGGGTCGCGAGACGCTGGCTGCATAGCCAGATACTCAGTCATCGAGTAGGTGCCCTCGACGAGCTTCTCGAGCAGTCCAGAGTTGAGCAACTCCATACCCTGGCCAGGGAACTGCGAGGCCATGTTCATGAGCATCTCTCTAGATACGTCCACGGGGAGCTGAAAGGTTATGCCTCCCTCGGGAGCGACGACTCCTCCGCCGTTGCTCAGCTGCCATACAGTGTTCTTGAGCCACTGCTGGTTAGTGCCGATGTCGTTCCATGCGGGGTCATGGAAGGCGGCTTGAACAACTTCGCTGAGCTGCCTCTGCAGGCCACTGATGTACTGAGGGGAGAGAAGGCTCCGGGTCTTGTTCCAGTTGGTTGTAAAGGCATCATCAAAAGGTCTGAAGAGGTTGATGAGCAGGATGAAGCCGTTGAGCTGATGGGAGAGAGGATCGGTGGGATCATCTCCAAGAGTGGGGAGTTTGATAGTCGCCTGGAGAGTCAAGGGACGCTGGTCTCGGATAGCATACGCTCTGTTTGGTTACAATGTCAGTACGGGTTTCTGATGGGGAAAAAAAACATGACACGTCAATTGTGTCACGGGCAAAACGCACCTCTCAACAACGTAAAACAGCCAGTAAAGTCGGCGGAGACGAGAGGCTTCAGCAATGTCATATTGCAGGTAAAACTCCTCCTTGTCCATGCCATTCACCTGGATCATGGTGGTGGCCTCGCGAAGGTAGTACCATGCCCTGTCATGCATGTGCTGCCCGTAGTAGCACCCAAAGAGGAAGAAGTTGGTGGCCAATGCATTGACCGTGATCTGGTCCAGGTACTCGTATCCCTTGCGAACCATGAGCGTCTCTTCCAAAAGAAGCTGGCTGGAGACGATGTTTGCTCCGGGAACCATGTCGAGGTTGTACGGGTCGCCGGCAGGCATGGTCATGCCAGGCTGCAGCATGACAAAGGCGCACATGGAAGACATCAAGCAGTAGGCATCTCGGTTCTGCTCCATGTAGAGAATCTCCTCCTCGATTTGCCTCCGGTCCAGAATGGGGGCCTGTGCGTTCATGTGCTCGAAGAAATACTGCGAGCACTCCTTGACAAAGTCGCTGGTCAACAAGCCCGGGCTCGGGACCAGGCTCATGTTTGCGGGCGCGGTGGGAACGCCATTCATGCGGCTCTGCACCCTGGCGGAAAGGCTCGTCTGTCGCTGGGTCTCGCGCAGCTCGCTGATGACCTTGGCCCGCGATCCCTTGGGGCCCTTCTTCTGGGGGACGGCGTTGTAGGTGCAGGACAGCCCGGCGGAGGAGCAGTTGCGGCACGGGTTGATGCCGTCGCACTTGACTTTTCGGCGATGGCAGGCATCGCACGCCCTCTTGACGGCCTGGGTCATGATGGGCAGGCGTCTGCGGCGATGGAATCGCGCCGTAGGAGCCGTGGTGGAAGCCGTGGTGGAAGCTTTCGTGGAATCGTGCTCGTGCTCGTGCTGGGAGAGGCGGCGGGCAGGAAACGGTGGCGCGCAGTCTGGGGAACGCTCACACTTATCGGCGCAGCTGAAGGACGGAATCGATTGGGGCCCCAGGTTTTGCACGATCGATAATGCTTCCCTCTGGGAAAGCGCGGGGAAAAGAACGATTTGGCAGGCCGCTTTGCAGCGACTGGCGCGAGCTTAGGGTATCTTTGGTATGGCTGAAGATGTGATAGTCGACCTTGGGATGTAGGCCGTATGTATGTTATTCGGCCCTTTCGAATGCGGGCCAGGAAAAAACGCGGGGAGAGTCGCTTATTAGGCGGAGTCTGGGGGCCCAAACGCCTGGGACTGGGAGGATGGCGGCTCACAGAATCGAGATGAAGGGGATTTCGCAGACGGGAGAGAAACGAGGCCGTGGAAGCAAGAGGTTGACGATGGCTTGCACACGCGGCTGCCTTTGAACAGACGATAGAGAGCGATGTCGAACGGCGAGAGGGAAAAAGAACGGGACTCGGATAGTCAGCAGAGAAGCGAGGAATTATTGGGGGGGAGGCGGACCCAAAGTACGTAAAAACAACTTGGCTGCTGGAATGAGGCCGTGGCTTGGGGCGGTCGGAGCACCAGCCCAGAACGGGGAAGGGCGCCAGAAACTGGGCTGGGGCCAGGGCTGAGGCGGCGCCAGAGGATTCGCGGACTGGGTTGGCTGGGTTGGGTGGGCGGAGACGACGGGCCTGGAGATGGACGAGCAGAACGAGATGATGCGGGATGCAGGCTGGAGGCGTGTGGAAATGAGCCCCGGGGAGCAGCGTCGCGCACTGTGCGCTACCGGCGCTGGCCTAACGCGTCGGGGAGTTGGCGGCGTCGCTAGCCCGGCGGCCAGCCTGCGCGCAGTGGCGAGTGCCCTGGGCTCGCAGAGGGCTTGCGCTGGACGGCAGCCCTAGCCGCGCTGCTGTGGGCGGCCTCGCACTGTGTGCCGGGGTGCAGGCATCGGGGAAGAGAAGAAGACGACGAAATTTGCCAGAAGCCTGCAGGGCGCTGTTAGCGGATTACCTCAGACGCGGCAAAAAGACACTGTGCAAGCTGAGGAGTTTATGATGGTATATACAGTGTCTCTGTTGGACAGTCACACGCACTCCTAACAGCGTCCGGCAAAAGAGCAGCGCCCAAAAGAGACTCCAGGCTATATATTCAACTCGCAACTCTCGGCCACGCCGCGGCATCCTAAACGAGCCGTCCGTCAAAGCAGGTCGCACAGTTGGAGCGAACTAGAGTGCTAGACACCGATTAGTACAGGTACGAAGAGCGCATGAACCCGCTAATCACGACTGTCGAGCCATTTTCGCGGTTCCAGAGAGGAGCGTCGACGAGCCGGCCGTATAAGTGCGCTGAGGCTGCTGAGCTGGTGCTCGTACTTGCGACTGGTGCGGCGGTGCCTGTACTGTATGACAGAATGCCTACAGGCAATACTGTGGTGGCCTGACTGTGCGAGGGCGTACAGGTACCTGTATCACGCTGCCGGCCAGGGCAAAGGGGCCCCATGGCAAGATTTGGAACAGGGCGAGGGTTGAGGGTATCACGAGACAGTGGTCTGTACAGGAGTAACACGATACTTGCCTTGTACTGTACCTGAGTTTGCGTCCAACAGAATCAAACGCCGCATACTACTGCTGCCTTCAGCCAAAAACGAGGAATCAGCGTTAGAGGCGTTTGGCGAAGACCTTCTCCAGAGTCGATACCGTCTCGTACGTCTGTGGCGAGAGCTCCGACTTGTCAAGTGAGCGCTCGCATGTGCAGGCTCAGGTACAGGTACATGGCCTGGAATCTGACTCGCCATGGCTCACACGAGATTCCCGTGAAGCGAAACTGACAGCTCTTGGATGGTGTCAGCAAATCTTGCAAGGGACCCAGGACGCTGCACATGCTGGCTGCTCTGGGCGTCACTACTACCTGTATCGAGGAATGCGAGCTGCAGGTGAAAACTGGACTTGTCTTTAACCGCTGCGCAGAAGAAATGGCGACGTCTGTTTCCCCGATGCAAATAGCCAATACTGTTGATTACAGTAGCAGCAGGGTACCAATACATGCAGAGCGGACAAATTCTTTGTCTAGGTATGAAAACGAAGAAATAAAGGGCGGCGTAAAAAAACAACCTGGGGCAGCCTTTTCGCGCAACGTGGTGGCTTCAATTCTAAATGAGGCATAAATCTAAAAAAAGAAAACGCAGAGAACAAAGAAGAAGAAAAGCAAAAATTAAGAATAACCACACCCGCACTTCAAAAATTTGAGCAAAATCTCCGTCGACGGAGTATTACCGGCGTGCCCTTTTCGCCTTGCTGCAAGAAGAACGAAAGAAAGCAAAAAAGAGCATCGTGAGATTTGGAAAGCGACGTCTCACCTGCAGCAGCAAGGCGGCGCTGCAAAACGTACGAGCTCAGGCCATCCACACGCAGGCCCAGCCCAGGCTCCCTTTGTACCCCAGATTTGAGAGAATTGGAAAAAAAAATTGAGGAGGGTCTTGGCGGTGGATTGGTTGAGTGGGAACAATAAACGCTCCACCAGCCAATCGCCTCAGCCATCCACGGCGAAAGAAAAAAAATCTTGACTGACTTGAGCCAATCGTCTTGCTCCGATGAGCTGACTTTAATGGGGACAAGCCGAAAAGCGCAGAGAGAAGAAACAAGCCACTTTCCACGGTGGTGGAAGCAGGTCCTGTACAGTATGGACTGTATGGACTGTATGGGGTTCTGCTCTACTGCCTCGCTGCACGTCCTTTGAAACAGGGGACTGAAATCTTCGTCATCTGCGACGCACAGCTTGTGCGGCTGAGAAATGAAAATAGCATCACATCACTACTACAACCGGCAGCATCGTCTTGGCATCGGCAGCCGCGGAGTCTTGCGTCTTGCGGCGATTTGAGATTGACAGCGACGATCCGTTAATCTCGGGGGCCCGATTGATGGCCTGCTTCACATTGAGCACAAGACTCGCTCCTCCAAAGTTCTGACACTTTCTTCGTCGGCCACAGTGCCCCATTCAGGACAAGCCGTCTTTCTTCTTCTCCCTCGTGCAAGTAAAAAGAGTTTTGGTTACAAGACGCCAAAAGCCCAGCGCCTCAGGCACTAACCTCGGCAAAGGCTTAGTTTTTGTGGCGGACATACTGGAAGTCCGGAGAGGGAGGCAGTTCTGCTGACAGAGATTGATTTTAGCACGGCGCTGACGGCTTCCAGAAAAAAACTTGAAAGAGAAAAAACTGGCTCCAGTCAACACGAGTGGACTAAGCCGATCCAAGACGAGATGATGGAGAGAGCCCAAACTCTCGCATGTCACGAAATAATGGGCAATTCTTGGCCTCTTGTCTCTTGTTTTTTTCGATGAGTTTAAATGAATTCACACACTACTATGAGTGTCTATTGCTTTTGCTCTCGGGATTCAATATTCTTCCCGCCGCCAATTTCTGCGGTATGCCAGGACGAGCAGGTACGAAAATACAAAATGCGGAGAAGGGCTCCATCGGACCGAAGAGGCCATTCCTCTTCTGCAAGGCTGAGCCAGAGACAACGTTGCATAAAGGGGGTGCCGCGCAGAAAGGGGGGATGGGCTGGATATGGGGCACAAGTTGGCTGACAGCACACAGTTTCGTTCAATCTTGTTACTTGTAGCGCAGTTTGACAACAAACTCGCAACTCGAGCTGCGTGGCCGTCTAATGCAGCTTTTGGATCTTGTTTCATGCAATGCGTATTACGTGTAGTCACTCGTCTAAGATAGAAGCAACAATAATGCTGTGGCTGGTGCTGCGACGGTCTCGGTTCGCCGCGGAGCATCGCCCGGCACACTGAAACCGATGCCCATCCAGAGCGTATTCGCGAATCCATTCCTTCAACTTCAATTCTAGTGGGCCAATATTGACATCTCATCATCACGTGAAAATCACCACTGCATCTCCCATCTCATGACGATGCATATAATCCCACGTCTTGTTGTCTCCTCTCATCTCATCGTATCTGTACCAGCATCTGTACCAGCATCCGTCCATCACCCTCTTCAGAGACGCACAGATCCAAAACATGCCACGCTCGCTGGTCTGTGCTCCTCTCACGCTCCCGGCTGCGTCATGATGCACCAAAAGCATGTCTGAGGCTTCACCGACTGGAGGCACTAACTTAGGACCCCCGGCCAAGTGCTTTACAACTCAGCTCACTAGCAGTCTCCCTTTTTTTCCTTCTCTGCGCTAAACAAAAAGTTCCCAAGTTGTCTAATACTGTAGGCGGTCACGATGAGCGTTTTGCATGTCCATCGCTAGCCGAGATGGTCAAAGCGACGGCAGAGAGATGCGTACAGTATACGGTATTCCCAACTGCTGGCCCTCGATTGCGCATGCACATGGCAGGGTGGTAATCTCAGGGGCTGGGAGATCTGAAAGACCCAGCCATCATCACATCACTGACCCGGCAACGCCTGTGGTGCTGGTGGCCCTTTGGATGCACACACTTTAGACGGGCCAGTGCTGTACAGTATGTATGCCAGCGCCACGACAAGATGCGTCGCTTTTATCTCGCTTGCAACGACGGGGCACAGGCATTGATGTGTGGTGAAGCATGGCCCTTGAATCGTGGCGTCCAGGATATGGATATGGGATGCTGGACGGTGATGGTGATGGTGGTGACGAGATGTGAGATGTGTCTTGGGTAGGACCCTTGATCGTCGTGTAGAATTCCGATTCCGCCAGTCTCCGTGATTGTCTTTTCATACTTGGGACGCTCGCCCCAGAGGCAGTTCCGTGCGTCTGCAAAACGTTACAACATCTTATCGCATGCTGCTCAACATGGCATCCATCAGCATGTACATGTGCTTCTTGTAAACCACACTCAACTTTGCAAAAAGAAAAACCTTCTGCAGCATTCACCACATCCGGCACATGCGGATCCCTCCACCGAATAGGACCTGGACAGGCACACCGGCACTCACTGGGCGGCTACTCGCACCCGTCTTACTGCCTGGCACTAGCTCTACGGAGTATTCTACGCTGCTCATCACTTTTGCAATTGCTACTTTGGGCTCTGGGCACCGCAGAGGAGGATTCAAGTAGCGCAACGCCAAGTTGCTGTAACCCATGCTCAATCTCTGCCGGCTTACGCGCAGCTTTCTTCTCTGCCAGAAGCGCTCAAATCGAAAAAGGGCCCCCCCCCCCCCATGGAGTGAGATCACGGGAATAGGCAGCTCGATGTGCGCAGGGAACATGAAATAGGTACTACAGTATTCAAATCCCAGCGGATGCTGCGGATTCAAGCCGTGCATGGCATGGCATGTCCTGCCCAGGCAGCGTTTCAGATGCAGGGCATTGTTGCCAAAAAAGACGTCTCTGTTCTCGCTTTATCCAAGGAGGCGATGCTCGTAATCGTTGCATGTCAGCAGGCTTGCCACTATCTATTGCTATTATTACCGCGGCTGTATAAACTACATGTATCCCCCATGCCGACTTTGAAATGCTTGTCTGTCTTCCTCTTGGCCGGATATGTCGGGCTGAGTAGGTAGTTGAAATACGAAGCCATATTGGAGCAACGACAACTTTTGATTTGGAAGAATGCGCTCGCGACGGACGGCTTGTGCTTGGGGAAACAGCTTGAATTCGGCAGCAACCTGCAGGGGTACTATGATCCATGTGTCCATCTCCCGTTTGCCGTGAGATATGAAGGCATACTCGCGTAAACGCGTATAACGTACATGTACTCTTAACTGTAAACAACATGGCAATCCTGCCCTTATCGATGCGCCTCCGCCCGCATTTCTCGTTAGACTGCCAGCAATAAAATTCCAGTCACTTTGTGGAATCTATTGTGGACGTGTTTGTCTGGGGTAAGTGGGTCGAGGCTGTATAAACTCCAGGGCTGGCCTCGTGGCTGTGATGCTGTGATGATGCCAGCTGTGGAAGGCTGAGAAAGTTTGAGCTATTGATTATACTGATACGTATTCCTGAATGGCGTTATTGTTTGAGTTAATTCGCAACCTTTGTTCTTATTTCAAGCATAAACTGCACTCTCCACCATATCACCAAGCACCAACTTAGAATGCGTTACTTGTAAGTGGGTGACAGACGACACAAGTCCGTCGATATACCACTATATCTAAATAATGCCATCATAAAATTTCAAGTGTCATATCCATCTTTATACACATCTTGTGAGATAAAAGCGCATATCTACATTATATTCAACATGGCAAATCATTTCTGTCAATTCTTCAGGGTAAGCCACCATCCAGATATGATGCCAAACAGTCCTTCTTTAAACATCTCTGCCGAAGAACACTATTTGGACTCCCAAACAAATTGAATATGGTTCTTTAATGGTCTCGAATGAATGGTTGTTGGATTCCCTTGACTAGAGTGAAAGTAGTCATCTGTTGATTGGCCAGGCCATATGGTTTTCACTACGTGTATTAGATCCGTCGGAAATGTCATCACGCCAAATGCCACCATGGTGTTGATATATGTTCATAAACTATTGAATAAGCATCATCTTGATAAAGCTTTTGTACTACGTCTAAATCAAGCACACAAGGGCTTCGGCTTTGAATGACTGCGCCGGATCCTCGGCCTGGAGTAGCCAAATGTTCCACAACCCTACTCCAGCTGGCTCAACCTACGACCATTATGATTGGAAGAATAGCCGAGATTTCGGTTACTACATCTCTTTGCTCTTGAAGCAAACAACTTCGTGTTGCGCCTTGAGGAACCTCGGCAGCAGCCCAGTTTGAATGTCTCTGATAGAGGCAATCACAACGCCAAGCCGCGTATCACCAAATATCATAGAGGAAATGCTCAGCTACAGTGTAACACAAGCGAAACTCCAATCATAAAGGCCATCTCCCAGGGCCTTTTGTAAAAAAATTTCATGGATTCAGTGCAGATTTCGCTTATACACGATGCATCGGCTCAGACACTTTGCCAATATCAAGTCAGATTTTGAGACTTACATGATGTGAAGCGCAGTAACATTTCGCTTCAAAGACTCAATTAGGCTTACATCTAGAACTTTGATCATGCGAACAGAAACATAAATAATGAGATAGAGTGGATAATTTAAAAAAAAAAAAAACGTGTGATATCGTGGGCGTTGCAACTAGCAGGCAAGCAGAGCTTTTCTTGTTGAGGTAAATCATTGCCATACCTGAAAATAATGATTCTCAAACTTAAAATTGAGTATACCACTACTCTACAAACTTTATGAGATATTTATCCAGCTGGTTTAAAATAGCTAGGCCTCTCCTGAAATGCTTCCCGTTCTCGGTATTGTATTAGCTGTTCCGTGACGAGGAACAAAACACGTCAAGATATCAATCATGCATATTCAATGACAGCTTCATATGAGTTGAGCAAACCGCCATGATCTCGTGATTCACTCACTGTATCATCTGTTTGCGACTGTACACAGCAACAGCTTCGCGGCCATTCACATGGCGTGTCTAGCATTGCGATTTGTTAGCCTGGAGTGTGGGCAACACCAAAGACTTTTCGCAATCATCACTTAATTATCATCAGATCGCCTAATAATCCCAGATATAACTACCTGAAATGGCTATTCAGTAATAATTACTCTTGTGATCTGGAAGAAAGGGTCTTGTGGTGAGATAGAAAACATAGTCTCATAGTCAGATTAATATCCGCCTCATATATCCCAAGAAAGGGGTATAGGGAAAACAGTACCTACTTCCCAAATAGATCTTCAACGCCTAGTATCACTCGCCAAATGTCGACTTCTCATTTCTCAAACTATCATCCATTCATTACTCCCAAGATGTTCAAACTATTACCCTTTTCACATCCCAAACATACATCCCCTCATACTCTCAAATATAACCTCATTCAATCACATCTCTCCACAAACACGCACAGTCTGTATCCCTCAAATCAAGACCTCTCCTTCCAATCTGATACCACAACCATCGGCAAACAACGCAAAGATTTCACTCACATTTGCAAAAAAAGCAATTCACATATAAAACCCAATCACACACACGCTCGTACGGGTGACATCACGCAACCAATTACACAGATACGCAAAGAAAGAGAGAGAGGCGGCACCTGTGTTTGCGGCAGTGATGCTGTGACGCGTGATGGACTACTTGAAGCCGGGACTGGCCCGTCGTCGTGCCGTTTCGAACTCCCATGATGGATGGAATCTCGGGAGCTAAAGTGCTTGATCTCGCTGAGAAGCTGTTTTGCCATCTACTGATACCATCTATTAATACTTTTTTTTTTTTTTGAAAGAAGATATCGTAACGGAAACATAACGATCATACCATCAGCCATCATACATACAGCATAATGGAATTAGTTCCGAGACTTCTTCTTGTTGGGCTTGCCCTGGCATGCCTTGCCAATGCAATCAACAATGACATCGTGGAAAGGTAACGACATCTATATCGGCAGACGAGAGTGGCAGCAGTATATCCCACGGCGTCTACTCTACATGAGAAAACTATCAGCTTGCTTCACTACATTCTTTATCCCAGTCAAGCTAACCAGACATCAAAACGCCACGCAGACCAACCATTGCCGCACCACCGCCATGGCGAGGATCAGCAGCCCTATCCTCCTCAAACGCCTACGAGACTCCAACCTCCTCCGCAGACGAATACTCCTCTCTCGAGCCATATTCATTCTACGACACAGCATATCCCGTCCCCAGCGTCTCCTCGCCCACGCCTCATCCTCAATATTCAGCCATCGTAACCGTCCGAACAAGCACATGGGTCCTCTCCCGCTCGACGACAATCACAAGCATCATCCTCGAGACGTACTACTCGACTCTAACGGACATCGAAAGCCCGGTCGAGGCAGCAACCGTGACGGAGACGACGTCCACAGAGTGTACAACCGCGTCCGGCTATGCTTCGGTATATGCAAGCGGATGCTCGTCGTCATCGTCATCGTCATCGACTTCTTCGTCGTCGTCTAAGAACATGGTCACGGTGACGTGGTCGCCAGAAGTCACTGCCTATCCTCTGCCTTCAACTGACAAAGGCAAAAGTCCAGCTTCAACATCAGGATCAACAACGACGACAACAACAACAGAGACAGCATCCAGCGGGAAGGAAACTCCGCCTGTGGTTACAGGAGGAGCACGCTCTGCTCCCCAAGCAGCCCAACTCCGCACTTTCGGTGTCGTAGCGGCGCTGCTTGCCATGCTGCTCTGAGACCCCCTGCACCATTCTGTCAGTTGGTTCACTTTTCGTCTTTGCTTGCCCATCCAATAACAACAAGACAGCCTTTTTTGTTCTCTCGGTCAGGTAGTCTAGTTTAGTTCATGTCGTTCGCGTTCGCCCACCCCTCCACGACGTCCGGGTAGAGTCTTCGTTTCTCCGGAGAGTGGCCCCTTGAACGGCTTCGGTTATGCCATCAAGCCCAACATATGGGTCTCGGTTCGCTTCGTTCTTCGCTTCGTCTCGCTTCAGAGCCGACGGGCTTCGGATCGATTATCCATATCGCGGACGGCAAAGGGGGGGGGGGGCGTGCTCCGCTCGGAACAGGGAAAAAGAGAAAAGAGAGAACGGTTAGGCGAAATAATTTCCCGGCGCAGGCCCTCCCTCCCCTGTTTAGACGGATCGCGGCCTGATCGTCCAAAGTATTCAGAGGTACCTTGTATGTGTTAAAGCTCATGGTTGTATGTGTGAATGTCTTGCCCTCCTCGTTGGCCCTCTCCCTTGCTTCCCCCCCCTTTTTCTTTTCATCGGCTGCCTCTCGAGAAGAGGCGTAATAATGTGGAACTCTTCTGCCGGGGGTGATTTGTGGATGGAGGATGGCATGCAGCAGGCAGAAAGGATCAAGGGAGAGATGGGTGCTCTGATATGATACGAAATTGTGTACTGCATGGGGGGTGGGACAGCCGGGGAGATCACTTTATTGGGGAGACGATCCTTTAGCGGCTTTCTCTCAGTTTGATACTTTTTTAGGGGATTATTAATGTATAAGTTTTCTTTATTCTGGGCTTACACGAGCTAAAACGTACTTCCTACTCGCCCATAGCCGCCTGTTACCTCTCTACCAAAGCTCTCGCAAAGGGCTTGTCCGCATGCAACAAATACCTATTCTCGGTAGGCTAGCATCAATACGATATCCAATGGAACGTCACAGGTAATTTTTGATTGCATGACCCCACGCAAGACACCGGTATCTTGCCAGTGGAGTCGTTCAACGTGTTTTTGAGGGGGGGCGTAGACGTGTACATGGACGCTTCCAGGCCATTTACTCTCCTTTCCACGCACACGTTTCTTTCAACACGATCCTCCCATGAACATTGGGTGGTTCGTCTTCTGGTTCTAGACAAACAGTATTGCTACTACCGTGAAAAAAAAAAAAAAAAGAGGCACGAGACTGCAAGTCAATATCCACCTTGACTTCACTTTGGGCACGAATTGCGCCATGCCATGCCTCCCTCTTTCTTTGGACTTGCAGATGGCAGATGCAAGACGAGGTGGCAATGCAGTTCTGCTTTTACATCAAACGCTTCTCGATGTAATGAAACCTCCTTTTCCCTGTTTTTCCGTGCCACGACTCTTATAGCTGTTTTAGTGTGGGAGAGTAAGGAGCTTCCGAGCCAAGAAATTCGTTACGACCCTATATCGCCCTGTCACTTAAGTGTGGCAGCCCAAAGAGCTATTCTAGCTTCCTCATTGCTCTGCACACAGAGGCTAGAAGGAACACGAATCTAACGTAAGGTTTTCGTAAAAATGGGCCACATGAACCGGATGGCGTTTCCGAAGTTTCCGCTTCCTACGGGCTTGTTCTTTATGGAATCGCGGTTTTGATACTTCTTCCTTCAAGTCTCCCATGTCTCTGAAAAAGTCATTCTTCTTTGCAGTCACACGATCGCTTCTATCTTTGTCGTTTCTCTCCCTACACAGCATCCAGAATGCTTCAAAGTAGGTTCAAGGATCAGACGCCGAAACTGTAAGGATCATGCAGGAAAGTCATTTGTTTAGCAGTTTGGGGAACGCTGCATCCATTCCGGATATGCAATCGCTCAAGGTGCCACTTGTCACGTCACCGTAGGTCCTAGTGGTCCCTGGCTGTTTGCCTCCCACTTGGATAGCATGAAAAAGCACCTATCAGCAAAGAAAGCGTGGTCTCAAGCAGTCTCTTCGTTCTTCCCTATCTCTGCAGGACGATTGCTTCCTTCTAAGTCGCCAGGAGAATGCAGATTGACGAAAGCAACCAGTTCAGACGCCGGTCTCAAGTCGGCGATATCAGAAGCTAGATTGTATTGGGGGTTCGACCGAGCGATGAGTGAGTCGTGTTACGTTTTATGCGTCATTGCGTCTACTTTACAGCGTATCATTCACATATATGACATGGCAGAAACCAGGGACACGCTCGCCAAGCGAGAATCATACACATATATAAGCAAGTCTAATGTGCTCCAGAAGCCTCCGATTCGTAGATGGCGGTAGATATGCGAGGTGGCGTATATCAATATAAACAATAAACAAGCGAAAGAAAATCAGCTAACCCTCCTTCATGGCGCATATACCGGGGCACACTTCCTGCAAAAGGCCCGAGAGAGCTACGGAGAGCCCATTATGCATACCATTGCCACGCATGCCGATATCTAGGTTCTCCAGATCCAGTCACCAGGGAATACCTACTCGTCGATGGATATTTCCTCCCCTCTTGACTATTAGAACAGTACAAGCCTGACCCGTTTTACTGCATGCGTTAACATTTCCCCTCCCCCCCTTGAAAAGGGCAGCAAAGCGGGCACTTGGGCTGAATGGGCGGCCCACGAGAGACAACAACGTGGCAGTAGTCTGCTGACTCTGCCGGTCAGGGCCATCTACCAGTCAGATACGATCTACCGCCCTAATTCGCCCAATAGAATGCAAGGCTATTTTCGTGCATTACAAAAAGGGCATTCGCCTGGGCATCCATCGGTAAGATTGCCATGGCAAAAGCGGAAATCACCACGTCACCTGTGTGTTCAAAGGGTTGGAGGAAAAAAAAGAGACATTGGAGCATGTGATAGTTGACAAGAAGCATATGGTTCATTTCAAGAAACGAGTCAATCCTTTCTGCAAGTCATTCTGTTTAGGGAAGCTATGTGGTGAATCGTGCGGCCTCGAGAGGCTGGCCGGATTGATAAAGCGCGAAAAGCGGCGATAAAGAGATCAAGGGGGGGTTTGTGTATATTGGCCCAGCCTCTGTTAGTTCCTCGATGGCCGGCGTAGATTTGAACCGGAGGGGGCAACGGGTCCGGAACGGCTTCCTATTCGAACTACTCTTGCTTAACCGCCGTGGTTCCCAGGCTAAAACCTCGTTGGCGGCTGTTGTGGATAGTAATTTGATGCGCGTGCCGGAGCGAAGTCAGTAGTATAGAGAGCACTGTGGAGACCTTGAGCCGGCTAGCCACGAGATTTGTTTCACCGGGTGGCACCTCGCAAGAGCAAGGCGGCAGTGAAGCTTCAACTTGGTGGACATGTTGGTCACTGAAGGGAGGGCGAGCTCTAGACTGAGTCATTGAGCTGGGCCAAAATCAAGCTTAGGCGCGTGGCGAGACAAACACAGAGCGAGTGAATTTATGAGATTGAAGCTGTGAAAAGAATAACTGGAATGTGTCATCGGCTCCCCTGTCATCGCCCCTGGCAAGGCATCATGTCCGTGGAACAGACATGTTCCATGACAGCCATGGCTCATGCTCTGAAATAAACTACTCGGAATCGGAAAGGTTGCTAATCCTCAATCACAAATGCCGCGGATCCCGCAGAATATTTGGGCAGTTTGTATTCTGCTGTTGGAACCAGGGGGTAGAGCCTGTCTCGAACTCCATTTTCTCCATAAGCCGCATTCCAAGGCTGCAGTAAGGAGTCTGGAACGGACCAGCCCAGTTCCGAGTTTCGTAGCCAAAGCCTTACCATGTGGCGGGAAGTTTCGTCACTGTCTGTATAGGCATCGCGTCGATGAAGCAGGGCCCAGTTGTTGAAGAATAGGATGTCTCCTGTCTTGAGATCAAGCCGTAGCTCTGTGCGGTAGGCGGCATTTGATATTTTCTCAAGGGCCAACAGCTGTGACGCCGTTAAACTTGGCACGTTGGATGATCCGTAGGATGGGTGAGGCCCGAATCGATTCGGATCCATGCTAGCCATTAGTTTGCCGTCATGGATCGTGAGAGCAGGCGCGAGGTAATAATTCGGCTCACGGCCCGAACTGTTCGTCAACACTAATCAGCAAATGTTCAAATGTTAAATTGTAAAAGCTGGATAGAATAGTGTACTTACATTTGCACAGGCCATTCTGGAGTTAATAAAGTCAGTGCCGCCGATGGAGCTTCCGAGAGCAATTCATTGAAAGCGGTGGTGGCTGAACTGAGGTACGTACACCCCCCTTTTCTGCGCCGCACCGAACCTGGAGAGCTAGGATGTCACATCCCATATCGTTGTGGTAAGGCTTTTTCAACCGAAACAAAAAAAGTCAGTAAAAGTGTATGTAGTTAGATACGGAGAAGACATTGTTTTTTCCCTCTTACCAGAGCCTGGCTGGAATGAATACCGTGGCGCTTCTCAACTGGAACCGTCCATAATTTCGAATTGGTGACGTGGGCTATTGATTGTATTAGAAACTGTCTTGAACTCAACACATGAGAAAATAGGAACTAAAAAATGACTTACTGAGAACAGTTCCCTTCTTGTCCTGCAGTCCTCTTTTATCAGCAATATAGCTGGCTATGCCCAAGTAGATGATGGTGCTATCTTCCACAGGGTAATTTAGTCCATCAAGACCTTTAAGTACAACGAAACCGCGCCCTTCGTGGATAGCTTTGGCGCATTGGGCAAGTTGCGACGCAAGCTTTGGCAGAGGGAAGTTGTACTGCCTGACTTCATCACCGTCAAGGCAGAGAGCTGTATTCAAAAGTTAGCGATGCCCATTTATTAGCTTCCACGAAACTTGTTTCAGCGTATCTCTTACATTTAAAGCTCTGAAGAGCCGCGTCCACTTCCTGAAGCTCCTCTTTGTGAAGTTGCAAGGTGTATGCCTCTTCACTTTTGAAATCGTTTCCTGACCAAGCCAAGGGGCCATTGATCACATCTGTGAGCTCTGGCATTGCTTGCTTGGAGCCAATGACATCCATAGCTCCAGGCATACTGACAGAAAAGACTGCTTTGCTCATCGTGCTGTTGGCCTTGAGAACTCAGTGGTAGCCGCTGCTCTGGGATGGATACATATATATATATTGGAAAGGAGATGGGATACGACGGCGGATGGCCTTGGGTTGAAATGCAAGCCACGCAACAGGCTCGACGTTTGCCACCAGAGATACAGATGCCAGCAAGCTCGGGGCTCGAACAGCAATGCTTTGACGTCTCCAAGAAAGTGGAGGCAGGCAGTGGGCCGCGGCCCCGTAGTATATTTCGTCGTTGTGCGACATGACGGATGATCTGTCTGAGCACGACACGACACGACATTGCCTATCAGACTTGAAAAGACGTATGGGAGTTCGCGACGCAGACGCAGAGTGCCCAAGCAGCTGCAAGAACAAGTGGCATCCCTTTGCTGAGCTGGTGGTGCAAATCTTGCGATCAGACCCGTTGCCGCACTGCTTGGTCAAAGGGGGTACTTGCGACTGCAAGAATGCCCTTCGGGACACGACTGCAGCAACCCAGGGTCGGAGATACATTGCGGTAGCAACTGGACCGGAGAGGGGGCCACCGGTGGCTCGTTCGATAGAATCAGAGGAGTCGATGGGCTGTCGCATTGCGTTCGAGGTGGAAAAACGCGAGCCTTTCAAACCGCACCAAGATGCCGCGATAGCAACCCAATTACGACACGCCTCTCGTCGAGAGACCTGCCCAGGGTGGGTAGAAGATTGATGGGTAGTGTCCAACACGCAGTGCCATAGTTCCCATGCTCGGGCATAATGCCAACGGGCCAAAAATACTCCGTAGCAGACCAAAGGATGGGTGAAGCGGGAGCGAGCTAAACTCCATCAACTAGCTCTTTCTGTCTATAGCAGAAGAAATACAGCTTCCAGCCTTTTGCGAGACAACTGCTAGAGAGTGCCGGAGAGGATTAATGAGAGGAAAGAAACCATGATGAGCCTTCGGATCGAAAGGAGACTAACTTTGCGCTGGTAGCGATCAAACTCCAGGCTGCCGGCACTAATACGAAATGTGAGCTACAAAGACTCTCGGCAGTAGTAGTAGTAGCAGTAGTAGCAATGCAAAGAAGAAAAATCTGCCTTTGGGCGGCACGACTCGCTTAGCTTCAGCCCTCACCCTCATTACACTCTGCGACTGGGCTAAAGTGAATGGGGGTGGATGTGATGGGAGGGGGGGACCATACTGACGGAGTCACGTCTGCGGAGCCTGCCTGACAACCACACATGGCAATTCGCTTCATCAGCATACGGAGCGAGCCGCTGCGGTCCTGCTGGGCACCAGGGCTTGGATGGCCTCTCGCCTCTGCGTATCTGGCGTGGTCTCGAGCAAATGAGACGCATGGCTCCGTCTCGTTCGGGTGAAGGCAAGCAAACTGCTGCATTGCTAGATTCGCTCGGCCCAAGAGCCAAAGCCAGGAGTGCCTGTCCTTGTCACACACACTCAAAGCCGACATCCATACAAAGCCCACAAAAATATATATATCTCGCCCCATCACCGCGCCTCCCCTCAAGCACGGAACATCACTCTGTATCTGTGCCAGTTGATGGGAACTACACACTTGTGAAATTCCCAGCGTCTCAAAGGCTGCCGGGACAAAGAGTTGTTGGATGAGGCATTGGGCTCACTTGTCTGGAGCTTGGCAATAGGCATTTGCCGTCCTTGATGGCAAATTGAGAAAGAGAAACACAGGTCGTTGGAAACACATCTTTGGCCAAGGGGAACGGACTCATATGATGCTCCTTTTCCTCTTCACTCGCGTCTCTTTTGTTCTGAAAGATGATTCACCAGAGCAGAAAGACGACTGCTACGAAATACGAAAGATATAAGTTGTAGCACGTGCAATAAAGCTTGTTGGCTGTAAGCATGCTTAGAGTATGTACGTGATGATACCCGGTTTGCGGCATGTCATGCCTCATCGACATGGCAACAGCGTGTTGGAAGACCCGCGCCGGCACAGCTGTACAGCCACAGGCGGGAAGAGAGCTGAGAGAAACTGAGTAGTGAGCATAATTTCCGACACGTCGTCCAGTTGCAGCAAGTATCGATCAAAGCCGTTTAAATTGTCAAATTTTCAGCTCATATCATCGCAACTCGGGATCCCTTGGGGTGGAGCATCTCAAGCAGTACCAGGCTATACGGGTGCCATACCATACGCACTCGTACTTTGCAAGTATCTTGGCTCCCCTCCTCCCATGTCGATGCCGGCCACTCAGAGGTGCATAAAAGTGACAGGGACGGGGCTTCGAACCTCGACCGGTGAGACCCATCAGTGTGAACATCAGCAAGGCTTGGGTCTCGTGCTGGGGGGCCGCAGTCTGTGATTGGACCCTTGGCTGTGACGAGCGAGAAAGTGGATTCTGGAGTTGGAGCTTGTAGCCGCCATTGGAAGATTAACGGCCTGGCAAGGTGTTTGCTGCATGATGGCCCCCATCAGGACAGCCAACCAGGGTGTGGAGGTCTGGACTGGCCTCGTACACATGGCGTACTGGAGGTTGCTTCTATCACATCCGACGAGTGGCAGGGCACGGTAGCGCAGCCCGGTGTGGAAGAGAGGCTGATGCAGTTTGCTCCGATTTGCAGGCAGAGCTTTGTGGCTGGCTGCTGCTATATTGCTGCTGCTGGTGCTGCTGCTGGTGCTGCCACTACAGCTGTCGGAGGTGATGATGACGGCGGTGGCAGCAATATCGTCGGAGTGCTACTGCATACGGGCGTCTGCCTTGATTCGAGAGCGTGAGCAACTGCAGGCGGCGGAGGAGCGGCAGGATGGGAGGCGGCGATCGGCGTGTGGCCGCATTTGTCTCTGCCGGCGAGACATTGGCAGACAGAGCTGAAGCCATCTCCGTGTAGTTCTCTGCTCCAGGCTGTTGAAGTTGATACCTCGGGCAGAAAGAAAAGCTACTTGGCAAAGTGCTGCGTTTGCGTGCCCCATCCAGGTATCCAGCTCCTGCCTTGTCAGCGATGCAAGCTCAGAGGATCGGACCGGCACTCATTCCGATAGGTAGCACTCAACTGTATCTCGACCTGGACACGCTTCAAGCTTGTCAAACTCCAGTCCAAACCAATCCATGTCAATCCAGTCTCTGCGAATCCATGTCGTGCCAGATCCAGGCCCCAGCCACGGCTCCAGAGACTCCAGAGACTCCAGTCCTGCCCTGCCAGGCCTCCTCCACCAGACCCAGAATGGCCGGCCACCTCCAAAAAGAAACGAACTGCAACCGTCCCGGCCGCGCTGCTAGTCTCGGGTCCCCTTGCGTTTGAGGCCTTTTTCAGATTGGCAGCCAGCCGCCAGCCGCCGTGATGGGGGGGAATTATAGCGGGCGGCGATGCGGGCGCGCCGCAAGAGCTGAGAAGAAGCAAATCCAGCGCTGCTCAGCCGCTCCTCCAGCTCGGCCGCCGCGAGACAGACCCCAGACGATCCCCTGGCCGACACCTCGCCGATACCTCGTCGATACCTCATGCTCCTCGCCAGCGCCGCGGACGCCAATGTACCGCCGTCTGCTGCAGGGCGCCCGACGCCGTTCCCTGATCGAGAAGGCTACGTCCCGATAGACCGGTATGGGAGGCGTCGCCATCGAGCGCATCCTTTCGTGTGCGACGAGTACTTGTACAAATACGGCCCCCTGCGATCACAGAGCTGTCAATCCCCCCGGTTTCCTTTCCCACCCATCTCATCTCTGCTCAGCTCCTCCTTTGGGCGGTGCCTCTCGAGCTCTGCCTCCCGTCAGGCCATTTCGTTTGATGTGATACGATACGACCAGCGCACATCACCCCCGTTGAACAGACGCAGCAGCGGCCAGTCCCACGCTGCCCGCTCTCCTGCTTCTGCGTCCCCTCGGAAGCGCTCCTGGGGCTCCTCTCTGGTGGAAACTCTGTGCCCCGTCCCGGCTTCGTGCTGGCTCCCCTATTGCGCGGCAGAAATCTGCTTGTCCTGGCTCTTTTGGCCGGTCTCAATCATCAAGCTGTGCAACACACCCTCCTGTGGCCTGGCAGCGTTGCGCCGCAGCAACCATGGAGGCAACTGTTGTGTTACGCTCTCCCAGCATCCCCGTAAGTGTGACGTCCCTCCCCATCTCTGGTACGATTTGTGCAGGCGGGCGGCATGCATTGCACGAATGAATGAGTCGCTTGACTCTGACTCGCTGTGGTTCTGTCGCCCTACTCGCTTCTCGTTCACGTTGTGCTGCTTTCTTATACGCGGGAGATTCTTTCCTTTCCTTGATTCATCGTTTTACTTTATTTCCTTGTCTTAACCCAAAGTCTCGCACCCCCCAAATGCTACCCCCTTCGTCCACTTGTATTCGTCTACTCCCAGCTGTGTATATATGACGGGTGAGATGGGCGGTGCGCTGCCTGTCTTATCGCTGTTGCAGCTTGCCAGCCCCCTCATCCTACTGAGCCGGGGGTTGATGCTCGACCGGCCAAGACAGCCTGAAGAGAAAGACATTGAGTTTTGACCGGTTTCCTGAATAGTCCTCCCCGGCAAGCGGCCATCGGCCAAAGCGCAGAAGAACAAGCAACAATAGTGTGGCCTCCAATGATACGACCCCGGCTGCCTATTCCTGGTCCTATGGAGTCAGTCCAGCGACTCATGGCGTACAGCCTTCTAGTATTCAGCTCTATCCGATAGATGCGGCTTACATGCTCTCTTCGTCACCAAACTCTGCTGGCGTCACCGAAACAACGCGTGTGCCAGTGGCCGCCCCTGGACAATTGCCTCTGAATGGTCTGCCACCTGATCCCCAGGCCTATAATGCATATCAGCCGCAGCCGTATGTAGGTAACACAAACGGTGGCCCTTGCCCGCCGTACTCCCTTGGGTCTGATAATAGGTTTTACTATGGCGACAGCACCATGCCGATCCAAGGTCCTCCCTCCACAGAGGCGCTGAATGCATTTCCTTCTCAGCAATTTCATGCCACTGGCCAGCCCGGTGACTTCGACATTGCCCGGCCTCGTTCCCAGCATCCGTATAACTTTCAAGGGGTGCCACCAATTGGTTCTACCAACCCTGGTGTAATCCAGCATTATCCACATCCTTCTGTTTATACCGTGAGTCAAGATCTATGTCCCATGCCCTCCCCCCTTGGATATAGTCGTCCGCCTTGTACTACCTTCTACTGCACCTCCATATTTCAAGAGCAAGAAATTGGCCCTTTCCAGACTCATCACCTGTTTCCCTCTCAAGTCTTCATCAATTGGATTAGCCACTCACCCATCCTATCACTCCAGGCACCACAACAGAGCCACCCTCTCACTCAACAAGTCCAAGATACAAACCTTGCATACGCGGCTCACTTCAATAACCCCGACATGGGAGGAGGACAGTATGACCCCCGTGACTCTCGTCAAACCGGTATAAATGAGTACTATAGTCAAGCGCCCGGAGTTATTTCTCCACCCTTTACGGGATTTGGAGACATGCTAAATGGAGCTATTCAAAACCATAACTGGCTGCCGACGATGAGTCCTCATGACGAACCTCGCCAACATGGCCGTGCTGAGCCTGCGCATCATCATCGGTATATGTCAGATGATTCGGAAGAGCTTGATAATACGGACATTGATGCGGATGCCAATGGCAGTTCGCCGGAAGCAATTGTAGAACCAGTGCCCTCTCTTAAGCGGACAAGATCTCAGATCACTTCGGGTCCGCCATCAAGGCGAAGTCTCCTTGGCTCTTCCAACCCAAATGAGGTCAAGAAAGTCAAGGCATGTGTTCGATGCCGGATGCAAAAGATGAAGGTGAGCCACGTTTTCGTTTCATAAACCCGGGCCAATTGGTTTGTTCTTGGCAGCTAATGTTGTGCGGTAGTGTGAGCCTGACTCAACGGACCTGTTGGGAGATTGCGTAGGGTGCAGAAACTACTCCAAGACGTCGAAAAAGACGATCCACCGAATGCCATGTTATCGCGGCAAGATCACAGACGCCGTCTTGTACCGCAGCGGTGGGCTTCAGCTTACTAACCGCTGGAGAGGCACAGAGATGAAGGACGTAGGAGACCGGGTCAGCCCAAGGAGCATTCGCACCATCTCTTTCACTCTGGGCATATCCAGACATCCCATCATCGTGAATGTCACCGAATTCCGTCCCCGCGTTGGCGATGTACTTGCGCGATTCTGGACGGTCCCTGGTGGTGAGCATGGAGTGCGAAAGAGGAAAGACTTGGCGCCTTTTTGTCTGGCCGATATTCATAAAACCGCGGCGTACTACAAGGAATATATTGAAGAACATGCAGTCGAAACTTTGAGACGAGAGAGAGCCGGTGGGGAGAGAGCTCCACGAAACATGGTCGAGACGACATACAAAGCAGCCATAGAATACTATGAAGACTTGACGGTAAGTGACTTCAGATCCGCTCGTGATTGACTCAGTTGAATAACAGGCCGACCTTAGGCTAAACCTTTCCTCACATTGACTGAGGAGAAGGAAAGAGACTTCCTCAAGGTTTTATTCCATTTCTGGTTTGCCATGCGTAAGTTGTGTGCACAATTCGGATGGATAGATGCAATTTAGGCTGACAAAAGCTGCCAGGTCACTCGACTGGGTCCTCGTGGATCTGCGGCGAGGAATTATTGGAGATGAAGCCCGAGACGAGAGATGAATCCTATCCATTGTTTGGAAAAGTATCGGTGCCACGCATGATACTTGCTCAGTTTGACAGCATCAACACCCATCTTCTGCACAAGTATGGAAAGAAAGTTCTTAGCGAACTCGAAGGCTTCATGTCACGAGGCTCGACGACGATGTGGTACACGGTCTTCCTTTGCTTGTTTATTCTTTTGCGCGAAGCAAGCTGGTTGACTGAAGATCGCTATCGCCACGCGCGAAACAATTTCAGCTCTAGTGTAAGTGAAATAAATCCATGCAAGCCCCGCGCCATGTTTATTGACTTTGCCTCGTTTCAGCTTCGTTATTCGATCCCCGAGTTTGTAGAGCAACTGCAAGATGGTTGCAACAATCTCCTTCAGCATTGGCATTACTACAACACCGACGGATGGACAGAGTTCATTGGTCATCCCGACAGACATAAAACTAGTCTGGCTCACCTGACTTCGGACCAACACGCGCTTGTGTTGGATGCCTACGATGATGCTCAAACACAGAGACAATTGGGTACATGGAAAATGTACAAGGAGAATAACGGACGTGGTAAGATTTGACAGCACCGTGAGTAGCGAGTTTCAGTATTGCTTACCCGTTTCATTGCAGTGGAAAGTCCAACTCCGAAAGTAATCGAGGGCAGATCGTATCAAGGGCGCCAGAGCCATTATGATTGGGACCATTCCCACTATTGGATTGCGCAACTGTTTGAAGGCAATTGGGGGGCACATCCAACGTATCAGACAGAGCCGGTATCCCCATTTTAGAGCATCCGGACTGGCATAGGTGACATCATATCCAAACAGATGGGTTGCTTTGCATGGTGAACACAGCGATTGGGTATTTCGGAGAAAAGCGACGGATTTGATGGAACAGGGATATAAAGGTACAGGTAATCACTCTTTTTGTTAAACGCCACTAGTGCTAGTAATAATTCACTCTTTTAAATTGACGATGGGGTTTTCATTATTGGATATCATGCTGTAACGTGTGCCTAGTTTGGAGGCTCTCCTTTCAAATTTCATTAGTCAGTGCTCATTGAGCACAGTCTTGTCGTCTTGTTTTTACGTATGCCATGGACATTCTTTACAAAGCAGGGATACAGCCTTTTGTCTGATCGTCCTAATCAATATATAGACATGCATCCGCACATGCGTAGCTCAGAATGGGTGTTGGCACGCCCGCAATCCTTGCTTTTTGCTCTGCTGTCTGCCCTGTTTGTCGTGTCACATCGCATGCAGGTCAGCAAGAATAAGGAGTCAAATAAAGTAAGTAATACCACTAGTACCATGCCGGTACTTGTGCCGGATGTCTCGACTTGGAGCCCGCATGTAGACAAAGATGACGGCCATCTACTTGGAAAATCATCGTCTTGGTGTAAGCGGATTTTGTACGTGTGTTGGGTGCGGTTGGGCTGACACGTATCAAGGGATAAGCGCCGAGGACGATGTGTTTGCTCGAGGACCAACATGATATTGCCGCTAATGTCTTAACCTAGGTGTACCTCCCTGCTTTATCTCGTCTTTTTTTTTTCCTTCCCATGAAACTCACTAAACAGTTTACCACTTTCATTTCCACTCATTTATAAAGCCACAAAAAAAAAAAAAAGCGAGATTAAAAAAAAAAACTCCACCTTCCGCCTCCCGCAGCTCATGCCCAATTTTAGCTTCCCCAATCATGTCTTAAAAAAGGGCATCGACTCGGCTTGCCCTGAAAGAGCAACAAGCCAGTACGTCATGCATGGCCAACACCGTTAACACGTATTATACGACTCCATACTCCATACATTTTCTTCCCACGCCAGAGCCCCGCAACGAACCGCTGTCATCAGCAGCAGAGCAAATTAAGATTAAAAAAAGAAAACCCTGAATGCTGCCGCGAAATACTCCATATAGAATAGCTAAACCCCCCCCCCCCAGTAGCTACTACCTAGGCAAAGCACCAAGTGTTTACTAAACATTCATGTTTGAAAAAAAGCAAAAAAAAAACAAACAGAACCAACCCCTGAGAATATAAATCGGGGGGGGGGCCTTCCTCTCAAACTAGTATTAGCGCATAAAAAAACGACGCGGCAAAAGACGGGAAGGCCCAGCGGCGCGATTCAGCCCGTCCGTCTCGGCTCGGAAGCTAACGCATGGACCCCGAGTTTTTTTAGCACTATTGGAAACCAACTACTATAGACTATCGAGTGATGGAAATTGGTGGCTGCCAAGCATTCAAGGCTTTTTTGTTTGTTGGCTCGATGTTTTTTACTTTTCTTTTTATATGTATGTGTCAAGTGATATAATTGATGATGTAATTTGTTTCACTTTCAGCTACCTACAAAGCGTGGCTTGGCAGTGGTATGGCCGTGGCCGTGCAAGAAAAAACCTCATCCGCAATCATCTTGAAAAAGTGTCGCATTTAAAGGCAAAAAAAGTCCAAAAGTGAAGCACCAAGTCGCTTTGATTAGTGCTACCTAGATAATTGCTAGACTTGTAGTAGATATCCAGGTTATACCAAAGCAACACACGTTCCACACAAGCAATAATGACTGAAAAATAGCAAAAAACCCCCAGTCTTTTACTCCCAAGCTCTATGCCAATATTTTGTTTTGTGCCTCTCTAGCCTTCAACTCCTCCCCAATGCATATCCAGCTTGACTTGGCCATCATCTAAAAATTACGCCAGCTCATGCAAGTTGAATTCTCCATTGCGAACCCCAAAATCACTCCGAAAGATTCCACCCCGTAATATCGCGTTCATCTCTAGTATTCGCCGTTAAGCTCTCCTTGTTATGTGTACACGTCCGTCCATCTCCGTGGAGTTAATAGAAGCCGTTCGTCTTGGTATGCTCGTAGTGATCGGTGACCGGTGATCGGTGCTAGAAGCGTTACTAATTCTGTTCCAGCATTCTCGAAACCCGTGACCTTGGTATAATGCCAGAGCAATCCGTGGGGTCATTGTCCAGGAGGAACGGCCTGTCTCTCATCTTGTATCGAAGTCTAGTGTCGTAAGGGGCATCCGGCATCAACATTGAACTTGCCCAGCCTTCTTCGGGCCACTCTTCGTCCACAGAAATGACCTCTCCAAGACCACTTCCGAATCCGCGCGAGCGAAGGCGCTGAGCTCGCCTTTTAAGTCCGTGAGCAGCGGCAGGCTTTCTGAGGGAACTCTTATACCTTATATGTTCCACAGACTGTGCAAGGATGGCACTGGCATTGCAAAGATCCTTGTACTCCTTATCCATCTTCCACGCCTCATACTTAGTGGCCGGCGCGGCAAAGATTAGAGGAAGTGGTATGCCTGCGAGCATCTTGGTTTCGGCGTAATCCATAAATTGGGAAATGAATAAGCGATTCCATGGAGACATGGTCGCGTGGAAGAATGCCGTGTCGACCTAACCAAGCACGTCAGTAGAACAGCTTGTGACTCTCGATATACGCACTGCTTACCGGTTGGAATGGGTCATGATCTAAGCCCCAGTCACTTGGCGGTGCTGGAAGGAGACAAGCAATCTCTGGGAGTAGATACACCCGAAGAGACGGTATTGCATAATCGCTAAAGATTTGCCGCACCTCGCAATACGAGCTGAGCCTTCGGTGGATTATGCAGATATACACTCGCCTGTGAGTTCTCGATGACGCTGCAGTGCGACAGATCCTTCTCATTTCCTCCATCTGGAAATACACTGTTTGCAGTGTGTCTCAAAATTGATGAGGTATGTAGTGCCAGAAGGCTGGGCAACTAAGCAGCAAGAGAAAAAGACCAGTCAACTGAACAGCCAGAAAACAAGAAAAGCAGGCGTCAAGGAAATGAAACGAGGAATCGGCGTGGTCAATCTGCCTGGTATAGCGAGTATAGGTGAAGCCAAATCGAGACTTGTTGAAGAACTCTCCAAACAAGATCGAGTAGTCGAGATGCTATGCAGGCGAACAAGAAACATGGAGGGAAAAGCAACGCCGAAAGTTCTAGTCTTTTCGCGTATGAGTTAGAAAACGATGCCAAGGACAAATTGTTGGCACAAGCCGCTTGCAAACCGACAGAGAATAGACTTTGTAGCCAAAGGATATCAATCTCGACCAGTAGACCACGCAAAACATCGCCGCGTAAGGTAAACTGTACTTGTTGAGTGCTCTTCGACGGCAGCACTGTGCATGTATCAGGACAAGGGCGAAATAGTATTTTATTGTAAGGCGGTTTAGCAAAGGCCGCGTCGTTTAACTTTTGTGCGTTTGCCGGAAAGGTATTCGCTTCGCCGGTCGATCGTGAGTAGCTGGAATATGGAGCATCAGGCGGAGCTAAAACCGATGCAACACAGAGAGGGCTAGTCAAGACGAATAGCCTCGGTGGAGAAGTTGCGGAAAGTATATCAGAAGTCTTGTCCAGAGCAAAGGTTGGTAATGGGTCCAAGAGAATAGCAGAGCAAGTGGCAATCTGCGAGTGAGGTGACCAAACAGAGAACGCAAAAGTACGCGTAAGAGATAAAAGTAGGTGAAAGAGAAGAAGAGAAGAAGAGACGATGCGAGAGGTGATGAACGAGTTGAGTTTTGTCATGGCGGTGCCTGCCAGTTGAAGCACAGCCTGACCGCTCTTCATCTGGTAAACTTTCTGCAATGGCATTTCCTCTCTCTCTTTCTTTCTCTCCCTCTCTCTCTGTGTGTGTGCTGATTCCGATACATGGCTGGAGAGAATCCGTTTGTAGACCAACTTTCCGCCCCTATCGTGCAGTCACTTCTACCAACATGTTACTTGAGCAAACACAACGGGTATACACAGCCGATACAAGGCAGGGACACACACATGCCATTATCATTCACCGTCCAATAGGCCACAAAAGTAATCGCGTGTCATTACGGGGAGAAGCCAGCCTCCATTTTGGCCACTGTGCCAGTGGCTGATGAAAGGCTGGAGCCATTACTGTTCCGGGCTGTAAAAATGACACGGAGCCAATAATATTCCTCGCCGTGAAATAACATGAAGCCAACTATGTTCCTAGCCTCACCCCGTAAAAACTACTCACGAAGCCACTCCATCTATATAGATAAACTCCCCAGCTTCACAGCAAGGTATCAACATGAAGAATAGCCCCAAAAACACTTCCAATATTTCGCTAGCAGCATGCCCAAAGCCCACAAAAAAGGCCCCCAACTCAAAACTCGTCGTATATAATCTTCTCTCCAACAAGCTTGTCCCTCCAGGCGCCAATAACGTGAATCGTCCTACTGAATTCATGAATTCATATCGAGAAAAGAAATATCCTTGCAACTTCTAAAAAAGGTTCACTCCAAGCATTCAGCGCCATCTCATCTTCTTCCGGGCTAGCCTCCCTCCTTTATTGAGCGTCTAGCTCCGATCATCCCTCTTCAGAAACATTTCCAGCACAACTCGCTCTCGGTCCCTCTTTGCCTTGTCCTTGTCATCACTCGATCGGAACAGCAGCGGGCTCACTAGTTCGGCATATCTCCTCTCTCGTATCCTTCTCGTTCTAGCTGCCTCAGTCTCGTTGGGACGGAAACTCAGTCGCCGCGTCAGTGCCCCGAGCGCAGGTGTTGGTGGCTGGGTGGCGGGACTGAGCTCAGCAACCACGCGCGAAAGGGTCGCCGTCAGAAAGACAAATGCAATGTTGTGGCTTGGGGAAGTGGAAAGCGAGTCCAGGATGTGGTTCTTCACATCGGGCCATGCGTTTACCGGAGTCGACGTAAGGTTGGGCAATTCTATTGAGAGCTTAGCCCAAAGGTGTGGCGGGATGAGCCCATCCATGAGAGAGGCAAGGAATAAAAGTAAGACGGAAGAGTAAATCTCCAGCTTTTGCGTTGACAAGAGTTCCACGGGCAAGGCGTCCGCTAGAGGCGAATGGCTATCCAGGGCTGATATCAGTGCTGCTTTGAGGGCGTCTTGTTTGTCGGCTTCTATCGTCCAGGTGGAGGGATCCAATGGCCAGCCAGGATCCCGCGGGATGGTCAGCTCCTCAAGCATCGCTTCATCCGCTACACATCGTTCAGCCATGGTTTGTATAACTTCAGTAAGCTTGAACAGTTCTCGAGGCGCGGAGCAGTGCACGTCCCAGTCGTACGTAATGGTTCCTTGGATATTGTTATCTTTGATAAACTTTCTGATTCCGTAATCGGGGACTCGAATCAGCTCGTCAATCGATCTTCCAAAGCAACTCGGGAGCCACGTTCCGTGTACCGGCACAAAGTGGTCTTTGCCCCCCCTCGACGCGCAACACCAAGACTTCATCAAGCTTGCAGCTGGCGTCGTTTAGCCCCCGAACATGTGAAATCTCCGAAACTCGAGCCTCAATCACAACCATTACCGTCTCGCCGGGTTCGAGGGTCACTGACGATCCCAGCGTGGCCTTGTGTCCGTCATCGTCGGGTCGGTGGAATGACGTCTTGAGCCACTTTGCTGCACTTGATTCATCTTCACTAGAGTGAGACTCGTTGAGGAACTCGAAGCTGGCAGCGGCACTGCTGGTATTGGCAATGGTTATGAGGCAAGAATGCGTCTCGAAGAAGCCTACTTCGCCAAAGTCGACGGCGCCGTCTGTCTGGCCGTAACCGCCTTCTACGATGAGGGTGACGCCGGGCCGGCCTTCGTTCTCGGCTCGGTCCAGCTCAAAGGCAATCTCTGCATGAATCTGCGCCTTCTTTTCTTGGTCAACAGCGTCGTAGTTGAGTGTAAATGTGGAAACAACCGGCTTGTGGTCTGAAGATGTGACTCGCTGGAACGAGTTGTAAAACTCTAGAGAGATTTCCTCTTGTGAGGCATCATCCAATGCTTCCCCATCATCATTTTCGTCGTATTCGTCGTATTCATCATATGCCTTGTAATCAGCGGTGGGGGCCTTTGGAGGCAGGGTTCCTCCATCGGCGTCAGGGTCGTAGCTAAAGAGGACATCATCATCCTGTTCAAGCCCTCTTGCCCTCATCTCTTCGTCTTTCCGCTTGACCTCTTTCAAGGCCTCTGCTTTCTTCTCGTACTCCTCTCTGTCCTTGCGTGTCCTGTAAAGGATTCGATCGCACCAGCTGGGCGCCCTCTGCTTCTCGCTCGTATCGAATAAGCCAAATGTACCGACGTCGTATTTAAAGGTTGGTAAGAATGAGATGGGTCCTTCTCTCCAGCCGTCGTGGAACAGCCTCTGTTTTGCAATGACTCGCCTCAGCTGGTCATGCGGCAGCAGTGAATCGATGGTTGCTTGAAGAGATGCCGGGTCCTGGCTGGGATCATCTGGGAAGTCATCTGGATCCGGCAACGAACTGGCAGAGTCGAAACTCTGATCAAAGCTATGGTCGCGAGAATGCATCGACGACATTGTGGTTGTCTCGTCGTCGCTTTCAGATGTCCTGGTGACAATAATTCCATCGCCGCCTTCAATGGGCGCCGGGACCTTGTCGTTGCTCAAGTCGTACTCCCCTCGAGCATGTAACGTGAGGAGCCTTCTAATGTCATCTCCTGGAAGGCCGTCTAGGCGGAAATTCAAGTCTCCAAACCAGAATGCATAGTCTTCATCCCCAATCCTGTCTCCGTCGTCATCAGACACGCCGCTAATCACCACCGAGTCGAACTGCGTCTTGAACATGATCTGCCCTACATCCCAGCACCGTCTGTCAAGCGATGCTGTATCTGCGCCGCTAGCGAGATGGCAATTGACAAAGAGGAGCTTTGTGGTTTCTCCCAGCACAAGGCGCGTTGCTACAGCCCCTTTGTTTCCAAAATACCCAAGAAGACCTGTCCCGACCTGCCGCGTGGACACATTGCTGATGGTGGGAGCAATCGTGGGAGAAGCGTACACCAAGAGTAGCAATCCTGTCATTTGCTCAGAGACGACCAGCTGGTAGCCTGGAGGCAGTGCCGCTTCCGCCGCTGCAGTCCATTTCTCCATGGGTCCATTGTCCACGTATATCCGGCTCATGTACTCTCCGGTTCGGCTGAGATCCACCACCTCTTGCAGTCCCAGAACATAGAGATCATAGCCCTCGCCGCTCTCCGATTCCACTGACTTGTGACCTTTATCGTCCGACTCGACTGGACGCTTTGAGGGGCCGTCTCCTGAGATGTCGAGCCTCGAGATGGCTTCGCCAGTTTCGAATTCCTCGGTGAACCAGCTCGCGAGGTCTTTGTCGGTTCCGGTGCAGGCCGCCACATTCCAGGTGCCCACCTTGATACGGACCGTGCTTGGACGAAGATATTCGGAGCGGCGAGACAGCACGGCTCTGGCCAGCGACTGGGGGACCCCGACGTCCACCGGCTCAGACCCGACGGACTGGTCTCGCGGCGGCTCTTCCATTGTGTAGGAGGATGTCGAAGAAGAAGATCGTTGAAAGCGACGGCGCTACCTCTCAAAGTCGTGGATCTTCTTGCCACCACCTGGCTGCTAGATCATGGTGCGGCGGCAGTGGTTGCGATTGCGACACAGGCAATGAAGGCAGGATGGCCGCATATGCTATACAGTAGCTGTACAATTCGTAGTTGTAGCAATTATGCAAATCCGATACAGTAAAAGGCTGAATAAGAACAACGGTCTCGGTGCTGAGTATGAGCTGGACAAAGAAATCCCCAAAACTGCCAGGCACCGACGATGCAGCAATCAAAGGTGAGCGAGGTATCGTTACAATGGATGACAATGTCGCCTGAGAGCTCGCGTCATGCTGGTCCTCTGCCAGGCTCTTATCGATAGGCATCATTAGCAGCCATCGGCCCCTCTAGGCCCGTGCTAGCACTGCTAGTAGCTCCCGCCAGCATCATCATCTTCATTCAGCTTCTAATCTACAGCTTTACATACGCAAATACGCCCATCGCCATATCCAGTGTCCTTTAAGCAGCAGCTCTTGCAGCAAACTCTTCTCGACCATCTCCATACCCAATCTATATCTAATCTCTTGCGACAACCACACAGCCTCGATTGCCCGCAAAGATAGACACGCCGCATCACATCGGGGCAGAGTGCCATACAGCTACTTCCGAAGAGACAAAACCACAACAACAGCCATCATGAGCAGTAAACCAACGCCCAGAAAGCCGCGGCACAACCGCCATCCCTCAAACCGCATCCCCGCCATCTCCGACTACGAATCCGACGCCGCCATCACAACATCCAGATACGAGGCCCCGCCGCCGCGAACAAACACCGAGCTCAACCTCTCCGTGCTCCAGCGCTACCTGCCGTCCATCAGCAGGATCCTGAGCATCGCCGCCAACGCCGTCGTCTACACATTCGACAACGCAAGCCAAGGCTGGGAAAAGTCCGGCATCGAGGGCACCATGTTTGTTTGCGCGCAGACGCCGCTGCCAGAGGACCCCGACCACCGCCCTCGGGCCTGCGTCTTTGTTCTGAGCCGTCGTGGCCTTGACAATGTGATTGTTGATTTGGCGAGTGTGGGCCATGTTGAGATCATGGGGGAGCTGGTGATTCTCAAGGTCGAGGGCCATTGGGAAGAGGGTGAGAAGGTCGTTGGGCTATGGATCCATAATGACGAGGAGGGAACTCGGGCTACCAATGGAGCCATCATTGAAGAGAGCTGGAAGATTGCCCGTGCTGCCGGGACGGTGGTAGATGAGGGCCCAAGGCCAGAGGCTGGTCCGGCAATGCAGGCTATTGGTCGTCCTCTGACGCTTAACGAGCTATTTGGGAGACAACAGGCGGCGGGGGGGGAGCTGAACGTCTCTGAGGCACAAGGAATTATTTGACATTGTAGCTTTTTATTAATCTGACACGAAATTGACGACTGTTTTTCGATAAGAGGGCATTGAGCGAGGTACGGTTATTACATGGCAGGAAAGAGAGGAACCAGCATATCTAGCAATTGAGCCATTACAGGAGGAAGAAATAATGTTACAAAGATTACACCAGAGGCATTCTCTCAAAGCTGCTTCTTCGCACATGCTAAAAGGGCTTGAACACGAATATCTCATTATACGGAATACAGCGCCATACCAAAGGCATGCTTCCGGTTCGAGCACGCAAGCATTAGTCTATCCATAGACTCATCCTGAGCGACCAATATCTAGTTAACATAAAATAAACAAGGTTCCAATCAACCCATACGCCGGCAGCTTATAATTCGCAAACCCCTCGTTTCCTATTCACGTCTCCACAAACCACAAATTCTTTCTGTTTTGAAATGTCTTTATACCTAGCCAATCCAATTATACCGTTCCGCTAATGCTCAGCTCCCGAATCTCCTGCAAAACCTGCTCCACCCTTGCGTCCAGCTGCCCCTCTGCGTACTGGTCTCTGGTATCCGCGTCAAGATACTGCTGCACCTGCGCCATACGCGAGTACGCTTCCGCACAGAACCTCAGCTGGATCTTGACCAGGGCCTCGAAGCTGGGGTCCAGGTAGGGAACCCGCAGGTCAATCAACTGCGGCAGCTCAGTGGTCAGCTGCTCATTCAGCTGCTCGTACACGGCCTTTGACATTTCCAGTTCCTTTTCCGTGCGCGGTAGCTTCGTGGCGTCCTTGTCTGGCTTCTCGACAAGCTTCTTCACCTTTGCTCGGAGGGCATCGTAGTCGAGGAGTTTGTGGGAGCGTTTCTTGATCGCTTCGTTGATGTCGGGGAAGTAGGCGCAGAAGCGGCCAATGGGCTCGAGCACGGTCGTTCGGTAGGGGCCGTCGAGGGCTTTGATGGTCTCGGCGTCGAGGTCCTCCACGGCTTGCTTGTAGCTTCTGCTGACGCCGTCCTTGGCGCCCGAGTCGCCGTAAAACGCATCTATCGTCTCGGCAATTCTCATCTGTGAAGCTGTCATGGCTGTACAAAGCATTAGCATTAGTCCGAGGTCCGGCATCTTCGGTCAGGGCAGCCTCATGTCTGCGCACCTCTCAGAGAGTCCAAGTAGCCTTTTGATTCCTTCTGCAGCCGAAGCGAGGCTGTTTCCATTGTTCTGAACCGTCTGCACGTTGGTCAGCATGCATCGTCGTCTCGCAGACATCTTGTTTGTACAGCTTTACCTTTCCTCGACCTCATAGTCACGATCGTTTGTCTTCTCCACATGCCCTATGAAAGATGCCAGGTCAGACTTGCGCCCAATACGCAATACGTACAAGTCCCAAGCAGCGCTCACCCGTCTTCATCATCACCTGCGTCGTCGCACGGTTCACATTCTTCTTGAAGCCTGTAGCAAACTGTCAGCCCCTCGCATCTGTCAGCGGGGCATCCGCAAGCTCCGTACCCGCCCACGACATGGTGGCTGTTTGTTTTTCGTTCTGATGAGGATGTCTGCTGCGTTCTTCGCTATTGGTAATATCGGGATATTGCGTGTTGCTTCGCTGGTGGACGCTGCTTCGAGCTGTTCGCGGCTGGTGACGGAGAAAGGAGTTTGCGACGAGCAGCCAGAAAGTGACGATTCGGGGGCAGCGCAGCCACGACATGCTGCGCCCGATTGGGCTCATCGACGTCAGCGACCACCGGCTCAGCCACACCTGCAAGCCGCCGCTCTCACGTGAGCCCGGCTTCTACGCCAACGCCGATTTTTCTTCCAAATCCGTCGAAGCCGGCCAATTCGATTGAGTTACAAGCCGGACGGAATTGGAGTGGCTTTTTGGAGTTTCTGGTTGTGCGGGAGAAGCATGTTCAACCCTCGGTTCCTCGTCATCAGCCTGGGGAATCCACTGCCTAAGTACGAGAGCCTGCACTCAGCCGGCCATTTCGTCCTCAATGGCCTCACAAAAGCTCTTCAGCAGCCGTCGTTCCGCGAGGTGACGCTTGGCCGACAGTCATATCTGGTGTCTCAGGGGCCAAAGTACATTCTCGTGCAGTCTCCAACTTATATGAATGTGTCGGGAAGCTTTGTGGCCAGCGTGTGGCAGGATACAATCAAGAAGTACGGCGCAGAGTCACTCGGTCTGGTGATTGTTCACGACGAATTGGAAAAGGATATGGGGGTTGTCAAGCTTATTCCCTGGGACCGCAGCCCTCGGGGCCACAACGGCATCAAGAGCGTTAGGTCATCTCTCTCACCGAAAAAGTATCCGGACTCGGTCTTTGCTCGCATTGCCGTTGGCATTGGCCGGCCCGAGGAACGAGATGCGGCTACGGTGAGTCGCTATGTACTCAAGAAGATTTCACGCGAAACCCGGACAACGTTGGAGGAAGACACTCCTTGGGATGTTGCAAAGTGCCTCATAGAACTGGAGAAGCAATGGAGAAACGAGGTTCAGGGAGGCTCGGCAGGAACGTAGAACCATGAGTGGCGTTCATAGACGCCATGCCCAGCAAACAACGGAACTTGACTCTCTACGGTGATTGCATCCCGAGGATATGTCTGCCAGATAGAGGCTTGGCAGCGCTCGTTGTAGAGCAACCACCCGGCACGATAGACACGCCGCCAGACAAAAGTTTGGCCAGAGTTTATTGAGAAACAGATCAAGGGATCCCTGTTTCATCATGTGTGCTATCACATCAGCATAGCGAGTCTCGAGCAGAGGTGGAATAGCCGGATCTCAGCAAAGTTCAAGCTGCTGGGAATCGGTCAAATTCATGTCACCAAGCGACCGTTTGCATCTAGTCGACACTTTTCTTTTCGCACTTGCGTGATCGAATATACCAATTTGAAGCCGTGTCTTTCGTGTATCCGCAACGTCGCTGTTCTGTGTTTGATGCAATCTGGAACCCGTTGATATTGCTTGTTCGGATGGATGGGCCACAGCTGCAGGTCCGAGAATCGGGGACGGTTGACAAACAGACGCATGTGAAAGCAAAGTTAATTCTTTACTCGACTCAGCTGTCACCTACGTGAGCGAATTATACATTTACAAACTCACTACTCATCCACAACGGCCAAGGCTACTCATCTTATTCAAACGGCCAACAGCTCCGTATCCATGCCGAGCAGCATCTGGCCTACCCGGAAAACACGGGGAGCCTTGGATATCGAGGCATCAAGCTGAGAGCCATCAGGCACAGCTTCATCGCGCTAGGACCAGAAGTGCGCCCCCCACAAGCGCCACTCCAAGAGATAAGGAACGTCGCCCAATCAACTACCCCGGATGGCGGCGTCGTGGGCATTATCTGGCTGGGGTGCCATGCGTCTAAGTGAGCGTCTACGCCAGACCGGGAATAGAGGCCGTGGCTGCCAACACCAGAGGCTTGGAGACTGATGCCACTGATAAGAACCATGTGGTGTGTAAGACAACGGCGGATAAGCACAAATGGCTTTGCGTAAAGCCTTTTGATTATCTGCTCTTGATCGATGAGATGCGCATTCATTATCGGCTGCCTGTTATGGGGGCGTTTCCATGTCTCTCTTTTGGGTGTGGCTCAGATCTGGCATGAGATGCTGCTCTGCACCTCCTTTTGCGGTAGCCCGCGTTACCTGGTATTCGGGTGGAGCCGTACTCCATGCTGAAGTTCATGATGTTTTATGGAGTGGTTTAGCAATGCGACATCGCACTGCAGGTTCGTGCATCTATACTCGTACTACCGTCTTCATGGTACAACGGGATAGACTCTCAAGATGAGACACGACTCATCCACTGGTACGCGTACCTTTCAGCCGATCTGACCGATCGACGAGCGGGCAGTATCTCAGAGGCAAAGACACGCTCTTCCTCACGGCAACTTATACTTTGCGTACTATACGAGAGCAGTGCTTGTGTGTCCTAAAGAGACATGGACACGGAGGAAAGGATTCATCCTCGGGTCATTGGGCTTCCCCATCCTTACAGACAGTTGAATGGGGAAACTGGTCCGTCATCAGCTAGTACTCTTTCACCTACTCCAACCAAACCTGCCCTTGATACACAGAGATAAGCGTCCAAGATAAGCATCGACCTAACATGGCACCGACAGCATGGACAACCTGTGGGAGCCGTGTCACTTATCTATGTGGCTTCAACCCCGGACACTACTGAGAGATGCCGCACCAATAAGTTGCCATGCATTTCGCGGGCGATAAGCTCGTGTGAGAGGCGCAACTCGCAGCCCGATTCCAGGCCGTACCTTTTCTGATGTGGGAGACTATTGGGCATCGGGGAGCTAGTGCTTCGCAGCCCTTTATGCTACAGGGCGTGGGATGGGACGCCGTTGGATCTTGATGGGCTGCTACGCATCAAAGTGATACAACTTTAATCTATCCGAGCTGAGACCTATGCGGAATAAGTCGGGGGGCCGCAGGACCCTGTGCAGAGCTGATGGATTGGGCATGTGCCTTGAGCCTACAGAGTACGGCTTGGGGAAACATAAATCATCCCATCCCCTTATCTCAGCTGTCTTTCCTCCCTTGCTGTCATAATTCTTCCTCGTCCTTTCTCCTGGTCGTGGTCGACACTGGGAGTACAGCGAATTCAGAAACGGTCAAGCACCAAAGGAGAACGACGGTAGACAACACTATTGAGACGATCGGACTGGAACAAACAAAGCATCGCCATGGCGTCAGTCGTTCCTTATAACGGCACAGTAGGGAAGGCAGACTCCGGCCACTCGACCGGAGTCAGCGACCTCAACATCTTCTTCGACGTACGTTCTCATCCTCTGATACCTGAACAACAACAATCTATCAAACCAACTACTAACAGAGTTGTCATGAATATAGACTGGCCACATGACATGGATCGCCATCAGCTCCGCCCTCGTGCTTCTCATGATCCCCGGCGTGGGCTTCTACTACAGCGGCCTCGCCCGTCGCAAGTCGGCCCTCTCGCTGCTCCTCCTCTCCATGGTCTCTGTGGGAGTCATCAGCTTCCAGTGGTTCTTTTGGGGATACTCGCTCACATTTTCTCGGACTGGAAACGCGTTTCTCGGCGATCTCACCCAGTTTGGCCTGCTGAAGACGCTGGCTCAGCCTAATGGCTCGGCCAACTTGCCTGACATCTTGTTTTGCCTGTACCAAGGCATGTTTGCCGCTATTACGTGAGTTGTCTCTCAATGTCCCCTACTCTCTCTTTCAAGACATCTGGCTTTGCCTCTCTCCAATGAATATGTATGATATGAAAAGGAGAAAAGCAGCTAACATAAACACCCAGTCCTGCCCTCGCCATCGGTGCCGTCGCCGATCGCGGCCGCATGCTCCCCGCCATCGTCTTCATGTTCGTCTGGTCCACCGTCGTCTACGACCCCATCGCTTACTGGACCTGGAACGCCAACGGCTGGCTCGCCAAGCTGCCCAACTACGACTTCGCCGGCGGCGGCCCCGTCCACATGTCCTCGGGCGCCTGCGCCCTCGCCTACAGCATCATGCTGGGCAAGCGCACCGGCTACAACAAGAACCGCGGCCTGCCTTACCGCCCGCACAGCGTCACAAACGTCGTCGTCGGCACCGTCTTCCTCTGGGTGGGCTGGTTCGGCTTCAACGGCGGCTCGGCTTTGGGCATGAACCTCCGCGCCATCATGGCCTGCTTCGTGACCAACTTGGCTGCCTCGGTCGGTGGCGTCACTTGGATCCTGCTGGATTACCGTCTGGAGAGGAAATGGAGCACGATTGGGTTCTGCTCAGGGGCTATTGCTGGCCTGGTGGCGATTACTCCCGCGTCTGGCTACGTTACTCCTTGGGCCAGCTTCATCATTGGCGTCGTTGGCGCCATCTGCTGCAACTTTGCTACCAAGCTCAAGTTCCTCATTGGCGTTGACGATGCCCTCGACATTTTCGCCGTCCACGGCATCGGCGGTATGGTCGGCAACATCTTGACCGGCATCTTTGGAACGTAAGTCATTCGTACAAGAAGAAGGAGTGAAAAATCCATTGCTAACTTGTCCTCTCCAGCTCCTCCATCGCCAACCTCGACGGCTCCACCTTCGGCCCCATCGGCTGGGTCAACGGCCACTGGGTCCAGCTCGGCAACCAGCTCGCCGGCGTCTGCGCCATCTTCGGCTACTCCTTCACCCTCTCCTGCATCATCCTCTTCCTCATGAACCTCATTCCCGGCCTGTCCCTGCGCGTCACCGTCGAGGACGAGGACGTCGGCGTCGACGACTGCCAGCTCGGCGAGTTCGCCTACGACTACGTCGAGATGCGGCGGCACGTCCTGGACGGCGAGACGCCCCTGGCGGACACGCCGGCTGTGATGAGCAGTAGCTCGAGCACGGCGGAGAAGCATTCTGCGGAGAAGATGCCCGTGGGGATGGTTTGAAGTTGAAAAAAAGGAACGGTTTTATGCACACTGCGTATTTAATAGGGTTTTATGGGATGGAGTATATAATTATTTATTTTTTTACAGACGGATATGGCAGAGGATGAAAATCATGATATCGATACCATTTTACAACACTTTATAGCTATTTAGTTATGTGCAATTAGACATGTATATTTGCAATTAAACTTACATATACAATTTGTCTCTCGCTACAGAAGATCAACTCAATCGACTAAAGGAAGAACATCTCTCACTCCAGAAGCTCAATGCGAAGCTCAATGTGATGGAAGAATTGTATATCGCAGTCTTGTATATCCTATAACCTTAGCATCCATTAACCAACTCATGTAAAACTCACTTCTCATTCAAACACACACTCAAACGCACCACAGCCCGTAAACCAGACGAAATCAAAATCAAATTGGCATTACTACGTGTATATCACTCCCGTCTAAATATGGTCCAGTCATTCTCTCACTATCCATCGAATCCGTTATTTCACAGATTTCATTTCATTCCTATGCATGTACCTTATAATCCCATCATTCCAAATTCATCCTTATCCATCCAATTCCATGATACAGTGATGAAAGAGAGAGAGAGAGAGAGAGAGGCAGACAAGTGAAAACGGAGCATGACAACGTAAATTCTCATTCCCGACACTCACAACAGCCTTCGTCGTTAGTTTAGTCTACACAAATCTTCTTCCTTCTCTCTCTTCATCATACACACGACGTAGCCGAGTCAGTATCAGTGTTACCCTTCCCAAAATAATAATCCTCTTAAAACATGAAATAAAAGATCCTCCATTTGCCTCTTGCGTCAGAGCCAATATTGCCGCGATGCCCGCTATTTCCAGCAGGATAGCTCATCAAATCGCAACAACTTGGCCTTACAGCAGCTCTTGTAGCTGACTTGAAGTGGCGCCATGCGTGTGTATTTGTTTGTGATGGAGCTTCCTGTCTGAAAGCGCGCATCACAGCTTGATAATAAAATGAAATTCCGAACCAAGACCGATTTTGCACCACGTAACCCATGCTATCATCATGCACGCCAAACACTAAGAAACTCCGTGGCTGCGCTGTAAAGTAGAATACTATTCCCATGCATTGTTGAAAAAAAAGGGGGTATGTTGCGAATAGAGAAGCTTCAAATCTCAGGGGTTCAGAGCGGTGCAAGTGCTCCCTTGGTTTGTGGGGGTACCAATGCCACCATGTTCTCATCCCCTTCTATCTGCTGTACCTATAAACCAATGATTTCAAGGCCATGGCGAATCGCAAAACTGTTTCAGTAGATACTCCAAGAGAAAATCAATTTGCCCCGCCTTGCTGTTCATCTGGTGGCGGCCTCGTTGGCTGGTGCATGGTGACGGTACTGGCACCTGCTGAGGGGCCTACAGCGGGTAAGTTGCTCTGCTGAGAGACTGAGGGTTGTGATAGGCCTGCAACGCTGGCGTGCTGGGCATTGGCACTTTGAGAACCAGATGCCATGCCGTTTGCAGGGTTGCCAAACCCAAATGTCCGGGGCGGTGCAAAATCATCGTTTTCTGCGAGTAGTAGCTCCATTTCTGCCCTTCGACTTGGCGGGAACGGGCGGGTAAGCATGCTGGCGAGGAAACTCGTCGACGAGGTGGCGGTTGGTGGTTCTAACGTATGGGGCACGCCGGGCATCGGGGGCACCGTTGGTTGCATGGCTGGAAAGGATCCAGGATGTTGCACGTGGAAAGGCAGGTTCTGCTGGGTATCTACAACCATTTCACTGGTATCTAGGCCCTCGAAGTCGTTGTCCTCGAAATTCATTTCGTCATCAAAGTTCTCGCCATCCGGAGTCGGCACAGTAGTAGGGTATACACCACCTCGACGCGCAGTGAATGCTCTGATGTGGCTAGCATATCTCGGATAGAGGCTCTCTCGGAGAGCTTCGTACTGCGGTGAAGTGTTTAAGAAGTCGCGGAACTTGGATACCATGTTGCCGGAAAAGACACAGAAGACGTCCCGCTGGTGCTGTGTAAACTCTGGATCAAAGTCAGCACACTGTTGTTTGGCAGTGCGAATAGGGCAAGAGGAAGCTAACCTGGTGGTGCTGTTCTGCAAAACGGCTGGAACTCGTCTCGTTGGAAGGCTGCCACGCCAGTCAAGCTGAGATGGGTGAGACGTGGGCACGAGTTGAGGAGTCTTATGATGCTCTACATCTCTTGCGTTAGCTTAACAATACAAAACCTGCTTGGAAGGTCGAGAGAGGGAGGGGGAAAACAAACGTACAGTGAGAGTCAAGTTAATACAGTAGCTGAGATGCACCCGCTCCAAGCTTGGAGAGAAATATTCGCCGCCAGCAAACATTCCATTGGCATCCCTCCTGACCCGAGGGCGATGAGCTGCCTCGGCAAGCGCAAGGACAGAGGCGTCTGTAATAATGCTACATTTTACCAGGCCTATGCGCTTCAGCTTGGGGAGGCCGGCCAGGCACTTGACCGACGCATCGGTGAGGAGCGTGCAGCAGCCCAGGTCGATGTAGCGGATGCGGTTGCAGTGGGTTACCAGACGCTTGACTCCATCATCGGTGATGAGGCTGCAGTGGCCCAGATGGACGTAGTGAAGGTTCTTGCCCAGCTTGGAGATGGAGTGGATGGCAGCGTCTGTGATGTTCCGGCACTTGGAGAGCAACAGGTTTCGCAGCCGAGGCGCCGCATCGATAATTTTGGCAACCGCTGCGTCAGTGAGGCGGCTGCACGAGGTCAGGTCGAGAATCCGCAGGTGCTCGTAGAGCTGAGTCGGCGGTAGGGAGAGAAAGGCGTCGTCGCCAATCAGTTCGCAGTTGGCGAGTCTCAGCTCGCGAAGGCTGTGTCCCTTGGACATGAGGGCCGTGATGGGGCCGTTTCCGATCTGGACGCACTGGTGAAGATCGATTTCAAGGATATTTCTGCAGTTGTCGGCAAAGGCAAGCACGGCATTGTCGCGGATTTGGATGCATTCGTTTAGTTTAAGCTACAGGGAAAGAATTAGTATGCCATGCAAGGTATAATGAACGGCATGGAGAGGATTTAAGCGGGAAGTGGAACGATTTGATGCATGTGTCTATGGGGGGAAAAAAAAAACGCACCCTCTTGATATACTTGCAGTTCTGTGCCAGCGTAAGCAGGCTGTCGTTGGAGATGTTGTCGCAGCCCGAGATGTTGAGGCCCTGAAGACGCTTGCAGTGGCTGGCGATGGCCTTGATGGATTCCTCAGTAATGTGCTTGTCGTTGGATATGTCCAGGGCCAGCAAGGACGAGCTGTTCTCGACCAGAGCAATCAAGCCCGTGTCGGTCAGGTTTCGACAGTTGGTCAGCGTCAGGCGCTCGACCCTGGAGCAGACGGCGAGAGGCATGACGCTGCCATCGTTGACCTTATCAGCGAGGGCGGCGAGGTTAAGCCGCTTGATGAAGTCGCGGTAATGGAAGTAGGGCTGCTCCAGGCCCAGCGTCTGGCAGATGCTGCGGTGGTTCCCCCAGTTGGAGCACGCGGGCCGGTGCCATAGCAGGTCGACGGCGTTTCTGGCCCATCGCTTGGAGACGAGCATGCAGTGGTACAGGTCCGAGGTCGAGCCCAGCTTGGAGAAGACGCCGATGAGGATCTCGTTGGGCAGCCTGTTGATGGGTGGCCAGCAGGTGTCGTCGACCTGCATGTCCTGGAAGTTGGGCACGCCAAGGGAGGACTGGGAGTCGTTGGTCACCAGGAAGAAGTCGGACTCTTCATTGTCGGCCGGGGCGGGCGAGTTTGTGGACGACGAGGAGCGAGAGTCCTCTCTGCCCGAGCCGGCACCGGGTTCCAAGGTAGCCATGGCTGGTTTCTATCTCTTGACGGGCTCAGCAGCAAACAGCCGCGTGCCTGCCGAGTCGAGGTTCGGATTGTGCGGGAAAAGAGGATTCACAACACGTCGGGTACATGCAACCGCGGCAAGGGAGGGTCTGCCGTGCTGCCTGTGATGACGATGTCGAGAGGAAGAGGAACGAGTTGCGTCCGCAGAGTCGATCGGCCGCGGTCTCGGGCGGGTGCTGGCGATGGACGAAACCGAAGCAGAAGAACGAAAGGGGCCGTCGCGATGGTGAGGGCGAAGCAGAACGGGTGAAGGAGGAGCCCTGGCTAAAGGGGGGGGTTGTCTGGTCGTCGCAAGGCTCAAGGCCGTATTTAGGCTTTGCTGTGCGAGCACCAAAGGGACAGAGCCCAGACACACCGACTTCAGGCTGTGCGTCCGAATGTCTCACCGGCCGTAGCGAGGAGCCCAGCACACGGCGAGGGAGAGCGTCTGGGAAGCGCTGGATGACGTCGGCCGGGGCGTTGTGTTTGGTGCGTCGTCCAGCTCAGCTCGGGCTGAGCGAGAGAGTGTCTGCCGCAAGGACGCTGCTGCGTTGACGGCGCTCCAGGGGGGGGTCGAATCAAATCAAGTCACGAAACGTGCCGGACCGCAGAAAAAGAAGCAAAAGGGCGCTGGAAGGGCGGAGCGCAGCTGCACGTCTGGGTGGCCGCTGCTGCTGCTGGCCGGGCTTGGAGAGTCTTGGTTGGTCTGCCAGTTGAGGCTGGTGATGGCTGGGTCAGCAGTCGAAGGCGGCAGAAGACTCACGTCCAGCCCAAGCGGAGATCAAGACGGTCCGCGTGGGGGCTGGAGATTGGGGCCTTGGGGCGCTACAAAGGCGCTGTAAGTGGTGCGCCAGGGGCGCTAGCGCTGCTGCAGCGGTCGAGGGCGCTGTGGTGCACTGACGTTTTGGGTCCGCAAGCAGTGAAGCAAACACCTGGGAGACGGATTAATAAGGCAAAAGATGAGACGGAACCTGGGCCAATGTAGCACCAAACAGGGCTCACGGCTCGCTACAATCAAAATGCAGAGCCTCTTCATGTCCTTCTTGCCCCTCATTCGCCCAAACATCCCTCCATAATCAAGGCACCGCCGGCAACCTGCTTTGCCCAGCGTTGGGCTCCATCCCATCCTTCCTCTCGGTGTACAGCAGCAGTGGGCGGTACCTCCCGGGCGCCCTATCGCTGCCGCCTGTGCAAGTACTGCAAGTACCTCCACCCCCGATACCTGGCAGGAAATAGCGTCCTCTGCCCGCTAGCGGCCCCCGTCCCCGCGCTTGGCCCAGGTACTCGCTACCTTGTTTTGCCTGCCGTGACGGCAGATTGACGCTGAATCAATGTCACTGGTTCGGCCGTAGCCGCCGCGCGCACGTGACGCCTCTGATTTGTGATGGCCGTGCAGCTGCATCACAGGGCGACGGTACCGGCACATGCACATGATCACGACGTTTGTCGACGGCTTGCCCGTCACTGAGTGGTATTTGCGACATTTAATAGTACTGTTAAGCGATTTGAGACATGGGATGGAGTTGAGATTCGCGCAGCGTGGCCAAAATAGACTGTGGCATGTACCCTCTACACGCACCAGCGCTGCATCACATGCTTTGCTGCCCAGTTGCAGTACCGCCACATGCTAAAAAAAAGCACCATAGGCTCTCAACCTCGTAGGAATGATTGCAGATGCGCTTCACTAGAGAATCAAATCATCACCAGGCACGGATGTCTAGCTATCAGATGCATGTCGTTGCATTCAAGATTGTATTTTCTCAAATCAGGTTTGACTAATCTTAGCTTCAATGTTTATTCTTTTGGGAATACAGATAACCATCACTTGTCACCGAGAATATTCAACTTTTACAATATCAAGTAACAATAAAGGTAAATGATATTACTAACGCTACCAACTACATGTATTAATTCCTCTTGGCAGGTCAAGCATCGCACTACTTCTGCTTCTCCAAAAACACCACCTTGCTGTCATAGTCGCCATTAAACTGGTACTGCAGCCCGATATTCATCAGCGTCGCCCCCGAAAACGTCTGGTTGCCATCAATCTTGTACGACGCAGACGCATCCAGTCCCTGCAGCCGCAGCACCGGCCAGGCATTGTTGATATTCGCCTTGATCTGGAAATAGAACAGCACCGCCTCGCTGCCGTCGTCCGAGATAAACAGCGCCGCCGGCCAGTTGGAGTCTTCCGGCAGGCTCAGTCGCCACTGGTTGCCCTTGACGACAATGGGATTCACCTTTTCGGCCAGGGCAATGATGCTGGGGATCTGGGCCTTGTCGTCTTCGGGCATGTTGGCCGGGTTGAGCTCAAAGCCAAAGGATCCTCCCATCATGGCGACGTGGGCGCGGAAAGCAATGGGCGTGGTGCGTCCAGTCTGGCCGTTGGGCACCGCAGAGACGTGAGCGCCCATGGCCGACGGTGGGTAGACCAGCGAGGTGCCAAACTGTATGGCGATGCGCTCAACTGCGTCTGTGTCGTCAGATGTCCAGATGTGCGGAAAGTACTGCAAGACACCAGGGTCAAAACGACCTCCGCCAGAGGCACAGCCTTCCCAGCGCACGTTGGGGAATTTGGATGACAGCGTCTCAAAGACACGGTAAAGGCCTAGCATGTACGCGTAGTCGAGGCCTGGATAGGGGGTTTCGTGGATGCCGCGGTTGTTGTCCCACTTGACGTATGAGATGCTGGCGTTGCCGAGGATGTTGGACAGCGACTCGATGATAAAGTCTTGTACTTCAGGGAGGGCCACGTTCAAGACCAGCTGGTTTCTTGTCAGTGTCCGCGGATACGACCCAGCGTGGATTGCCCAGTCGGGGTGCTCGTGGTACAGGCTCGAATTCGGGTTGACCATTTCTGGCTCAAACCAGAGACCAAACTCGAGGTGGTCTGACGAGTTGGCCACCTTTAACTTGGTGACATTGCTGACGAAATCTGGCATCCCTTGGGGGAATCTCTTAGGATTGGCAACCCAGTCTCCGAGGCCAGCGTTGTCAGTTACGCGGGGATACTTGTTACCAAACCAGCCATCGTCCAAGACAAACAGCTTGACGCCGAGGTCAGCAGACTCTTGCGCCAGATGCAAAATGGTAGTGTCGTTGTAATCGAATCCAAGGCCCTCCCAGCTGTTGAGTAGGACGGGGTGCATTTGGGTCGCAAACTTGCTCTTGATGAGGTGCTGACGATAGAGACTGTGGAACTTTCTCGACATTCCGCCAACTCCAGTGTTTGAGAAGACAGAAACAGCCTCGGGGGTGGTAAAAGTCTCGCCCGGTCCAAGTGGCCAAGAGAGCTGAAAGGGGTTGACGCCAATGGCAGCGCGTGTAAGCCCCTGAGAGCCCTTTTCAACCTCTACGGAGAATGAGCCTGTATACACCAGAGAGAAGCCCCACGCTTCGCCTTGTGATTCGGTCGTCGTGGGCGTGATGAGCGAGAAGAAGGGGTTGTGCAAATGAGACGAGTATCCAGTCGTGCTTCCAAATCTACAGAGTAAAACACCAATGTTAGCCAACGCGAAGATTCATCACGAGTCAGATACCTTCTTACCCCTGGAGACCATAGTCCACCTTGCGGCGCACCCGCATTCCCTCACGAGCCCAGTCGCCCTTCAGCTCCAGCATGTCAAATTCCTCATATGGCAGATCGACACTCAGACTGGCAAGCTTCTCGATAGTGATGTTACCCTTGCCATTGTTGGTGATGTTGACGCTGCGTACAATAGCATCGTACTTGGGGAAGATGGAGTATGTCAGATCCGCCGCCACCGAGCTATAGTTGTCGTACATGTGCACAACCAGCGTCGACACATCGCCGGCATCGCCAAACGTCGACGGCAGGCCCTGCAGCGCGGGCTTGCCCTTGACAATGCTGTGTGATTTGTACTGGAACTCGCTGACTGTGTAGCCTGCCGACTGTTTGATGTGCACTGCCGGAGTGCGGAAATCTCCTCGGCCCAGGTCGGGGAATTCACGACGCTGCCGGCCGATGAGATCTACCCAGCCTTGGATGGGGCCAATGATGGGCGGGAAGACGCCGTCTTCGGTGGCTGGGCCGCCATAGTGATCACCAATGAGGTCGTTGGAGTCGTCGTCGACGTGGAAGCGGTACGAGACGTTGTCGCCGTTGAGAGCAAAGGATCTGCCCGAGACCGAGATGGCTAAGAATTGCAAGCAATGTCAGTATTCTGACGTACAAAGAAGTGAAGTTTACTGCTTCTAGCTGTTGTTGCTGTGATGGTGCTTTACTTACGACTTGCTGCACCAGCCGAGGCCACCAAGCTGGCAGCTACGGTGAGAGCAGCCACCAGCCGCCTTGGAGAGGGAGACTCAAACATTGTGAAATCCCACCGAGCCCAGGACTAAATATTATGCCCGAGGAAGCACCAGCAAAGGCTGGAGAGTGTCTGAGAGAGCCAGCCATGGCCGTCTTTATACCCCCCCGAGAAGCCATCGACTGAGATCTGCAGCATTCCTTCCTTCCCCCGGGATCAATGGCACGATATGGACCTCTTGTTCGCACCATCCCACTCTTTCCACGCTGTAAGGAATACTAATCCCCAATCCAATCCAAATGCTCAGACGGAGGCAGGCATCTCCATGTAAGGGCCGGGGGGGCAGCCGAGGAGACAGAAGGTCCAACCGCATTCTTCTTTAGCATCTACATATATTTAGCTTAGCCTCTCGCCCAAGCTTCTTAAAATGCCTACTTTCATGCTTGTTTTCTCCACCAAGAAAAAAAAAACAGCGTCTAGCTAACAACAACGCGCGGGCCTTGCTGTTGCGCACCAATGCCGTCGTCTCCAGTTTCTCCGGGGGGAATCTGTAAAGCTCCATAAGCCCAGTGCAAATGAGGTCATTGGAGCGGCGGAGCAACAGGCACGATGCGGGGAGAGGAGAGCTGTTGGACCATTGCTGCCAAAAACTCCATAAAATGGGCGGGCCGATGTGACTCTATCTGGGTCGTGATCGGCAGATTACAAGTGCTAATGCTGAATGTGCTGTGGAGGAAGCCGAATAAATACCCGTCGGGAAGGTGTGATGAATATCACTTGTTTTTAAATTTTGGAGAAACAAAGCTCTTTGACAAAAGTTCAATGCTAAATTTGAGGTGCTTGAAGAGGTTGTTTTTGAGTTGAGCGGTAGTTGCTATGGACCGTTGCTTATTTCCGTAGATGAACACTCGCGGTTCACTAACGTTCAACTTTACCAATGATATTCAATATTTGAATGAAATAAGACATAACATAACATAGACGGCATCTTTGTCTTGACAGACTTTACAAATCCTTGCTAGCACTTGTTGATACGTTTTGTGCCTTGACGCTTGCAAACGATGTCACGCAGGCTAGACGCAATACTACACAAAATCTATAGTTTATGATGGCAACTATCTTCATGTAGCAGTGATCTACTAAGATTTATAACAAATCACTACCGGCAGACTGGTTCATTTGCAGCATATAAGCCCCTCTGGCGATTTATTCCAGCACCAGGACGCTTACCACCATCTATAACCAACCTCCCGGAACCACCTCCATTCGTCGATGTAAAAGGCCTCAAAATGAGGCAATTACACAACAATTTTAAGCCCTCCCAAGGCTCAGTCTTTCCCAAAGGTTGAGCGAGCAGCTCTGCCCACGTATGCATGCAGTAGCTAAACTGACGGGGTTGTTCCGACTTCCCGGATCTTTTCACAGCATTTTTAACACGCCCCGATGGTCACTTCCATTCAAGGCTAAAGGATTCAACATGTCAACCACTTCTCTACACCGAATCTGCATGGAATTAGTTCCTTTTCAATATGGCATTGCTGAATTTTTGAACTTGGATGTAATTTAAGTAGTATTTCATAAATACATATAGGCCCAACTTTTACTTTCCCATTGCTAACAAAATCGCGCCTTGACGCCCGTCGGAGCCGGGTGTACCACTTGTGCTATCATAGATTGCAATGTAATGTCCATTGATGAACATACGTACTTTATTAACATGCAACAATATCATGAGCACAGTATATGATTATGGTAGCCAAACTCGTAGATCATAGCCCAGAATCAATCTATGAGAATAATATAGGCGACATTGTCACTTCTACGAACATAGCTGCACTTGCAAACGACATTGCGGTGCTCACAGTGTGGAGACTAAGCCAGATGGCGATAATCCAAGTTTGGCGTTTCACAGCTTTCCCAAGGCTCGGGCATTTTTAATGAGTATATATATATATGAGGGTCTGGCCGACCGCTTCACAGCATTTTAAAACACCCCCAAGGCTCACTCTCGTTCAATAGGAAGCCTAGAACGTTCAGGTCTACAGCATTGTAATTGGCCGCCTGCATGTACCACTGTCGGCATCCCCGTAGTGATCATGCCTTCGGTCCTCCTTCACAGCATTTTTAAATCCACCCGAGCCTCACTTCTTTTCAAGGCTACGTGCACGATTTTGGCTGCCTCCCTCAAAAAGAGCGGCTCCCGCCTTCATAGCATTTTTAATCTCCCAGAGACTCACGTCTATTCGCTATTCAAGGATGCTTACCTCAAAGATCAACCAATAGGAAGCCACAATAATCCCTGCCCAGCGGATCTTCACAGCATTTTTAAAGCTCCCCAAGGCTTGCTTCTATTCAAGAGCACGTAAGAAAGCCTTGAATTTCATTGGCTGCATTTTCAGTGATGACAACCTTACCTATAAAAGCCCTTTCTGCACAGCATTTTTTTTCTTCCCCGACGCTCGCCTCTCTCTTCACTGCTGGGGTTAACCACCTTTTCAGGCGCGGTGCCTTTGTAGCCCCATTTCCATAACACAAGCTCCTTTGCAATTTTGTAGCATGCATTGTGAACCTGCTTTATTTAAGCCATTTTGTAAATGCACATAATTTCCAAACGTCATGTTGTATCGCTAGTAAATCAGCCTCTTGACGCATTTCGAGTTGAGGGACGTAGTACGAGTCCTATGGCAGCCAGCATCAGCAGTTCCGGTGCAGTAGAGCAACTACTACGGAGTACTAGCTGTCGTAATACAGGTCGATTATTGATGCCCGAGCTTCTTCATATTTACCCTTTCACAAAACGGTGCAACGTCTGATTTGCCAGATAATATGTCATGATTAAAATCTCTATCATCATCTCAAAATGGTTTGCTCCAGAGATAGCTATCTAGTACTAAATGAATTTTGACAATCTCAAATTGAAGAAACAAAACGTCGTTCTAAATAAAAATGCAGCCGCAAGAAAAGTCGTCATTCTGCGGGCGTGTATATGTATGTATATAGTATATCATGATATGTCGTCAATATGCCTTCTGTATGAGAAAAAAAAAACAATGCCGTTCTATGCACTCGCCGTATAACAGGCATCAAGGGTATCTAACTCTCAAATTCTCCAGGTAGTTTCGGTATTGCTTCATCAGAAGCTGCACGCTGGAATCAACAAACTTGGCCAGCTCATCCGGGTTTCTGGTCCTCTCCACACGCTCCAAATCCACCACGACAACTCTGCTTCCCACAACGTGGAAGTTGTCGAGCTTCACATCGTCTTGCACAAAGCCCCTCGAGGCAAGCGCAGAGAGCGACTCGTGTATCAGCTTGCGAACAATGGTGTATGCTTCTTCGGCCGTCTCAATCGTGTATGGGATGCACACGCCTCCAACGTCTGCCATGAGGTGGCTTCGCACCCCTTCGAACTGGACGACCCCGAAGTGGCGCGGAATGACGGTTCCTTGAAGTGATTGTAGGCTTCGGTACGATGCCAGCTCGTTGTCAAACTCTTCTTCCCAGTCTGGTTTCTGGGACTTGAGGACGATGGCCGGAGGCAGATACCATTCGGGGTACCATCTTCGCATGTAGGCTTGCGCGAATTTGGGGAACAGGTAGAGAATGGCTTTGACAACTCGGTCGAGCAATGATGGTTGGATTCTTAGGCGGCGGACATTTGGATGGTAGTTGTCGGCGGCCTGGCCGATGGCTGTGATGTGACGAGTGCCGAATCGAAAATGCTGCCAAGGAGCCAGTTAGAAGGGCGTCGCATGTGTTTTGATAATAACCGGAATAAAAACTCACGACTGTTTCTATCGGTGCATTGCCCGGTATTTTTCTGCTCATATGAAGTCCAGGGAGCAAGTTGGACATTGCAAAACGACTGACTGAAAATGCGGAGAAGGACAAAAAGAGAAGGAAACGAAAAGAAAGAGAAAGGAATGAATGCAACGGCAACGGCAACGGCAACCAATCTATGGCTCCTAACTAGAAGCCAGGCGGAAAGGATGACTCTGCCTTGCAAAAGAATTAAAAAAGAGTGGCGCAGAACTCAAAGCCTGGATGGCGAGTTGAATGGCGGATGACAAACAGAGTGAAATAGTTGTATCCAGCTTGCATCTTTTGGATTAATTTTGGCGGCCAGGCAATTGGCGGTAGGGAGGCTGGCCAATCAGCGTGCAAAGATGACCTAGCCAATTAAGTGGCCGCGTTATCGATAAGAGGCGGCGGCTCGGGCCGTCGAAACTCGATCTCAGCGGATGCAGTGCTTGGTTTTCATGGCCAAAATGGCAAAGTGTAGGTGAATCGATGATGCGGATCATATCTATGTGGACTAGAATTGATAGAAAGAAAATGATGGGCTCTAGCCACAGTCCGAAAATGCCTTGTTAAAGCATGATGGTACTGGTTGCATGAGTCTCTGTAGGGAGTTGGCCATTACGTTGATGGTGATGGTCAAAAAAAATTACAGTTACCAGGATAATGAGCTCTTATTTTGTTGTGGAGGCAAGCGTTTGTTTTATAGAACAACCTTTATCTGACAAAGGACCATCTCGAATCCTTATCTCCAGATAAAGATGTACCTAATGCAAGCCGTTGGATCGCCCTGCAACTAAGTTGGTCGCCTTGCGTAAACTAGCAACAATGAGCATCACATGCAACTCTTAGTATTTTGTATTTACTGCCTTGAATGGGCTAATACAGGTGTTCAACGCTGGTACCATCTCGGCCACAGTTACCTCGATCAAGATTATGATTGTGCATGAGATGAATGATGATATCCAATTTCTGCCTTGGCATGCAGGCATGCTATCGTAAAGAATTTTATCTCAATCTTTGAAGCAAGTCAAATTAGTATTAGTATAAAGTGTAAAAAGTAAAGGTGGTGTATGTTAGTGGCTCTTGAAAAGAGACTTTCTCAATGTGCTTGAACCATATGTTTGGGTAACTACATCGTGTATTGCAGAAAGGCTATTGAACCATCGCAACATTAACGGAAGGGCTATACGGTCATTACCCATCTTTTTATGGGAAACGAAACATGGATTCCAAATTTACGTTCTCCGTTAGATTTGAGAGCCAAAAGAAGTAAATGCGAAATCTCGCCCATAATGCAGGGTAGCCTCGGATTCGACTATGGCCCGAGTGATGTCACATCACGTGGGGCACGGCGGTTCAATTCCAAACCCTCAGATCCAGCATCACGCCACTTTACGCCTGCTTCTCAAGAGCTTCATTTGCCAATGAATCGAGTCAGTTGTTGACACGATCAATTCGACAGTCCACTGCTCACCATGCTCCGTCCAACAGCCCTCCGGCCGGTGCTGCGGTCCTCGCCGCGGTGCCAGCAATGCCTCCGCCGCAACCTCTTCTCCGGCAAAGGCTCGACCCGCGCATCGCAAGACTTTGATCTCAACAAGCTCAATTCCCAGCGCCGGGACTACGAGCGCCACCGCACGATATTCCTCGCTTCCGGAGCCACGGCTGGCCTCATCTCCTTCATCTACACGGCGTGGAAGCTGAAGGAGGCACTGGCAGAGCAGAGCGAGAAGCAGAAGCAGAAAATTGCAGTCAAATGCGACGCTCCGGCAATCCCCACCGAGACGTTCAAGACCGAAGCTGGGGAGAAGCGGAAAATAGTCGTGCACGATGAGGAAGGGAGGGTCATTGTCCCCACGGGGAACAGCGTGGTGCCCGCATTCCCGCGAACAATCAACGTCAAGCTGCCAACTTCGAAAGAGAGCAACTCCGTTGCGGCGAGCATATCGGACAAGGAGGGCGACGAATTTACACTTGTCGGGCTGGGCGTGCGTACTGTGACCTTTCTCAGCATCCAGGTCTACATGACGGGATTCTACGTTGCGACACAGGACATTGCGAAGCTGCAGCGGTATCTGGTCAAGAAGATCAACCCCAGCGCCACGACGCTGATACCCGCCGAGAAGGATGCCCTGCGCAAGGCTCTCCGGGATGTGGCAGAAGGCGAGGAGACGTGGGATACGCTGTTGCGAGAGGCCGGCTGCCGCAGCATCTTCCGCATCATCCCCGTCAAGGACACCGACTTCCCGCACCTGCGCGACGGCTTCGTGCGGGCCATTGCCGCGCGGTCGCAGCGCAACGCGGCGTACAACGACGACGCTTTTGGCGTTGCCATGCGGGACTTTAAGGCGCTCTTCAACCGAGGCTCCGTGCAGAAGAAGCAGGAGCTGCTGCTGTGCCGCGACGAAAAGGGTCTGTTGTCGGTACTCTACAGCCCTGACATTGGAAATGAGCCCAAAAGAGAGGTCATGGGCACGTTTGGAGAGGAGAGGCTGTCGCGATTGCTGTGGCTGAATTATCTCGCCGGTAGCAAGGTCGCTTCAGAGCCGGCACGGGAGAGCATCATTGAGGGCGTCATGGAGTTTGTAGAGAGGCCGATTGGAACGGTGGCAACGCAAGTTGTATAGACGGCAGTATTGGCCATGCAATATTGATTGTTACAAGATGGGGGAAACATCTTATGTATTATATGAGCGGCCGGAATGGTTACCGCTGCCGCATTCACTTGTCAAAGAAAGAAAGCAATTCATCAAAGCGGAGTGTGTGTGACGGATAAAATATTGTATATTTGTAACCAGAGACAAAAAAAAAAAAAAAAACTGAGAAGATGACATCTCTATACTCTACTCTATTCGAGTCTGGAGCATCGCTGAAAAACTCCACTGAATGCTGGCCGCATTCTCGTTTCATCTATTATAACTTGGATCTATCCTCTTCTCTACTCAAATGCCAAACAGTAAATGCCGTCAGCTCAAAACATTTTTCTTTCTCATGTTTCTTCTTGCATCATTTCTGCTTGCTTACGCAAATGCGCCGGCCTCCTCGAGACGGCTCTTGAGGGTGCCGTTCTTGACGAGCTCCTGCAGGTCCGAGTTTCCGCCGACGTGCTGCTTGGCGAAGAAGATGTTGGGGACGGAGCGCTGGCCGGAGATTTCGAGGAGGGCGTCCTGGAGGTCGTCGCCGTCGTCTGCGAATAAAAATGTTAGACTTCTGATTGGGCTGGTTTTGAGGGTTACAAAGCAACATACTTCGGTTGTCCAGCTCGACGACTTCGTAGTTGGCCTTGCTCTCGTTGAGGGCGGCCTTGGCGGCCTTGCAGTAGGGGCACCACGTCTTGGAGAAGACCACTATTGTGTTGGATATTGTTAGTTTAGATCCATCGGTGAGGTATACCGGCTGGGGAGGGCAAAAAACATACCGACGTTGTTGTTGTTGATGATGCGCTCGACTTCCTTGACGTTTGCCATTTTTGCTTCGGGACTGAGTCTTGCTGCGGATGTGAAGAAGGATCGGATAAAGTTCATGGGTGTTTGTGGATTTGGATGCTGCAAGGCAAGAGTATGAAATTGGTGTAGTGTTGGAGTTGTGAGATATATATAAGTGTAGCAACAGTATGTAATCGAGCCTTGGACGAGTTCGGCTTCGGCGCAGATGATGTGATGGCGGGCACCTGTGAGATTTCCCACAGCCTGTGAGAATGACGAACCTTGGCTCGAGCGCAGCCCACTAAAAACTGCAACCTGTGCATCAGTCAGCGGGGAGGGGCTTGGATTTGTCAAGGACTAAGGCAGGGCACTACGGGATTGGCTTGATTCCAAAGGCGTTGGGGCGCACGATTTGGAGGGGACTTGGACCTGTTTTTTCCAGGTCCAGTGGCTTTTTGATGATGGCGCTCTCAAATGAGGAGCGTGTGATGTAGACGGTGAAGGAGCAGCTGTGTTCTATCTGACGCTGGAGATTCTAAACAAATGCATGTATGCAAGGCCGTCGATGCCATAAGACTCGCGCTTTAGCACCTCCTGTTGCCGAATTGGGACAATTGCCAACTCGGGCAACAGGCGAAACCCGCTGTTTGATCCGTTTTGCCTGCTTCGGTCCAACTCGGTCCAGTTGTTAATGAGATGCAATATAGCAAATTTGCTGATGGCATCTATATCGATGGAATTAACTCGGTATTTCAAAACATTTCAAACTTGTTGTTGATTGTCTCTGTATCGTAATCATCAATTTGCTCATTGCCACACAACTCTATGAACCTGATGCCATCACAGCCCATTACATTTGGTAATACTGCCAACTTCCCCTTTATAGCACTCGGCACTCAACATGGTCTAATCAAAAATCTTCTTCCACACCCACAAGCTCGTCCGATCCGTAAACTCCTTGAACCCTTCCAACCCCCATTCCCGCCCAATCCCGCTCTCCTTTGTGCCTCCAAACGGGATATTCGGCGCCACGTCAAAGTGCGAGTTTATCCAGACGCTGCCCGCCGTGAGCTGGCGGCCCATCCTCTCGGCTCGCACCAGGTCCTTTGCCCAGACCGACGCTCCCAGGCCGAGCCTGAGGCTGTTTGCGCGCTCGACCACTTCCTCGTCCGAGGACCACTTCTGCAGCGGGATGATGGGGCCAAAGGGCTCTTCGACGACGATGCGCGCCGTGTCGGGCGGGTTGTCGACGATGGTGGGCTCGGCGAAGTAGCCCTTGTTGGAGTTTGGGATGCTGCCGCCGAGGGCGACCTGGTAGCCCGAGTCTTTGACGTCTTGATAGACGCCTTTGAGGAGTTCGTATCTTTTAAAAGTCAGCAGACCTGGAGCCGATTATCATGATGTTATTCGAGAGCAACTCACTGCATCTTATTCTGGACCGGCCCTACCATGACGCCAGGCTCCAATCCGCCGCCGTTCTTGACATGCTCCTTGGTAAACTGCACCAGGGCCTCCTTGAACTGGTCGTATATGGCCTCGTGCACATAGAGGCGCTTGGCCAGCATGCAAATCTGCCCGGCGTTGATAAACGACAGCGTGGCAATCTTGGGCAGGCACTTGGCAATGTCCACGTCCTGGCAGACAATGAGGGCGTCGTTGCCGCCCAGCTCGAGGATGCACTTCTTCAGCGTCTTGGCACAGCTTGCGGCGACGAGCTTGCCGGTGCGGACCGAGCCGGTGAAGGTGACGACGTCGATGCCCGGGTGCTCGGTGATCCAGGGGCCGAGGGCGTCGTCGCCGCTGAGGACCTGGAAGACGCCCGGGGGGTAGATGGACATGGCCAGCTCGCCCAGCTTGAGGTCCGTGTAGGGCGTGTAGGGCGAGGGCTTCATGATGACGGCGTTCCCCGTCATCAGCGCGGGCCCGACCTTGCCCAGGCCGAGGAGGGCGGGCCAGTTCCAGGGCACGATGGCGGCGACGACGCCCACGGGGTTGTACGTGCCGTAGATGATGCGCTCGTCATCTTGGTCAAAGACGTCGTCCTTGAGCTCCATGGTGGCAAACGCGCGGAGCCATTCCAGCACGTTGTCAAACTCCCGCTTGGAGACGAGGAGGGGTTTGCCCGACTCTATGGTGTCGAGTCTCTCGAGCTCTTCGCGGTGGGCCTCTATCGCGTCTGCGTAGGCGAGCATGAGCTTGGAGCGCTCGGCAAAGGGTGATTTGGACCACGTCTTGAAGGCATTGCGGGCGTGCTGGACGGCGTTGTCGAGATCGTCTCTTGTTGCGAGGGGGGCGGCGAATAGGGGCTCTTCGGTGGCGGGATCTATTGTGCGTCGGGTCTCTGCCGTGGGGACGAACTCGCCGTTGATGATGTTGCCTTTGTAAGTCTGGTAGCATGGAGTTAGCCGGTTGTTGGATTGCTTTTGCATCGACTGTGTTGATGTCAAGCATACCGTGATGTCAAGTGTTCGTTTGACTGTCATTGTGAAGAATGTTAATCCCTTATGCAAGGAGAGCAGCTCGAGGTTCTTTGGGGGTGTTGAGAGAGATGAGGAGTCGAGATATTCCCTGGAATGCTTACACGAGCTGGTATATATATACCTTTGCATCTATATGTACTCCTTACAGTCCCCTACAGTCCCTTACATGCTCCCCGCTCTTGATATGATATCATCCATGTCGACAGAGCTGGAGATGAACCCCCATCTTGGCGCCCGCTTCATCCACATTTAGCTACTTCACCTTGTTTGTACCGGCGATTGATATGCCTTGGAACACAGCTTAAACTACTCGATGGCTAGATCAAGATGTACGACAACGCCAAGCCGCCCCCACGTTTCAGGCACACCAGAGGTAGTCAAATATTCAATGATTACGCATCCAACATGTAACAGTACAGTGTTAGATGACAACTCTGCATCCTGTATTCGAATACCAAGACAACACCTCCCTTACCAAAGCAACACCTCCTCATTACCAATATCAAGGTCCGTCCGAGCAACTGTGTATTAGAGTCCGCTAGCCAATGAGCCGTGGCTGCTTCGAGTCAAGCACGGCAAGCCATGGCTTCGGGAGCAGCCAACGGCAGATAGGCCCAGCCCCCCCGCAGATTACAGATGTAGTAAGTATTTACGGAATCAACAACATCACTATAGCTGGAATCATGTACAATCTACTACTACTAGCAGCATATGAGGGTCAGTTGCCAGCCAAGTTCGCGGGGAACCTGGATCATTGCCCCTTTGAGGCTAGAGACGCAGATTTCCGGGGTAACTGAGATGCAATTCCGGGGTGGTAACAGGGAACTTGACAAAGGAGCAATATAATAGGATAGAAAAGAGGCAGGGCGGCGCTTCTGGGAGGTGGAGCGAGAGCCGCAGTCTCGGATGTGGTTTTCGGCTTTTGAGTGTTGGCGATGCTACAAATAAAAGCGTCTGTGGCCAAGGGCCAGACCGCGATGATCTGCGAGATGCCTCATTGGCGGGACATGTGATGACGGCTCAGCAGCAGTCTCACGCTAAGCAAGATGCCTACTTATATACGCATATGCGAACCTTGCTTGCCAAGGCATTCGTCTCGAGACCACATGGACGAGATGCGTATGCGTTTAGTTTAGTACAGACAGGATGGCAACGAGCGTCAGCAACACGACTCGCTGTGGAAGGGCATCAGGGCAACCTTGGGGCTGCTCAAGTCCGCTATTGGAACTCGAGGTTCACTTCCAAGGCTGTATGCCTGTCTGTACCGATGCTTTGGAGTCAGGTACAACAAGGACCAGCACAGACTAAAAGCTTCAACGGATCAGTGACCAGAGCGCTGTACGTCAGCAGCTACAGGCTCTTAGCGGTCCCAGCAGGCCTCAGGCGCTATCCGAAGGCCCCAGAGCCCCCCCAGAAGCGCCCCGCCAGTTCTCCAACCCGCTGACGCCCAATAAAAGTTGGCGCCCAGACCGAGAAAATCATTCAAATTGACCTCCCCATATTTCTCGTCCATACACCATCCGCCGTCTCGTCCAATCCATCTCGCCTGCATCACCGGCTCGACACCACAGCCTGGCCCTGCCCGAAGCCACTAGCCGCCATCGCGAGGACCGTTGCTGGGCGGTGCTGCCGAGAAGAGAGAAGAGCGAATCGCCACAACTCTGCGCTGGCCGGTCCAACAGCCTCACCTCCAAGGCCGGTCCTGTCCTGTCGTTTCGGCTAGGCCCGTGATCGCCGCCGGTTCCTGTGGCCAACCTGCATCTGCACCCAATCGCAGCCTCCCACGAAGCCAATTCGCCGCACGTCTTAGTTTTCGCTCAGCCTTGCTTTCCGCCCCACGACACGACCCCGCGATCAATCTTTACTCGTTCGTCGGTCATTCGTCATTCGTCAATACACACAGAAGACGGCGAGAGGGCGCATCCAGGCCAGACAACCGGCTTTTTCCTTCTCTTCTTCTTCTCTCCCTCTCCCTCCGTTTTCCCAGCTGCAAAGGTGTCCTCCGTCAGGGCCACCTTGATATCCAAGACGCCAAGGTGGATTCCAGCGAGCCCGTCGTGGCATCTTCCGGTGCCCTGCAGCATCTCATCGCCAACTACCTCAACGGCACCCTCACAAACCTCTCGGCCGCCTTCCAGGAGTCGAGCGAGTACATCTCGGGGACGCTGGGAGTCCCGCCCACGTACGTCTACAGCGGCCTCGCTGCCCTAGTGGCCCTCCCCATCACCATGTCGCGGTTCGGCTGGTCGCTCAACCGCGAGCAGAGCTTCGGCGCCATGCCCGGCGGCGTGCCCGACATCACAAACGAAGACTTCAGCTACATCCCCGCCCAGGACCTGGACGATCCCAGGGTTGAGTACATCGACACTCGCCACTTTCCTCGGCCGCCATCCAGGGGACCTTCGGACCTTGAAGACGACATCCTGGTCATCAAACACAAGGGCATAACGTATCCGGCGCACTTCCCGGCCTACTCGATCGGCGATGGCAAGCTGTACGTCAAGGATGTGCGAGATCGCGTCGGCCTCATGATGGAACTGTCATCACGCACCACCCGTCGCATCAAGCTCCTCTACAAGGGCAAGCAGCTGAAGGAGTCGTCGCTGCCGATTCGCCAATACGGAGTCAAAAACAAGAGCGAGCTCATGGCCGTCATACCCGACGGGGACGACGAGAACAGCGATCGGTCGGATGAAGACGTCATCACTGTCAATGAGCCGTCTCGACACGACTCCAAGTCTTCAAAATCCAAGAAGAAGAAGAAGGGAAGCAAGAGGAAATCGGACAAGAATGACCCCGGATCCCCGACCAGCCCTCTCGACAGCGGATCAAACGGCGACGCCGCAAATGGCGCCGTCATCAATGCTGCTTCGAAAAAGTTGGATGAGATTGAAGACGAGTTCCGGTCCAAGTGGCTGCCTCTCTGCTTGGACTACATCGACGCGCCCCCCCAAAGACGCCAAGAAGCGGGAGGACGAGCACAGGAAAATATCCGAAACTGTCTTGCAGCAAGTCATTTTGAAACTGGATGGCGTAGAGACTGAGGGTATCGATGAGATTCGACAGAGGCGAAAGGAGCTCGTTCGACGGACCCAAGAGGTGCTCAAGCAACTAGACACCGCAAAGGCATCATGACTGTCTCGCATGCGCCCTTTTCTATTCTTGTCGCGATTATAATGATTATTCCTTCTGTTTTGTTTTGCGCTGAGTTGCCTGTTTGGCCTTTTGGTTTATACTGCATACAACTCTTCACTCTTTTTTCTCTGTTTTTACGCAAAACATACACATATATTTAAAAAAAAGACTGTTGGGTGCAGATAAATGGCGTTGTTTTTTTACAAAAAGAGACGAATGGCGGAGTGGGCGCTGGGACGATGATACCGCAGCCACTGGTCCATGAGCGAGACACTAGACCTTTTTTTTTTTTTCCACGTCTACATTTTCGCAGCTCATTAGTATAACAAAGAATTAGAAAGAAGGAAAGGAAGCTGCTGATCCTATCGCATGTTGTGGAAAGAGAAGATGGACGCTGAAAGAATGGGCGGGTGGGTGTGTTGAGAGATGACTCTGGAAAGAGTGGAGGAGTGGCATATTGTACAGATTGACGATGATGCATGGCGATATAGAATCATTTTCTGGCGATTAATATGAGAATTCACAACCACAGGCTTATTCTTGGCTATTTGATTTTTGTCTGTTTGACTCCCTTCTGGGCAATAGGACGGAAAAGTATATTCTAAAATATCATCGCCATCTCAGTAGGATAGACAGGTTGACAGCTTCATTTACATCATCAACACTGCTGTGCCCCATATTAGAAGCTCATTCACGGGCACATCGGTCGCAATCACGTGCATCGTCCAAAGTCGTCACCAGCCAAAGCGCCGCCATGCCCCGGCAAATCGTCGGCCCAGGCCCTCTAGGTCTCGCAGCCCTAAGCACCACCAACCTGCGTGCCCTTCTTCGCCTGCCCCGGAACCCACCCTTGCCCGAAGCGGCTAGGCGCCCTGGTTCCAAAGGCACAACCAGCCCCAAGTCGGCACTCCGATTTTCTCGCCCGTCCTACTTGGTATCGCGACTCACTTCCACCAACTTTTGCCCAGGGACGACTAACCCACAGCAAGTCACAGCAACAAATTCTCGCCGGTGAGGGTTTGTGTGTCTTTCTTTCTTTTCCACCTTTTTCTTTCCAACCCCCCCGAAAGGAAACCGGTACGATGTCGTCGTTCGAGTCGGTTGTGAGTACTATGCACCAGCAGATAATCCCCGTGATGAGCACGCACGCACATGTTTGTTGTCTTCGCCTTGGGAATCCGAAATCGTTCTTGTCGAAGTGCCAAAGAAGGGAATGGAAGAGGTGGATGCTTGCGCACAATTGCAACGGCATGGCAACTGAATGGGAGCATGGGATTGGAACTGCTGGAGATGGAATCATGATTTTGCTTTTTTGTTTTGCGCTGGATGGCAATCGCTGCTGTCGCTTCTCGTCTTTAGCACGACACGACATTCGATTTACGACGAGACGAGACACAAACAACATGTGCATGCATACATACACATACGGACGTCGAATGCTAACATGCATCTCTTCTAGGTCGTCGTTGACGGCAAGGGCCATCTCCTTGGTCGTCTCGCCTCCATTGTCGCCAAGCAGCTCCTCAACGGCCAGAAGGTTGTTGTCGTCCGCTGCGAGGCCCTCAACATCTCTGGAGAGTTCTTCCGCGCCAAGCGTACGTCCATCATCTCCTACCGCCCACCCGAACTCCATTCTATGCGATTTCTTGTTTTGAGCTGGAGCCACTCTCCGGAGTCGGCCTGGACGAGCAATCGCTAGAATACACATGCGAATCGACTTGAGAAGAAAGACAAGAATACTGACATTTCGAGCAGTCAAGTACCACGCCTACCTGCGCAAGATGACCCGATACAACCCCACTCGCGGTGGTGAGTTTGCGACTCCAACGACCCTCTTTTGACTGCGTTTCGAGGATATTAATGAATGTGTCTCAGGTCCCTTCCACTTCCGCGCCCCCTCCAGAATCTTCTACAAGGCCGTCCGTGGTATGATTCCTCACAAGACCGCCCGCGGTGCCGCCGCTCTGGAGCGCCTCAAGGTCTTCGAGGGTGTCCCTCCCCCCTACGATAAGAAGAAGAAGATGGTCGTTCCCCAGGCCCTCCGTGTCCTGAGACTGCAGCCCGGTCGCAAGTACTGTACCGTTGGCCGTCTCAGCCACGAGGTCGGCTGGAAGTACCAGGACGTCGTTGCCCGGTATGTCAATATCCCTTGATGCTGTTTGAGTGAAAATGTGATGGAAATCGAAATACTGACTTTCAAATGCAGTCTGGAGGAGAGACGGAAGGCCAAGGGCGCTGCCTACTACGAGCGCAAGAAGGTTGCTGCACGACAACTGTCCGACGCGAAGAAGAACGCCTCGGTCAAGGAGGAGACCGCGAAGGCCCTTGCGGCTTATGGCTACTAAGCTGGCCATTCCTAGGATTCCCCTGCCGGGGGGGAACACCTTGGTACTTCGCATTGTCTTTTTCTCGTGCGTTTCATTAGATTGGCGCGGCGGTTCACAAAGGAATTATACTTGATTTGCTGAGTGATGGCAAGGGCGGCGGGCTTTTTGGGGGGCGGATGGGAACTTTTTTTTTTCCTCAAATCATTGTCTTTATGAACAATCTCTCTCTTTGTCATCGGAACCCATAACCCAAGTCCACAGAGAAAATAAAGCACAGGAAACCCCAACAATCAGCACGAAACAAACGTGAGAACAAGGGAAAATGATTCATTTTTTTTTCCTTCTTCTCCCTCGTGAGGGTGACAGCGGATGGACTGATGCGACGTTGTAATGTGGCTCGTTTTGCGTTTTTGGTTTCTGCTTGACAGGGAACAATCGGATTGGGATTGGGGAACAGGACTTGGGCAAGGAAACGGTTTCTTATTTTTTTTCTACTTATATCTGACCCGCGATGGCCCTTTTACTGCTGCTCAAGGACGCTATTCCCCGGCTTATTACGGAGCAACAAAGAAAAAAAAAGTGAGTCGGCGACAAGGAATTGGGGGACGTGGGAGAGGAGATGGGCAAGTGATGATCATACCCTTTCTCTGAGCAAAAAGAGGTGTCTAGCATTGCACAAATACTAGGAGTAGACGGAAATGATAAATGCTTTGAACAATTAATGATGACGTGTGATTATTGAATTTGGTTCTTTTGATTGTGTGATTTTATCCGTGGTCTTGCGTTGCATTATTGATGGTGTAATTTGACTGACTTTGAGGTTCTACCTATCATTTTGATGACGTCCACATTTATTTTCTACGTCAACTCTTTGACCTGATCAAACATTTGTTTCCTATTCACATAATCCATAGATTCTCTCCGCGTGTGCATTTCTTAGTATTTGTGTAGATCCATGTGTACTATCACTAACTCGTCATCTACAGCATCTCTAATGTCCACCACAATCACATGTCTACGAAATACCAATTTTGATAATCATGAATTGAACCTTTTAGGGTAAGGCCATGCTTCAAGTTCATCATCCACAACTCAAAGTCGCAAGTCTTAGCGCTTTGGCACTTGTAGCGAAACACCCCACAGTCATGTGCTGATAAGATAAACAACTTTCTGGGGCCGGCGCAATGAGAGGTGTCCTCACTGACATGCTTTGGCGACACATGTGCTTCGTCGCTTTTCTTTTCTGCAACAACTTGTCAGCGCAAGTCATTGGCGCGCTTTGATTCTTTTCTCGTCTTCAAGTCACATACAATTACATCTTTACAGAAACAAGACAAAGATCCTTTCCAAATTGAACAGCCACACTCCCCATAGACCAAGTCCCAGAGACTGTCGAAACCGCCATCATGTCGGACCTCGACCACTTCAGCATGCTCCCCATCCACATGGACCCCCAGTCCAAAGCCATCCTCCCCTCCGGCAGCAGGCCGTCGCGCGCCCTCGCCGCCGAGCTCGACAAGCTCAACACGCTCCACCGCGCCATCCTCAGCATCGAAGTGCCGCCCGGCGCCATCCCGCTGGTGCCCCCTCCTCCGATCCCCGTCAACCCCAAGCGCACCGCCAACGTCTCCAAGCTGCGCGACAACGGCAACGCAGAGTACCGCAAGCAAAAGTACGCCGAGGCGATCAAGCTGTACACGCAAGGGATCGAGGCCGCGCTGCAGAGGCCGCTGTGGGAGCCTGCCGCGCTGGTGAGGGAGGAGGTGTCGATGCTGTATGCGAATCGCGCGCAGGCGCACATGGGCATGAGCAATTGGCCCGAGGGCGCGGTGGATGCCGAGGCGAGCGTCGAGGCGAGGCGGGTGGGCAATGCAAAGGGCTGGTGGAGGAGGGGCAGGTGCTTGACGGAGATGGGGAGGCTGGATGAGGCGCGGGAGTGGGTGAAGCGGGCGTTGGAGATGGAGGGCGAGGAGGCGGATCTGATGACGCTGTTGAAGGATATTGAGGAGAGGATTGAAAAGGTGCGGGCTGCTTAGGGGGTGTTTGAGTGTGTACGTTTAGGGGCTTTGGAAGCACAATGGCGTTTGGAGTTTTGATTTGGGCAGTTTGCGATGCTGTATTGATGTGCGGCATTCCTTGCGATGTTAGCTGGGCTGCTTTGTCTTGCTTATAGAGGACATATACACAATAAACAAGCTTATCCCATGAACCCTGGTTGTCATGAAGTCTGATTTCAACTACCCATGCAGAGTTGACAGTATTGCTGTATTATACAGATATCTTGAGACATAAAGTATATTTGGTACTATAATAATGCGCCATTCCGGTATTAAAGCTACTAGCTATCTGGTATATAATCAACAAGTGTAAGAAGTAACCGCCCACCTCTTATTCTAAAAACCTCTATTTTGCCCAAATTGATCCGTAAGTCTAGCCCCGTTAAGTAGTCTGCCGCTTTATCATCTTGATCCGCATCGTTGCTCAAATCAACGCCAATATTTTCCATCTAATTCATTAATCGCCCAACGCATTGCCTCACACAATCTGCGGTATCGCGATCAAGTCGCTGCTTCTCGATATAAGCACACTTGATATCGCCGTTGGCCCCGAAGTGGCTCAGGTGTAGTGTAGGTAGAATCACTTCGTTCGAATAGCCAAAGCTCACCGGCTAGACATTTGCTCCGCCCATTTCTCTCTGATGTTCCAGGAATTCGATTTGCTTGTATTTCAACTTTCCCACAGCATGTCGGCTATTTTATAGGGCTGCTAGACACGTGAAAAGGAGAGTAAAGATGATCTATATTGTCCTCAAACTCCAAACGTTTTTTTTTTTAGCCACCGTATGTCGTAATTGAGTATATTGTTAACCGGATTCAAAGGCATTTTTCCAGTGTCAAGAAGCTGTGGTTTCAATGTGTTGACTGAGTGCTGCTCGGCCATGAAGTTTGAGGCCGCTAGCTCGTCATGCACAGAGCTAGAAGAGAGATTTTGCTGGACCTGATTTTTAAACCAAGCATCATGTTGGACAACACTGTCGATCTGGCGTGAGCTTGTGGTAGGGATGAGAGCGTTACTTATATGCCAGTGTTCTGGATGCGCCAAAGCCGGGTTTTGAGTCAGCCCTTCTTCAGCGGCTCTTTCTTCCGTCAACGACGATCAGGTGGCTACAATACACGAGCAAGTATATTAGTTTATGTATCAGAATGAACGTAAGTGGACAAGGCTCTGCACTTGTAGAATCTCATCACTGACCTCTCTCCAAGGCAGATTCGACCATCTCCGTCACGAGATAACCAAGTCCACGGAATCGATCGCTTTCATCTGGGCTATCGCCGAACTTGCAGATGTTGCCATGATCTGATCTCGGCAAGCCTTCGGTTCTCTCCCCATAGAGGTCCAGCCTGGCTGATTCTTGATCGACAACCTATCATCGTCAGAAGTGAATCATCTATATAAGAGATATATGGAGCGCAAAGACTTACCATCATGCCATTCGTCTTTTGAGTCTCGAAAACAGTAGCAATGGATATATTCGCCGTCCTAAATACGAATTCCTGGCCAACTTTCCTCCACTCTTCGGAGCTCCTCATAATTGCCTTGACAAGCTTGTTGTTACCGTGACCACTCAGCGCTGTCACAATGGTGGCAGCATTTTTAGCCAAATCTGCCCCTTGATGTGGAACGCTCAGGAAGACACAGCCGGCAGCCTTGTCAACAATATTTTGGTAGTGAAAGTTTTCCGTCCAGGCTTTGTTGAGTGCCTCCATAGAGATAGATATCATTAGCATGACGTATACGATTTGATATCTAGGAAGCGCAACTGACTGCTTTCACCACTAAGCCGCCTAGGCTGTGTGCAACGAAAATGATGGGAGTCTTCTTCTGCTCGTCCGTGGTTCTAACATTGTCAATTCGGCTTAAGAGCTCCCCCGCAACTATTTCGATGTCGTTTACGGCTTTTAAAAAGATGAAGTTGGCATTATATCCGAAAGACAGAATCCTTGCTTGAATGTTCCTCTCCGCGAGGAGCTGAGGCAAGCGATCTCGAAGCCAGATGGCCCCATCGTTGGCCTCCCACGTCTTCAGCCAGTTGCCACCCAGTCCATGAACGGCGATGATACTGCATTTCATAAGGTCATCATGGAGCAAGTACAGAATGGAAGCCAGTTACTAACTCTACACGCTGAACTGGATATCTTGGATATCTCGGGTGGTGGCATATCTGCTCTCGGAGGAAACGAGTGGATCTTAACATTTGCTCTTGCTTCATCTTCGTGAGACTGCGAGGGGCTAGCTGTATTCCCCAAGTCACGCAAGAGCTTTCGAAGAAGGCCATGACGTGGCATGGCTATTCAACGACGCCATTCGAGCTGAGTGTTGAAGAGGTTGAAGATGCTGCTCCTATGGCTCTCATCGCTGAAGGCCGGGACTTTTATATACATATAGGCTGGTGGCGAGCATTCCCTCTTCATATACGGTCCTCACAGAAAGCCTTTGAAACGCCTTTGAAGACGACAAAGACGTCGACTCCTAGATTGGATGCATGCGTGTGTCGCGTGCCTACTGGATACATTCCGTGTATGCTTGATTGGATAGAGGTGCCGAGAATGGAAGATGGCGTTGGGGAGGGTTCATTTATCCTCTTTGTCTTGTCGTGCCTACGACCTACCTTGGTAGTACTCGAGGACATATAAGAGGCAGATGCATCTCGTCATATGAGCTGGTGCTTAACAAAGGCACAACATACCTGAGTACCTACTAGGCTGCTATACATGCACACAACAGACACTCGACATTTGCCCCATAATGCTGGTCGTGTTCAAAATCTGTCCTTGGATATTACCATGGAGTGTTATTAAGGTTGTACTTTCAACTGGGATTACATGCTGTACCTGCATACACACAATGTGGGCTTAGTTGACTTGCGTATAAGTCAACTCCATATCATGCAATGTCCTCTTTACTTGGTACAAGACTGTGGAGAAATAACGGCAAGCCACGTGCATCTCAATCTCAGCAGAAGCACCAACAGCCAAAAACACATGGCCATGCTTAAACGGCACAGCTGTTGTTGGTCATGTCTGTTGGCTTGCTCCGTGCGTGGCGGCAGTTGAGGCCAAACTATTTACTTCCTAGCAGTAGCTTGAGCTTTGGGCGCAAGGGGAACTAGATTAGATTAATCGCCTCTTGTTTTCCCTTGCGTCAGTCAAATTGGGCGAAAAAGACGAGTCATATTTCTCAAAGCTTTTGAGTTTAGAGCTGCGGGAGTAAAATAGAGAGCGGCAAAGAGGCTTGAGTAGCGCCATGCAGGTACTAATTTAAAATACGCAAGTCATGGTTTCTCCCTACATGGCGATCGAGATGTCTGGAAAAGGCATATCCAAAGATTGCATAATAGGTGGAATCAAGTTGAGGTCAATACAGTATCATCATTCTCCTGTATATTATATCGACTGCTTTTCTGGCTGCTAAAGACGCGCGCGCGCTGCCCCCCCTCTTTAAGCGCCGTTACCCTTTCCAAACAACGAAATGAAAAAAATAAAGAGACAAGCATAAACAAAAGTTTCCATTCTTCCTAGCATAACAGAGCAAAGAAAAAAAGATTGAAATTAGGAGATGTGATGTTGTTGTTGAGTGTATCATGTAAGACGCAAGGGGTATATGTGAAATGAGATATTTGTCATTTGAGTATGTCGTGAGTGGATGCCGTGGCGTTGGACTGAATTCATCTCTATCAATTCCGCAAAACGAGTAAAATGACCCCCCCCTCCAGTGGAAAAAATATTCCATTGTATCCCAGATGATGCAAAAAATAGGGGCTGATTTTTGGTGTGGTTGGTGTAAATGAGTCGCGAGCAGCTTCTTGGTGCATTAAAAGCTGCTATCAAAAGACACAGTCATCGAATAATCCAACATGGCTGGTTTTCGTTTACTGGGCCTTCTCGCTGATGGTCTTCTCGACTGCCGAAGTCGTCTTTCTCCGGGGGCGCATGACGGCGTCCTGGCTGCTCATGCGACGGTCGAGGGCGCGCTCCAGCTTTGCGCCGAGGGCGAGCTTGCTCATGCGCTCGTACTTTTCCTCGGTCAGGATGACGCGCTGGGACGAGAGGGCCTTGTTCTCCATGCGATCAAGGCCGGTGGCGATTTCGCGGATTTCGGCGTGTTGGGAGTCGTTGGTCTGGACAGACATGGCCACGGACGGGGCAGCCATGCTGTAGGTGCTGTAGCGGAGGGAAGCGCGGTTCTGTAGACGCATGGTTAGAGGAGTGAAGTTGAAGTAGATCAAGTAGGCTAGATGAGAAGGAGAGAGTTGAGGGAAAAGAAGCGCGCCGCGCACACGACACTGGAGCAGCTTATCTATGCTAAGCTGGCAGCTCTGACTCGAGAGACGCACAGCATACTAGATGGATGGAGCTACAAATGAAGGGAGCTTTAGTGCGAGAGAGAGAGACAAAAGACATACCGAAGGAGCCATGATTGGGCGAGCAGAGTCTATGGAGACAGGCATGGCGGTGGTGTTTTTGGAGACTTGGAAGCCTTTTTAACCAGAGAGAGAAAAAAAGAGAGAGAGACCCGCTGGCAGGACTTGAGACCTATCAAAGGCAGGGGTTCCGTGCTAGACTGATTGGCGACTGCGAGTGACGGGCTCCAATCCAGACAGACAATGCAGAGATGGAGAGGAGAGAGAAGAGGAGCGAGTAAGTTGGTGTGTGATGGAGATTGAGCAAGGGGGGGGCCAGCTAAGGTGCGAAGCTTGGCTTGGGCGGTTGTCGCAAGTTTGGTGTCAGGTTGGACCGGGTTCAGATCGAGGCGATGATTGGAAACAAAAACAATGGAGACTGGAGTCCTGTTCTTGTTCTTTATCTCTTTGCGTGTCTGTGTTGACGGCAAGACGTTTGTGTTCTGCAGCCAATCGGGGGGTTTTTTCCTTTTGTCTCTTTTCGCAGTGGAAATTGAACTTGAATTGCGGCAGGCTGCGTCGCGGTGTTCGGCTTCAGGTGCGATGTGATGCGATGCTGAAGGCGAGTGGGCTCTACAGGGAGAGGCAATGAACAAAAAAGGCCGCTTGTTTACTGGAAACGCGCTGGAGAGATTGGAGAGCAAGAAGAAGGGAAAAGAGAGGGACGGACGGGAGATGATGAGCGAGAAGCTGGTGGAGCCGATGGAGATGCGAAGCCGTGCTAGGCGTTTGAGAGACAGGAGGGCCCTGGAGGGGGGGACGCTTTAGTGAGGGCTACGGCGGGGTGACCTGGCGGGCAAGTACCGGCCAAACGCTGTAAGAGACGGGGGAATGCCTGTGGGCTGGATGTTACAGGGGGCAGTGCCGTAGCGGGTTTTATGGCGAGTTGGCGTGGACCCGTCCATCACCGGTTTACTAGGCGTCAATAGTACAGCATCTACTGGCATCTCAAGCGCTCTTTGGCGGATAGACGCGGATGTGGTTTCTATTTCAATGTCATGACGGAGCAGGTCCTGTTCAAGGCATCCAGCGATTATTTTCGACTCATCATTGGCTTCAAAGGCATCGTATCACACCGCGTGGGTACGGATAGCGTACTTGTAAGCGCCTGAGCGGGTTGCTGATCCATCTGGTACCTGGTAAGTACTGCGTCGCTAAACAGAAAATACGAATGGCATGTCATTGCCAAAGAATAGAAATCCTATTTGTGATGACACGAGCCTGGGATATTGTGGCAATGGCATATACTCCCTACATGCAAACCTATTCTGGTGCTGTGCCCATGTGGCCTTGAGGCTGCCTCTTACACGGAACAGTGTTTAATCCTGATCAACGCTTCCTCTCTCTCGTCCTTTCGTCACCAGCAAGCAGCACATCATTCTCGATGAAACAGAAACAGGTTAAAAAAAGACCAAAACAAGCTTTGACTACCGCCCGAGCAAATACCTGTAGATCCTCGTCTTCCCGCTGCTGTCCTCTGTCTGCTGCCCGTCTTCAGCGCTGTTAGCGGGTACCTGCCCGCCAAGTCCCCCCCAGCGAACCCCTCAACGCCGCGGGGCGCACTCTTGCCATGTGCCAGACGCATGGTCAGGCCACCACTTTTGGCTTCTCGCGGCCTCTGACTGGCTTGTCTCTCCGCCACCAGCAACCCTAATCGGTGACCTGTCTCTTGTCTCTTGTCTCTTGCATATCCATGGATGTCTTGGTCTTGCAGCAGCCATCTCGGGCATGGATCTGGAATCTCGTCGGCAAGAACAAAGGCGACGCAAGGCAAGGCGAGGCGAAGCGAGACAAGACAGCAAAACATCATCACGACTCGAACCTCCAGTGACTCGTCGCTTTACAATATTCCCAAATCACACATTTACATCACAATCATCACCACCATCATCACCATCGCCACCAGCAACCAGTCCAGCAACCAGCAACCGTCCATCTCAGCCTCTACGCACTTCTATCGGCCGTTTCTCCGCTCAGTCGGGCCTCATCCTTCAGCCCAAGCGCACCGCTAAGCCAATCAGGCCCATTGCCCGGCTCGGCCTAAACTCTTCATTCTTCTCTCTCGCAGGGCACTTCGCAGGCCTTCTTTGCATTCCAGCGCGGGGACGCCAAGCGGCGAAAAAGGGAAGCCTATCCCTGCAGCGCGTGCGCCATTGCACGTGGCTGGCCAGGGGAGGCTTGAAGCTTGGACGGGGCCAGTGTCTGAGGACAGGACAGGCCATGATCCATACTGAGGACGGACTGGAGCGCTGTCAGGGCCCCCATGCCTGGTCCGGAGAACGCCGTGGTAGGGCAACGATGGGCGGCTGCCGTTTTGGCCATGGCCGCGACGATGACGACGGCCGGGGCGATGACGATGGCCATGGCCGTCTTTGGGCGACAAACATGGCCGATGCTGGACAGTCTGCTTGCCGCCAGCACAGTGACACCGTCCGTGTTCACGAGTACGATTTGACTTTCTGCGGGCGCCGTCCATGCAAGCACTGTGTACTGTGTGGCCGAGGGGAAAGAGTCCGTCACATTGGGATCGACAGCGTTACGCTAATCCCACATGTTAGCTTGCATAAGCAGCCTGACTGGCGCAACGCCATCAAGCCATTGTGCGCTTGCAGCTGATTTGTCTTTGCAGGTCCTTCACATGTCGCGAGGAAGCAAGAAGCCTTGGAGCAAAGGGGTTTGACAGGTGGGTTCAACAGATGGCTCTTTAGATTTCGTGACATGTCTCGGCAAAGGGACATGAGAATTGGAACCTGAGTAACTGGCTTGAACATGACATCAAGTATCAACCGATATAAATGGCGATACATCTACATCTTTGGTCGTTGGCAGTCCATTTACTGACTCCCAGCTCCTAGTCACGACGCTACTTTGAGAGACACGGAGAACTCACCAGTTCGCCTGCGTTTTCTTGCCTGGTGCTGCGCAAGTGCACATTGTGAAACCGTCCAGATATATAATTTCATGTCACTGATTTTACAAAACGGCAAAGCGTATCCAGATTCTATTTATAGTTCTCCTCCACCTTCTTTAGTGTACAAGCGTGCACATTGCAACAAACATCTGTTCAGGCAATTCTTATCGATACTCCAGTCTAAAAGTACATGAATGAGAAACGACTTTGTGCCTCCAACGAGCCAGCCGCTAGAAAATCAATCAAAATATCCGCCCGCAGCTCTTGACTCTCAGCTTCGAGACTTTGACTTGTGGCTCTTCTTGGATGACTTCAACTTCTTAGATCGATAGTCATATGAGCAAGACGACGAAGATGCCGCCGCGCTTCCAGACTCTGAGGTTTTGTCGAGTGACAGCCCTTTCATCATAGCATACGGCGTATCGCACCCATGGTTTCTGGACGATGTTCCATACGTGTACTTGCGTGATCTCCCCTTGCGACTCTCCGTGACTCTCCTTTCTGGAGAGGGGCTGCGGGCCGGCCCTATCATCAAACGGTTAACTTGACCGAAACTCAACAAGTAAAAGAGGGGGAAATTCTTGAGTTGACGAACCGAATCTCCTGCAATCGTCACAGCATCCGTGGTCACACGTCCGCTGGTCACTTCCTATCCTCAGCGAGCCCAAATCATCTGGTGTATCAGCCAAGGGAGTGGAACACCAGCCCTGGGTGTTTGGTCCCTGGTTGCATTTACAGCATATCCAGCTTCCGCCCTTGTATGCAAACTGGCAGTTCTTGAGAGGGCAAGACAGAGAGCTTGACTGGGCTGGCGCAAATGTTGCGTTTCGGCAAGGCGTTTCGTAGCCCGTCTCCAGATCAATCTTTGCCGAGGGGCAATAGTACCAGACAAGCGAAGTGTGAGCACATTCGTGGTAGCGGGGATGTCCGTGGCACATTGTGAGGAAAAGCAGCGGTGGATTCAACGCTGGGTCTGGAGTCTCGAGTCTGGAAGCTGACGAAGGGGAAGAAGAAGGTGGCAATGATATTTGGTAACAAGTTAACAAGTTGATTGGAAGTGAGAAGGCAGAGGAAGCAAGATCGATTGTTCTGACCTCTTTTTTTCTCACTTCACAGGGGCGGACTGTGAGTTTATATAGAGGCTCTGGCTGTACTCTTGACTGCTTGCTCTCATCGAGTCGAACAGATTGCCGTCGCCTCAGGGTCAGGGTCGATAGACAAACGCCTACGGCACAAAGTGAAGCGTCAGTGCTGGCTGCCTTCATACAATACATCACTGGCGTTTCACAGATCTCTTGTGCCAACTTGGCCTACCACTCTTGGTGATACTGAAGCCACTAATTTCATTTTATTGTTAAGTTTTGAATATTGCTGTTCAAATGTTGAATAATGTTGAATACGAGCCCTCCTTTCTTCCGTATGTCGAACGCAAGATCCTACGCAATAGCCTGCGCCATCAGTCATACAAGCCTACTGTACGCTCGTCATACCTCGCCCGCAGGCATATGCAAGATGAGCGGCCCGACGCATTGAGATCTTGCCCGGACCCCAGAAAATCCCGGTTTGCAGACCAGTGCTTGAGCTAAACTAGAGGATTCATCGATCCAATGTCTCGCATAGCCTGCGGGATCCGTAAATTGACCTATGTGTGACATGGTAGCCATTGTTTGAGTATCGATGTTAGAAATTGACCAAAAACTGGCTAATGTGTTTCTTCAGCTTCAGGTCATTCGAATGAATCATGATGTCGTATACGGACCAATGGCTGCTTCAAATCTCAGACATATTACCTTTTTTTTCAGCTTTGACGGTCTGCACTGATACCCTCGTTAGCAAAGCGGACAAACCGAAGCGGCTCCGCAAGTCAGCGCGTCGCCTGGGCTTTGCGTTACGGTTGGAATATTAGCTGCGTCTGTGCTACTTTACCAAGCTGCTGGGAGGGTTTCTTCCGAGTGTTGATCAGCCATCGGGACGATTCCGTCCCGATGGCCTTGCATCCTCGATCTGAGATACCACCCTACCTTTTTTTCCCTTTCTTACTGTACAGTACTTGTCCATCTTTTGTTGCAATGGCATCGATGGTGGACTGCCCTGATCCTGGTCAAGACGAAATTACAAGATTTAGCGACTATTGACTTGGGTGGCGCCCTTTGGGGCCACAGACCGGGACGCCCCCCCCCCCCCCCCAAGATAATTGCTCCAGATGACTCGCATGACACTTTTGACAGGTCGGTGGCCAGTCGATTGTTGAGGCTGGCGCTGTCTCACAGCATTGGGTTTAGGCTAGGCGGCATCCGCAGCCCTATTGGTTTCGCTGTTTGGGCAAACTACTGGTGAGTGTGTGTGCAGGGGTCTAAGCAGATAACAAATAGGATCCGAGCAAGTAAGAGACGGAAAGAAGGAGGCGAATTGTTGAGGCATGTCCAAGACACAGGATGACTGATTTATGCGCAGGGAATACTGCGAGACGACTCATGATGCTGTGAAGGATGCCATTAGACAGTGCCAGGTTATTGCAGAGCGCTTATACTGAAGGGGCTGCGAGAGAGGATGCCCTTGTTGTGGGAAATGGATGAGCATAGATTTGCACATTCTGTTAGAGACATCATGTTGAAATGCAACAATTTCACTTCATTATACGACACATGAGATGTCATGATCCCGTATCCAATCTAGCTGTCAATTAATACTAACTAATTCTCGCAGAACAACACCCGTCTAGGTTCCGGCTTTCCTCGCGATATCCATGAATTACAAGCCGATATCATCATTATGGCCTCAAATCTCCCTCAAGCCGTAAAATAGTACCAGAAATCCCCCCAATCTATTCTCCATCCTCGACTTCATCTGCTCCCCCCAACAGCCCCTGGTGGTCCCCCGCTCGCAAAAGGGGCAGCAGATGTGGTCGCAAGTGGTGAGTTCCTGGTAAATCATCATGCCGCTGCACCGGCCCGTCGTGTTGTGCGTCTTGCCGCACCAGCAGCAGTTCCAGACGCCGTCGAGGCGGTTGAAGTGGCACTCTGGGCGATGGCAGAGGGGCGCGGGCTCGAACTCTGGCGGCGTCGGGTAGGAGACGACGCGGTGGGTTTGGGACTTGCATGGGATGCGGCCGTTGGCCTGGGATTCGGCGCAATAGTCCCATTTCTGGGAGGAGTGGCAGCAGATGAGGTCGTATGTCAGGAGTTGACACATTTTTGAGGGTGTTTTTTGCTTCACTTTCGATAAGAAGGGAGAATGAAGGATGTCTCTGCGAGTGGAATAATGAAAGAAGCTTGGAGAGATGGACTGATGGCAGGAGATGTTGGAAGAAGAAAACAAGGGGAAACAGCCGTCTTCTTATGCCGTCAACAAAGCAGAGCTAACACGTCTGATTGTAACAGGACATCTTTTCCACCAGCCTGACACGAATCGCTTCTGCAGTAATTTATAGAAATTATTAGACCGTCCAATCCATTTTGTCCATTTTGGCTTGAGCCATTCGAATCACGTTCACGAATTTTTTTTTTTTTTATCACCGACGCCGCCTCGCCTAAGCGGGATGAAGTCATTCTTCTCCCATGACACAAGCCTTGCGTCCCGGGACTGCGGGCCGGTGGCCGCTTCTGTCAATGTTCCAGGTGAACTGTGATTGTGATTGGGATTTTGTCTTTTTTTTTATTAGTCTTGATTATTTTCATCTCTCTGTGGATACTTTGTACACGCCCTGATACACAATATTGAAATATGACTTTGCTTTTTTTATGTCTATTCAGGTCTGATAGTGTGTTTGTATAGTATGGTATGTCAGCTACATGAATGCTCTTTTGACCGAAAAAATGGCTCTAGATGCAAGGGAGACACTAAGCTAGGAGGGCTCTACATCTATTTTTGGGACCACAAGTGCTTCAATATAACGTGCTTGGAAATAATAGGATACAATGTTTGAGAGACGAGGCTCGCTTAGAAGCGGAACCTGGAGGTGCAGCTGAGAAACTAGAAACAAACCTGCGCGTGCCTGAGAAGAATATACGCATGTGCCAGGATACGTCCGTGCATATGCCCTCGAACCTCATCAATGAAAATATAGAGGAATAAACCTACGAAAAGGCAATTAGCATACGCATACGGCATTGTGGCGGCCAATGAGCCACCGGTAAATACACCGAGAAAGGTCCCAGGTACTACGTACTATCCAATATCAATATAAGAGGGCATGTGAACGATGAAACATATTGACCGCGATGAGTGGAAAAATAGAGGCGCATACAGATCGAAGAGCAGTGGTTGGATGATGTTGTGCCGTTTCGCTCCACTCTCTGATATTGAGGGGGGCAATAGTCCTTGCATGGTGCTATCTTGTTTGCTTTTTTGTCTACAAGGAATCAGCGGGGTTTTTCATCTCTGCATTTAGTCGTACGTGATGGGTTCCTGTAACGATGGAGACTTGAGGCTGTGATTTACTGGATATCGTGAGTCTGAACCTGTCACTTTATTTTTGTTCATCTCTGATGAAGTGACGAAAACCGGGTTCATGGATTCATGGAGGGGCGTGTGGCTTTATTGACTTTATTGACAGAGCCCCTTTTGACATGGGTATACATCAGATGCGTGTAAGAAATGTGAGTGTGAATGTATATATTAGTGGCTGGGTGGCTGAGAATAGATCGGGTGTGGCCAGCTGTGAATGATGCAGGGGTGAATGATCCTCTAGAGAGGAGTGGCTGGCTGGAGGCCACCTTGACTTGCCTTTCCATTACGCAAATAAATTAGAGGCAGTCTTGTGTAATGGAACTGCTCGGTGGTAGATGTAAATGTATATTAGCATGATAACATCTATGACCTACAGCAAGAAAAGCAAGCACTTCAAAATATAAAAGCAGATGCAAGACAGAAGAAAAAGAAGGAAAAATCCCACCAACGTATACAGACTCAGATATCCCCTCCAGGCTCGTCACGACCTATTCATACACAGCTCCTCCAGCAAAAGCGGAGAGAAAATAAGATCCGAAGCGACCCAAAAGGCTTCACAAGCATGTACAAAGCGGTAACAGTACTCTCGTGCCAGGCTCAATTACACCTGTGAACCTTGTGGCGTGTCCAACTGAGACATTGCTGAGCCTGGTTTCCGCCCCCAAGATTTTCAAGCCTTGATTTTTTTCGTGGCGTCTAGACTGCATATTCGCCCCTGGCTCCCGCATGATTGCAATGCCCCCCCTTTTGCCTTGAAAAGAAAGGTTGTCCAGCCCAGAGCAGAAAGAGTCAAACGGAGAAAAACAAGGCGAAATAGAGCAAGTCTTGGGGTTTTATATGTCAGGAGTGCAGTTCTCACATACATCATGGTAGCAAAACGTATCAGGACACCCCTTCTTCCGCTGCTGGCAAGTCCGGTAAACGTTTCCGCCGCGCTTACACTTGCAGCAGACCCATCTCCCATTCAGATCCTGCAGCCGACAAGTTCCCGAGCTGCAGGCCGGCGAGATGAGGCAGCTCCCCCTCGCACAGGGATTCTCGCCGGTGGCTTCAGGAGACGGGAGCACAGTGGTGGCAGCACAGGGACTATAGTGGTTGGTGGCCGGGTTGAGGGCCGCTCCCGAGCAGTACGAATATCGGGGGACGAGGCTTGATGGGTGCGTGCAGGGGTATTGGTGGTGGTAGTGGATGTACGAGTACTGGCACATGCTTCCTATATTTGCCTTGTAGTATTTGTATTTCTTTCTCTCCGCCTCCTCTTTTTAGGGTTCGCCTCGGAAAGGGTTGGCCGAGACCTCTTGTGGTGGCCGAGCCCGACGATGGCTTCGGAAATGGAGGGTCGTACGAATTTGGGGAGGCTGTCTCGGTAAGATGCGCCTTTTCTGGTCCGCACCCGGGTGGCTCTTTGAGTAGACGATAATGTGGTGACGCCCTGAGATGATTGGCGATCTTGTAGCACAAGATGATGTGGCTTATCAGCTTTGATAACCCTGATTTATGTCTCTTTGCGTTGGAGTAGCTAAGAGCAAGGAGTATGCGAGGTTGGTGGCTGGGAGCTTCTGCCCCGAGAGCTTATCGAAGTCTCCGTCTGTAAATATCGGCCAGGAGAGTAGCCGGGGCTTGAGGAAGAGAGAGATCGAAAACAGATGTTCGCAAACTTTATGTGCTTCTCCTTTCCTGTGCTGTTCCTGCTATGCTGAAGCCAGAGTATGTTTCTAGCTGCCGTGGTCTTTTCTCTCTCAGCCACGTCGTTATGTTCGAATGACAAGATCAAAGAAAGAAACCTTCTTGGAAAAGTCTGATGATAAGTCTTTGTATTGTGGGGTTTGATCTCGACAAGCCAAATGCTATGCCATGGAAGACGACAAGGAGCAACGAGCTGTGAAGGCAATGTCGGTGCCAGTTGAGTGTTGTGGTGCTTGCTTTGATCTGTTAATATGCTGACGAATATCATGATGGAGGAACCCAACTGTTTATATACTTTGTCAACATCGATGCACCATCGCGTGCCTCTACTGCTCAATCAACTGTCAACGACCTCGCCCTCGGTCCTCGCTAACTAGTCGAAAGCCCACTCGTATTCGAATCGCCGCGGCAGGCTAATTCGTGAAGCCATCGTAAGACTTTTTTCCAAAAAAGCGGGTATATTTCCCACTCTCCTAAATGAATGATGTCTCCGCACTTATTGGCGTTGAGGGCGGTGATAATACATCGTTAATATTTTGCCTTGGAAAAAGAAGGGGGAGCACAGGAAGTAAGACACCCTGCTCTCAGATCATATACAAGCATGAACAAATGCAAGAAGAGGAGTGATTTGGTAGAGTATTTCATGGGACGATATCCCATATGAAGCTGTGTCTTTGCTCGTGTCGATCAAGCTGCATGACTTGTATTTGGTTCACATGATATATCTCCATAATGTGTGTTTTGAGCACAAGATATTCTTCAGGGAGATGAATTAGCGTGGCGAAAGACCCCAAAAAAAGATGTAAATTTATCTACAAGGTCGCTCAAGGTGCCTTTTGGTAGGTTACAGCGGATCAGTAATTCGTGAAGCTCTCGTGGAAAGTTGTACGTGCTACTAAAACCGCGTGCGTGCTCTCGTGGGCGATGGGAAGATTCGACGCCGTCGGACCACATAGAAAAGGACACACGATTTGCCGTGATACTGTCTAGGTCATAGAGTTCATGTGCGAGATGGGAAGCGCCGCGGAAGCAAACGTTGCATGTCCAGATGAGACACGCGTGGCCTCTACTATGTAGCGCCTCGGGGTTGTAGCCAAGTTCGGACCGCCCAGCGCCACAAATGAGGAATAAGAGGTGGATCGAGCAGGCTGAAAGGATGGTTGTCGAGAATGGAGCTAATAGCTGATGATCAAAGGACGTTGATGTTAATGGATCTCGGCCATGATATTTTCATAGTTCGGCTTCGGAACACGCACATGCCGTGGGGATGAATTGGTGTAACACAAAGCATGCTGCCAAAGATTCAGCTCTTAGACTATAGTGTCTAAGAGGGTACGGCTGGCTCTGCTCTCTGCTTCCAACTCATTCTGCAGAGCTGTCATTAGATTAGAACCCTCAAGTCGACTGGATCATGCGTTGGTGGCTCAACTCTTCTCGCAAGCGTTGTATATCCTAAACTTTCAAGTTAAAAGTAAACGTGGAAGCCCAAGAAACAGTCACACAACAACGGTTGGAGTAGCAAAACACGCGGGTGGCCGATACAAAACAAATTCCCGTCGCACCACATGTGGAAAAGAAACATTCATGGCGATCCTGGATGGTACACGTGCGGACTCGATTGCGATAATATTATAACCTAAGAACAAAGCCAGTTGGTTTTGTCGATTGGACATGGCCTAGAACCACACATGCTTGTTGTTTAAGCTGTGGCGACTGTAATCAATTGTCTGCTGAAAAGGCTCAAATTGCCAGCTGGGCTGGTGTACTATTTCCGACTATTGACCACGATGTCCGGGAAATAAACTGACGACAGCTTCTCGCCGATATATCTTGTTTCGGACCGACTGTGGCAAGCGTGCATCATCCGTTGACACTGTTAGTGCACAGTATTGCTCAGCCGAGAATCTCCTTGACCAGTATCATAAGCCCTTGGTTAATAAAGTCAATGGATGTAAATGAGCGAGCCTGCCGTCCCCAGATTGGACAACCAGACGGCTAAGGAGGGGATCTGACATGTTGTATCTGCAGTTATCCGTGGATGGATCGGTGGGTAGGCAGCACACCAGCAAGGCTGTCAAAGTGACGTGCCACAGCCTCTCAGCTCCTGAGACAATTCTCCAGTTCAACATCTGAGCCCAATTGAGGTCTCAAATATCAGGGTCTCTCAGAGAGACATCATGCAGATTTCAAGCGTCACATGGCGATACTAGCCACATTATTGCACACACCCATAGAAGCTGCAACCTCGGTGCTGGAGGAAGACGCAAGAGCCGTGCGATTATGAAGAAGATTAAAAAGGTGTAATGATATTAAAGCTTTTGCCCGAGTATCCATCAACGCCATGCATCCCATAAATATCCATCATCGTACAATCAAATCGCCTTAGAATCTAGACGGTGGATTGCTGGTTAGCGCTGTAGATACTGATAGATGGGGATATGAGGCCACTTTACCTTATTTCATATGAGCCTGCCCTCGTCATATATCGCACCCACTTGACACTGGAGTAATTGCTCTTCTCAAATACTTTCAGATAGCGAACCAACAGGCCCGAGCTGGTAAACATCAACAAACTAAAGTTCATGCTTAAGGGTGGCCGGCTCCAGGCGCGTTGATTTGTCATGCTGGTGAGGCTCGCTTCGGCAGTGAGGACGTATTCGCTCTGGCCAGTAAACCTGCCAATCTTCCAGACAATCACGTTCTCGCTGGGCTCGTATTTGGCCTTTCCTTGCGTGCAGCGCTCGGTGATCTTGGCAGTATTTAAAGGCGTAGGAATCTTGATGACGACGTTGGTAGCAAAGAGCTTGGCTCCAAAGTTGGCCTTGACGCCGATGCTGTATTCAACCTTTGTGCGGCCGACCTCGTTTACAATGGCGTGCACCTTGAACGGCAGGTTGACGTTCTCTGTGGCGCGGTATCGCATGAGCTCGAACTCGCCGTCGGGGGGGGACGAAGCTGATGATTCGGTCCGTGTCAAACTTGCCCAGCTTAACGCACTGGTGGAATTGACAGTCCTCCAGCGTGACGCTTCCCGCCGCTGCCTTGGTCGCCTTGGTGCCCATTTTGTTTCCGCTGGGCAGGCTCAGCAGCCCGTCATTGTCCAGAAGCAATCGGTCGTTGAGGCCAAACTTGCACTCAGGGGTGCCGGAGAGGTAGGCGCGCATAACAATTTGTCCCGTGACATCCGCTCGCAGCACTGCGCCCGTGGCCGACATGAGCAGGTTGATATCCTCGATCACATCGACAAAGGCTTCGTTTTTGCGGTACTTGACATCGGCCTTGCGCCATGACAGCGCGCCGGTGGCCTGCATTGTGATCTTGGACGTGTCTTCGGGGCGCGACTCGGACTTGACGCCCTCGGTGGTGATGTACATCTTTAGTGTGTCCGTCTCGGTATTCTGCGGATAGCCAAAGTCGATGATTTCTGTTTGTTGGAGATTGAGCGTTAGTATCGGTGCCAGTGTTCGTATAGGTTAGAGTTCAAGACAACGCACCATCCAGAAGCTCATAGACCAGCACAAAGTTGTTCTTGACGGCCTCCTCGTCAAACTTGCCAAAGTACCCCTTTCCCAGCTGGATCAGCCGGTAGAGGAACTCAAAGACCAGCGCGGCATTGGCGTTGCTCTTGGTGATGGCCACCAGGTAGATGTTTTCGTGCTTGACATGGCTAAAGGTCGTGCTTCCCAGCGTCAGGATGGGCGACCGCACCTGGGCGTTGGAGATGACCTGGATGCGGAAGACGTCGGCAAGGCGAGGCCGGCAGTCGTTGCGAAAGGCGCGGAAGATGAGGTTTTCGCCCTTTTGGTTGAAGATGAGCACGCCGGAGAGCATCTTTGCGGAGGGAGAGCAAAAAGGAAGAAGGAGAAGGGAAAGGGGAAGAAGAAGAGAGCCCGGATCGTGGCAAGAGCTGGCGGCTGCTGGTGTTTTGTCGAGACGAGGTTGCGACTGCGACTGCGGTTCGGCTGGAGCTCGATTAGTGCGCGAGTCTCGGGGAGCTGCAGGTGCAGAGCGTGCTGGAGCCCCGCCAAGGCGCGTGATTACAGCGCTAGAGAGGCGATTACAGGGGTGCAGTCCCCTAGACTAACAGCGCAGGGTCTTCTAAAGCTCTACGGCTTACATGGGCCTCTAGACTATAGCTTCGATTGACAGGTTTGTTTGATAGACAAGATAATTTCAACAATGGACTGGTTATTAAAAAATAAAATAAAAGTGAAGTCGATGCAGGCGTTTTTGATAGTCATACAGAATCCATTACTGAAAGCAATGCTGTCATTACAGGTACGGTGCATAAGGGCTATTGATTTACTCGGCGCAGCCAAGCCAGCAGGTTCATAGTCAACTTCTAAGCCCCGGTCATCCAATAACGAGTCTTCGTGGCGCAGTTGGCTAGCGCGTCAGTCTCATATTGATACATCTATATGATCTAGACATTAGTCTGGGCCATCTGAAGGTCGTGAGTTCGAGCCTCACCGAGGACAGTTATTTTTTGCTTTTTCTTCCAAAGCTATCTCTCTGCTCTTTCACCTCTTCTTTTTTGAACTCTTGTTCATTCTATCCATGTACTTTTTGGCCAATTTGATTATACACCCTTTGCACATGTTAGTCGAGACACTGTTTCAGTGACGCCAGGCTGTGGCTGTGCTGTGACGTCCAAGACACGAACAAAGCTTCTCACTCGTCCAACCTTCTTTCTTGTTTTCTTCATTCTCAACTACTCGCATAGCTTATAGATTGTTCGTCGTTGATTACTTTTCTAGCGTTGTCTTGTCTTGTCCATGTCGCAGCCTTTGGAATTTCCATCCTCTTTCGTGACGCCGTGGAAGGACCTACTCCTCGCTCACCAAAACGAGCGCTCTCGCGATTCTCCCAACTATCACAATGACGAGGCCATCGACTCTCTCCTAACCACCAGCACGCCAAATTTACTGTATGTTGGAACTGGCCATTCCATATTTACACGCGCAATTCTGCCCGCAGTTGCATCCGCCAAGCACTCAATCCATTTCGTCACCTGCTACTGGGCGGCCTCTCCTTCTCTCGATGGCATCCGCCAGACTCTCCTCCAGCTGGCCGAGGCGCGCTCAAGATCGGGAGAGTCTCTGCCCCCTCTCAATGTGAGCATCGGATTCTCGTCTTGGGGACTATTCCAGAAGCTGTTCCATACCTCGGCGCCTGAAGGGTGCGTGTATCCTCCTTCGCGATGGGCGAAGCTGGGCTTGCCGGATGAGGAGACGCTGAGAAAAGGGGGCATCGAGATGACGGTCAAGAGCCTGTTTTTCACGCCGCTGAGCGTCATGCACCCGAAGTATGTCATTGTCGATGAGACAAAAGCGTGGATTCCGAGCTGCAATGTGAGCTGGGAGCGGTGGTTTGAGGGCTGCGTGGAGCTTGAGGGCGAGTTTGTTGATCGGCTGCTGGATTTCCATGCTCGGGTTTGGGGCGCTAGAGTTGATAGAGACAACATCGAGCTCCCTGGAAGAGATAGGATGGCGATAAGAGAAGCACAAAATCAAGGCGTGGAAGAAGAAGATCTGCTACATGAAACCTCGAGCTCATCACCGCTTACCGAGGGCGACGATGACCGCTCAGCAACGCAATGCATTCATTTCACTGCTGTTGCCCCAACTCCGACCATCTTTCTACCATCACCGCACCATCGAAATCCTCGGTTCAAGTTCTTCTTCCCCTTCTTCTCTCAGTCTGATCCGCCAATGACTCCTCTCAACGCCGCGCTGCTCACTCTTTTCGCCAATGCACATCACGAAATCCACCTGGTCACGCCAAATCTCACTTCATGGCCGGTTATAGAAGCCTTATTAGAAGCAATATCCCGTGGAGTCAACGTCCAAGTGCGTACAGGCCGCAATATGATGTTGATTGAGCAACTCGTCACCGCTGGAACAACTACATCATGGTGCCTTCGTCGCTTCGTTAAAAAGTACCAGGCGCTGTGTAAGCGCCACACTCGAAATCGTGATCCAGAGGCCCAGCTGGTGTCTCCTGGACAGCTAGAGATATTTTATTATAAACAGCTTGGCGAGAGAGCGAAGCTTGAAGATGAGCCCGTCTTTAGCCATTTCAAGATGACAATGGTGGACGGAGAGTATCTCATGCTGGGTTCAGGAAACATGGATAGAGCCAGTTGGTGGACGAGTCAAGAGATTGGCGTGCTGTTTTACATGCCGGGATTGGGGGAGAGGAGAGTGTGGGAGAATGTACTGGAGAAGAGGGCAGACTTGGTGTTTCGAAGCAAGAATAGATAGATAGATCTGAGATTGCTAGCTTATTGGATATACCCGTGGTCATGTCGAATGTTGGATATTAATAGTGCCATAGCGTTAATCTCTAGTTAAACCAGGCTTATTTATTTCCATTTTTTATCATAATTCTTCTATCCTTGTGCATCATGAGTGCTCCTGAGCCTTGACCCTCTCAAAGACGTTGACAAACTCCATAGCATCCTGAGCGCCACTCAGCTTAAACTTGCCCTGGATCGTGTAATCCGGAACGCCGCTGATGCCCCTGTACCTCGCACTTCCAGCCAGCTCATCAACCTCCTTGCCTCCCTCATCACTCTCCACAATGGCCTTCTTGAAGTCAGCCTCAGAGATGCCAGCTCCTACGGCAACCTCCCCGAGAGTCTCGTAGCTGGTAATGTCCTTTTCATTCTCAAAATACGCCGCAAAGAGCCCGTCGACGACCTTGAGCTCCGTCTCGTCGCCAAACTTCTTCGCCAGGTGAACCAGGCGGTGCGAGTCCCGCGAGTTGCCCAGCTTGCCGCCGTACTTGAAGTTGATGCCGACGGCGTTGCCCACGCCGGTCAGGCGCTCGTGGATCATGGCGGTGCGCTCTGGCCCGAAGCGCTGAAGATAGTACTCGTGCTTGTCGCGGCTGTTGCCAGGGCCTCGGGGCGAATCCGGGTTGAGCTGGTAGGGCGCGTATTTGACGGAAAAGGTGTCGGTGGATGAAGGGTAGCGCTGCTGCCAGATTTGCTGGGCGCGCTGGACTTGCTTGCGGCCGACGTAGCACCAGGGGCAGACTGTGTCTGAGACGACGTCGATGCGGAAGTTTACCATGGCTGTGGTGGTTGAGCTTTCTATGGTTTGTTTTGTTTTGTTCGAGTTGAGTGTGTTGTGGTTAGAGGAGCTTGTTGTAACCTGGCGGAGTTGTGGAAAAAATGGGTAGTTGACGAGCTCGCTCTATCGTCTATTTTGGCCGAAACCAATTACTTCTTATACGACTTATGGATTGCGTGCCTCAATATTTCTAGAGTCCGTAACGAATATACTAACGGCCTGATAGTCTGACCGGTGAGGATATCTCCGCTCAGAAAGCCAATCCTTCAAGCAATTGACAAAGGATTTGAAATCAACACCTGTTCAGAGCGAAATAGCCGATTCAGCCCTCACTTGCCCCGAAGGTCGTGCTCCGCTCTTTGTCCGAGCAATAGGTATTTAAAGCTCCATCTGTTGACTTGGCGCTAGATGCCATCTACGTGAATTAGTAAGACAGATGGCATCCGTCGCATTGAACAGACCCGGACCGAATGAGGGAATCGTGGCATCGGAGATTAAGTCGCGTACTACAAGCATTCAATTCCTAAATACTACCAAAGAAAACCTGGATTACATAGGAAAAGGTAAGAACAGTGAATAGATAGATACTCAAGTGTCCATGGATTGATTGGCTACAAAACGGATACAGCCATTTTGAAAGTGGGATGAGCTTAGAGTGTATTTATAATCCATCGGCCCTCGTCCCCTTTCCATCAACACCCGCGCATGCTAATTTAGCTCATGCGTGCTAGCGTGCCATCCATAGTATTCTTTCAAGATCTGGTGAAAGGAAATCCAGTACAAGAGCTCAGTTAACGACTTTTACAAGTTCCGGACAACTCGTGCGAATATCAAGAGCAGATTTACAGACAAAGTGCTGGCAGTATTTGACCCTCAAAGATGTCGATTGAAATACGAATCAGGTGAGCTTCGGGATATCGGTAATGGGAATTCCTAGTGAGATGTCCGTGTTGGGTAAATGATCATAATCAGATTGCATGATGACCAATACTGTTTTGTCTGCTGATCATCAATATAATCACTGGCAGCAGATTTCTTTTGTTCTTGCTATCGAATGAAGAAATCTTTGAAGGAACTGCTGATACAAATCCTTGTTCATGTAGGGTAGGATCCGGAATTCTTTGGTAAGCTTTTTTTGCTGCTACACTCCGCACTAGATAATTCTGTGGTGCAGGCGTGAGGGAAGAGCATTTGCCAGGCTCTCAGGCTTTAATACAACTGAAATTAATATTACTGCTAGTATAATATGAGCATGAATACTACTATTATTGTTATTGCTACATACTATCGACTACATCTAGCAGAGTCAAACGAACCTTGCCACGTTGATGAAACCTTGCTGTGGATCTGACTCCAGTTCGTAGTACCTCGGTATCGGTTGTTTATTTTCCCTCCCATATTAGAAGAGTTCTGCGGCTTTGGACATGGTTTACATTGGCCGCATAAATTGGATATACATGCTTTCTTTGAGGATTTTCCATTCGCACACTCCTAGAGACTTTGCTAAAATTAGATACAAATGATAACTTTAAGTAGCTATTTGTGAGCTTCGAATCGTGTTCCCCGGGCGAAGAGCATCGGCTTATTCTGCGATCTTTCTTGTGTGGATATCTAGGTAGTACTAAACTAAAACTAGCATGTGGTACCCAAGGCTTAACTGCCGTTCGTTACGAGTTTTGCCCGCCGCTTTGTGGCTGTCAATGCGACGTTTCCAATCTATTCCATTCCAACTCCGCCATTATAAGCAGCCTAGTGTCGAGAAAATCTATGACCTAATTTGGGGCTAATTTCTATAAAATGATATTTTTTGACAGTTTATGAAAGAGAAGAGGCGATAAATGAATCTGCCTTATTTTTAGTTTGGTGAGTTAGGAATTTGTCACTGATTCAAAGTAGGCTTCAACGATGTCCAACTCCTTGTCAGATATAGTCTCCTATCTTTTACTCAGCGTCTAATGCAAATAGAACCATGCAGTCCTTGGCGGTGTTTCTATTCTCTAGAGATGTGCCACCTCTCCCTTTAGATCCCTGCTCTCGCCCCTCCGCAACTCCACCTATCAACCAGTTTTGAAACTAGTTTCGTGATTAGCAGAGCATGAGTGATGAATGCCGATTGCCTTGCTATAGGTTGTTCATTCTGGCTTTAGGAGGGGCACTGTCAATCACCCCACTTGACTTACAAATGCTCGCGTATAAAGAGATGGACTGCCCTTGAATATAGATCGTCTGGCATAGTGACTAAATAAAGGGACTTTGAAACCCAAAAAGAATATAATTTGTATAATTCTCCAACCAGATCACCGTGTTTTCAGCCTTTGCCATGGCTACCCAGAGATATACTTCAGCTGAAAAGGTCGACGCTGCGCCTCTAGGCCAGCCCCTGACATTCGAGTTCAGCGGCAAGACAGCCAAGAACCGCTTTCTCAAGTCTTCCATGTCTGAGCAGCTGTCAAGTTTCGATGAGAAGGATCTTACAAAGAGAGGCATCCCATCAAAAGAGCTCGTCAACTTGTACAGACGATGGGGCGAGGGCGGATACGGAGTCATTCTTCTCGGCAACACCATGATCGAGTACGACCAACTGGAGATTGACGGAGCCCACATCATTCCTTCAGATGCACCCTTTTCTGGAGAACGATTTGAAAAGTTCAAGGAACTTGCTGAGGTGTCCAAGAAGCACGGCAGTCTTGTATACCCGCAACTTAGCCACCCGGGTCGACAGGTCCAGGAAGCCATTCAGCCCAATCCCATCTCTGCTAGCGATGTGCAGCTGGTGATTCCTGCAATGGGAACATTTGCCAAACCGAGACCGATGGAGAAGGCCGACTTTGAGAGGGTCATTAACGGATTTGCTCATGCGGCCGAGTACAGCTACAAGGCTGGATTTGATGGTGTTGAGCTGCACGGTGCTCAGTAAGTCTTTCGCGTTGCGGACATTCCGACCTCTAGTATCCAATTGCTAGGCTCTGTGGGTATAAACAGGAAAAGCGAAGAAATGCTGACATTGTTTGCAGCGGTTATCTCTTGGCCCAGTTCCTGGCACCGTCAACTAACAAGAGAACCGACGAATACGGCGGCTCGCTGCTCAACCGTGCAAGACTCATTTTCCAGATTTCCGATGCCATCCGTGCTCGCGTGCCTGACAAGTCCTTCAGTCTCGGCATCAAGCTGAACAGCGTGGAGTTCCAGGAGGGTGGCTTCACCCCCGAAGAATGCAAAGACCTCTGTGTAGAGCTTGAGAAGAACAACTTTGACTGGGTCGAGCTTTCCGGCGGCACATACGAAGAGCTGGCATTCAGGCACAGAAGAGAGACAACCATCAAGAGAGAGGCCTACTTCCTCGACTTTGCTGAAATGATCATCCCGCACCTGAAGAAGACCAAGGTGTATGTCACTGGCGGTCTGCGCTCAGCGGCCGGCATGGTCAAGGGCCTCAAGTCTGTGGATGGAATCGGATTGGCGCGACCTGCTGCTGACGAGCCTGCGCTGCCGCAGAGGATCCTTGACGGCGTTGTGGAGGGTGCCATCAAGCCGGTTTTCGACGATAACGACACTGGTATGGGCCTGCTTGCCGCTAAAACCAAGTAAGTCACTTGTCTATATGAGGCTGTAAGAATGCGAAATACTGATGTGCTAACGCATTATAGCATGAAACTTGTTGGCCTTGATCGCGAACCCCTTGATCTGAGCAGAGAGGATCACCACAAGGCCTTTTCGGCCGCGCTGAGCAAATGGTCTGGACGACTTGGTCCTCTGGATATCGAGGACTTTGACTTTAAGCCTTATGGCACTGCCTACTAGGCACAATGTGCTTCAGCCTAAGTGATGGCGGTGGTCTGGAAGGGGCGTGCTTGCACATGGGCATACACCGCATATAAGTCTACAGGTGATGAGACACTCTATGTATGGTATGTATTGAAGAGATATATGCATGTATTTATCTGCCTATAGCGTTTGCCTACATAAATGTACATGCATGCATCCACTGGGCTTCCCGCAAATCATTCGCTATCGTCTCTCGTACTCAACACATAGCCACACAGATTCCGTGGCTGTGCCGCCAATGGGCACCTACGGCTTGAAGCCTGAATCTGCCTCGGATCACCCACCAGGTAAATATCAGGCGCCAAGCACAAACCATCTTTTTTCTTTTTCGTTTTATTCTTATTTCTGAGTTCAAGATCATCTACATCATAAATTGATTCTCCTGAATTGAACATAATTTTATTTCGGCACTGCACTTCATCGGGCATGGGGAAATATAGTCATGAGCCTCTTAATCTTGACCGCCCCGCGATTCGATTGCTCCATCTGCACCCAGGAAGCAACAATTCCGAGATATCCTGCAGCCTTTCCCTGGTAGAGCTGAACCAACGAAACGATACAATCTCATATGAAGCCCTTTCATACACTTGGGGCTTCCTAGACTTGTTTGAGAGGATCATTGTGGATGGCTGCTACCTGAATGTAACATATAATCTCCATTCAGTTCTTCAACAACTTCGTTATTCGGACGTGGATCGTATCCTATGGATTGATGCAGTATGCATTGACCAAGAAAACATGAAAGAAAGAGGACACCAAGTTGAACAGATGAGCAAGATCTATAGTGAAGCCGAGAGAGTGATTTTCTGGCTGGGGCCGGGAACAGTTGAAACGGATATGCTCATGGAATCTTTGCGAGTCTTGCAGCACGAGAGCATCCATCATCATTTTGGAGACTGGTCCCTCCAAGACGATCGCTGGAAGAATCTATGGGCTTGCATGGAGACAACGTTTGAAAGTTTCCACAAAAAATTCAGAACTTTACAACGCGAAGGCTTGCGACAGCTTCTAGCAAGGCCGTGGTTTCGCAGAGTCTGGATTCTACAGGAAGTGGCGCTGGCAAAGGCCGGGATCATTGTTTGCGGCAGGAAAAATGTGTCGGCCCGGCTCTTCGGCTTGATTCCTCTGTTTCTGGAAATAAAACCAGACCCGCACTCCCAATCTGTACTCGATATTATGCCAAGTCCATGGAGAAAGACTTCTTGGTGGAGCAAGAGTCCAAATCTTCGCACACTGCTATCAAGTTTTGGAGACAGCGAAGCGACGGAGCCACGGGATCTCGTATATGCTTTGCGAGGGATGTCATCGGATGCAGCAGAAAAGGATGGTATCATTCCTGATTATGACAAGTCAGAAGAAAATTTGGTGCGCGAAGTTGTTCAGTTTGTCGAACATTGTGAGCTGGAAGGTTTGCCATTAGAGACACGACCACGCTCTGTACGAAACTTGATTAAATGCCTGAGAGCTCTTGATTTGGGCCGTTGCATGGCCCTGGCAAAAAGATCATCACCGCATGAGATAGAAATGTTTCTTGAGAAGTCTAAAGTCAGGGTCAATCAAGAAATTTTCACGACGGCGGTAGCATGTGATAATACAGGCGAAGTGGTTGAAATATTGCTGCGATATCGTCAACGGGAATTCATACTCGACGACACAATCTTGTTACCTGCGGCAAAAAATGAGATCGGCGCAAAGGGGGTATTTGAAGTTCTCTTCCGTTACGCAAGAGGTCAAATCACGATCTCAGACAAGGCGCTTATAGCTGTTGCGGGAAACGAACTATGCGGCGATGGGATATTTGAAGTTATCCTCCGTTACCAAGGAGATCGAATCACAATCCCAGAAGGCGTGCTTGCAGCTGCCGTGGAGAACAAACAATGCGGCGATAGGATAATTAAAGTTCTCGCCCGTTACCGAGAAGACAAAATCAACCTCTTAGCCAACGTCTCAGCTAACGCGCTTATAACGGCTATGGAAAATAAACAACGCGGCATTATAATATTTGAAGCTCTCATTCGTTGTCTAGGAGACTACATCAAAATCTCAGATGAGGTGCTTATAAAGGCTGCGGAGAATGAACAATATGGGGATGAGATTTTTATATTTCTCTTCCATTATCAAGGATATCAAATCAGAATCTCAGAAGGCGTGCTTACAGCTGCCGCGGGAAACGAACGACGCGGCGATAGGATATTTGAATTTCTCCTCCGTTACCTAAAAGACAAAACTCTAAATATCTTGCTATCTCAACGCCCCGACTTAGCCAATTTCTCCAAAGAGATTGCTATAACTGCCGCGAAGAATAAGGGATGTGGCGATAGAATCATCAATACCCTCCTATCTCATCGCCCTGACTTAGCCATTTTCTCAGAAAACGGGGTTTCATAGCTGCCGCGAAGAGAATTATGATCACCCTTCTATCTCATCGCCCTCATCTCACAAGAGGCTGTTATAACTGCCGCGGATAATAAAGGGTATGACCAAGACGCTATGAACAATCTTGTTTCCAATCACCCCGAGCTTGGCATACTTCAAAATCTCTGGAGGTTATTGTCACGTATAAAAAATGCGTTTAATAAGTTTTTAATAGTGTAATTTTCGAATTCACAGTTATGAATTTCTAGATTGTATCTATGAGACAATTATAGAGCGCACAATCCATACTACAGCTGTACCGCTAGCAAATCATTCATGTTATACCGATATTCTCCTAAAATAGCGGAAAAGAAGTCCATTAGTCTTCAATAATCAATTCGATGTAATGATTGGAAGTGTTAAGATTTAATTTACTCATTTCTTCACTTAGACGGCTTACTGTCGAATTCTTCTTTCAATATCATGGAGAGTTATCGTATCAGCTGGGATGCTCATTTCCCCCTCCAAACCCCGATCTTCACATATGGTTAACATTCAGCCACCTTGTTTAAGTAAGTGAGTCTTTACCATTTTTTTTTGGTTACGGACTGGCTATCATATCAACCATGTATGGAATGACAGTGGTGGAAGGCCTGTTGTACCTCCACAGAAGCAGACAAGTTTTCGAGCTCCAATTGACTAAACGGTGAATGAATATCCAGACATACCGTAAATTATTATAATACAGGGAGAATTTAAGAAAATTTGATTCAATTGAAGTGTACCACAAGGAAAGACGATGTGAAAACAAAAGGCTCTTGCTCGCGAGAGTATTAGGTAGTGAAAAAAGCCGCCAGTCTCCAAATATATACTAGCTAGCGTTAGGTACATTTATAGGACCGGAGGGCTATCACGCAATTGGTCTGACATTCACAAAAAGTAAGGAATGTATGATGATATAATGACCGTGGCAGTACAGGCAAGAAGATATTCGGCCGTCGAATCATTGCTTTGCTACAGAGAAGGTGTCAGGCCGACGGATATCTGCGGTAGAATACCGCTGACTCAAGCAAAGTTCTCATAAAGATACGAAAATTCTCGATTTACTGGGTAGATACGGCATAGAGGACGGCATATTAATGTATGTAACACGTTAGCCAGCTAATTTTAGCTTTACTCTACAAAGATACACCACTACAATCAGTAACTTCTTGCAGAGGATCGCATCTATCGAACTGGTATATAAGATCGAAGCAGATATTTCAGCAGATAACCCTCTCATCTATGCCATCCAAGATTAATCTCATTTGAGTCGTCCTTGGATAGCTGAAACTGGCAACATTGATTATCCATCTGGGATAATGAGGAAATTGAGAAGAACGTAGAGCTCAGTGCCAGTGATCAGAACTAGAAACAGTCTACGGAGAATAGCCCTATAAATGATCCTGTGTGTGTGTATGCATTTGCTATATGTCACGGTGATCTTGTGCGTTTCTAGATTAAATCTATAACCGACTGTTCATCATGTCTATACACAAACGTATACACAGTCATACACATACATATCCTGATATCTGCACTGCGGTATGCCTTATAGTTCCCTCCTCCTCTGTTTGTCACTAGCTTAGTCTTCTTCATCTTCATCACAATTTTCAGTCACAGTCACTTCTTGCTCCTTGAGCGTCAGTGCCTTTGGTTGTTGTGTTTGTTCTCATCTATTTGCTTTTGCTCGTGACCCTCTATCCATCGTGATCTCTCAGAGAGAGATCCAAGTGGATATAAGGTGTTCTTATCGCTAGAGAGCAGCTAAGTCTCATCAAAGGACTACCTTATATCTATTTCTGCCCCGCCGCAAATGGCTTGGTCCCTTTGTTCCTTATATTTTATATATTCTTTCTTGTGGCCTGGGAGGTTCTAACTAGTTGCGGACCTGATTCATGGTCTTTGTCATATGACACATATATAAATTCGGTTGCCATCAACCCCCAAAACTAGAAGAATTCTCAACGACTCATCGATTTTGTCTCGTATCGAAGTCCAGCTTCTACAAACCAATTTTACCGCTCACGCTTTTCCTCCTGAAGCTGTCTTATATCTTACCTACTGACCGCCTGCTTATTACGATGTCTTCTTCGTAAGTCTCCATACAGAGTGTTAATGTTGACTGTTGTGACATAGTACAATTTCTAATTTGAAGATGGTCTTATAGCACTGCAATTATTGTCATTGTTGACTCTGTGAAGAATAAAAGGGGCGAACATGGTTCATTGGCTACATCTTACCACCTCGCTGGGCTTACGTCAATTGTAGATGATTACCTGAGATAAAGCGATTCAAGGGTTGTTCTGGAATATACTCCTGACGATATCATTTATGGTTATGAATCGGGAGATGCAATTAAGGAGCAATCGGAAAAGCTCCTGAAGTTGATTCGAGATAGGATCAAGCTTGTGCGTATATCTGCCTTTTTCTCTTCTATGGTTTTGTTAGTCCGTCTTTACTGACATTGCTGCATAGGGCACGCGCCGCGACCCCATAATATTTATCGGTCATGGCTTAGGCGGGACAATCATTAAGCAAGTGAGTACATTGTGTCAATACTTAGCATTTAGAACACTATTCATTATAAATGAACCAGCATCTAACTCTTTAGTCCATGATCATGGCTGTAAATGACAGAGTAAAATATGAAGATATCAGTTTCTCGGCAACTTCCTTCGTAAGTGTTAAATGTTACCCAAATTCTTCTGCTTACACAGCTAATACAGTCGTCTAAGATCTTTCTTCATTGCCCCCATCAAATAGCTACACCGTGGGAGGCTTTCGATTGTGCCGTAAAGTGGTTTGCCCCAGTTGTGGACTCAAAGTCGCCCTTTCCTATACAACCTATTGAACTATTGACAGCCACGGTAGTAGAGACAAATGAACTGTTTCTAGAGACAGGAATAACACAAATCTCAAAAGTGGCACCGATATTTTCTACTGAAGGGAATCCCAGTGTCCAGGTAGGCAGTTTGTTCATCAGTCTGGTTTGAAATGCAATTTTACTTACACACTTCAACCGGCTGCAATTTAGGCTACCTATTCCCTTGGAATCCTTCATGAAGCACTTTTCCCAATAAAAGTGTGCGATAGCGACGAAAAACTTGAAGACATAATACGCAGCCTTTTCGGGGCGGCGAGAGGTGAGTACTCTATCGGCTTTGTTATTGTTATTTCGACTAACAACTATCTCAGTATCCTACGCCAGCTTGATAAAGGATTGGTGGCTACCAGCTGTAAACACTTTCATCCACCCCATTCAGAAGGCCAACTATTCACCATGGAAAGAAGCAGAAACTACTAGTTGGCTGGAGAAAAATGATGAATATGTTAGATTGCGAGATCGCAGAGGAGCTTATGCATTCTCGGTCTTTGGTCAGAACACCCAAAGTGCTGCACACACTCTCCAACGATCTGTTGCCAATCTGGATGGGAAACCGGAAGCTAAGAATTGCCTCGTCCTTCAATTTACTTTCGAACAGCATGATGCTCGGCGAAATACTGCCCTGTCGATGGCGACGTCATTGGTATGCCAAATACTGGTTGCTGCCAAAGCCGCAGATCTAGATACGAAAGTCTTTGATCACTGGCACGTACGCCGGTCATGGTCTCTCTTTGATGCATTATCAATTCTCACTTCACTGAGCCGCAAGTTGGATATACTTTGCCTGCTCCATAATGCGGACCAGTGCGAATCGAGTTCGCTGGACACTTTTATCCAACACTTTAAGCGTATCATTATGCAGACTGAAAGACAGTTCAAACTATGCTTGATGACAAGTGTCAAATTGGACAAGTACAGATTTTTATCGCTTGATAGCAATGAATTGGGCGATTCTGGTTCTGCGCAATTCCCGGAGGAAATGAAAGAAAACACGAATGTGCGGTGCGCACGTCAATCTTCGAATATATTTCCCAACAGTGCCATCGCTAAAGATGCACCACATATCGACAGTGAAGCAATTCATAATATCTTCATTGGTGTTACTGATACGAGCTTGAGAGATGCACTTGTCTTACAGGCGACGAAAGCCAATTCTTCATTCCTCATTCAGAACCTCCTTTCTCTTAAGAAGCCAATCACTCAACAGTCTCTTTTCTCGCAACTTCTCAGCCACATTAGTCAATCCGAGCAAAGTCTCGTCAAAACAACATTGTCTTGGATCCTCTTTGCGTTGCGACCACTCAGCATACAGGAATTAGCTACTGTAATCTCCTGGGCGAAGGACCGTCAGTTTCTTGGCAACTCTGCTCATGACAGAAAATTCTGTTTCCAGCTTGTTTCTCCCATTTTAACTTTGTTACCTGGAATATTGGAGATTGACAACAACGAAGTCAAGATTGTCCATCCAGCTATTCGGGATTTCTTCTTTGAGCAAAGGAACGAGTGGTTCAGTGCTGACATCAAAGACCACCGCAACATTGTACTGCTCTGTTTGGAAATTCTACAATTGGAAGACTTCCAGTCATGGCAAACACAGTATATTCCGTATGAACAACAAGATGGTGAAGTGAAGGCTCTTCCCCGGTCAATCCACGAGGATCGATCGACTCTACACTGGTACATCACACTGAACTGGCCAGAACATTTCAGGCTTCTTTCCCAGTCTCACCGTCCCATCAAAGAAGTTAAGCAGTTCTTCGCTCCGACAAACAAAATGATATGGGCAGGCTGGGCAAAGTCAAAATGGATTCTTTCCAATCATTTCTCGAGGGGTTGTAATCCTGACCAATTCAAAAGTCCATTGCCTCTACTTGCTGAATTGGCAGATACGCAATTGTTCGTTGATGGGGTCAAGGAATTGGGAGAACTTGCAGAACTGTCAAACGATTTCTCAGCTGCAATTGCACAGGCTGCATCTATGAACAGTATTGAGATTGTTGATTATATCCTTGGCGAAAAGGATAATGCCCGACTCAGCCTCGAACAGGCATTCAGTACGACATCAATCACTTATGAAGTCGAGATGCTCATTCACCTCATCCAAGCTGCACCAGATAACTACGCCTGGCCAAGTTCTTTAATGGTGCGCGCAGCAGAATTGGGTCAAGAAGGAGTCGTAAAAGCTCTGCTTGACCGGGGTTGTTCGCCCAATATTCGCCTTCCGCATCGCAATATGAAGCCTTTGCTTTGCGCTGCTAATAATGGGCATGCCGCTATCTGTGGACTACTTCTTGCACACGGAGCAGAACTTTCTGTTTCTCCGGGGGATAACGCCGTTATAGATTTGGCAATCGCCTCACCAGATGGCGGTGAAGTGGTCAAGCTCCTCAGACGACATGGGGTTAATGTTACAGCTGCACTGCTCACTTCATGCGAATTGGGGCATTTTAAAATTTTGGAGGCGTTTGAAGATGAGATAAAACAGGAGAAACCTCCAAGATTTCTCCCGAACATGTATATCACGAAATCAATCGCTCTCGACTTTGGCTTCACCGTTGCGGCGATTGTTGATATCCTTCGTTTGGACGGCCAAGATTTGGACGTCTTAATGCGCAATGCGATTGACGGAGGCAGACAACAGGTTGTTCGCCAACTATTAGCAACGGGAGTCGAAGCAGGGGACGCGATGGTTCATCACGCTTGTCGCGTTAACCGAATCAACCTAGCAATTGTCAAATTGCTTGTGAAACATACTCGGAGTATCACCAACTCTTGTGCCGTGTTAGTTGAGGTCGCCGAAAAGGGAGATTTAACCTGTTTGAGATATTTAATCGACCGCGGGTTCGATGTAAATATATCAGGGCCCGACGACCTATCACCCTTGATGGTGGCTGCGCGTCACGGACATCTTGAGTGTGCAAGATGCTTGCTTGGCAGAGGCGCAGATGTAAACTGGAGAGACATTTTCGATGAGTCAGCTCTAGTTGAAGCAACAGCAAATGGACACTTTGCAGTAGCACAATTATTGCTTGATTACGGAGCCGTTGCCAAAGGGGCACGTCTTGAAGGCGGACTTCTCCTTCATTTATGTTCCTCTTCTCCGAGTATAATGGAGCGAATTCTCCAGCAAAAAGTTGATGTCAACGCTAAAAATAGGTTTGGTTCTACACCTCTTCACAAAGCATCGGAAAATGGGCCTGTAGATTCCGTCAACTTGTTGATAGAACACAACGCTGACCTTGAGCCACTCGACAAAGATGGTCATACTCCGCTTGCTCTAGCCGTCCAAGCAGGAGAATTAACAACCATTAAAGCTCTGCTTGGGGGCGGAGCCGACGTTAATTTTTCACTTAATAAAAACGGTTGCTCGGCGCTTCACTACGCTAATTCTGCAGAAACGATTGGTCTTCTCCTTCAATACGGAGCGAACGTTCATTCCACCAATAATTACGGACAAACACCTCTGCACTGCCGAGTTGATAACAAACAACCAGATGTTTTTTCAATCAAGAGGCTCCTTGATGCTGGAGCAAATATAAATCAAGAAGATGATGATGGCAATACACCACTCTTCCAGTCGATAGTGTGGAAGGATGAGTCCATCATTGATTACTTGCTCTCTAGAGGGGCTGATCCTACCAAACGTACGAAAAATGGTCTTTCACTTGTACAAGAAGCGTGTTACTTGGGCGACGAACCTCTCTTTAAGCGGCTCTATGCAAACAGCTTAAGGGTAAATCCCCGCATTGAGGATTTATTGGGAAGTTTTATGATAGCCGCCTGTCGTATCTTGACAAAAGATCAAAAGTCAGAGGCAATGATTCGACATATGGTGTGGAGTTAAACGCTGATGTCAACGACGTAGGCGGCTGGAATTTAGGAACGGTTCTCAATGCTGCCTGCCTTCGAGACCATCCGACTGTCTTCGATATGCTTGTCAATAGATACAACGCGAATCCACATCTAAGTGACATTTTCGGTCGCTTACCAATACATCTTGCTGCGACCAGGGAGATTTACAGATTTCGGTATCTGTTAGATCATGGATGCGGCGTTGAAGCTGTGGATAGAATGGGCCGCACTGTCTTGCAATGGGCTTCGCAAGGCGACGACGTTGAAGTTTTGAAACTTGTTCTATCGCAGCCTGGAGTCGATGTTAACCAAACTGACAAAGATGGCTGGACGGCACTTTGTTGGGCAGCTCGGACTGGAAGAACCGCTAATGTCAAGGCTCTCCTTGAAAGCGGTGCTCAAGAGGTGGGAAAAGCTCGAGGTGAGAATGGAGAAGATTGGACGGTACAAGAAATTGCGCTTTTCTATAAGCACACAAAAAGTGTTAATATTCTTATGCGAGCATTTTGTGCAGACGATCGCGACAAAAGGCGGAGAATATACGAATTGCACTCTCGCCGGCCACGGGGCCATATCCACGAAGAATCACGGTGTGCCTATTGCTGCTTGGTAAGATTATGACATCATTTTTTATTCTGCAGCTGACTTTTTGACTAATCATTGTAACGATATTGTAGACGATTGTAGGCTCGAGGCATAGATGCACAGTGTGCTACAATTTTGACTTTTGTTTCAAATGTTATGAACATCGTTCAGAGACTCATGAACCAACTCACGACTTTCGTCTACATGATAAGAGATGGAAGACCATTTATCACAGAGGAGCTGGCGAGGAAAGTGAATCAAACAGCGAGGAAAGTGAATCAGACAGCGATGAAAGTTCAGTTGAGACTGTTGAGTGGAATCTTCCAAGCAAGTCTGTACCTACGTGTTGATGTGAAGCTGGCATATCAAGTGGGAAAGGAGACAAGGAGGGTGAAGAGGTTATTGAGTGTTTGCATCTGTACCCACGTAGTGATGGATTTCGAATTATCTCATTTACTTCATAATAGACATGCTTCCAAGCAAAATAGCAATCATATCTTGACTTTATTACATGTATATTGCTCATACGTCAGCTGAGGGGGGCATTGCTTCTATCATATAGTACGATGGTGTATAAAATGTCTAATGAAGAAACCAATGTAGAGAGTACAAATACAGATAAGTTCACACCAGATTGAAGATTAACGCGTCGACGAGGTTTCATAAATATGCGGAGATTTTCGACTTGCTTTAAAAATACGAAGAATCAGCATATCATATTGAGATATCTTTTCAAGTTTTCCCACACTATTTAGCTATACATGGGTGACACTATTTTACAAGCATATACCACTGCAATCGGCGCCTCCATGAAGGGGATCGCATCCATCCAACTGATCATAACAGAACAGCCCGTCGGGACATCTGAGTCCCACAAACCCTCCGCAGTAGTGCACCTCCTTCGGGACGCATATTCCCGGCACATCGCATGCCAGGCCACAGTTGGGCGGCAGTCGAGGATCATCCTGGCACTCGTGATTCTTGTCGCAGTTGTGTGGTCGCGGCGTGAAGCCCCCGCAGGAGTCATATTTGTTCTTGAACTGGCAGTGGCCGGCGCATTTGTTGAGTTCAGGACAGTAGGGGTTGTCGGGGACGCATTTCATGTCCAAGGGACAGGGGGCGATTTTGAAGCCGCAGGTACGGCCGAGTTGGTTTTGTGCTGGAGTGATGGTTTGTGCTGCGGCAAAGGTGGCGGTGATGGCGAGAAGGATGGATTGGAGAAGCATTGTGAGGGCTGTTGATTATTGATTGTAGAATAGATATGAGGTTTTGGCTGATTTGTACATGTGTATGTGATGATCGATGGGTTGAGGGCAAATCCAAGATCTTATATATACTCGGAGATGACCCTCTGCTGTAGGATAGATGAGCTGATCTAATCACCCAACTGCCTGCGACAATCCGAGACAGCATTCCACGACACGGCCCCATGTGTCGTACAAATTCCGCATCTTTCGCGTGGCGGCCTGTGCAAATCCTAATTGTGAGACATGGCAAACAAGTCCTTGCAGAGGGCCGTTGAATTACTTGTCACGGACTGCTTGATGGACAGGACCACGTAGTTGCAACGACGCAAGGGGTATGACAAAGTACGTAATGTATGTCAGATGGCGGTTTAAGCTTACTTGTAGGCTTATAAGTAGGATTTTAGACCTGCATCAGTCGGAGAATAGGATTCGTCGGATGAGCAAAGTACGAGGATATAAGGATTGCGGGCATGCGGCGGGCTTGGCAAAGGAGCTGGCGCAACTGGTGATTACATGAAGGCTTCGGAGATGTTGCTGGATGGATTTGCGGGGTTTGGATCTAGACTGCTGAGAGGTATGTGCTTTTGCAGTTAAAGAATTCATTGGCCATTGCCTCCATGATCTCAGCGTTGAACAATGGCAGAATAGTAGTAGCAGCTTGTGATCTCACGGATATAAAATCGGCCGAAAGAGACGATTTAATCAAGGAAATATATCATCTAGGTTAGGAAATCTAATCCATCATAAGAAAGAACGTCTCAGCTCTAAAAATAGCCCTCTCCTCCCTACTTCTGGAGCGCCAACAGGCTGTTGACCATATCCACAATAGTCTCCTGCAGGGGTCTAAACTTAATGCCCAGCTCAGTAACAGCCTTGGTAGTGTCGACCTTGTAGATGGGAGGAAGAGCAGCTCCGGTGTCGCCCTTGGGCGTCTTGTCCTGCAGCTCGGGGAACTTTTCGCGGATTATGTCGCAAATCTGCTGGTAGCTGTATGCGGAGTTGGCAATCAGGTATCGCTGGCCGGCGGCCTGTGGCTTCTCAAAGGCCAGAACATGAGCCTCAGCGACTGTAGCAGTGTTGTAAGCGATAGTATGGAGATGATGGATGAGAATGAAAACGTACCATCGCGGACGTCGGCGAATGCCCAGAAAGAAGTATCGGGAACAGCCTTTTCTGAGCCGTTTATAAGTCTGTAAATGTCTCCTGCAGAGGTGTTGAGCGCATCAACGCCGCTGACAGCGTGAGCGATAGGTCCGTAGACCATCGGAGGGCAGAGAGTTGCCACAGTGAAGTTGGGCTATAACAACAAACCATTAGTCAATTGGAATAATCAGCAAGCTGGTGCTGATTGGCTCACCTTCTTCTGCTTGACGTAATCAAATGCAGCACGCTCAGCAAATGTCTTTGAGGCAAGATATGCCATCACAGGGCTGCTGTTGGCCTGCTCGACAGTCGAAGGGTTCCAGTCGGCCTCGGTGTAGACATATCCGGGACGCTGGCCTTGCGTGGGATCCAAGACCGAGGCGAAAGAAGAGGTGATGACAACTCGAGAGACAGCCGAGTTGTACTTTTGGATAGCCTCTAGGATGCCGGTGGTGCCGCTGATGGCAGGCTGCAGAAGCTCGGTTTCGAAGTCGGTGGCGTTCAGAATGAAGGGAGAGGCCGTGTGGATGACCTACATATTGAATGGGATATTAGTATACTCACTTTTTAAAGGGTGGGTTGGAAAGGTTGACAAGTTTACTTACACCATCAACTCCCTTGACAGCCTCGTCAAAGGCATTGGGAGCGGCAATGTCGGGAACAATAGCAACGCTGATCTGCCCAGAGTATTTTGCGTGCATCTTGAGAACTTCGGCTGCTGCCTTTTCAGAGCGCACAGTTCCGCGAACGTTGTATCCCTTTCGGAGGAAGGCCTCGACGACGTGCGCGGCAATGAAGCCCGAAGCACCGGTGATGAGGACAGTCTGGGCCATTTTTGTTTTCTTGTGAAGGAAGTGTTTTTGGAAAAGGGATTTAAAGAAGTGTGAAGATGTTGCTGAAGGTGTGCTTTTTGTATTGCTGTTATGCTTTTGCATGCTGATGCTGGTATCTTAGACTTTCCATTTCTTCGTCTTTGATGCTTCCCTTTATATATTTCTTGAACTCCTTGTTGTGCAGCCTGTTTGCTAGCTGTATACTCAATTTTATGGAGTTGAAGTTTTCACGAGGCGTTTCGTAAACCCCGAATGATGTAAGCGCTCAGAGTTCATCGCCATGGCTGATAAATCGGCCCATCTTCGTCGACAGCTCAGCCATGATGCCATCCTCAGAACATCTACCTGAGTATTGAGACCACAGTTGAGAAGAAAGAGTTGTAAACGCCGACAACATTTGTAAGCCTTGGCATGGATGCCTCAACTCAACTTTCCACCTTCTCAACTACGGAACAAACCGACAACTCTCCCGCGGAGAAGAGCCTTTCAACCTAGTTTAGAGAATGTTCCATCGAAGCTAAGCGGTTCCTGTGCTACGTGATTCGCTACATTCACGGGAGGTCTAAGAAAACGGCAACTAGTCGGGCACTGGTATGAAGACTTGAATCCTTAGTCACAACCTGCAGGCGGTTTACAGAGTGTTAGGGCGTCGATCAGGGTCAAGCCGAATTTTGGGGAGGGACGAAGGCAGACAGCGAGCCAAGCGAGTTAAACGATGAATAGCAGAAGATGGCGAGAACCGACCGAGCGAGTTAAGCGGCGAACAGCAGAAGATGGCGAGAACCGAACGAGAACCGGACAAGACCGGGACGAATTGATAAGCGCCCGTAAACACACATACACAACGTCATTTTCATTGATCCGGGCATCAAGATAGGGTTAGGTAATGACATTCAGCCTCGTACTGGCTTAGAAAGCTTTTAAAAACTGCTGCAGCTATCGCCGAACGGACAACTTTGCCTGATGAAGCCTAGCTGAGATGCTTCTAATACGCGGAGCAACAGCCTCGAGATCCTAGCCTAAGCCTAAGAAGCTAACTAAACCTGTTGACTCTCAAAGTTTTTGACTTTGAAACAGCTTCTACAGTGAACTTAGATGTCACCTGACTTGAGTTTAGAATCTGTGTGTTTAGTGATACATTTTTCTTTTAAGACCGATCTATCTTGTCTTCAAATTTGTCATCTGTGAGTAATTGAAGTTGATTGAAGCATCTCCGGTTCTCACATTGAGATGTTGATACATTGAAAAGAGATAAAATTTTTATCTTCATATTATTTAAGTATATAGCTACCGAGATGTGAACACAAACATCTTCTATCGAAATTTTTGCAACTTGCACAACATTCAGCATCGCATCACTTGGACACATCCCTTATACACGTCATACATTACCAAAATGCCTATTGACGAGTACTCTCATTACTTTTCCAATGGAGAGGTCAAGATCCATTACCATCTCTATGGACAAGGCCCGGCCTTGGTGCTCGTCCACGGCCACCCAGACAACGAAATGACGTTTTCGATGCAAATAGAGGAGTTCTCCAAGGACCACACGCTGATTCTTCCCACGCTTCGGGGATATCCTCCGAGTGATGTCCCCCTAGAACCAGAGGCGTACGACGGCAACGTCATGGCCAGTGATTTGGTGGCCCTTTTGGACCACTTGAAGATTGAAAAGGCAGTTTTTGCCGGAGGCGATGTTGGGGGCATCACTGTTCAAAAGCTTGCGTTTCTTCATCCAGAGAGATTGTCAGGTCTTGTCATCTTCAACACACCAATTCTGGGCACGATGATGCACCTCATCCACCATGACCCGGAGCAGCAGGAACTGTCCAAGTACTCACTCAAGTACATCAAACACAACCCCGGAGACGCCTACGATCTGGATTTTGTTTGCCGTACCATTACCGATCCGGAATACCGCGCCGAGATCAAAGAGTATCTCCAAAAGTCTCCAGAAGGCGGAATGTTCTACTTTTTCCGCAAGAACTTTCCAGCGCCACCATACGGACAAAACATTGATACCTCGGGTATGCACTATAAGATGCCATGTGTGGTTATATGGGGAATGCAAGAGCCGTATTTCTCGGACAAGATGCTGGACGGCTTCTATAAGTGGTTTGACCAGTCGGTTCGAGTGGTTGTGCTGCCGCAGGCTGGACATTGGCCGTGGAGAGAGGATGCGAGAAAGGTGAATTATGAGTTGCGATCATGGCTTACTGCTTTGGAGAGTGGACAGCTATAAAGATGTGGAGATGAGGGAGCATTGTATATAAAAGCTACTATGCCGATTGTGTTTCTTTACATAGGTACTTGTCGGTATGCCCTTCATCGTTGGGATGTGCTACATCGATCTGGTGTGATCCTTATTCCTCAGCATCTCTACATCTCAAGCTCTCACGTCCGATATCACATATGTTATTACAATGAATAATTAGAAGAAATGAACTGTAAATTGATAACTGTATGGCTCAAAAATGCTAGACAAGCCGCCGTCTTTTTTCCCATGTGATATTGCTCTCATATGCGCCCCGGTAAAATGCATGCGTTCCTCCCTCTATTCTCGTATTTCTCCAAGACAAATCCAGTGATGGTGATATTCTTTCTCTTCCTCCTCTTTCAAAACCGTCTTGTTTCTCAAGCAGTGGCCGTCTGGGCCTCCTCGAGCCTCTTCTGCGCCAGCCCGCCCAGCTTCTCAGCAGCAGCGCCCAGGCTGCGGGGATCGGCGCCCTGGATCATGGCCTGGCCGTTGACGGCGACCTGCTGGCCGTCCTTGAAGAAGAGGAAGGTGGGCATGGCGGTGATGCCGTAGCGGGCGGCAATCTTCTGGACGTTGTCGACGTTGACCTTTGCAAAGGCGAGCGTGTTTTCGGCGCTGTGCTTGTCGGCGAGGGACTTGTAGATGGGCGCGATGGCCTTGCAGGGCGGGCACCAGTCGGCGTAGAAGTCGACGGCGACGTACGTGTTTGCGGCGAGGAGCGAGTCAAAGTGTTCGGCGGTCTCGACGTGGTGGATGTTGTCGGCGCTCATTTTGGCGGTGGTGTGTTGTTGATGTAGATGTAGATGTGATAGATGAAGCTGATTCAGCTATTCAGAGTTGCTGAGCAAGAGCAGCTGCAGTTGCGTATTTGCTTGTCGGTCTCTTTATATGTATAGAGCGATGCGGTCGATGGTTGAAAAGATTAACGAATTTATGCAAGATCTAGAGCCGGCTTTTATGGCGATCGCCTCTGGCGGATGGTGCAATGAGGAGGGGCAATCGTAGGTGGGGAGAAAAGCGGGCCGCAATAATCCGCAAAAGATGCCGCAGTTGGTGCGATTGCAGGAGAGAAGATTTGAGGCGGTTAGAGGTGGTGATTCGGGATGTTGTTGGTTGTTGTAGTTGTTGGATGCTTGTTGGTTGATACTGAAGGGAGATATCCAAGATGGGGCGTCTCGGCACAGATATATACTTGGCAGAAAAGACGGGCATTTGGAATACACGGCGTCGACATCTGTCAGATTGCACAAAGCATTACCAACACAGGGGATATTGCAGCGAATTACAGCGCCCGCAGCAAGCGCTGTAATTCGCTGCAATAGCCTGGAACTGGCGCCCAGCGGACTAAACCGGCCTAAACAGGGCCGGAAGCCACTAGAAAGCTCGCGATTCTGTGTGGCGCTGATTCCAAAGATGCCGTCAGCGTGCTCCACCTTGCCTTTTATGGCATCCAGGAATTGTCAGTTATAGGCAAGGCCGGCTGCTATACACGTAGAAAGTTGACAGATAGTATCCCAATAGTCTGGTAATCAGATTTGCTAAATATAGCAGTTTGGATTATTTTTGAACTTTGCCAGCTCCAAGCAGCAGTTTGTCAGTGATGGCATGAATCTCTTAAAAGGCAAGCCATTGCCAGCTATATGCACAGCTTGATCCATTTGTACCAGTTGAGTCCTTGGGATTAGTAAACCAGAGCTGGCCCGAGTTTGCCTCTATTTTCTCAACCCCGAGCATTACGGCAAGGAAGGACTCTGCGAAGCTGGCCTTACCTAAAAACTCTAATTTATCTGCTTTTGTTCTTTATAGACGAGCTTTACAAAGCATATCTGGTGTAGACTCAACATCCCCGTTACCACCCGACTGTTCTGTAGCAGTATTCTTCCAAGATTTGAAATACAAATCCCGTCATGACACAAGTCTTTCCCTCCCGTTGTCCCTAGCCGAGTCCCATTAATTGTGAATCCATCCGCGTTGCCAACCCTCCACGCCAGCAACACTTTGCGACCGCCTCAAAACCCAAACCGCGCCTCCCATTGGACAGCCCTGCGAATCATCTCCATCCAGCCTCCTGTCCCACCGAACCGAATCCACGGGCCCTCGGCTCTGCCCGTACCGAACGCCCGAAACTGGGAAGAGGTCCCCTTGTTAGACATCTTCATGTCCCGGACCGTCGCAGAAAACGTCTCACGGCCTCGAGATTGAGTCGCGTTTGGCGATGCGATTCGTTTTTTGGCAATCCCCCGCCCTGTTTAGGATGTTTAACCTTTGCTTCATCATCGACGGCAGCGCTTCTAATTGGTCAGAGACGGGCGAATTTCCCCGCAGCATGGCGACACAACGTGGATGGATTGCGACTTTTGCGGTGATTGACAGCTCTCGGGTCCTTTGAAAAGGCTGTGTGGGGGGCGTATCTGCAGGCTGAGATGATGCTGAGATGTGCAGTTTGGGCAACGTGATGGGTGGCCTATCAGAGGGGTGAGTGTTTTGTAAAAGTATAAAGAGGCAGCGATTTGCTCTGAGGTTGAGCCGATTCTATTAAGCTTTAGCATAACAATACCAGATCTTGATAAATCCTTTCGAAATAAATCTCCAACATGACCGTCGCCAGCGAGTTTGAAGTTGCCAACCAGCAATATGTAGCTAGCTTTGACAAGGCTGACCTGCCCATGCCCCCGGGACGGTATGCTTCACATATATGCTTCACATATATGCTCTCATTCATTGTTCGCATACATGACTAACGTTCCATAAAAAAAAACAGAAAAGTCTTTGTCTTGACTTGCATGGACGCTCGTCTTGACCCAGCCAAGTTCCTCGGCCTGGAAGAGGGCCACGCCCACGTCTATCGAAACGCCGGAGGCCGAGCCTCTGAGGCGCTGCGAAGCTTGATCATCTCTCAGCAGGCGCTGGGAACTCGAGAAGTCGTCGTCATTCACCACGTATGACCTCTCCACTCATCAACTTAATTTTGACCTTCTTCTTTTTTTTTTTTTTTTTTGTACCAGATGGACATGTTAGCTAATGCGCTGTCAAATAGACCGACTGCGGCATGCTTATCATCAAGGAGGATGAATTCCGTGACACCGTCAAGAAGAATACTGGTGAAGACGTCAGCCACGTTGCCTTCTTGACCATCAAGGACCTGCAAGAGAGTGTCAAGACCGATGTGGAGATTCTGAAGAAGAGTCCCGCAGTGCTGGACGTGCCTATTTCGGGGTACATCTTTGATGTCAAGACGGGCAAGATTAACAAGGTTGTTTGAGATAGTGGCATGTAATATAGCTATTTGCAAGTATATAAGTAATTACATTTTTAAGGCTTTTACACGTCTATGCAGAGATATCGTTTGCGTCTATCCGACGGCTGTTCGTATAGGATATTTTTATATGTGCTAATTTACCGGGGAGCTGGCTTTATATAGGTACACTTTGCTTAAACTTCCATCTAATTACGTGCACTTACTTTGCGGCTGTACTGGGGTAGACACTATATATCTTTGTGTAAGTTTAGAACATAACCTTCTTATATACGGGTAGAAAAACAGCGCATACTGGGAACATGTATTTAACATCACCACATCTCAAAGTTTGTAGTTGGGACGCGCATGCCTTTGACTGAAATCAAGATGGCAATTTTCAAGACTGCCTTGTCAGCTACGATGATTGCATACCTATATAAATCACTGTTGATCCTGCTTCTTCCCCTCCCCTTTTTTTCTTTCTTGATAACAGAAAAAAATCTCCTTTCTCTTGATATTCAAGTCGATTTACATACAATTAATATGAGATATTGCTTCCGCTGCGAGAAGTCATACAAGACCCGATTGGCCTGGCACCAGCATATAGCAGACTCCTGTCGTCACAACATGTGTCCCAAGTGCGATTGGCTGGACTATGACACGGAGGAAGAGCTCAGGGAGCATATGACGGATGAGCACAACAGCTGCTGCGTCTGCAACAGATGCTTCACCTGCCCATCCGGTCTGAAAAATGTAAAGTATTTTCCCACAATATTGACAGCATGCTCCGTCATTCTCAACGACTCAAACGCTTTCTAACATACGCAAATAGCACCACCTCGTTCATTGGATCAGGACTGCCGAATGCTATTCGTGCCATGGCAGCTTTGCGTCCAAATCCGCCGTGATCCTGCACTTGGAACAAGGAGCCTGCGAGTCTGGCGTCAGGCTACAACACATCGACTACTGTGCAAAGGCTTGCCATTCTGCCCAGTGGTATCTTCACGCTGGCGGTGGCTACAAGTGCCCGACTTGTGACTGGCGTTTCAGGTTTATGAGTGCACTCGTGCAGCATGTGGAGAGCGACAGTTGTGACGAGGCCATGAGGTGGAAAAACGATCCTCTGGCGATATTCTTCCGGTTTATAAAAACATCAATTAAGCGATGATCAACACGAAGCGAATTGAGGATTTGGGTTGAAGATTGACTTTTTTGGGTTGGTGTTTCTTGGATAAAGACGGGGCGTTAAGTTGGAAAGTTGTTCGATGAAAACGGCATCCCTTATCAGAGACGTTCAAGATGTTACTGAAATCTATTGTATGGTACGAGCTACAGACTAAAATCAACATAGAAATAGCGAAAAAGACATTTACTACATCCATCCTCCAACCAACGCGACCATTAGGTTCGCATAATCTCCACGCAACGAATCTTCCAGCTCCTTGTCCAAAGTTTTATGGTAAAAGCGTTGATACGCCGCCTGCGCCGCATAGAGCCTCGCGCTATTACCCCAATACAATCTCAACACTCGATACGTGATGGCCCTCTTATTCTTCAGAGTCTCTTGTAGCGGTGCCCGCAATGAGTCTGCGTCGGCCTTCCCGCCATCGTCCGTGGCAGAAGTAAGCATCCACAGTAACGCGTCTTCCATGTCGCCCCTAAACTCTTTCTCAATGACCGACTGCAGACTGCGGTGGTATTTCTGCTGGTAGATGTTGCTCATGGCTCGCAGCTGGGCATTGTTGGCGCTGGTGAAGATTTGTGCGACGGCAATGGCGTTTTTGCCAATGGTGCCTTCGGTAGCACGCTGCAGTTCGGCGACGTTGCGGTCAATGTCTGCGGGCACAACGGGGGCTGCGTCTTCGGCGCGGGTTGCGGAGAGGACCATGCTGTAGAGGCGGAAAAGGGTATCATTAACGTCGCCTTTGATAACGGTAAGCAGATCTTTGCCCTTGGTATGACGGTAATGGGCAGCAATGGCTCGGATATCGGCGTTGGAACGACAGAGAAGAACGTCCATCAGGGCCTCTTCATCGGTACCCAGCCCGTTCAATGCCTTGTAAAGTGTAGACACATCGTGATCGAGAGGTCCCTTGATCAAAGCTATCAATGCATCTTTGAAATCTCCTCGAGTTTCCTTCGTGATTTCCTCTTCCAGATTGCGATCGAATCGAACATCGTAGTCATGTCGCAGCTGTTGAAGTGCCCATGGGTTTTGGTACTTTGAATTGGTAAAGACGCGGACAAGGGCACGCTCATCGCAGCCTATTCCTTTCATGGCTTGTCGAAGATCTCCTACGTCGACTGAGGTGTCTACATGTGTACGCTGCACCATAAGCTTTTGATTCTCATCGTACCCTGGAGAGGCCGGTGTCGGTTGGATATTGTGGCTAAATGGCTGCTGGTCAGGGCCGGGAGCATAGCCAGGTTGGAGGTGCTGCTGCTGATATTGCTGTAGTGGCTGTTGCTGCTGTTGAGGTGGCTGCTTCTCGTGTCAGAGATATGTTACATATATAGGTAAGTTGACTATTCCTTACCGGAGCGCCGTATGGTTGAAGTGAATATGGCGAATTTTGCGATTGCTGGATGGGCTGGTAGGTATAGTGTTGATCACGTTGAGTGGGCTGGTTGTTGTATTCATATCCAGGATATTGTTGTTGCTGTCCCGGGTATTGTTGCTGCCCTGGGTATTGTTGCTGTCCTGGATATTGCTGCTGTCCCGGATATTGCTGCTGCCCTGGGTATTGCTGCTGCCCCGGGTATTGCTGTCCTAGAGCACCTGCTGGAGAATACGGAGGCTGATAAGTCGACGGCTGGCTTTGCAAAGAACCGGCGGGAGCTGATCCGTAGCTATAGGAGGACTGATGGCCCGCCATCTGTCCCGGAATCGGGCTCGGAGGTCCTTGTGCCTGTGGATGCTGGCCTCCGTAGGGGCCTTGGTGGCTGTAGGGCAGATTTTGAGCGTTCATTATACACTGCTTATGGAGGTCGAGTTGGAGTTGTTATATGCTTTTTCTCAGATGATTGATGAAATCACTACACGCTCTATGCGAGAATGTCTGCCCTATTTATAAGAAGAGTACTGTTAGCCATCAATGTATGCATACAATTTGCCTTGAGGCCTCCGTGGTGCAAGTGGAATAATGCTGCGAGTGTAATAACACTAGCCTACAGTTCAATCTTCCTATGTAGTGAACTCTTGCCAAAACCTAGCAACTTTTTACATGTTCAACGGCTGTTGTGATCCCACATCGATTCTAAAAATGGAGATATCTTAATATCAGATTGAACGTTAGGCAGCCTTTATAGGATATATGTGGTATAACTGCATGTGCGTATACTGGTACTTTTCTTCGAGCCGGCATTATCAAGGTTAGGAGTGGTGGAGAATGAAGAATTGAACATTGGCTACTTGGCAGAGACTGAAGGATCATGGTGTGGTTAGCATCATGGACGGGCCAAGGCTGTTGGCGACGTCTCTATCGCGGCTGCTGTATATGACTTCAATGCTCGTCATGTGCGTGGCTGTTGGTGAATCGGTAACTCCGATCATGAAGGCCAAGCATGGCAATAAGTGGGGGCAAAACCAGGAAATGAGAGGCTTGAACACACATGACAAGATTGTATACATATAATCTCAAGAGCTGCTTGTGTAAAAGGCGTTCGATTTATAGCTTTGCACGTGAGTCTGTATTCATTTTGCAGTCCATTTTTCTGTCCCGCTTGGGAGGGTATTGCGTGCACCGTACATGCAGCGCCATCATCATGCCTCTAATGATGTGATAATTAAAGTTAAGTGCGTAGATACATCAAAGAGGAATAGAAAGGCATGCGCATAAAAATGCGAAATGAATGGATGCATCTGTTGCAGTTAAATGGAAGGAAAAGAGAAGCTTTGTTGATATTGAAGCGATGAGTCAGCATGAACAGAGTGCTGGTTGGCTCTTCTACCTACAAGTATCGCAGACTTGCACTTTCCTGGTAGACTGGCACAATGCAAATGTAGCAGGTACTTGTACCCTCCTCCAGAGTAAGCTTTTTTCTGCGGCGCTTTGCCGGCCAGTCTCGAGGCCGTTTCGGAGGAAACTTGAAACACGTTATGGAGCTTCTGCCCCAGCACAACGGCACCGGCGGATGGGATCAAAAAAGGAGAGGAATAAAGAAGACTTTTGTTCTAGAAGCTGACAAGTGGCGCTTGGTTGACTCGTGACGGGAAAAAGCTGCGTTGTAGGGCTCTCCGGGCCTTTGGGTCTTTGTTCCTGCAGAGCGGCTTGCATTCCATTCTGGGCCATTACTGGATTGGGGAGCTGCATCGAATACGAGAGAAGCTGGTGCATTCCGTATCGGATTTCTACAAGGGTTACGTATCTACGTACTTGTAATAGATGAATCGAAAGCTCAGCCTCGATATAATATACACGAGGATGAATACAAATAGGCAGTAGATATTAAAGGCATTCGAGTCCATTCTCGGCTATTATTGCAAGCGTGCCGGCACGGAGCGGCATATCAGACGGGGCCACATGGAGGCGCTTCTCTGCGGCCGGTGCACCTGAAGCATTTTGACGGGCGAAACCCTTGAGACGAGATTGCGGTCCGTGTCTTGGATGGCCTGCAGGTATTGATGTGCGTACTCGACGCGAATGTAATCTCTGCTCGATCCGTTGTAATTGCTACATCACATACAGCACCTGTAGATCATGGCAGGAGATCGCCAAGACAAGACAAAAGCCAAGGCAGGAAGATAAAAGGGGAGACTCCAGTCGGCAGGGCCGCTGCTCCATGCCATGGGGAGGCGAGGGTGGACGATCGCGAGACGATCTCTGATGTGGGCTGCGATTGACATTTGACTGGGCTGATCAGCCAAAGGCAAGTCAGTATGGAGCACTAATCGTGTCTATTTACGGAATCGATGGCATCAAGCTTTGGAGCGGCAAAGAGGCTTTCATTGTAAACCAGTCTCGGTGGGGACGGTGGACTTGCACACTTTGATCTCGACTCTCACCTAAAAGAGTCTGAAAGCATCTTCAATGTCAGCATGCATCTCATCAATTGAACATGTAAATAGAAGAGAAAAGGATAAAGAGGAATCTACAAGTATATTCCATTGGTTGCAGTGGCTACAGACAATGCAAGCTGCCAAAAACGTCATGTCTTGTCCGAACCTGCCTTTGTTTCACCCACCCGGCTCGTATTCTTTTCCGCGATCTTCGTATCAATCCTCTCAGATTCCCACCCACACACACGCCTTTTCGCTCCTTGGACGCGCAACGCTGCTTTTCAATGTTGCCACCTACGCTCCCATCCCTTGTGGTGGTTGGTTGGGGACGGCAGGCTCCATCCACCTAGCTGCTGTCTATAGTGGCTTTTAGTGGAGAGGGCCAGCTCCAGGCGTGCCCCAGAAGCTCCAGCAGCCCCAGAGGGTCCCCAAAGAGCCCCTGAGGGCTGCGGGAAGCGTAGCTGCAGTCGGCGCAGCTACGAGCGCCTGGCCAATGGCGGCCGGCCAGAGCCCCCCAGGCGCCAGGGGCGATGCGACGCCAGAGACCACCGGGAAGCAACCCCTGGGCCAGTTTCGCGCCTGGCACGGGCGGCCCCATGGCTGGAAGGTCACTGGGCCTTCAGCGCCTTCCGGGCTGCGCTACCGTGAACGGCGTTGGCAGCAAATTGTTACAAGAACCTCCAGCCAGCCTCTCGTTCATGCGCATCTTCTGCTTTGTCTGCATGACGCGCTCGTGACTGGGATCGTCAAATACTACGTTGCTGCACCTTCTCTCGTTTCTTCTCACTCGTTTATTGCCTTTTTGCTCATCGCAGCTTTCACCTCAGTTTGGGCTGGCCCACTCGATCGAAACCATCAAGGCCAGACTGTCTTTCGCTGCTTTCGCTGCTCGCTGAACTCTGTTCGAGACGATCTGCACCCAAACAGCCTTTTGCTTCCTCGAAAAAACCTACACAACAGACAATCCAAACCATTGCCGGCTACTGCAGCTAGTCAATTTACCTTCGCTTTCAAGAGCTAGCTTTCTGGCCGGGGTCGGTCAGACGCAGACCATTGGCTCTTAGTACGGAGTAGTCCGCATAGTGCTACATCGTCCTATTTTGCCTATTTACCCATCAACTGCTCCGTTGCTCTGAGTAAACAAAAACTCTTCTCTGGAAATCGGAAATTGAGCAGCCATTTCTTCGTCGACAACTCGTCCAAGTGGCTGGATTCGACTGATTACGACATCATGAACTTCACACGCAAGATTGACCGTGCCATGCAGTGGGCTGGCGAGAAGATGGGCGCCGAGGCCAAGGCCACCCACACCGAGGAGTTCAAGGAGCTCGAGGCCGAGATGGACATTCGACATGAAGGTTTGTGTTTTCCAGCCAATTGACTGATGGAAACAAGACCAGCTGCTGATCTGACTTTCGACCCCAGGCATGGAGCACCTCCTCAAATCCATGAACATCTACACCCGGTGGCTGGCGCGCCATTGCGATGCCCTCGAGGACCGAAGCCGCAGCCTGCCACTCGCCCACCTCGGCAAAACCATGACGGCCCATGCGGCAGAGCTGCCAGACGCCGAATACAGCCGTCGCCTTGCGTCCATGGGCAACGCCAACGAACAGCTCGCCGAGCTGCAGACGACCTACCTGGACTGTGCCAATGCTACCTGGACGCAGCACATTGAGCGGAATCTCGCCATGATGAAGGATTATCAGGTATGTGATGACCCCTTGCGAGAATCACTGACAATTTGACGCGACTGCTTACACAATCTCTCCAACAGAATGCCCGCAAGAAGCTCGAAAGCCGCCGACTCGCCTACGATGCCACCATGGGCAAGATTCAAAAAGCCAAAAAGGACGACGTTCGCCTCGAAGACGAGCTGCGCATTAACAAGACCAAGTTTGACGACAGCACCGAGGACGTCTTCCAGCGCATGTCGGATATTCGAGAGGCAGAGCAGGACACAATTGGCTCCCTGACGTCGTTCCTCGACGCCGAGCTCGAGTACCATGAGCGAGCTGCCAACGAGCTTCGCCGAGTCCGAAAGTCGTGGGCCGCTGGCATGGCAGATGCCACACGTCCATCTTCACGGGAAGATCTAGAGCGCGCTTACTCCAACGTGTCCATCCGCACTCAGCCCGTCCGAAGCACAATCATCAACGAAGCCTACGAGGGCGCCGCTTCGCCTCCCGTCTACAAGCTCAACCGCACCATGACCAGTCGAGAGCCTCCTCCGCCTCCGCCTCCTCCAGCATCATCCAGGCCACCCATGATGAGATCAGCGACCTATGACACCAGGCAGCCGCCCGTGATTCGTGCAAGAGCTGCATCTGCTTCCTTCACCAGAATGAATACGACCTGCAGTGTTCCTGAAAGCAGAGCAGAGGACATCTTTGACGACAACTCAGTATACAGCGGGGATAACACCCCGAGCTGGGGAGAGCGCAGCGTCAGTCCGGCAACGAGCTATGGCAGCCTGCAAACGAATCCTCAATTCCCGGTCGAAGCCAAGAAAGCACCGCCTCCCCCCTGTTAACCGAGCCAAGAAGCCGCCGCCACCTCCTGTCCCCAGGAAGCTTTCCACTGTTGGCTACTGAAACGGACTAGAGCGCAATAAGCATCTTCTTTTCACACACTCTATTTTAGGATGACGGCCGGTTGTATCTATTCTTACTCCCGAATTGTCCCCTGCAATGAAACGAAACGACATGAAATAAACATCTTCTTACTTGTCAACTGGATATGAATAAAAGTTGGCAGCATCTCTATTTTTGGAGATGCATTGAGTTCATTGGAAGATCGAGAAATAGGAATAAACTATTAGATGGAGGATAGTCAAGTATCGCATTATATATATGTATTATCAAGGAGTTTTGTACACGCCAGGATGCGGTTGTTTATGGGAAAATTAAATCATCAATTTGCAATTTTAATGCCGAGTGCAGCCGTGACAAGTGTTTGTTATTTTGCAAGCTTGAGATCCTGTAGACTTTACTTGGTGTTTGTGTTGCAGCCAATATCCGGTCGTGAGAAGACGGTGTTAAAATAAATACAATTAGCACTGTATTGCACGTGAAATCGGCTTGAGCTTCGACATCCATCATCACAGCTCAACGTCTCCCAACCAGCGATATTCTCAACTGAAACCTCCTTCTCTTCTTCTTCTTCTTCTTGCTTCTTTCTAATATTTTGCTTTAATATACCGCGATTGATTTCTAGCATAGCAAAATGGCCACGGAAGACGAAAGATACCGGCAGTCGAGCCAGTTTCGCCTCTGGTCCTTCTCGCCCACCAGCTTGCGGGAGCTTCGAATCAAGACCAACGACCTCGCCAAGCAGCAGATTGCGCCGCGATTCGCCGCCGATGCGCAGCCCGAATTCCTGACGCCCGGCGAAGAGTCCACGCTGGTGCAATTCTTCACCACCGAGCTGATCCGCGCCGCCCAGTTCTGCGAGCTCCCGACCGAGATCCGATCCACGGCCGCCGTCTTCTTTCGCAGATTCTACATTACAAACTCGGTCATGACGTACCCTCCTACGGAGCTGTTGAAGACGTCGCTGTTTTTCGGGTGCAAGGCGGAGGGCTACTATATTCGGCTGGCGAAGCTGGCGGAGATGTTTCCCAACACAACGAGCGAGCAGATTCTGGCGGGCGAGTTTTTGCTTTGCCAGGGCATTCGATTCGCGTTTGACGTGCGGCATCCGTTTAGAGCGCTCGAGGGCGCTATTCTAGAGTTGAGGAAGCGTCTGCCGGAGGAGGAGGGCAGGGTTGCCAAGGCCCACGCGATGGCTCGCGATATTCTCAAGTTCTCCCCGCTGCTGACGGATGCCTACTTTCACTATACGCCGAGCCAGATCATGATGGCGTCTTTGTTGATGGTGGATCAGGGGCTTGTGGAGATTTTGATTCCTGCTGGGTCTCAAACTGGGGAGGATGGGAACAAACACATGGGATCGAATGCGGAGATGCGGGAGAAGATTATGAGGACGATTGAGAGCTGTCGGTCTATGCTGGAGAAGGAGCCTCCGCAGCGGATGAAGGAGTACTGGGAGACGGTAAGTGCTGCAGGGCTTGCGCCTCTCTTTTTTTTTTTTTTTTATCAATGTGACTTGCTAACGGCGCAATCAGCCCGAACTCGTCAAATCCTTGAAACCTCTTCGAAAGAAGCTACAAAAGTGCAGGGATACGGACAGAGCGGATCTGGTGGCTCTGCAGCGGGCGAGACGCGAGCAGGCGACGACAAAGGTCAAGAAGCCGACGACGACGGGAACAGGGACGGTGCAGAGCGATGGAGCGGTCTTTGGGGAGGCGATGGCGGTGGATGCGAGGGACACGAAGAGGAGGAAGTTGGAGGGTGGCGGTGACTTGTTTGGGCCGCCTTTGTGAAGAATGGGAGATTTGATATTGACGAGCGCTTGCTATATTGCAGCGTTGCTCTAGCATGTATGCTTCTAGCGTGCTATCTGGAAAGGAGAAGTGGTGGACAGTCACTCCAGCTACAACTGTGACTGGCGAATCCCTGGGCCGACTGCTATTACACACGAGAGTACCTATACGTCGGAATCTGCTCCGTGCCATGCTTAAGACGAAGTACTCCATTGTACAGCTCAGTCGAGGGCAACGCACTCGGAATGTGCCTCTGCCCTCTCAGCCCTCCGCCAAAGTGGAACGTTGCGCACTAGATGGGGGCACCATCATCACATGAGATGAGGTGGTGACGGGCAGTTTCAGGATATCAGATGCACAGCCGTATGCCGTCGATACGGATACGGACCACGCACAGCCTGGCAAGAAATGGAGGACTCTGTCCGGGATGGGGCCGCCTTCTCTGTCCGCCCTGCGACATCAACATTATTTATATTCGGCCCTTTTTACGACAGCTTGTATAGGCGGAAATGCCTAATAACTGCCACTTTCTCTCTAATTTATGGCCAACTGATGGCAGAATGACGGCAAGATCTCAATTGATAGGATGGAATATGCAAGAACAGACGGGAAGACGAGAATTGAGAATTATGATGGAGAGAGCTTCCTTCTAGTATACATAGGAAAATTAACAATGCATGGCATTTGCCTTGTCAGCGGCAGTTTATCCTTGGCGAACATCTCATCATTAGATCATCCATCGTGTCAAGGTGCGCTCTGATCAGAGGGCTCCTGCAGCTCTCAAATAGACATAGTCGCTGATACAAAACAAAAGTCATCTCATAGAAAAGGCTTGTAAACTACAAAGACTGAATCTAAAATCTCGGAGCAACAGGCTTTGGGGTACATGGAGCTGTGATTTGCCTAAGTTGTTTGCGGTAAGCCTGGCCGAGGAAACGTGGGGAGCGGGATGCCGCTACTGAAATCCCATCAATAGTAAAGCTGGAGCAAATGGCAGAGGAGCACTTGTTTGCTACCTCTTTGTTTGAAGCTCCGAGTGGCTGGGAGTATAAATACAGAAGCGTTGAAGTCACTTTCATGGAAGTACGTGTGAGAAACAGCTTCGGATGCTTGTAGACTTGTTTCAATGCTAGCAATTACGGGCTTTGTTGGTGCAATTGCTTCTACGAGATTTCTCAATTGACCACACGACATTGCTTGTACGGCTCCGAAAAGTGAGGGCCCTTCTCCAGTTTAATCGTCCCCGGGATCATTAATCAATCAATCCATCCCTTAGGCTAGGGGAGTCTCGGCAATGTTCGGATTTCTGGTTTCTTCTTCTTCTGGAATGTGGAGATGGGATGAGCCTGAATGAAGGTTTTAGAGGTTCTTTTGATACGTTATTACGCTAGAGCTCGACTAATAAGAGAAGAAGACGGTGATGTCTCTCTATATCAAGGTAATTGACTGATTCTGTGAATGCCCTGCGGATAACCGGAAAAGTGTATCCGTCAATGAGCTGTCACCGATAGAGTAGGTATTCGCTCGTATATGCAGAAATGGAAGGGTGGCATCAAGTCCCCGAAAAGCCCTAGGACATGTTATCACACCGCAGCCATATAGGCGTTATGCTTGTTTGGACGCTTAAATCCAACGCTAATATGCTGCTGGTCAGCTAGGGGTAATATTTCGTTTGTAGCTAGGCTGATGGGGTGGCGTTTTTTGACATGGATGGCTGTCACTACCACTGTCGTAATAGTATTTCGGTACACGGGCCTTTTGTTTGGCAAATAGAGGAGATCGGGCCGCCGGAATAAATCTGTGAAGAGGTCCATTGAGGTCCTCAACAAGCTGGCCGCCTTTGACGCCTAGACACGGCACGGCATATACTACCTACAGTATGGGGAAAACGTGGGGAAGAAAAGGCGGTGGGTGGAGATGATTTGAGCCTGTAGGTTTTCATTTTGGCTTTCTCTTTGTTTTGCTGTTTCTTGGGCTTCTGTCGAGGCTGTGGCATACCGTTTAGCACATCTACATGGCATAGATCCAAGAGCAAATAATAAGCATCATCACCCCTTTGCATTGTCGCTAAGGAATACCTACCATTCATTGTACCCAAGTCCTAGCCCAGTCCTGTTCCTCTTCTCCATCTTTGCGACCCGGACACGCCTTCACGTCCCAAATAGGCAAGCTGGATTGAAACGGCAGCTGTGAAGCGAGTGACGGATTCTTGGCAACGCCACCTTTCCTCGGGCTTCGAGACGCTCATTGGCGTCCGAGAAGATACACGTGATTGTGTAGCATCAATCATGCCTCTCCCTTGCGTATCCCTGTTCCTTCCCCTTCCATCTAGGAGGCTTGAGTGGAAGGAAAAATTGCGTGCTGGGGCCTATTGAGTTTATAGATTAGTAGTTGCAGGGAAGTTGTTTATGCGAAGGAATGGGTAGGTAGAATCCTAACTCTCTGGTACTTGTACCCCATGGCGGCAACTGGCGGTATTGTACATATTCTAGGCACGGCTGACCGGTCGGTATGAGTACATGTATGAGCTGTCCGCGGCGCGGCGGCTCCGGGAACCGAATGTTGATATAGGCCCGATTGATTCTAGGCCATCTGTGGATTAACTACAAGTACAGTATGAAGCCTCGAATCGGCCTATTTCGAGGCCTTGCCCCCGTCTGTAGGTTGCGCCGCAGTCAACCATTGCTCATGCAACTAAGCTTATTGACAATGTTAAGCAAGGTTATGATGGACTAGCCCAGGGGATCGCTGGCCAGTTTCCTAAGACGGCAACGTGGATGAAGGGGATCTTGGAATTTTGGCTTCCATATTTTGTCAGGCAGAAACCATGTTTCTTGGGGGGCCTCACCCGGCGAAGAGGTCCGGAATATGGATCCGAGAGTGTACTCCAGTCTGGTGAATAAAAGGGGATGATCATGCTCCATTGAGCAAGACGTTTGCTCTCAACCTCTCCATCTTCTCACCTTCAAGATGCTGTTCCTATCAGTCCTCACCACCATCGCCGCTGTTGGTGGCGTCAACGCTGCCTCGTCATTTGCCTCGACTTCTGATGGCAGGTATCAGCTCAGCGCTGCTCAGGCGCCCGTCCTGAACGCCGCCAACCCCGGCATCGACAACTGGAAGTTCACCATCAAGGAGAAGACGGGCAAGAAGCAGACCGTCAAGGGTTTCGGCGCTGCCGTCACTGATTCCACGGTGCTGGCATTCAACAAGCTGTCGGCCACTGCCCGCTCTCAGCTGCTCAACGACTTGATGACCCCCTCGGGCATCAACTTCAGCCTTATGCGCCACACTGTTGCCAGCTCAGATCTTTCCGCTGACCCGGCATACACTTTCGACGATGGCAACGGCAGCGTTGATACCAACCTGGTCAACTTCAACCTGGGTGACCGCGGCAATGCCCTGGCTAGCATGTTGGCTACTATGCGCAAGCTGCAGCCGAACCTGACCATCCTCGGAACGCCTTGGTCGCCCCCTGGATGGATGAAGCAGAACAGCAAGCTGATTGGCGGTGGCACCGGCAGCAACAAGCTCAACCACGCATACGAGAACGCCTATGCCCAGTACTTTGTCAAGTACCTCCAGACCTTTGAAAAGGCTGGAGCCCACATTGACGCCATCACGATCCAGAACGAGCCCCTCAACAACAAGGACGACATGCCCACCATGCTTGTGCAGCAGGACGAGTCTGGTGCTCTGATCCGCGACAAGGTCGGCCCTGCTCTCCGCGCTGCCGGCCTGAGCACCCAGGTCTGGGCGTGGGACCACAACCAGGGTGAGATACCTCGTGACAATATACTCGTTTGAAGCTTCACCACTAACATGCCACCAGACGTCTACTCCTACCCCCAGACCGTCATGAACATGGCCAGCCAGTACGTCCAGGCCGCCGCGTGGCACTGCTACGCCGGCAACAACCCCAGCAACTGGACGCCCCTGACGCAGTTCCACAACGAGTTCCCCGGCAAGGAGCAGTACATGACCGAGTGCTGGACCGCCGTCGGCACCACGGACTGGATCCACAGCTCCAGCTTCAACATGTTCCCGCTGCAGAACTGGGCCAACGGCGTCATTGCCTGGACGCTCGGCTCCTACACCGGCGGCGGCCCGGCCCTCTCCGGCGGCGGCAACTGCCACCAGTGCACGGGGCTCGTCACCGTCAGCCCGGACGGCAGCAGCTACAAGAAGGAGATTGACTACTACATGATGGGCCAGTTCAGCAAGTACATCCCCAAGGGCGCCGTCGTCGTTGACGGCACGGGCAGCTACCTGTTTGACGACAACACGGGCATGGAGGCCGTGGGCACGCTGAACCCGGACGGCACCCGCACGGTTGTCATCCAGAACCGCTACAACAAGGACATTTGGGTCCAGGTGGGCACCGAGTCTGAGAGCCAGACGTGGAATGCGCGTGTGCCGGCGCTGTCTGTGACCAGCTGGGTCTTGCCCAAGGCATAGACTTGCAGCATGATGAAATGACTTAATGCGTATGAATGACAGATTGATGGGAAGCGTTGTATATATCCAGCTTCGTCAGTCCATACTAGTCTAGTATTTTGAGTAGCTAAGCAATAATACATGGACGTGTTTGCAATACTATCTTACATGCCATCAATACATGAATGATTAAGCATTCGCAGGAAAGAACCTATTCTCCGGCCTCGGCAACCCCAGATGCTCACGCAGAGTATTCCCTTGATACTCCTTCCGGAAGATGCCCCGGCGCTGCAGCTCCGGCACCAGTTTCTCCACCACATCGTCGATTCCCTGCGGCAGAAACGGAAACGTCACGACGAAGCCGTCAGACGCCTCTTCCTTGAGCCACTTCTCCCACTCGTCGGCAACGCTCTCCGGCGTGCCTACAAAGGCCAAGCCGCCGTATCCTCCAAACCGCTGGGCCAGTTGCCGCACAGTCAGTCCTTCCTCCTGCGCCACCCTCACGACGTTGTCTCGGCCTGTTTTGCTGGCGTTGTTGTCGCCTAGGTCAGCGGGCAGAGGCGCGTCTGGGTCGAACTTGGAAGCATCCGTTCCGAGGGCAATGGACAGGCTGGCAATGGCGCTCTCATAGTTGACGAGGCTGTCGAGCTTGAGTCGCTTCTCTTTGGCTTCTTGGACGGTATCGCCAATGATTACCATGGCGGCTGGGAGAATGTTGATGTGCTCCCGCTTTCTACCGGCGGCGACTGCACGGCTCTTGATGTCTGCGTATACCGACTTTGCTGCTTCGATGTTGCCTGGTGCGGCAAAGACTGCTTCGGCTGTTTCGCCGGCCAACTGTCGCCCCGGCTCAGACTGTCCGGCTTGCACAATCACAGGCCATCCCTGGACAGGCCGGGCAATATTCAACGGGCCCTTGATCTTGAGCTCGTCGCCCACGTGGTTGAGAGTGTGAATCTTCTCCGGGTCCAGGAATATGCCAGTCTCCTGGTTCCGGATGAAGGCGTCGTCTGCAAAACTATCCCATAGCCCGGTCACGACGTCGTAAAACTCCTTGGCGCGCTTATACCGGTCTGAGTGGTCCATGTGCTCGTCTCGGCCAAAGTTCTTGGCGGCGTCGGGGTTGGACGTGGTGACAATGTTCCAGGCCGCACGACCGCCGCTGAGATGGTCGAGAGAGGCGAAACGCCGCGCAACGTGGTAGGGCTCGTCGTATGTTGTGGACGCAGTGGCGGCGAGACCAATCTTGTCTGTGACTGCCGAGAGAGATGCCAGCAGCGTAAAGGGTTCAAAGGAGGTGACGGTCTGGCTGCGTCGGAGAGCCTCTATGGGCATGTTTAGGACGGCGAGGTGGTCAGCCATGAAGAAGGCGTCGAATTTGGCGGCTTCTAGCTTTTGGATAAAGGATCTGAGGTGGGATATGTTGAAGTTTGCGTCTGCGTATGCTCCTGGGTAGCGCCATGCGCCAGTGTGAAGACTGACGGGCCGCATGAATGCGAATAGATGCAGTTGCTTATCAGACATTTTGCTATTTTTGGGGTTGTCTAGGTGGACTAATTTACAGTATCTCTGCTAATATTTTGACGTCTACAATTATACATGAGGGGAAATGAAGCTATATATGAGGTCGCAATGGGATCTTTGTAAGTGAGTTAGTGTGCTCGGGACGTTAAATCACGACATCGACCGATGCGGGGCGCGGATCATTCGGTCACAACGACTTGGTCCCTCCAATACGAAAACATTCTGTCTGACATGCGCTATCTGGAGAATATGAATGATCTTACAAATCAACGCTGCGAGTGTGGAAATGGTATAGGCAAAGATACCATTACGCTAATATAGAGTACATGAGAGAAGCAACTTGACATCAGCCAAAGGGAGCGGCCACGACCGAGAAGAAAGAAAAATAGAAGAACCGGAAAAGCAAAGGTGTGATGATGACATAAATAAAAAGGAAGGATAAGTAAACTTGAAATAATAATGATAAGAACCGCTATGCCATCTCCGTCTTTAAGCAAGATGATGCTCTACCTGAAATCGCCAACATAAAAGCAGAGTGTGGAGCAAGGCAGATGCGCCCATTAGATTGCTAAGCAAGCTGTGATTAGCAGGAGCGACAACATCAGATCTAAATCCTCATTCTGGCCTATGATAAAAGATGTGCGATCCTACTGCACGTGGCACTTATGTATGTGGTAGGCTATACATACGTTAGTCAAATGCGGCCGCATCCTTCACCCGCTCTGCATCCGTCTGGATGAGATGAATGATAGAATTTGAATAGGCAAGAAGTACGATTGATGAGTGAGAATTCATCACCATCACGAGGAAAAAGGTCGCAAAGGGTAGGCAATAAGATTTTGGGGTTGATGTATATACATGCGCCCATAGCAACAGCGTTTTTCTTTTACAACTAACAAGGCTATGTATTGGTACTTGATAAGTGCGGATTCGTTTTACAAAGAATTGGAGTGCTTTTACTTCCATATAATAAAGGCTTTAATTACCAAGCGCCCAAGACATCTGTGCAGGTTAAGAATGCTGTGAAATGCATGCGGCAAAGCGGGTAACAGCCCATATGCATGTAGTCAAGTATTTGATTACATGTACTAAGGGCTCAGTACATCGGTGTAGGTTAAAAATGCTGTGAATTGCGGTGACGGCTTTTTAGGAGGAACACCCAAAATGGCGCCTAGGGACATGGATCGGATGTCGGACTTTTTCGTATCAAATGGAAGTCCTTCTTAAACTCCGACGATCGATTTATTGAATACGCCTAGCACATGCCATCGTTCTATTCATCTCCGGATTGTAGCTGCGGCATGCCCATCGGTCAGAATCATTTCTAGCTGCAGTCAAACAAAGGTAACCATTTGTAGTTTGGGTATACTATAACGCTGCATACATGACAGGTTCAAATAACGCACGCCATTAGGTGTTGGTTGGTACATGAGAAGGGTATCTGGCACCAGCCGTCTCAAAGTTCTTTGCAAGGCCAGTGAGGCTTTGCATATCCTCCTCGGTGAGCTCAACCACCTTTGAGTTCTCTTCTACTCTCTCAATCGTCGTGGCGCCGGGAATCGGAATCACGAGAGGCAGCTCTGGGTCGGTGCTCATGTTCCTCGCCCAGTTGATGGCCAGCTGAGCAGGTGTGCAGGCTTTGTCGCTGGCAATGGCCTCAACTTGCTGGACAAGCTTCAGATTGTGCGCGAATCCTTCTCCCTGGAATCGCGGGTAGTTGGCAATCATTCCCAGCTTCTTGACATCCTCTTGGTTCTTGAATTCACCAGAGAGCATCTGTGTGTGTTAGTCTTTGATACAACGAGCATGGCACCGAAGTGGGCGAATCATGGTAGTACTTACTCCCTTTCCAATGGGAGAATACGCAATGATGGGGATATCATGCTCCTTGCAAGCAGCTGCGATGCCATTCTTGAGAATATCTGGCGTAAACAGACTGAGCTCGACTTCGGCGGCAACAATCTTGGCTGCCTTGACGGCCTCCTTGATGGTGTTGACATTGCACTCTGACAGCATAATGGCGCCAATCTTGCCGGTGTCGATGTACTCCCTCTGGATCACTCCAAAGGTGATATCTAGAGGGGTGTTTGGATCTCGCCTGGCACAGCAGAAAGCATCCACCTTCTTCTTGCCGTCCAGCTGGGCCAAGATGTTATCCAGTGACCGGCGAATGTTTTCGGGTGACCCGTCAGGCCCGGTCCCTTGCAGATTAACACCACCCTTCATTGCCAAGAAGACTTTGTCGGCATCTTCAGGATATTTCGTGAAGTAGTGCTTGAGGATGGTCATGGAGTTGTACTCGGGCGTTCCGTAGAACTCGCCGCCATTCCACATGGTGAGGCCCTTTTCGACGGCGGCCTTCATTGTGGCAAGGGCCTGCTCCAATGGAGGAGGGTTGGCGCGCCAAGTGAAGCCTTGAGGTCGAATTAGCTTTTGGTGAGAGATGCATCTTTGTAAATTGCCGCTTACCCATGAGGCCAAATCCAATGGGACCCACCTCCTTGTCGAGAAACTTGACCATGTTGCAAGGACTGAGAGGACTCTTTCTTCTATTGAAAAGAATGAAGAAGATTGATGCTATCTATACGATTGTTGAATTGCAATGCTCCAATGGCAAGCTGTAGACCTAGACTGGCGTTCCTTGAGTTTTTATACTTTGATCGCCAGCAATTATATTCGGACTTGTTACACGCAATCGGAGTTTACCATGTAGTGTCACAAGAGTTAAACCCGAGACCTGGGATGCCACCTGTTGATGTTTTGTGTTTCGTCTCCTTTTTACAAGGGCGAGCTATTCAGAAACTTGCTCGATGGACCCAAAGCCGATTAGATCTGCCCCTCTCCTATCTGAAGAAAAACCTGAATCGCCTCGCTCCGTCGTATTTACTAACCCCGCCTCGGCTGTTCTCCACCGCCACATCTTTGTATATACGCAGTGCAATCTTGGCACAATCGGGAATTTTCTGTACTTGGTAGGCGGACCTGGAGATATCGGCTGCTCGGCGTAGACTCCATTCATTGCCGTCGATTGTTTCAGCGGTGGATTTTGCAAACTCCTTGAGGCAGTCCGGAACGCTAGCCTCATTGGGAATATCTTTTTGTTATACATGATTTCTCTCTCTGTATTAATCGTGCCAAGTCCATTCCGCTCCGCAAGCATGAGACGTGAAGCAAAGGAGAAGTAATCAAGTGCGAAAGCCGCTTATATAATAAACATTGATGTTTTCCATTGTCTCCTTCCGAATGGGTGCACGGTACGCATCATGTCGTATTGTGAAATAAAGCTTGAACAAGCTATATTTTTCATGTCTCTCGCCATCGCTTTCCTATCTTGGTTACATGTAGCGAAATATATAAATCTACGTTACGAAAATCCCATAAAAGCGTGGATTATTACTAGGTACCCATGGTTCAGATTTAGTTCAATCTTAAATGTACGGTACTCGTATACACTTGCGGAAAGTCACCATGTGCTTTACAGAATGTCAGACCTTTCAGATCTTGTCAACATAGAATAACTTCCGTGAGCAACGTATTTATGAAGATAAAATACCAAAATCACCTATGGAAAAATACATATATGTACACGATTAAAGTTGAAATATGTGCTAATGTCCCATTCCATATCCAAGCGCTTCAGCTTCAAGCCGAAGTCAAGTGCAGCAACACACTCGCTCCTTCGTCCAGCTGAGCAGAAACTTGGTCGCTGACAGTTCCCAGGCTCTTGTTATTCCAAATATCCTGAACATTAAACGATCCAGAGATGCCCAAATCACTCCAAGTGGCCGTCACCGTCTGAACACCACTGGTTTGCGTGTTAAAGCCGCCTTGGCCATTGTCTGGACCAAGATTCGTAAGTACAACGACAGCCTCGCCGGATGGAGATGGGCCTGCAATCCAGGCCTGGAGCTGAGCCGCATTTTGGCCACCCGAGCCGGGGTTGCGAGGCTGCATGGGGAATTGGGCGGTGAAATCGGCAACTTGGAGGGCTTGGGTGTTGGTGAGGAGGCTTTTTCCAAAGTCATCCAGCGTGGTCATGTCGTTGCCGAGGATGAGGTTGGCTCCGGCTCCCGGCCAGTGAGTGAAGACGGTGGTGCGCTGACCATTGCTAAGGCCGGAGATGTTCTCTGGGTTTCCAGAGAACAAGTTGTCCAGATCGGGGTAGACGTTCAGCTCGTCAAAGAATTGCAGACCAGCAATGATCCACTGGCGGTAGTTTTCAATGGCGCGTTGGACGGTGCCCCAGCTGACCAATGTGCTTGAACCGGAGTTGTTGAGATCCTGGTCGGTTCGCATGGAGTCGGCGTTGCTGTTCCAGATGTCGAAATACTTCTGGGTACGATCCAGCTTCCAAGAAATGTCCAAGCGGATTTGGCTGCCATTGTTCTTGATGGCGTTGTGCCAAGCAATAACAGTGCCGCTCTGGTCAGTCGGCAGGCTCTGGCCGTTGTCAGGAGAGCCTGGCGTGACAAAGTCGAGCTTCACAAAGTCAACGCCCCTAGGTGAGAAAGTCAGTATAAAACATCATGTTTCCTTTGGGCGTAAACAACTTACCACGAAGCGAAAAGGTTGACCACAGAGTTGTGCCAAGCCTGTGTCTCGGCTCTCGTATAGTCAAATACGCAGCGAGCCAGGCCCTCGTTTCCAGTGCAGACCTCGCCAATAGTAGTGTTGGTGCCAAAGATGGTTTTGTTCGCATCGTTAATAAAGGCTCCAGGAACGACATACACGCCCATCTTGAGCCCCTGAGAATGCAGAGAGCTGGCCAGTGAGGGAATGTCGAAAACGGAGTCGTCGTATATAAGCCGACCAAAGTCGTCTCCGTGGTCGCCAACCGACCAGCCAGAGTCGAGACTGCAGGTGTCATACTGGCCATTAAAGGGAGCAGAGGCCAAGACACTGCACTGGGTTAAAACGTGTGCTTGGTCAAACGTGAATCCTGGAGCTGCGCTGGGGTTTGCTTGCAGAGCAAAGGAATTCCAGCCTCGGGCTGAGCTCTTGAAGCCATTGGGAGTTTGGGCATAGCTGATGACCTTCAAAGCCGTTGCGGCAGAGGCTGCTGGCGCTGCTGTGACCCCAGCAATGCCCAGCCCAAGAGAAAGTAGTTCAAGGCGAAGCATTGTTAATGAGGTATACTACAGAAAGCTGAAGGGATTGTCTCTCTGGTGGTCAAGCTGTCCAGATGAAGGAATCTGCTGTTATATGTAGCCCGGCTCGTTGAAGCTCTCTAGAATGCTCAAGCGGAGCTGCAGGGTTCAGGAACAGCTTCTTGAGATCGTCGCAATATGTTCCTTCTATAGCGATTATATTAGAGAACGTATTATTTCCGGCCAACATGTTTTGTCGGCTACGGAGCATCTGTGGTTCTTCTCCCGTCGCCAAGCTTCAACAGCTGCCGGTGTAAGCGCTATTACGATGCGGACGCGAGCCATCTCCCCGTAACTAGCCCCCGAACATCTTCCCGGACCAATCGAGATGAAGAGATCGACAGCTTTCAGCCCGTTACGGCACTTCGGGTTGATTACGTAGCAAGCTTCTTGTCTGGGCGGCGCCCTTTACAGCGCGCTGTGCCCTCAGTCTAGCCTTTTCCCGCAGCTCATTGGTATACGGGATACTGCATGTTTACAAAATTCGACAATGTATTGCTGTTCAACTCGGATTCCATTCTGTAGTTTGTTTCGCATGTCACAGCCTCATCAATATGACGACACTAGCAGAACAGTGCAGCGGAAAATAAACGGTATGCTGGGTCATATTCCCGCGAAAAGTGTTTCCAGCTGCCTGTATTGCTATAGCGGTTATGTGCCACGCCAGATTAAGAAATGATCTCTGCTTCTTTTTTTAAGTAATTCTGCATTATTAGCCTAAATATCTTCCGTGCTACAGCCGGAGAAAATTGCTCCATTGAAGGCGCTGCGTTTGTGAATGTAGAGAAATGTTGATCAAGATTGCAAACACTTGCAATGGGCTTCTCCTAAGCCATCTTCATGTACACAGCTACGTTGACTAAAGAGCACTATAAATTCAGCCACTGTAAACTAAGCTTACTGCTCTCAGGGGACGTGATTAGTCTCGTCAGCAAATTGCATGTTACATGTTACCTGTACACGAAATGGGATCATGCTGAGGCTCTGCATTAGGAATCGAAATGTCGATCTCCCAAGACATCTACCATCGGAGCTGTTTTCTGGAGGCACATTTTCCGTTTACGAGCTGTCATCTCACGGAAATGCTTGGTAGCTTAGCCACAAGAGACACGATCAAGGCTGCATCTTGGAGCTGCTTTTTTCCGACGCGACCGAGATATCCGCTTTGTTCCGGGCAAAGCGAAATGATGGGGTAAATAAGACGCGTGAGTCTAATTGTATTGTTATTCACATGATGAATGAGGGAATATTTATAGTCTTGAGAGAGTTTCTTTATAGAGATATCATTGGCAAACAGATGCTTTGCTTTCCTCTTACCTATATTCTATTATCGGGTAGGGATGTAGCGGAGAGCCTAAAACTATTACTTTCAGCTATATAGAGTCCGCATTTTGTATAAATATAAATTCTACTGGCGGGTACAGAAGTGTTGATTTTAACGATTGAGATGAATGGCTGCAGAAATATATTCTTCGTCAGGTTGAATTTACGTCTTGTTAATCGTAATGGTCTTCTTCTCTCCGATTCATGAGCTCTTTATTGGACTTCTATAGCCACGGCAACTCTCGGCCGACTCGGCTCGGTCCGTTTCCTAACTCGCCATGGCGCTTTTACTACAAACAGTTGGACGATATGCATTGCAAATCAGCGCACGGCACTTGTTTCGGTGAAACTATATTTAGGCATAGACTCTATCATGATATTACCCAAAAGTAGTTGCGACGACAAAAGTGTGAGAGAGAAGATGATATGCGCAATGTTCAATACCTGAATAACACGCTTCGGGTATCCTGAAAACTGTATCATCTCTTGGCTGCTTCGACTGTAGGCCCTCTAATGCATGTTGCGGGCTGAATGGCTCTCCAAGGCTGTTTAAATGCTCAAATATAGATCTCTGCGTCCTTTCTGGATACTCTGTGCTACCCAGTGACAGAAGATTCCTCGGACGTCTTCAGCTTGAATAGAGACCTTGGGCTCATTAAGCTTACATGCTGCAAATATGATGTACAAGGAGAAGTGGAGCTTTAGAGAACAAATTACATACAAATCTTGCTTCTAGTCCACCAAGCTTATGCATGTCCAGCGTTGCATCGTGAGTTTTGTGCACATGGTGGGGTTCCCGCGCGCTTACAGTCCGACTTTGCAGATGGCGTGCCTGTTATCACGAGCTACGGAGCTTCAATGCGGCATCTCGGTATTCGCGAAACTGGCACGTGTCGTATCCCGTAACTCGGAAGTTGCCCAGAGCTCAATGGACAATAAAAGAGACTGTTGATTAGTTCATGCATGCTAATGATCCAAGTTGTGTGAATGAGAAACTGTCTGGTAGTGTAGGCGACAATCTCTTGTCATTCAACTCACATTAATGCAAGGTACCACAATTGCAATAACATTTGACTTATATCTATTACTCTGTATCAGTGTAGTAATCATTAGCTTCTTAAACGAGCAATTTGCATGGATTGCGATAGCTGAAAAAAGAAAAGACAACTATCTCCGAGCATCAGTGTCGCCTATTTCCGCCGTTTCTCCATTTCTCAGCATTAATAAGTGTGCGCTCGGTTACATTTCGGTTTGTCAAATCTGCAAAAACCTCATAACCCGATTATCATCGCTACGAACCACTTACGAGATGATTTGTATATCAACATTAATTAATTAAAGGGGCCACAATGTTACTGAAATAGGCCTTACATATCACTTTACATAAGCGGGCATTGATGAAGTCCATGCAAGCTTCTATTGAACAGAGAGATTGCTATTGGTTGGGAAGCAGCCTTGGCAGAATCCTTTTGCTCATGGCGCAGCTGCATCAGTTACAGACAAGGGCAAACACTGTAGTATCTAGTTGTCTGGTATGGTTACGACTTATGCCAAGTATGATATAATAGAGAATATGAACAGATACATGAATACATCTAGATGGGTTGACATATATATATGTGATAGTGAACCCTCTTGATTTTAACATCTACAGACGGCAGTAAAAGTCTACAATCTCGCAAAGTTTGAGACCTATCTTGTATTTTAATTATTATTGCTTTCTTGTCGACGCTTGGATTCGAAATGCCTAGCAAGAGTGTAAGTCCATCTCGTGTCTCCCAAAACAGACTCAACATCGGTTTCTTACATGACTAGCCTATCCATCACGAAACGCCAGTTTTGGTGGTTGGTGGAGGCCCTGTCGGGCTGATTCTCTCCCTCCAGCTGGCTCGCTTTGGCATCAATTGTATGCTGGCCGAGCGCAATTTGGAGACGACAAAATGGCCGAAAATGGACTGCACCAACGTTCGCAGCATGGAGCTATTCAGGCGTTTGGGAATAGCCGAGGGTTTCCGGGAAATAGGTCAGTCTTTCCAACTGTAAAAGTTTTCTTCATACTTATCAATGTTGAATAGCCGTGCCACCGCAATACTCCTTTGATGTGATTTATACTACGGGACTATCGGACGATGGAGAAGAAGTAGCGAGATGGGTAAGTCGTGTTTATACCTGCTTCTTATGATTAAACGGCAAACCAACTGTGAAATATTAGAATTTGGATTCCGTCGATACTTGGCGACAGCGTATAAACGAGCAGAACGATGGCTCAATGCCGCGGGAGCCATACCAGCGATGCTCTCAGGCTGTCCTAGAGGCCTGGCTCAAGCCTCGAATTCAAGATGGGAAATTTATTGACGGACATTTTGGTCTCAAGTTTGAGTCATTTACAGAGACAGACGATGGAGTAGATTCAGTTCTCACCGACGTGACCACCGGCGACCAGCACATTGTCCATAGCAAATATCTTGTGGGCTGTGACGGGGCTGGTAGCCGTGTTCGTCGGTCAGTAGGAATTGACCTTATTGGCGGACCTGTGTAAGTTACCAAGTATTCTGCTGCCTTTGTTTCTCCAACTGATGATCTTCATTACGATTGCAGTCCCTCGGCCATGATGTTGATCCATTTCAAATCTCGGGATCTCACCAAGTTGCACAAACTGGGCCAGTTTTGGCACATAGCATTTTCGAACGGAAGCATACTTATTGCGCAAGATGAGGTTGACACTTGGACGCTACATGTCCCAGTTGCTATCGGCGCTGATTGGGAAAAGATTGACCCGGTAGAAGCCATCTACAAAGGCCTGGGCACTCCATCAACGCCATATCCCATCAAGGTGGACAAGATCCTTGTCAGAAGCGCTTGGAGGCCAAACATTTGCGTAGCAGAGAAGTATGCTTCTCCCAGTCGGCGAATCTTTCTTGCAGGCGATTCGGCGCATCAGAACATACCAACTGGGGGTTACGGGATGAACACTGGAATCGGCGATGGCTTCGACCTTGGCTGGAAACTTGCTGCAATTTTGAAGGGATACGGCGGCAAAGGCCTCTTGGAGTCTTACGAGCTGGAGCGTCTGCCTGTTGCGACGAAGAATATCGATCAGTCGGGCGCCTTCTGGGAAGTGTGGCGGCAGGTTTGGGACTGGAGCGCCGAAGCTGGCGTAGAAGTGCTTTTATCACAGGGCGAAGAGGGAAAAGCGCTTAGAGCCAAGATGGCGAATTGGGTATCGACAAACAACAGCGAGAACCGAGCTCATGGTATCGAATTGGGCTATCGATACAACGCATCCCCTATCGTTGTTCCTGATACCGAGGTTGCAGAGCCCAGATGGGATCTCGACCATTATATCCCATCAACTTGGCCAGGAGCTCGACCACCACACGTGTTCCTGTCAGATGGAAAGACGAGCATCTTTGACTTGTTTGGCCAGGGCTACACTATTGTCGACTTTACCAAGGAGGGCAAATGGGCAGACGCTTTTGCTGATGCCGCTCTACAGCTCAAAGTGCCTTTGCAAAAGGTTCACTTGCCGCAAGAGAAGCACGTGCAGGAGATCTGGGAACGTACTGCAGTTCTTGTGAGGCCTGACGATCATGTGGCTTGGAGAGCTCCTCTCAGCGACAAGGCACCTGCGATGAAGGCGATTGATATTTTGAAGATTGCGGTAGGACAGACGCCTAATACGGAGATTGGAGCAGGCATTGAACACAAAAATAAGATTCTGGACGATGTCCACAAGAAGGGGTTTTCGGGGACAATTGGAAACATTGACCAAAATGAGGTGTCGATGAAGGCTGCGTTTCAGAAGTAGAGAAGAGTCGGGGGGAACAGTGATGGTCTAGTGTAATATTTTAGATACGTTGATGTCCTAGGCATTTAGAGGAATGTGCATTCAAACTTTGGAGAATGTTGTATAGACGTTCCTTTCCAAATCGAACAGATTCAAGTGACTCTAATTAGACTTGTGACATTGATATGCTAAGCTATTAACATGAAGATGATGCCATGCATTAAGCAGTGCGCTGCCAGCCTGATGTCACTCATGTATTAGCTCTATTTGCTTATAGAGTTAATTGGTGAATGTAAGCCTTGTCGATATCTTCAACAAGAAATAGAACTGCTTCATATCCCGAGAAGCATCGAATAACCCTATCCAACTTTGCTGCTACAACTCGCCGCCTTTATTGTCTTAAAGATCCTCCCCCAAACATTCCCTCGTCTTTTGAAACGCCATTGGTAAAATATCACAGCCACCAACGCCCATAAACTCCATGATGTATTGCATTCGACGCTTTGAAAATGGTCACTGGTATTACATCCCTCTAGCCGGACTGGAACAGGGTATCTTCGTCACGCAGATATTCGCCGCAATCAGCCTGTCGGAAGCAAACAACGCCGGTGGGATCAAGTCTCCTGCTCTCTGCAGTGCTGCGAGCGCTGACGCCGAAACCCAGAGGAACGTCGTCCATGGTGTAGACAACCAGGCCCTGGTGCTCGGGGCAGTCCTCGGAGAAGCGGCCGACGTGCGCCTTGACAATGTTGCCGCCGTAGAGGAAGGGCATGACGCCGTTGGGGCGGATCCAGAGCTTGTGTCGCGCGTGCTCGGCGAGGATCGGAAGGGCCGTGATGTGGATTCGGAATTTGCCAGACTTTGTGAATTTGCCTATTCGAAGGAATATTAGTTGGACTCCGTCTTTCTATTCTTTCTTCTTGAACGACAGCAACATACCAAGGCAAGTTCCTAGAGAAAGCAGGTTGTCACGGGCAATTGACGTTGCCAGATTGGCCATGGAGAGTCGAACGACGTAGACTCGGTTCTGCGACAGGCGGAAGACGTTGCGATCGCCATCTTCCTGGGGCGCAATGATGTTTTTGAGCGAGGCGCCGGTGTACTCGGCCAGCTTCTTGAAGACGGCTTGCGTCTCTTCTTCGGTGAGGGGGCGCATCTTGGCTTTCGATTGGCGGAATTCGGTGTAGAGAGAGTGAAGATTTGGAGATGGGATAATCTACAGAAAAATGTCTAGTCCAGAATATTTTCAGACGACTGATAAGAAAATTTCCGATAAGAGCTGAGCGCCAAGATTTCGCTGCGGGGCTAGTGGAAAAGGTACTTTTGTACCAAATTAGTCGCCTATGGTGACTTTGCACGCTAACGCTGCCGACTGCGCGCTGTAATTGGGCGCTGACTTGCAATTGAAGGCACTGAAGCCGGATTCCAAGTTCTCAACTCTCAAAGTCGAACGATTATCGTTTCCATATCTCTCAAGCATCTTTACTTGCGCAAGATCAAACCAAAGCACCATGTACAGAGCACCAAATGTCGCATTTTCAGCTGACTATTACCCAAGAGAGTGTCAGTAGACTTTTTCTCCACTGCGGACATTCTGGCCAACTGCACCATTCATTCGTTATACGTGCTGGTGGCCGAGAGGAGATTCAAAATCGGCTTATACTTGTGCCAGCCTCTTCATGGAATAATGCTGAAAAATGTGCGGTTTGGCTTTAGCAAGAATAGGCCAAATGCATGTATGAATGTCGTTGTAATTCTCTCAATTTTACACGCCAAATCAATTCCACAACAAGATTTCTGTACTTTAGGGATCTCGCTGCTAAATTCACTCGAGTCTTCACAAGTCCGCGGTGGTCTAAGTGTTGAAGTTACGACTTGCCGGCATTCGGACCAATCAGTGATATTATAAGCATACCCGCAACAACTCTTTCAGGCCATTTTCTTGTCTATAATTGTTCCTCGTCATCTAAATCAATCGCAACGAAAATTTCAAGATTAAGAACAAAGCAGCTGAGAATTTACACTGTAGTGCCGAAACTATATTGTAGTGGAAGCAGGATCATATACGTCGGCCTCATCACGCAATATTGTCTGAAATTCTTCACGACCAAGTCGCCTTCCAAGCATCTTTTCCCTTTGCCATACACACTTCAATGCCCTCTTCAAGTCTTCTCGAAGCATCCGTCGCTGAATCCAGTCTCTGTGGATTGGATCCCGCGTTTCAGACCCTACCAGAAATAAAGACTTGTCAATCCAGTGATAGCGGACTTTTGACTGCTGTAGTCGATAGGCAATCTGTAAATATGACGTGACCCAGTTCTGGACCTTTTCACCAGGCAATCTCTCGCTCTGGCAGCGGAAGTGATACAGGCGAATGGCGTAAAACTCGCATACGGCAGCATCAATCTGAAAGTGTAGCCGAGAGTAGTCGCCATCCTCCATACTGTCGCGATGAGCGATTCGAAAGAAAGATCGATATTTCTATATTTAACCCCTCATATTAGAAACCAACTTCATTCCTCTTTGTCACGTACATTGTTACTCACCTCTTCTTGTGCTTCTATATCTTTCTCGATGCTCTGGTAGTCACCAACTCCACACCAAAACAGTTGGTTTATCCAGTGATAAAGCCTGTGTTGATCTTGGTAGACTCTGCCACATTCTGAACTCTCAATGTCGTAGGCGAGCTCACAATACGGATACTCCCTTCCATGGTTCAACTCTAGATAATTGTGAGCCATCTGCTGTATGTGACGCATACGATCCTTCTCATAGCAAAAATCAGAAAGTTCTCCGCCGTAGCCAAAGATGTTGAGTTGCACGTCCAAGTTAGCAATCATGCAAAGTATTTTCATCACCATGCTGATTCTCGCCGAGCTGTTTTCACTGGATGACTGTGTAGCCATGATGGCATTAGGTGGACCGCAAACTTCATCCAATAGGTATGCCCGTGAGTATTGATACACCTTCTTGCTCAACTCCTGGCGTTGGATACGGCCGATTGCAGAGTCACTTTCCATTGTGAACAAGGCCAAGAACCAAAACGATATCATGACTTCCATGATTTCGCTGTTCTTTCCTTCTAGTTGCTTATGCAAGAGCATTAGTCCTTTGTGTAAGTGGGCTGTGCTCAGTCGCGAGGCGTTGGCATCTTGTGTATCTCGAGCCAAGCCCCGAAGTGAGATTGCCAGGATGAGATGGAGTATCATGTTGCTATTAGTTGCCGCAGTAAGATAGATGGAATACTCTGACCATAGGAATCCCTTGACACTTCGAAAGTATGAAAAGTGGCTTCGATAATAATCTAATGCTTTCCTCTCAATCTGGCTAAGATTGAGTGCGTCGGCCAACTCGTAGGACATTTTGGGCGATAACAAGGTTGCCGTCTGCTGGAATTTGAAATGCTCTTTCAGATACTTGAGAGGTAATAACGGCTCTGTGTATGTGTAAAAAGGCTGAGTCAAAGGATCCAAAGAGCTACTACTAGAAATTCCAGGATTATTCAACCATGAAGGCTGTAAGTACACATCTGTGGGCTCTGCAACCAAAGACCGCGTGGGAAAAGATGATTCCGTCGAGAAGGTATCCCCACCTTCATGGGAATCAGGGTTATCGACAGGGCCATCTAGCATGCGACTGAAACTATTGTCAAATGCTTGGCGTAGGGGGGGTGGCTATTGACCCTGCCGCCGTTACCGAGACTGCCGCGAGCTGGTTGGCTATTTCTTCCCCAGGTGATGCAATGAGACGATCCATATCATTACTCCAGGATATAGGCTCCATAAACTCCAATGATCCAACGCCATGTGTAATGCCTGCAGTGGAGCTAATGCTGTCAAGATCCGCTGGGGAGTCGATTTGTCGAACAGATGCGCGATTGGTAATATTGGCGGATGATGCTGGTTGGCAGTCTGGGGTAGTTTGATGGGTATTCGGCAAGAGTTTCGGAGGCTCCCAGCGTAGGATGTTCCTAGATTTAACAGGACCATGCCCACGTCTGCGAATTTTGAGCGGAATTGGGGGCTCAGGCTTGTGACAGGGTAGATCCAGAGAGGAGCATCTCCCACAAGCTGGCTGCTTCTCATCGCATTTTACGCGCCTTGTTCTGCAGTTGATACAGCCTATAAAAAGACTGTTTGTGAGTTTATGAATGCCATATTTTGGCTTAATTGCTGCTCTTACCATTTCTTGATCTCTTCAACTTCTCTCGAGGCTTCTCAGCCACATCGTCTCCTGGTCCGGTTGTCATGGTCCGAGTCAGTCGAATGATAAACCTTTCAGGTTACTCTAGTTCCGGAAAGATGCATTGTGTCAGTAAGGGAGGCGAGTGTGGACTATTTCATACAATTACATCTATGGAAGAAGCAGCCATTCATGAAGACGTCGGCTATGCTTTGAGGCTAGAAGCGTATAAGAGCTAAAGCCGCCTTGTGGATCTTTTGTCTGCATGTTTAGTAGCGATGTGGAGGCCCTGGAATTAGCCTGACATGGGAATGGGATATTCTGGCGAATAAGCTTCAGGCGTGTTTCCTGACATTGAAATCCAGACAACGGCAGATGAATGTTGGTTGCATAGCTAACCCACACCGGACAGCAAAAATGAGAGAGAAAAAGGCTCAATAAATGATGCATAGTAAATGAGAATTATTCAGCATGCTAAGCGAGATGCACAAAGTTAAGACTGCAGTCTAGAGGCTGTGCTGATGCATCAATGCTGTTAGCACATGCTAAACTCGGCTTTACAGGATTTCCAAAACGCCGCTATTGTGGCTATCGGTGGTTTAATTTTTCCCAACAAGTCATTGTTTGAAGTTGATAACGATAGCTGTGGTGGTTTATCAATAGCTTATGCCTGATACAGAATTTTGAATCTATTTGTCACTAACCCTGAGATGTACTCTAGACAGCTTGGGGGACATCAAAGAAAGAATACACTTGATACACTTTACATCTTCCGTTAGTGTACAAGGGCTTTGAGATAGAACATGTTTTGTTTTCTAAACCTTACAGAGTTCTATAGGTCTAATATTGAAGGTATCTGACATTCTAACACTAAAATTAAGCATAATACTAGCAATCAGACAGTCATCCATGACAGATACAAAATATCCATATCAGGCCGTACTAATCTACACTCATACAATCGCATCAGTGTTGAGAGGCAAATGCAGCTGCGTATAGATCCATGTCTGCAACAAAACCGTTTGTTCTTGTAGGCTCCCAGCCCAGCAATTGCTTCGCTCGTGATGATGATCCACGCAGAGTCGTGCTCATGGCTTCTGCAAACAAATTGTCTCCGCTTCCAACCAAGGCCCATTTTCCTTTATATCCCCAGCTAGAAGCCATGGCCGCGAAAATCTCAGACATGCTTTCTTGGCTAGTCAGTAGATCGAATACTGGGTAAGTAGAACCGTTATTAATGAGTGATAAATTCTCAATAGCCTTTTGGAAGCCAGTTGCCACATCATCTACATGGACGAGGGCGGGCCTAGAGTCGGCTTCTAGAGGAATATTAACGGATTCTAAACCACCACTCCGAGCTGCTTCAAGAAGTGGGAGGATAAATGGGGTCCAGATAGTGTTTTCATGGCCATAGATCAATGCTGGTCTCAACACCGCAATATCAAGGACATTGGACGTAGACAAGATAGAGTTTTCGAGACCAACTCTCCATGAAACCAGAGCACTTGGAGGGGTTACAGCAGTGGGACCGACAATATCGAGATCGGTGAGCAGCGTATTGCTAGACCCATGGACCCAGGTACCCGAGCAGTAAATGAAGCCGAGCTTGGGGCCTCTGATACCTGAAGCGGCGTAGATTTCCAAGCGCCCTTGGCCAATTTCCTTGGCATGACTTAAAAATTTGGCCGTTTCCTGATTGGCGCCGGCAACATCGACGATGACTTCGATGTGGTGATTGCGGAGAGCGTCCATGTAAGCTTTAGGCTCGTTCACCGGATCAGGACAGATGATGGGTATAACTTCGGCGAGAGCCAGTGCCTTGGCCTTGGCTTCAGAGCGAGCAACGCCATATACTCTATGCTGTCCGCTGCGTACCAACGTCTCGGCGAGCCTCTTGCCGAGATAGCCAGTAGCTCCCAGAATAAGAACTTTGGTCATTCTGGCGGAAAAGTTTAATTTCTTTAGGAGAGTTTTTGGAGTGTAAAGGCTTTGAAGAGCTTTTAAATTGTATTATTGGGGCTTTGCGATAATCTCTCGTTGTTGAGCCGGCAGTTTCGTTTCTCGCTTGTACGTTGGAGTGTTGATGTCCAAACGAAATGTCAAAGAACTTACTTCTACAGCAGTATATATAGACTTGTGGCTGTTTACAAATGGTCATCATCATTTTCTATATACATGTGTAAAATCCTCCCCTAAGCGCGGATTTTGCAGGCAATTCGGAGACAAGCCAAGCCAGCTTCGGGGCGCCGAAGCAGAGGTTCTCTCGAATACCCAATATGGCAATCTTCAATCCGCTCTGCTCCGGCCTCTCCAGCAATTTTGGCTTTTGAATTCTGAGAGACCAGCCGGAGGGGCAATTGCCGTTCCTGGTCTAGCTGTGGAGAGCCACGACTCAAGAGCTTAAACTCGGATTTTTGTCTAAAGAACTGGTGCACTAATTCCGAGACAAGGCGGGGTCCGGAATCAACCGTGTGCCGTCATCGGGTCATCGGGTCCTCGGTATCGAAGTGGCAGTCAAAGCAAAGACTTAGAATGGATTTATGCTACAAGAGGCGTAATAACGGCGAATCGTTTAGATAGCTATTGCTCAAGTGAATACCCAATGACTCACTCCTGAGAAGTCGACTAGCAAGAAATTTCATCAGGAACAGCATCAAAGCTTGATCTGAATGATGATGCTATGACTGCATCTACGCCCTAATATTGTCTCTTACTATCAATTTTTTAAGCCCCGCATAGCACAGAAGCAGTGGTATGTATCTGCATAGTATGTACGGAGTAGTACCTGTGGTAGAAATGTAGCGCCGCTCTCGTTTAGAGAATGGGTCTTGGGCTTGGGCGTTAAACAACACGCTTGGCAGCATTTGGGGCGTTAGCTTAACGGTTTCTCGTGTGCTTTTAGCCTATCTGTCAAGAGGGCGCTACGCCCTTAACAAAATCACGACCTTGAATCACGACCAAGGTCGCTGATCGTTAACGTCAGATCTAGGCAGCACTCTATTGTTGATATCATCACGTTTGTGCTCATAGATATTTAAAGAGGAGCATTTATCTTATATCCAGGTATTCGGCCTCAAGTCAAGGTTCACATCTCAACGGCATCCCCTCATTCTCGCCAAAGCCACCATGTCTCTATCAGTACGAGCCCATGCATCAGAAAAGGCCAGCGAAAGCCTTTTGATATGGAAAGTTCTCAAGGACCTATGGGATCCAGACACCAATCCCGCTGGAATTGTCAGTTTGGGCGTTGCAGAAAATAGGCTTATGCACGACACTCTCTCTCAACACATCCATGAGAACCTGGCCCTCCTGAACGAAGCATTTACTTATGGAGATGGCTCCTCAGGGTCGAAACGTCTCCGGGAATCTCTGTCTCGGTTCCTCAACAAACACTTCAACCCTGTCATTCCAATTGTCCCTGCACACATATCCATTACAAACGGGTGCAGTGCCGCGGTTGAACATCTTGCGTGGGCATTTGCCAATCCAGGAGAAGGCTATCTGCTGGGACAGCCATACTACGGGACCTTCATCGAGGACCTAACAGCTCGAACGGGCGCAAAAGTTGTCTCGGTGCCATTTCATGACGTCGATCCTTTCAGTAAAGATGCCGTCGCCAAATACGAAGAAGCACTCTTAAAGGCCAAGGTGGAGGGCACGAAAGTAGCTGGACTGGTTCTCTGTAATCCACACAATCCGCTTGGCCGCTGCTATCCTCGAGAAACGATTGTTGGGCTGTTAAAGCTATGCGAAAAGTACCAGATCCACTTCATTGGCGACGAAATCTATGCCTTGTCAGTATGGGAAAACACGGTCGATGCTGGTATTGCGTTTGAGCCCTTTACATCTTGCCTCAGCATTGATCTGGCCGGCATTATCGAGCCATCGCGAGTCCATGTTGTGTATGGCATGTCGAAGGATTTTGGGGCAAATGGCATCAGACTTGGCGCCGTCATTTCGCAGGCTAACCAGTCTTTGCACGATGCGTTGATACCCGTCAGCCTCTATAGCTCAGCATCCTCCCTCTCAGAACACGCCACGGCAAACATTCTCGATGATCATGACTGGGTGGAGACTTATATCGCAGAGAACAAAAGAAGGCTGGCGCAGCAGTACGAATCAGCGGTTTCATGGGTCAAATCACAAGGCATCAGGTACCGACCCGGCGTCCATGCTGCGTTCTTCTTATGGGTGGACTTGGGAAGTTTTTACAAGTCGCTGCATCCAGATGCCGCCACAGATGACTTGAACAAGACAATAGCCACGGCGCTTCTCAAGCATAGAGTTTTTCTTGCGTCTGGAACAGCGTTTGGGTCGGAGGAACCAGGCTGGTTTCGGATTGTGTTTTCTCACCCGGAACCATATCTGCGTGAGGGTCTTGGAAGAGTGCTTAAGGCGTTGACGGAGCTTTGATGGTATGGATGAAATACAAGATCAATGGGAATAACTAGCTATGAAGTAAAAGATTAATAGAATTATATCTAAATATCTCTTAATGTTTCTATCCGAGTAGAGACGGCTTTAATGAGTAAACTGGATAGGTACCAACTCCGGCATCGTGAGCCGAGACTTACACTGTAGGGTTAAATAAGGCAATACCTAGCCTAGTATGCGATCTTCACGTCAGTCCCTTAGCTCATTTCAGTCCATTTCACAAATGAGACGTGCTGATTGACTACACTCCAGGTCGGCCGACTCTGGTCTCTAGCTTGAGGCTGGTTATTGCGGATTTTCCTAGCGCCCTAAACACTATCTCGCATCTTCCCAACCTCTCCGACTGACAACTATGGAGTAGCAAATTACAATTCTGTATGCCTTGACAAAGAGCAATCTGTTTTGGCATAGCGGATTTACAACCGTTGATTTCAACGTGAGGGGAAAGCGGGGATGCCAAAGCAAAGGCCCCGTAATAGCGTGCGCCCTCTGTAGGCGATTTTAGAGATGCGGGAGAGCAAGAACAAGGGTTCGGCAGACGAGGCGTGGCTGAAAGTAGAAGAAGCCGGTACGAGGCTGAATGTAAGTAATAGGTCAGCTCTTAGCTTGGCTCTATAAGAAAAAGCATCACATAAAAATGACAGCCTTGTTTTTGTCAATAGACGACACCGTTGCTGTTGGGATCTGAGCAAGAGTCCAGGGTTTTGTAGATTTGCCGTAGCCTCCTTGTGTAGCAATCAATCGCGAACCACCCTGGCCATCCGGCCACTTTAGCTTAGACAGGAAGGCCGAGATAAGAATGCATACGGATGATCAAACGTCATAATCCAATGGCTCTTCTAGGCCTATTGCCGGCTTGTAATCTAGCCGATAAATGCCTTTATCTATTTTCCTTGTATAGCAAGAGCAAAATTTCCTAATCTTACTGGCATCCTTGCTCTCTGCTCTACTCCCCCGCAATGAATCGACAAATCTGGAGCTCCGTTTTTCGGTCTGCGCGCGAAGACTTGCCGATATAGCCAGTCCCATAATGTCTCATTCACTATTCTATTACACATGGTAACTCGTCCAACAACTAGGCACTTTCGCGAACAATGCGGTGTGTCACACGGAAGAGAAGGTGGATAGGAAGAGATAGGAGAAGATAGGAGGACATGGGCAAAAAGGTAGGTATATAAAGGTGGCCCAGTCCTTTGCTCAGAGAGTGAAGAGAGACCACCCCAGGAATCTTTCTGCGAGAATACAGATCTCCCTGTCTCGATATTTCCGGGCTCAACCATCATCTGTACTTCAACATGGCTCATCGCCATTTAAAGTCAGTGGTCAAGCCGCTTGCTCTCCTCCTTTCGGTACTTCCTTATGGCAACACATCTCCAACGCCACCATGCAGTACACCTCCCGGAGTGCATATTCCCAAGCAAGGAGCCGTTGCCTCTCAAAGCACTGTCTGCAGTAATATTGGTATCCAATTGCTCAAAGACGGTGGTAATGCAGTCGATGCTCTCGTGGGCACCGTCTTTTGCGTTGGCGTCATTGGGATGTATCATAGTGGAATTGGCGGCGGTGGCTTCTTGCTATTGAGACTGAGCAATGGCACGTACGAATTTGTCGACATGCGCGAGACAGCTCCAGGTGCCGCTACTCAAGACATGTACAACAAGGATGAAAATCTCAGCTTATACGGCGGTATGGCGAGGTAAGATTGCAACATGATAGGGCCTTCTTCTCTTTTAACAAATTGCTGATTACTGTTCATAGTGGTGTTCCTGGAGAGCTTCGAGGAACAGAGTACATACATGACAAATATGGTGCTCTTCCATGGGCCCACGTAATAAAGCCTTCGATCGAAGTTGCGAGGAATGGTTTTAAGGTGACCGAGGACTTGATCAACACCATCAAACAGACTTCACCAAACAACTTCCTCACAGAAGACCCAGCATGGGCGATTGACTTTGCTCCCAAGGGACGCCTCGTCAGACTGGGCGAGACAATGACGCGCAGGCGATATGCCGATACCCTGGAGGCCATTGCTCAGCACGGCGCCGATGCATTTTACACCGGGCCTATTGCTAATGCTACAATCCGCGCATTGAAAGCTGTTGGTGGAATTATGACGCTGGAGGATTTGAAGAATTACACTGTTGCCATTCGAGAGCCCCTGCAGATCAACTATCGCGGGTACAAACTCACCAGCACCAACGCTCCATCAAGTGGTGCGGTAGCGCTGAGCGCTTTGAACACTGTTGGCGGCTTTGATGGATTCAACGACCCTTCACAGGTGAATTTGACAACACACCGGCTGGATGAGGCTATCCGATTTGCCTACGGCCAGCGCACTGAGCTCGGAGATCCGTCGTTTGTTGACGGCATAGACAAATACACCAAGGAGATGATTTCCGCCAAAACTGGAGCTGAGATTCGTGCCAAGATTTCAGATTTCAGGACACAAAACGTGTCTTACTACGATCCCAAAGGCTTGGAATCTCTGGAGACGCCTGGAACGTCTCATATGGTGGCTGCAGATGCCAGCGGAATGGCTGTCTCAATGACCACCACTATCAACCTGCTCTTTGGATCAACCGTCATCGTTCCAGAGACGGGCGTTATCATGAACGATGAAATGAACGACTTTAGCATTCCTGGTCTTAGCAACAGCTTCGGCTATATACCCAGCCCAGCTAATTATATTCGCCCCGGCAAGCGTCCTCTGTCATCCATTTCTCCCATTATTGCAGAGACTGCAGACGGCAAGCTCTATCTCGCGCTTGGCTCTGCGGGAGGCAGCCGCATCATCACTGCCAATATCCAGAACACGATTCATGTCATTGATGGAAATATGACAACTGCTGAGGCACTGGCACAGCCGCGTTTGCATGATCAGCTTGTGCCTGATCTGGCAACTTTTGAATATGCATATGATAACCAGACTGTAGCATTCATGAAGTCGCTTGGCCACAATGTTTCGTGGATTGCGCCGGGACAAAGTACAGCACAAGCCGTGAGGTTGCTCCCCAACGGAACGTTTGAGGCAGCAGGAGAGCCAAGGCAGGTGTCCTCTGGAGGATTTGCAATTTGAGGATGCCATAACTGGAATATGCATATAATAATAAAATAATATTAAATTGTATAACTGTTTATTGATTCTATTCGTGACCCTAATGCACCTAATTGGAGTGTCGCTTTTTAATGTCCGCCTCCCAATCTGTTAACAGCCCCATGATTTCAACAGAATTTGTCCAGCTGGGCGATGGCCGCGGGGCTTCTTTGACGCCCTGGGCAACACAGTCTTCCACACGCTTGACTTGATGTCCAAAAGCATCCATTTGAGCGCCTACAACGATTTCCTCCGTGGATCCGCCATAGGTCTTGATCTCGATGATGTTATCACCAGCCAGCGGGAGCCAGGGGTTTGTCCTAAATCGCAGCACGCCTTTGTCGCCCTGGATGGAAAAGCCAAAGTCGTTGCCGAAACTATCGGTGGATTGAATGGTGGCCAAAACTCCGTTGTCGAATCGGACATTGAGAGAGGCATCCCGAACATGCAAGGTGCCCTCGCTGGAGACGTTGCCCAGTCCGGTGATTTGTCTCTTTGCAAAGGCTTCAGGTCCAAAGGCAGTCTCCATGATGAAGTGCACCAGAGAAACCGGGTAGCAGCCCAAGTTGTAGATGGTGCCCATTCCGAGTGGATTGGCCTTCTTCCAGATGTTGGCGGCGTAGTAGCCCGACATGCCCTTGACTGTGCCCAGAACGCCGGAGTGCACAATTGAGGCAATCTTGTCCATCAAAGGATGGCAGAGATACATGAGGCCCTCAAGGAAGAAGACATTTGCCTCCTTGACAGCCGCCATCATGGCGTGAGAGTCGTCCATGGTCGTTGCAAGAGACTTTTCCGAGAGAATGGCCTTGCCCCTCTTCGCAGCGGCAATCACTGCGGCAGAGTGCATATGGCTGGGCAGGCCGACGTAGACGACGTCGACTTCAGCATCGTCGAGCAGGGCTTCCAGGTCTTGGTACTTGGTGGCGATGCTGTACTTTGCGGCGAACTCTTCGAGGCGGGCCTCGTTGCGCCCAAAAACGGCCGTGATGCGTGAACCAGGGCTATCGAGGATGGCTTTTACCACTGTGTGGGAGATGAAGCTGGTGCCCAGAATGCCCCAACGCAACATTTTCGGTTTCAGTGTGTGTATAAGAATCTATTTTTTGTTGTTGAAATTTGACTGAGCCAAGGATTGAAGAGGAGAGACAGCAGGGCGTTTGCAATTGGCGTATGATTTTTAACGGGCAGAGGAGATATTAGGCCGTGGCTTTACGCCAAATTTCAAGCTTAAACGTGAACACACTAAAAGGACAAAATGGAGAATTCATTTGCGGAGCACGGCGGGCGCCGATTTGCCGATGAGAACCGATAAATTGCAGTGCGGAGTCGTAAATTTAGAAATAAAAATGTTTGCAATGTGATGAGATAATCGGTGCTTAGCGAACAATTGAAAATGCCCGTTCGTCGCTGAGAAAGAAGCAGTGGCTTTGGTGGGAAACTCGCCGACTTACAAACTGGCGTAATTGAACATATCTCCTCTGGGTTCACTATCCACTGTGAGCACGAACAAGGAAAGAATGAAAAGAAAAGGAAGAGGTTCTACAGTTTAGTACCATGAGCAAATTGCTATCTGCCACGTCTCTATTGCTTCTTCTTAAGCTCATTGGACTCCTCCCACTCTCTCGCCAGTTTTATCAGCCTCACTCCAGCTGCTGCGCTCGCCCCATCATCGGCCTGTTTTGTCCAGAAGCTCTCATTGCCAGAGACTAATAACGACCTCCTCCGTTGTCGCTCCCTAACATCAATGCGCTCTCCCTCACGCTTATGCTCTTCAATCTCCTCCAGAATAGCCAGTCGCCTGGCATACTGCTCACTTCTCTCCCTGCGAAGTTGTTCCGAGCCAAAGCGCAGAAAGATGACCCTGGTAATCATTGTAATCGCCAAAAGAATATGCTCGCTGACGAAAATGGTTAATGGTAGGGTGGACCAACCCCCGCCTAAGAGGCTGTCAGAGCTGAAGAGGTGAACAATCGCAGCGGAGGAGATGCTTCCCAACCAGACGAGAATCTCCAACGAGGCAATCCATGGGCCGATGCCTTCTGCTCGATGCGGCGCAGGCCGTTGATGCTCGATGCATATCTTTGCAAAGTCGGATCGTAGCTCAACCCAGTTGTTGATGAGGAAGCCTAGAGGAATGAGCGGCCAGGCGGGCGAAAATAGTGCCAGATATCCAAACTGAAGAACCAGCTCTGCTATATCGTCTTGGACATTATATGGCTCCAGCGTGGCCTCGTTGCGGCGCTGCTCCAGGAATGCGGTCTCGTCCGTATCGTCAGTGACCATGGATACCAGGATCGTGTCTTTTGTATAGGCGCGACGATATTCGCGGTACAAGCTGCTCATCTTGTATTTGATCAAGGGCAATATGTTTTCTTCGAAAAAGCTGGAAAGCTGGCCGGTAACAGTCAATGTGATGACTTCGTGGCGCAAACGGTCAGCGTCTAGTCGGAAAGGCAGCTCGGTGAGACGGTTGCCGATGCTGGGCGCGAATTGGACAATGTGGCCTTCGATCCAAGGAAATATCTGATCGCCAAAGGGGACGTAGACGAATGCCGTCAGAAAGATGGGCAGATAATTGGTGATGATGCTGAGAACAAACGTCTTTTGCGTGAGTGACATTTCAAAGTTGTCTGCTGTTCGGTGGTTCTCAAAGTTTGTCAACCACTTTGCAACGCCTTCGAGATACGAGCTGATGTAGGGAATCAGAACAGCCAGTAGTATAGTGGGTATATATTCCTGCAGCGTTGTATTAGTACATACGAGAGATGGATAGCAATGTTTTATCCAAAGCTATTGTTCGAAAGGTCACTCACAAGATAGAAACTGTTTGGCCCGTCGTACGAGTCAGATATTAGAATCTCAACTGCAAAGACCGAGCTGATCATTAAAGCCAGCGCTGCCGTTGAGGCGGCCATGAAAGGCACCTGGAGAAGCTGTCGCGCAATCTGCTTCCACTTGGGAGTGTAGTGAATAGTCCGGCCATACTGGTCGACAACGACTTTCTCATACTTGTACTCTGGTCGGTTCATTTTGGTTTTGCTGACTCCCCTCACTTTCCATCGAATGCTCAAATCGACCTCACGGACTTTCCAGTACTCCAAAAACACAGTGCACCAAATGACGGTGAGAATTGCGTAGACAAGGGAGTAGTTGGGTAGCCATAGCCAAGCGATAAGCCCGGTAACAGCTGGAAACAGAAGAAAGGCCGAGTATGACTGGCCAAACGCAAAGTAAAAGGCAACCTGGAAGACGTCAACGTTATTGATGCGAAGAAAAAAAAATGCTATGCACCAAGGATAAAGACGCATACCTTTGATCCAAAGAGATCCCGTATCTTGTCAAGGTCAGCGGTGCCGAGCAGCAGCTTCCCGCCAAGATGCCGGAGAAATGCTTGGTTGACTTTTTCATTGTGCATGGGAAATGTTGATTTGACATTTTTCCATTGACCATGGTTGGGAGTAATGCCTGCTCCCCCCATAGACTTTGGCCAGCAAACCAAATGGTTCATGGACAGGATATCTTCGGCTTCGTACCACGCAGACACAACGGTGTCTTTGTTGCCTGGTGGCCGCGTTTGGGTGATGCCATAGAGCCAATCTCTTACTCTATATTACATTGCATTAGCTACTCCCTCTTTTGTCTTTCATCGAGAGGTTCAAAGCCCCAATGCATGCATGTAAAGATTTATACCTCAGTTTGTAGACTCTGTTTCCGAGAAGCTCGCTTGGTGCTTTGACAAATAGCAGGATGGATTGCTCATAGCCTGGTCTTACTTCAACGTGAAGGCCCGTGTCTTCCAGATTCTGGAGCAGCGTAATGAACTCTTTTGTAGCCGCATCGTAATCTATTTTGACAGTTAATTTTGCAAACTATAGATGTATGGATGAGATCATTGGAAGCACACCTATATCGCTAAAGTCATAGACTACAACATACTTGTCGCAGTACGTCTGAAGAGCCTTGGACGGCGATGGAGGCGGTGACGGCGATCGGCGATAGGCCGGATCTGTGGGCGGCGGCACCTGCAGATGGAGAGGCATCTCAATCTCAATCTCAGCTCGTCGACGCTGGCAACTGCCAATGGCACCCTTTTCCGCTCTGCCTGCCCAGCAACGACCTCCGGTGCTCTCTCGGCGATGGCTATGCTGGATGCGGAATCACAGGTCAGGCGATGGATGGCCAAATATCCGAAGCAACGCCCGACAGTCTGTCCGTGAATGCCAAGGCCGGGGCCGCGGCGCCGAATCTGACGGGGATGCAGCCAAAAGCCCAATATTGGAGAGAGTGGCGGCGAAGTGGCAGAGACTGAGAGCAGCGATTTTAGCCGTCGACGGAAACCGGCGAGCATTCACTCGGAAAACTAGCCGTCGGGCAAAGTACTTGTAGTCTCAGAGAAGAAGAGCTCCTATTCCAAGGGATTGACAGATTTACGTTTACGCTCACATGTGGGTAGGGCTGCGAGGGATGCCGGTCTAGGAAATCGATTGGCTGCCCGTTCTTTGTTGTCGGATCTGTTTGCCGGCGCTGGAGCAACGCCCTGTACATGCACAAATCGAGCTTACAGGCGGTTAACAGTTGGCAGTGAAAGAAACAGCTTGCCGATAGCTATTGCGGCGTACTCCACTCGTTGCTAGACTGCGCCACAGCGAAAGGGTGATGAGATGGGGATTTGCATGTGGAAAATTACGTGTAGTTTGCTAATAGGAGCTGAGGCGAATGGGTAAGCTGCATGATGCCAAGGTTGACAATATTCAGTGCTACTGAATAGAAAATAAAGTTGATCGTTTGTAAGAGAAGCTGTACGCACCTTGACTTATAGGTAAGAGGCATTCTGGCTGAAATTTGCGGCACTTTTAAGCCACAACAAACCCTTGATTCGGCCAGCAATTCCACTCTTATAGCAGCCCGCAAGTGAAGTCTAAAGGGAAATTGCTAGACCAACACGTTCCCGTCTTCATAAGCACATCCGTTTATAAACATGTTGTGCTGACGTTACTTGAGTGCTCAAGTAGGATCATCACCACTGTCACTGATTATAAAATCGGCCCAAGTCTTGAGAATTAAAATCAAACGTCACAAAACCATTGCGTCATAGCCAAGCAATTTACGCGGGAATTTTTTTTAATTACTTTCAAGACAAGTCGTCTCTCATCTCTCTACTGGTGAAGCAAGACTTTACCATTGACATCGACAATCTTAATCGATGCTTTATGGTTATGAAGCGTCGCATGGGTCGCAAGGCCATTCTTATCCCATGAAAAGTCCACGGATCCTCCGCCTCTAATGCGCATACCCGTGACTGAGCCATTTGCCCATTCTGAGGGAATAGCCGGACCCAAAATAACTGTGTGAACAGCCTTGGAAGCAGACGGCACCGGCAAATCGGTGATCAGCATGGCCAAGACGGCGGCAGTGTAGCCGAAATTGGCGTCAATCTGGAACGGCGCCGCGAGTTCGTATGGCCAGCTGCCGGCGGTGTACACAGAGAAGCCGTTGTCTGCGTAATTCATGCCAATAGCGTACTTCAAGTATGTGTACCTATAAAAAACCAGTCAGCAACTACAATGGGTGTACTTGGGGAAACAGAGTAATCTGGATGAGGTGCAACAACTTACGCGATATCGGTGTTGTTGAGCTGAGCCCAGCATGCAACTCGCCAGACCTTCTCCCAGCCGGTATTTGAATCAGCCGTACCATTACCTCTCGCTGTTAGAGTAATATTTACAGCATCAGTCACAGTCTTATTCCACATATTCGCGCCGATGCTGTAGCCGGGATACCATCCAACGAGTTGGGAAAGATGACGATGCTCGTCGTTGGGCTGATCCCAGCCGATCTTCCATTCTGTATTTATTTAGTAAAAATTGGGGCAACCAGACAGAGAACTCTGAGACAAAATCACCTTGAATCTGACCGAACCAGCCGATGATGATGCCTGGAGACAGCTTGGCCTGGGTTTCTTTGACAGTCTCGAGGAATGTAGTGTTTTTATCGCCTGTAGCATCCCAGCTCTGGATAATGTGATCAAACAGTTCCCATACTAGCTGCTGGTAGTGCGTGCAGCCAAAGGTCTACTCGAGTCAGTAAAAAGCATATGATGATGTGATCAAGGCCATATCGTCTTACCGTCCAACCGTGTTCTGGTGAGTTACATGGAGCGGCAACCAGGGTTCCATCGTTGGAATAGAGATCTGGAACCATTTCGTGAATCCAGTATTCGGCGACGGCCTTCATCAGCGGGTAGCCAGTCGCCCTATACCAGGTGGTGTCACGGCCGTAATCATATCGATCCCAAACGTTCTGCACTGTTGCGACATAAAATTAGCAAACAGATATGTAAGATGGTCATATTTGTTTTGATGTACTCACTCAGCCAGGCGGCAGATGCTGGGTAATCGGACCACACAGCAGCGTTCATCTGGCTATTAGCTGGTCAGCAAGCTTATGCGTGAGACAAAACCTTATGCGTTAAGAAATCTTACCCAGTGAACCCGAATGTGTTGAGATTGCTGAATCCAACAAATCCAGGAGCATCATACAACAGCGCTGCTGTTTCGGTGCCGCGCGGAACCCATGTGTCGGTGATAAAGTCCCACAGCGGCCCTTGGATATCGCCAAGTCCGGTTTGCTCAGTATGCCAGTGGTTCCTACAGAAATAAGAATCAGCTTCGTCCAGCAAATACTACAATCACACTCACATCTGAACATTGACGTCGACGTGATAGTCTGCACTCCAAGCTGGCGTGAGAGACTCCGTCCAAATGCCCTGCAAATTGGGAGGCAAAGATCCTGGCCTGCACGAGCCAATGAAAAGGTATCTTCCATAGTCAAAAAGAAGATTCTCGATAAAAGTATTGCCGATATCATCATCGTAGTCCTCCATCAACTTTGCGGTAGGTATTGAAGCCGAGTTGTCGGAGTCTGGGAGATTCAGAGTGAACTGACTAAACAAGGCATTGTGGTCCTTAACATGGGAGTTATACAAGCTGTTATAGCTTTCTTTTGCAGCCGCCTTAATAGTGGATAACACAGCTGGCGCTGGGTCGACTCCTTTGAAGGAGTAATTGCTTGCTTTGGTACCCTTTTTCTGGTCGTAATCCGTTCCAGCGGCGTATATGACGGTGACTGACTTGGTCTTGCTGTCTGCAGGAATGACAATTTCGTGGGACGCTGTGCATGCCGCTCCTTTGGGTCGGCTAAGAACTTGGACGCGGGCGTCGAAAATCATGCCGATATCTTGTTGAGTCTGTCCTCGCAGATGCACTCCATTGGCATCGCATGACAGGTTGGACGCTGGGCTACTTCGAGCATTGTCTTGTAGACCAATGGTAATAGCTGGTAGTGCCTTGGTGGATTGAACGTTATGAACGCAAACTTGGTCGGGGAATGTACAAAATGTCGTTCTAAAACATGTGTTAGTCGTAAAGAGAATGCCATCTTACAAGATGCTTCATTTAAACGCATACGTGGTAAAGCTTGCACCATTGGACCGGAATACGGTTTGATGTATGCCTGTCTCGAGATCTAGCGCTCTGTTGTAAGAGGTGTATTGACTCAAGCCGGCAATCTTGACTGTGAGATTCCCAAGAGTCTCATAGTTGCCGTAGTAGTAATCTGCCGGATCACCATACAAGGGACTTATATCTGCTCAAGTTATTAGGTCACAGGCAATAGAACCAACTGGGCGCACTGATGCGTACCATTATTAATTTGAGTTTGCCAAATTGTGTCTCTGATCCCTGGAAGAGCTGTGTATACCGGGCCTGGTGGGTTGCCGCCAATGTAATCCTGCGTCACATATATCAGATTTGCTGGGCAAAATACCCAGAGATGGAAAGAAGCTAGTTGCTTACGGGATTTTGGAAAGGCCCTCCGGACCAAAGACTGTGCTCGTTCAAGACCACGATGTCTTCCCCGACTAACCCAAGCGGCATAGCTAACTCGTCGTCAGCTGCAGTTCATTTGCTGTCAGTTGCCTAGGATGGTACATGTATTCACCTCCAAGCTTTCCATTTCCTAATGGATAAGCGGTCATGATGATGTTGGCTGGATCGGCCGGCTCAGTTGCCCACAGCCGTCTTGCCGTTGCGCCATGGGCGCAGGCTGCGGCGGCGACGAGCCCAGCTAGAAGCATCGTGGCTTGGAGATACTGTATGATCAATCTTGATGAGTGTGAAACCACTGCAAGTTCCTAGAATGACAACCTGGGCTATTCTGGCTTCTTAAATAGCCCTCACTGGGAACTTAGGCATCGTCCATCGGCATGCATCACGGGTTTTGAACAATGCGGGGATATGAGCCAACATGCCTGCGAGTCATCTCTGTAAGAAGATAGCTCACTATGAAGATGGGGACATGAAAAGCTTGAACTCTTCAACGTGCCGCATCGTGGAGGGTAATTATTCGGCCCGTAGGCTTTTATTCATTAAAGCCGTCGGATGCCAGCAACTATGACCTATGCGATGAACGCTGTTCATTCCGCCGCTGTGCGGCATACAAGCCTCACAAACCATCTGCTAATCCAGTGCTAAATTAACACGAAGCGAGAATGGGGAGTAGGGTCTGCAGAGCTAGGCTGTACTGATCTCGGCGCCGTGGTAGTTGACAGGGGTTAATCGTGGAGAAATCCCACCAACCGACGGCAACAGTTGGATTCTGAGATGCAAAGAAGAGAAGCTGCTGGAAGCTATATTATGATGAGTACGATGACAACGAAACAAGGCGCCAAAGAGAGCACTTAAATCGGCAATGTAGTCGAGCGAAGAAGAATACCGATAACCTTTAATCTGTAGCTTGGATATGGTTCCTTGAGTATCGACTTGTGTCATATGGATTTTATAACTCACTCATGATATCCTGGAAAATTTACCAAATAGGAAACTGCGAATACAGATTGGCATTAGGTAAGGATAGTTGCCTTACCCCAGATTTATGGCTGAGGATCAAGGCAGAAGCTAGTCAGCAGTAGTCTATTAGACCTCTGCTTTACTAGGCCATGAAATATGGGTCACTCATGACAAGAAGGTCTTTGAGCTGTTGTTTTTTGTCCGATCAAACGGAAGTTTATTCGCGGATATGGTGCGGAAAAGGTTGTTCATATAGGCGCTGTCTTAATTTGCATATCCATGATTGACTACAGTGCCACTAGCTGCTCTCCAATCACCCGATGGATGAAGTTATAGAAAGAATCGTGACAATCGTTTCGTCGGCTGGACTACGAAGATGCACTGAGCTTTCTAAAGCAGACACCAGAGGTCAAGTTTGCTTTGGTATAAAGGAGGGAAAATATACGTCTCATGCTGTTGAAGAAGAATCTTGGACGTAAATAAAGTGAGAGAACGTGTTACTCTTTAATGAACGCTGAGATACCCAGGTCGACAATACAAGTATGGAAAAAGGTGGCGGCCTGTATCTGAGACCTGCATACATGTACACCGTTTAAGCTTATCTACTCCCTTGGGCTTTGGTAACAACATGCATTGGCTGAGATGGCCATTTCACGTGAGATTTAGTATCCTACAAGCACTACAAGATAATCCGGCTAGCCGAGACGTGTCTAGTTGCCCGCCGATGATCGGTTGTCGGTGGATCTTATCAATCAGATAAGCAATCCACTATCATGGCTCGGAGCTCATTAGTCACTCCGAAGGGGCGCAGAGGCATCGAATCAGCTGATGCCTGCAAATCTCGGCTATAGCACGCGATCTAAATCACGCAGCCTCACAGTCGGTTTGGTGAAGCAACAAGGCCGCTTACCAGCGTTGTCAGGCTCAATCACACCGTACTTGTCTACGCAATGAGGGCATTCACACATGCCCTGTTCATATCGCAATTCTCTCATGTCGCTATTGCTACCCCTACCGAACCCAGAAGCTCGCCCGGTTTATGCGTGAAAAGCTGTGAGAGCTCTCTGCAGTCACTTCGATTTTTCGATGCAAGTCCTGCGGCGTCATCGTCGCAGCAAGCGTGCCAAAGCCGTCTCTCTTTATCATCAAGGTATCTCTGTCTTGGCCTCAACTGTGGAGAGGAGACGCGCGACCAGGCTTTGCGACATCTTAATGCCACCTGCTACGACTCATTCGGTAGCTTTATTCCGACCTTTAAAACAGATTTTGCCGATGAGGAAATAGCAGGGTTAAGGAGAATCCATAAAAATGATTCGTTTGGCCCTGCAAATCCTTTGGATGGAGTCGTTATCCCATCACCAGAATTCTTTAGTGTCTGGTTCGATACTTTGGTGAATATGCTTTCTTTCCATGTTTCGCTCGTCCATAAACTAACGTATAGTGTGCCCCAGGATGCCTCTGAATATGCGCGTAGACATCATTATCTCTACGGGTAACTCGATTTGCAGCTAATAGCAAAGAAACTCTGCTAATGCTCTCTCAGCATCGGGGTAATGGCTTTTTGGATTGTCGTCGCATTCGTAGGCGTTTCACACAAAGCGTATCTGGCAATATCGCGGATGTACTGTAGCCAGAATCGCTTTACATCTGTTGGGATCCGCTCTCATACAAGTTCGTGGTTTAAGCGCCATGTAACCATTCCGGCAACGTTTGGGTATAGGTGTGCTCAGAATGTCTGGTGGGCTACAGTTCCTCCACGAATACAGACGATTACCATCGTGATATTCCTTCTGATGAATGTCATCTTCAACATTCATGGTTATAGAATTATAGACGAAAGCCTCTAGTACGTCTAACATCATGCCAACAGCGCTTCTAAACCGCCATGTTGACTTGTGCATACAGTTTTTCCACGCCTACCAAACAGATATTGCGTTACGTCGCAGACCGGACTGGAATAATCTCTTTTGCCAATTTCCCATTCATATGGTTATTTGGAATGAGAAACAATCTCGCTCTGTGGCTTACTGGTTGGGACTTTGGAACGTATAACAACTTCCATCGGTGGGTCGCCCGAATATCGACTGCAGAAGCTATTATCCATTCTGTGCTTTACACCGTTCTAATATTCATGAGTAAGTTGCAATATTTGTGATAGTATGAGGTGTTAGAATCTCGTTATTGATTGCGGTCCGTCCTAGATGGTGGATTAAACTATTATGCATGGTGGTTCACTATGTGGTTTTGGAATGCTGGCCAAATGGTAGACATCTGCAGGTCATCCTTCTCAAGAATTTTGCTAAAGTCATGGATAGGCCACCATTTTCATGTGCGCGTTGTTAATACTTTCCATGTATTGGATAAGACGTCGGTTTTACGAGACATTTCTAGTCATCCACATCGGGTTATCAATTCTCATATTATTAACAATGCTTGGGTAGGATCACGCCGTATCTATGAAACAGTCGACACAGAGGAGCTGACGCGATAACAGACACGTTTCAATATTTAACGGAGAATACGATGCATTATTTTGGGCCCCAGCAATCATCTGGATCTTCGATCGAATGATGAGGCTTCTACGAATCATCATATTTAATCCTGGACAATGGTCAACGACTGCATTGGCAAGCTACGATGACTCTGCAAATATCATCCGCCTAACTGTTCCCACCGATGCCGCATTATACAAGCCTCAGGCGGGTAACTATTTTTTTCTTATCAATATTAGACGACTCAAATTCTTGGGAGAGCCACCCTTTCACAGTCGCTTCAATATCGGACCAAATGCTGCAAAAGATGGAGGGCTCAGAGGAGAGCCTACCGCTTTTGAGTTCCCCAGTGGCTACCCCAGAGACTCATTCTCAGTATACAGCGCTAGAAGCCAGAAAAGAGCACATGACATTTCTCATCAGACCATATGATGGATTCACAATGCGCCTCAGAGATATGTTGGCTGAGGAAGAGGCGAATCCTAGGCCTCTTAGAATACTGGTGGATGGACCATACGGACATACACAGCGACTACACGAGTACCACCGCGTCATTTTCATCGCTGGAGGATCAGGGGTTGTCGTTGCGTTATCATACCTGACCTCTCTTTGCAAACAAATGGAAACCCCGACCAAAATTGACCTCTACTGGGCGGTCAGAGAATCTGCATTTGCAAAGGATGTTTTGTCTTCATACATGTTATCCACAGAAGTCAAGGCAGCTATAGACACAGGCAGACTATCTCTGCAACTTTATATGTCTTCCCAGCTCGAGAGTCTTGCCACTGATACTTTACCGAGCCGGGTGCAGCAACATATTGGCCGACCTGACATTGGCTCAGTCATTATAGCAGCAGCAAGGGATACTCAAGACGGTAACATGGCTGTCGTTGCATGCGGACCCGCGAAATTAGCAGATGATTCACGACTGGCAGTGGTTAATGCACTAAAGGGAGGAAACCACCACATCGATTATTACGAAGAGAGTTTTGCATGGTAAATAGCAGCTCTAAAGATTATATATACGTACTGTATCTCGCATGTTTTATGTCGATAAGTGATCGGCTTTCAGATGATTATTGTTAAGATCAGCTTCGGTCGCAAGCCACCCATACAGAAAAACGAAATGTAACGTAGGGCACCAGAAGGACTTCAAGCACTGAGGAAGTAGCAAAATGATTAGTTTATAGACGAGGATTCGGCCAATGGTGCGCCAAAGATTTGTTCCCACGGAGGGAGTTGCCCGCAAAAAGTGGCTTGGCCGGATAAAGCGCAAATAACGAGGCCCGCTATTCTATCTCGAATCACTAATTAAATGCCTATAGTAGCGCTTCCGGGAAGACTTGCCCTGCGGTTTTCCTTCCCCCTTTGTATCTCCGACCCTATTTGCGGGATCACTAATCTGGCTTGAAGCCTATGAAAGCTCTACATACTCTAGACGCAGGTAGTAGGAAGATATAGCTTTAATAATCTATATGAACAACAGCGAGAACAACCATGTACATACGAAGTCCTTGATGAAAAATCCGGAACTACTTGCCTGTTTAACATTGGCCTTCATGTGCCACAGCTAAGGAGCAAGAAGGCATTAAATGCGCCACTACAGGCTAGAGCGACTTTTCTATTTTGCCTTCACTTACACGATAATCTTGATATAAAAAGCCTGTTCGTGCGTCCCAATATTCACCTCATTCAACATGACTTTCAGAAAGCTTGTATCACATCTATCGTTCAAACTCCGAAGCCGATCACATAGTACAATGTCCGACAGTCTTGTGTTCATCACTGGAGCCTCTGGCTACATTGGAACTCACCTAATCGGAGATGTCCTCAAGGCCGGCCACCGTGTGCGCGCTGCTGTGAGAAGCGAGGAGAAAGGCCAGGCGATTAAGGACCTGTATCCCTCTTCGTCGGACAGAATTGAGTTTGCCGTTGTGCCTGATATGTCGCAAGCATCCGCGTACCAGAACGCTTTGAAGGGTGTCAGCTATGTCTTTCACTTGGCTGGAGCAATGGTGGACAAAGGCGCGGATCTCGAAAACGACTTTGTTAATCCAGCGGTTAACGGAACTTTGTCAATCTTGGAATCTGCAAAGAAGGAAGCCAGCATCCAGAAGGTTGCCATTGTTTCGTCCTTTGTGTCTCTCATGCCGCTTGATGCTGTGATGCAAAAGTCGTTTCATATCAAGGGTATGTTTTCCGAAACCACTTGAAGACCGACTTGAAGACCAAACAAGGTTAACCGATGACCGATAGCTAATACAAATGAATCGTTCCCTGTCGATCTGAAAATGGATTTTCCCGAAGGACTCTCAGGCCAGTTTCTCAAGTACCAGACAGGCAAGATTGTTGGTCACCAAGCCTATCGCGACTGGATCAACAAACAAAAGCCCAGCTTCAAGGTTCTGAGCGTTCATCCATCGCAGGTCTTTGGACCCAGTCTTGTCCAAAACTCAGCGAGCGAGCTCAGCGGAGTAAACTTCCTCATGTGGATGACTTTGCAATCCGATGGACCTCCTATGACACCCTACATGATGGTGGATATTCGCGATGTTTCACACGCGCTGGCACGGATTATCGATGCTGATGTGCCTTCCGGGACCGAGTTGCCCATCACTGGCCCTCTCTATACGTGGAAACAGTTTGCCAACTTTGTCAAGTCAAGCTACCCGGCTTTGGACGTCAAGTTTGCGCCCCAGGAGGAACCTACAATGACTATGGATATTACTGTCACCGATAAATTGCTTGGGGTGAAATGGACACCTATGGAAGATACCATCCGCGCCTTTGTTGAGCAGCAAATTGCGCTATCAAAATAGCTCGGATGAACCTAAAGGCCAGGAACAGCGTATCCACAGCAGATCTTACAATAAAGACTTTCTTTTTTATTTAATAATCACTTATAAAACAAAAATGGTCTTGTTCCATTTCGATAGACATGTCAAGGCACGCGAGTGGCATTTAGTAATATTTTCAAGGTCCAGAAAGTAATTACTGATGTTTCTAATTGTATTCATGGCGTGTGTAAGGTATATTCTATATTATATCTACCCTCCTGCATTATATGAAGGCTTTGGCCCATGGATGGTCTCTTGGTAAAGCTACAAATGTCAAACACAGGATATATAGATGTGAAACCGAAACAATTATGCAAGTACAGTTTTCTGTCATTCGCTTTACGCATGACACTATTCAATGTTCATTCTCAAATCTGAAATTAATGTCAGATTCATTCTTTCCCAATTCCAGCCTTGCGTACTATCGCTTAGCTGAAAATACCAGTCTTGAGCTGGTTGGCATACTCCTCAGTTGAGTAGCCTACCGACCGCATCCACTCCTCAATAGTCTTCATACGACCCGGATGTATCTTGTCCAGTCGCTTGTAGTCCTTTGTCCATAGACCTTTGTTGCCGCCACTCTCCTGCCAGATTGTGAACCATGGAACGAAATGGCCGGCCATGGTTTTCAAGGTTGGATCTTCAAAGCCTGGAGATCCTGCAAGGCCAACCTTGGTATCCGGCCATGTCTTGGCTACGGCGGATAGAGGCAGCGGTTCGTACCGTGCAGGCTCTCCAGTTACGGCAGTAAAGGCTGCCGCAATAGTGTTGCCGTTGACATGGTCGATGCCGACGCTGAGCAAGTCGGCCTCGAATTCTTTCGGATTCTCAAACATGTAGCGGGCGAACCAGGCAAAATCAGCTAATCCAACCATGGCCATGGCACCATCAGCCTCGAGAGGCATGCGGAAGACGTATACACCATCTTCATCTTTCTTAGGATACCAGGTACCAAGGTGAGATTCGGGATAGGGGCCACTCTCGATAGCACTCCAGTTCATCTTGTCGGTAGGCTGAGCTCTTAGATATTCTGGAAGCATGTCATTGATGAGCAGCAAGACTCAAAGATTATGGACACAAACGGGATCTCTTTCTTACCAACGACTTTAGCCTTGCCATCAACAAACGGCACACGATACTTTGGGTTGTATCCAGACTTCTTGGACACAGCTGGCAGAGAGCTGTAGATGAAATGCTTGACGCCAGCCCAGTATGCAATCTCGTACATACGAATGCCCCAGAATAATTCGGCCTTCTCGCCAATCGCAAAACCATTGGTGTTTACAAAAACAGCATCAACGCCTTCAAAGGCAGAGATAAGAGTGTCTTCGTCATAGCAGTCACCCTGAACAAGTGAAATACGAGGGATGGTAGAGAGAGACACACACTCGTCCGACTTGATGTTTCGAGACAAGAGTTTGACTGAAAAAGATTCGTTGGTGACTAGTTCGCGGGCGACGGCAGCATTCTGAACACCCGCTCCTCCCAAAATGAGTATGACCTTGGACATGGTGAACACGATTGTTTCTTTTAATAGTAATTTGATTAAATGATTGTTGAGACTTTTTGCTGGTGGGGACTTTTTTGATGGAGAGACGCTTTGCACTTATATATCTTCGTGGTCTGCCTATTTAACATGGTTCACTAATCGGGATCAGTGGGTTTCTTTTTCCTTCTGTTTTCATGATGTCAAGTATCCGATGGATAGGCAGCGTAGTAAGTGTAAGACAGAGATTACTGATCAAGAGGCAGTTTGGATTGTTTCATGATTTGTAAACCAAGTCAAGAGCAGAAAACGTCGTAGTCCAGCGCAGTTATGCAATATGGCTTATAGCAAAGCTGTAGTAGCATCGAGTTTGTGCATTTTGCCACCTATAGGATTATAGCGCTGCATCCGCAATAAGGTTCAAATAGAGGTAGTCAAGCGCCAACGAAATGGCCTTTTTTCTCGGCATATTTTATCTCAACACACCATACGTAGCCCCCTACACAAACCCGGAGTATCAGTAGTAAAGCCAAGATAGACTGTTAGGACTAATGAAAAGAGAACTTGTCCGCCGATATACCAAAACAAGCCGAGGACTAGGCAGTCAGGCGGATTACAAATGTGAACCTCAAAAGATTTGGAAGTACGCCATGGCTGCGAACGTTTGACTTTACAAGTGTCCATACTCCGAGCATCCCTAGTGGCCAGGTAACGGCGTTTTCAAGAAGGAAAGGACCCGAATAAACGCATACATGAGATTGAAAACGGATGGCATTGCGAGTGTGATCATTTCAACATTAGCGTGTGTATTATTCCTTGCGCGTATCGATCGTTTCTAGATCCTCTTTTGCAAACTCCCGACAAGGGTACTGGATTCCCGTTTTGGATATAGTCACCTCTAGGCTCAAGGTAATCAACTTACTAATAGATACGGCTTGAGCCAAGGTTGATCCGATGGCTGGCTCAAAGCTTTTGCCCCTCCCTCGGCGTCGGAATGTTTTGGTAAGTTTTCCGAGCGCATAAAATACGTCACACCGCCAGCATTCATCTTGCCCATGCTGTCTTCACTGTAAAACGATCTTCACTGAGCCATTTAGATGAGTATTGATAATGTGAATAGGTGTTTCTAGAATTCGGATTTTTTGGGGCATTTCGGAAATGAAGGTATACTAAATGTAAATAGTCATCCGAGTATAGTATTACGACTCAAAAACAAGACCTGTTATCGGCTGCACAAATCGAGTTAATATATACACATTGGTACGAAGAAGGGGTACTGTTTTGCGCGTGAAGGCACAAGATATGTATGGCGCGATAAAGTTGAGTAGCGTTCGACTTATAAGAGGAAATACTGTCTTACGCTGCAGCACACAGTTCTTCTTTAGCCAATATTGTACATGCAACATCTTACTTGACATGACAGATCGCACGACAGTCACTGACGAATGTCATTTTATAAGTGAGGAAAATCTAGCTGCGATAGTGGGAATACAAGCCCTCGCAGAGCGGAAAAGAGTAGCGGCGAGTTGGAGCCTTTGCGACACTCTGAAGCATATAAGCATCAGTGTCTGGCGATATAACTTGTCAGACGAGAGCCCAGTCAACCAATGGGATTTCTTTATCGGGGTGTAATATAAGTGACTCATCATGATTATCGAGAGTCGCTAATTCGTACAGTATGTTACCGTGTACATGTAGTAATGCTATCACTACAGCCCTGTAAGTACTACTAATAATACATGTAATCACTAGGTACCATTAATAATTCACTCAGAACGACCAGTAGATGGGCTTCAAACAATACAGGCAAGCCAGTTTCATGAGCACAAAGTGAAAAATTAACAAATCTAAGACCGATAGATGATGTCGCCCGGTTGTAAGAACCAGACTAAACCCGCTCATCTTGTCGTATGTGCGGCAGCAGCTTAACTGCTGATACAGAGGACTCTTCGCGATGAGATAAGAAAGAGTATATTATTTCTTCTCTATTTATTTGATCAATTGCATACTATGCCTGTCATTCCCACCTAGGGATATGCAAGCAAAGAGTTCGCCTGCGATGTTGACTTTCCATGAGTTTAGTCTAGATGAAATGACAAAACAGCCAGGTTTCTCACGAACTGGCTCAAGACTTCCTTGGTAGCGCAAAAGGACAGCCTCCAGCAGCCACTCTTGTATGAGCAATTCTTGCTAGATGAGCAGTCTCCTCCACTCCTTTACCCATCTTGTTGCGAGGCCCGATATCCTCGAACAAAAAGCCGCCTGGTCTCATCACGTCCCCGCCATCTCCAGCAATTTTGAGGCCGAATGCGCGCCGGAACCAAGCTTCGGGACCCCAGCGAGACCAGAAAGTAGCAGGCGTATACCAAGGATCCTTGAGCCACTTATAGTGCTGAATACGCCCCGTCACCGCGTCAGGCTGGCTGATGTATTGCTCGGGGAATATGCGAGGCAGAGTGAGATAGCGTAAGACAAATTTTCGTACAAGTAGGAAAGTGTATGTAAAGGATGACTCCAGCATTCCGGGTTCATCAAAACTGTGTCGGCGTTAATATCGCTGCAGTGCAGAGAGGTAATCCGTCTACATACCCAAAGACATTGCGCAGGCGCTCGCCCACGAGGACCATGAGGATTTTGTTCATAGGTCCTCGCATGAACTCAGGATAAGCCGACAAGAGCAAATCTCTCAATGTTTCACCAAGATTAGTGATACTTGGTGAGGGCTCCAAGTGCTTCATTTGGAAGTCCTTGGCCCAGATGACCATGTCGTCGAAGAATTCAATACCATCCTTCCACTCGTCTTTTCCTAGCTCGGCTTTGAAGTCAATTTCCAACATGTCGCCAAGGTACCTCCACACGGTAGCGAAGGCTGCTACCTCCATATCCGACAGCTCTCGCCACTCATAGAGTTTCATGAAGCGCACCGGCTCATACATGTTGTCAAAGAGGACGTACAACATGTCTTCATTCTTAATCTTACCAGACTGCAAGTACGGATTGTGCATGAAGTTTGTCCGAGCAATACTGTGTGCTAGGGTGTCCGACCCTGGGGCAAAAGTGACGTAGCTGGAGACATCATCAGCGCAAGACTCTTTGTTCGGTAACATGCAACAGTCTCACCTGGTAAGTAACACAGAAGTATCATCATATCTATGCTAAAGCATTAGTTCTAACTGAGGTTGAAGCTCATGATTCGTGGTGAGATAGTATTACCGTTTAGAAGCTTCCGTGGGTCGAGAAAGATCACTGACTCTGTTTAAGAGATTACCGATTTGATCAATGGCGTAAGACTAATAGCTGTAAGTATACTATACGAAATCAGAAATACCAAAAGCTGACCTTGAAAATCGCGTATTTAAGGGCCAGGTCGTAAAGGAGGGGAAACTCATAGACGCTAACAGTGTGGACAATCTTTTGTGCATCTTCGTTCGTCATACGGGACAATGATTCACGATCTGGGTAGTTGAAGCGCCGGCGCATCGAGTTCAGTCTCTGGAACCGCAAAGAAGAGCACAGTACAAGATAGAAGACAAAGCCAGCTACAGAATAAACCAGCCATGGGCTGAGCCCCAGCTGGTTAATGAAAGCTCCTCCAGCACTGAGAAATCCCATGGTATAAACGATGATGAGATGCTAAGATGACACTGAGAGCTGATCCCTCGGGGAGATGGTAGTCTATATATATGTGTGTGTACAAGCCTGCAAAGTATAGTTACTTAGAGCGGGTGAGCAAGTTGCAGAGATCCCTATAGGCTGAGGCGTTATCGGCGTGCGAATAATATGAAGCAAAACAAGGAAATGGGTATTTGCAATAATTGGATGTCCGATCTCACGGCGCTGTTGTCAATCAGCGACCATTGATTGGCCCAATCAATACAAAAGATTACAATAATCATGGCCGGAACATTTGATAGAACTGCTGTGGGTAAGACAAGCCAAGATTTGTGCCAAGTGTGCTTTCACGAAAATGGTTGGCTGACCGAGATCGTTATTAGTAGTAGTAAAGTAATAACATACTCAGGCAATTATTACAAAGTATAGAGACCTGTATCAACATGTAAAAGCCCGGTTATAATTAACTCATGTTTACATTTTCGGTATCATTATATACAACATAAGCCATAAAACCCCCTTAGATATAATGGCTTGTACACAAAGCGCAACCTGTTTCAAATGGTAGCCGATAAGTCCATGGCCTGGTTTACGCTTTGTATTACCAGCGAAGTAACCAGCTATTATTTTGGGCTCTCGACCCGGGGTTGGAGGTGCGGTATTACTTCCACACAAAATTAAATGGTAACATACTCAGTAAGCGGCGCAGATTATGGTACAGTTCAGCTTTGTGAAAGCGCAAGTAATACCCATTGAGACATTTCCCTAACCGGCTCAATAATGTCTACCGGCTTTAATAGAGTTACCGGGAAAGCCAGGTTAACGATTGTCAATCTTCTTCTGTCTAGATAAGATGAACGCTAGTTTTGCAAGTAACTAATACATTCCAGCCCTACAATTATTGGTCATGGTAGTACTATTATAACGTATCGTAATAATTTATATGGTGTATGCGCGATTTAGTAATGATTGAAAAGGCGTTTAGTGTTTTTCGCATTGATAAGATTACTACTGTATCCGATCTGAGATATTCAGCTGAGAATCCTCAGCTTTGTATTATAGTAGAGCTGAAAAAGAATTTATAAAAGAAAGAATACTCAGCTATTTACTATGGTCTGTGCATGCTGTTACTGTCCTATTATAAGGCTTACTATTGCTAATCAGGTTTTGCATGGTGGGCAGCTTGCTTACTTGCAGTACACTAATACTGGTGTGGCTGGAGGAACATTCTCAACTAAGTGTATTACGAATAACATTACTCATGCACCCGCCTTTCATTCATTCAATTTTCCCAATCCATGCCACTTCAGATCCTAAAGAGGACATATTTGTGTCTTATCAGCTACTGCTTTGGGTAGGTAAGAGTTCGGAAAGTTACATCCGTTAGCTGGACACCAATTCTTGCATTACAATTACTAATGTTACCCTATTGGATTGAAGCATTTCGCTGGCCATAATTGTTCAATGATATATGATTTCGCAAAGCTTCCCAGTATGCAATCTTTCACCATGAATAATACGCGAAGAGACTTATAGGTAGTAATTTCTTTTTTTTCTTTTACTAAACAATTTGGTTTGGTATCACTTTTATACGTCACTAGTTTTATTTATTTAAGCTTTGGTATCCAATGATGCATGCATACCGCTTCAATAACATAGAAATGAGATATGCGAGGCCTGAATTATCTCCAAATGGCACAAATTTGTTTCAATCGCATTTGAGAAAGTTGTGTACGACACAATGGCGCTTTAAGGCTATGACTTGGTAACTAGGTCTTTCAGTATATTTAAAGTTTACTTTAACCTTGCGTCTTACACAATCCTACGTACGCCTTATTTCAAGCATAAAGCGGGCATGCCGGGTAGTATGCCGGCGGCACAACAGAAGATTATTGACTGGAGATTCCCACTCAGACTTATCATATTAGCACATTTATTAATAACACGTATGGCAATTTTTATCACTTTCTTCCTATCGTGGCATTGACTTGTTGCGCATCACAATGATCTGGCTCCAATTTCTACTAGTAAAAAAAGGTATGGGATTAACAATGATTATATTCATGACTTGACCAGCAAGCATGCATCGCTAATCTCAAGCATTAAGTGTAAAATTAAATCCGCCCTTTCATCTAATTCTTAGGCTGAACATCTTCTGTAAAGGTAACTCCTGTACTCGTCTGTCCAGCCGCCTTTGTATCCAGCTTAATGTTGTTGTTAAGCTTTGTTTGTTCCTCATCAATTTTGTCCTGGTTGTCCTTGCCCTGAGCTTGTTGGATCTGAAGAGCTGACACCTCCAAGAACAGCTTCAGAACCTTGTTCTTGATCTTGCCATTCTGAAGCGCCGTTGCAGCAGAGCCGCTAGCAGCCTTGATTTGACCGTTGAAAGCATCAGTCTCAGCGGCCTCTGCAGTCTCCCGAGCCGCGTTGATGATGGCGAGATCTGAGCTTGAGACCCCTTTCAAATTGGATGTATCAATCTAAAAGAAGTTAGTTGCTGGCGGCGACAATTAACTGATTGGATTTGCGCACCGGAAATTTTGCTTGAGCTTCAGCTAAGGCATTTCCCGCTTCGCCATCAGAAATCTGAAAATCGGCATATTCGCGGAATTGCAATGCTCTTCTCTCTATTGAAGTGCCGGAAATGGGCAGTGCAATAGCGGAAGAGATCAATGAAATGGCAACGTAGAACTTGGTGAAATGCATGATGAATAGAGGAGTGAGAGTTGGTGTGTGGGTAATGAGGAGAGGATAAAGAAGAGCTAGTTGAAGTTTTTGGATTCAATGTATTATGTGAAAAATAGTTGTTGAGTTCCTGCCTGGAGAAGAAAAGCAAATTAGATGCGGAAATGTGCTGTAGATTTATAGTCATTGGACTAAATGAAGCTCACATATCACTTTCGCAGATAGTTGTGGTGATGGCTTGGCAATGTCTGTGTTTCAGGGCTGTTACGAATGAACTCCTTGAAGCTCAGCGGGCCCTTGCCAGGTAAGATAGCCGGGGACACAGAGGGATCCCAGTTTACGCGTGCCAATTAAACAAAACTAGTAGCCACCAAACATTAAAATTGACGTTTCATAAACCTTAGCCGAAGAACAGGAAGAAGAAATATCCACGGGATGTGGGAGCGTGTTTTCGTGTCTGTTTATACGAACATAAGCGCCGCATGGTCTGATGTTTGGTCCCGGGCGCTTGGTTGCGACTGTCATTGTTACAAGCAAATTAAATTTCCGGTAGGCCGCAGCGGTGCCAAGATTCGATTCGTTATTTTCTACATGGCTGGCCTTGCTGTTGCGTTGCTGTAAAGCTCTCACGAGAGATGAGGCTGATTGGTAAACTTAATGAGACAAGTTGCATCTTCTATTCCAACCATTACTAGGCGTTACATATGGCGGTCGCTAGTTTGGCCTCTACGGGTTGAGTTGAATCATGGCTTGGCGCTTTCGAAACAAGAACAGAATTGCCAAGAAGACTTCATGATACCGCAAGTTCATCTTTCAGAGCGCTAAAGTAGCCAATCTAGCATCTGAAATTGTGTTAAATTTAGTCATAGTTTACAATCACAATATGTCGTCATTGCCAACTATGAACGGTGTTGAAGGAAGATGTAGTGAACAATATCAACATTTACTCAAACAATTTATTCGCATATAAAATTAAAGCTTTCAAAAGCTAAACAATGCATCATCTCCTCGATCAACCACTGTGAAAGCGATTATTACAGTAAACAATTTCCCTTTGGTCTCATTGCGGCGCGTAGCTCAAGCATTAGGCCAATACTTCTCCACAAATTCGAGAGCATATTCCAGGACATCTTCCCATCCTTCCTGGCTGACGATACCATGCTAAGGGGCTCGGAGTTAGCGGCCTTCATAATAGATATGGATGAACTAAAAAATCTTCAATATTCTTACCGATCGCCCTTCAAACTCTTTGTACTCCACCAAGCCACTTCCCTTTTGATACGCTTTGTATTCTTTCTTCACAGTTTGCGGTGGCACAACGTGATCCTTGGATCCAGAAATAAGAATAAGTGGTGCACGATCATCTTTGTTGAAATCCACATGCAATACGCCTTTTGGGTGTACAAGACCACCTATTGCGCCTTGCCAAAGAACGTGTGCGATGCTAGGAATGGCGTAACGCTCATATAGAGCTTTGCTCTCTTCTTCAGACATGGTATTGCCGAAACAGTAGCGAAATTCGGACTCTGTAATCTTGACTGTGCTTTCAAAGTCGAAAGGGTTGGATAGGACTGGCAGCGTTGCCTTGACTGTACTGAGAGGCAGGGCAAACACGCCAGCTGGATTGGCAGGGCAGATGGCAATGCCCACAGCTCCGAGACCACGAGAAAGGAGAATTTGAACAAATAAGCCACCAAAACTGTGGCCTATTATTATTGGTGGCTCTGAGAGACGCGTGATGATGGTTGTATAATGGTCGCAGATTTCATCAATGCTCTTATTAGCCATCGGCTTTGGGTCCTCACGGATTTGCTGAGGCGTCCGGCTGTCAACACCAGGCCAGCCGGGAGCCAAAACATTGAATCCTTTTGCCTCGAGGTGACGGATCCAGTTTTCCCATGAGAGAGGAGTCATCCAAAGACCATGGATGAGGAGGACGGTACGTCTTGAGGAAGGGGTATCGGCCATTTTATTTGCATATAAATTTGTTATGGAAGACGGATTGAGACACAGCGTATTGCGCTATCCGTAAAGATAACCCTCTCTTGATGGGGCTTCTTCGAAACAGAGCACCCGCCATCCAGATGCGGCTCTCATACATTCTTATATCTGTAAAACTGCTACCAGCTCTAGCATATGGATTGCGATTACACGAGAATTCCAAATATTGTTGACTTGGCGCTTGCATAGGATGATATACATACAAACTAACAGCGCAAGGTGGCTGCCAGGTTTTGACACTATTAGAAGGATTTTTCAGGGTGCATGGTTTATTTCTGCCACCAGAAAGCTCAATTGTTTGACTGTAATCTCTTATTACTTTTCTTCTATAGCATTCATGTGTAACGTGTCAGTGACATTTACCCACCCAATGGTTTACGCGCAACCGATACATGGGACCCCCAAACAATTATACGAATTGACGGCTAACATAGCATATACTACGAGTCTATCCCAATACACAGTTAACTTGATACCGTTAGCTACTATCAGCGACCCCCCACGAGTTATTTCTTATCATGAGGATATTTAACTTGCTTGTTTTTTAAGATGGTGTAGCGGAAGCTTAGCAGAATTCGAATCATAGTGATTCGAGCACACAGGATCGAAATAAAAACAAATGCGCTGTGATGCAACAACATACTTCATTTGAGTTGACGATATGTGGCTAAGAGCCGCTCACAATATTGAAGGGCAAGCTAAAAGTAGCCGCCTCTGTGAGTGGATGGATAAATTGTTGGATATCTAGGATAAAATATTAGCATCTTTCCATAGGTGGTGAAATGCGTATATGCAAGCTGCGTATGTTCGTCTATGCGGATCCTTCGTCCGCTTATGCCCGTTGAATGCTGTGTGATGGCGGTTCTTATCACATAGCTCAAATTGGCTTGAATAGTTCAAGCCTAGGCCCTAGCCTTAATTCCACACTATGCGATTACAAGCATGATACAGTGGAATATGTAATAAGTGCAGTCGACACTTTGATGGAAGGTGTGTATGTTGAGCGCCAACTATCACAGCTTTGGTCTCGTATATTTCACGAGTAGTGTGCTAATAGCGCAATGCGCTTGCTCTACCTGCATGCGCAGGTGGCCGAATAGCCGAGAAATTGGTAGCCATGAGATATATACACATGACAAATTGCTTTCGTCAACTAGTATAGCCGTATATAATAGAGTATCATGGGCATAATCTTGTGCTAAAGTTATAAAATACCGCTCTATCTTTTCATTCTCATTACAAGCCTGAGTGCTGAAAAGCTTGTTAACCTTCTCGTTCATTCCTATTCCAAGCAATATATTGTTATACATCACCATGGCGGAGATTCCGGTTGGTGAATATCTCTTCCGCCGTCTCAAACAGATGGGCATTGAGACAGCTTTCGGTGTTCCGGGAGGTTCGTTTCTTTCATCAAGCCCTAATATAGACTTCATTATCTAATACCGGTTATCCATATCTAGATTATGAACTTGCTCTTCTCAACCACATAGAACCTGCGGGTGTACGTTGGATCGGTACCCCAAACGAGCTTGTTGGAGCATATGCTGCTGATGGATATGCCCGCCTCAAAGGTGCCGCAGCACTTGTCACCACATTTGGGCCTGGTGAGTTGAGTGCTCTCTGCGGCATCGGAGGATCGTTCTGCGAAATGGTTCCCGTTTTGCATATCGTCGGATATCCGTCATTTGCAGCCCAGTCAAGCGGACGGATTTTGCACCATACTCTTGGTGACAAAAGCTATGAGTGAGTTTTAATCTCCTTTTTGGCTGGATCTCGGGTAACAAAGCAGTTCAATATAGCCACTACGTTCGTATTTCTTCGGAATTATCCTGTGCAACTACGATTTTGAAGAATCCGGAGAATGCTATCGCCGAAATCGATCGAGTTTTGAATGGCACGTCTACATTAGTAGGAATTTCTGACATAGAAGACTTGGCTTACTTTTTTTAATAGACATGATGTTTCATTCTCAGCCTGGATAGTAGGTCTCTGAATAAAAAGCTGTTAGGGTTTACTTTTCGCTAATGCTTACCAGTATTGGTATTACCGAAGATGTTGTCAAAACAATGGTGCCTGTCTCCTCACTGAATGCAGCTTCAATCAAGATGACACTATCAGCCGGCCTTGAAGACGACCCTGCCTTGTCAGCCATCATGGTAGCACTGGAGTCGTCCAAGAACCCAATAGTGATTGTTGATGGCGGCGCAGGCAGAGGTAGCTGGGCTCCTCACGCCAACGATCTTATCAAAGCTCTCAGATCCTTGCACTTCAACACCATCATGGGCAAGGGCGTTGTCGAAGAAGACGGGCCTTTGTTCGCAGGCTGCTATGCTGGCGTTGGTTCCTTGCCGCAAACAAGCAGGGCTGTCGAGAAGTCGGACTGTATACTCTGGCTTGGGCACATGCCATCCGATTTTAATACGTGAGTGCCCCACGCCGTAATCTTCATTACTTTATCGTGCTGACTTTGGCTGCAGCGGAATGTTCACTGACCAAGTCAAATCTTCTACAATCATTGACTTTCAACGGTTCCAAATCACTGTAACTTAGCCACCAACTCTAACATTACGAGAGTACTAACAATTGTTGGCTTCAGGTCGGAAATAAGCAATTTCAAGCAAGAATGACCACCGTAAGTCCAGAGCGGAGGATATACGCAGCAGCTTAGAGTTCTGACGATCAGCAGGTTTTGCCCAGATTGGCCCAAGCAATCAAGACGAGTAAAGTTTTGGGTGACAGGACGCTTCCAGAGCCTGTCGCGCCACTACTTGAACAAGCGTTGGACATTCCCTCATCAATTATTACACAAGACTATCTTTGGCCTGTATGTTCAACAGCACCTAGACAAGTAAACAAACGCCAACTAATGCCTCTCACCCCTTCACACAGCGCCTATCTTCCTTTGTCAAGCCAGGCGATATGGTAATCGCCGAGACAGGAACTTCTCAAGTCGGAGCCGTCGCTACACAAATTCCCAAAGGCGCCTATTACTGGACACAAGCAGTTTGGGGTAGCATTGGCTATGCCATTGGCGGTGCTATCGGCGCCGCAGTTGCGGGTAAAGAGTTGGGTCGTTATAAGAGGATGATTGTTCTCACAGGCGAAGGAAGCTTGCAATTGACGGCGCAAGCTATATCCATATTGAACCGGCACGGCGTGGTTCCGTATTTGTAAGTCGTCAATTCGTTATCCACCAGCGAGTATTACATATTAACATTGATGTAGGTTCATTCTTAATAACAAGGGGTATATAAATCTTCCATTTCGAGAAGAGAATCGCTTGGGAGTGCTAACTTTGAATGACTAGATACACTGTTGAACGCTACTTTGAGGGTTGGGACGCTATTTACAACGACGTGCCAGACTGGGACTACGGCGGACTCTTCAAATCATTCTCTCCTGAAGTTTCAACAACCACATTCAAAGTCCAAACAGCAGCAGAGCTGGACAGGATACTCTCTGATGACGATTTCCAGAATGCAACGAGTCCGCAGGTAAGACGCTTTCACTGTTTCTCTAAGGGTACTAGGTTGAACTGACCGGCGAGCAGTGCATTGATATGGTGTTGGATAAGTACGATGCTCCGGGAGGACTCAAAGCTATATTCGACTACAAGAAGAAAGCGGCCAGCGCTTAGTTCAGCAAGAGATGAGCAAGTCATCATGGGAGCTGCGACAAATTGCTATTTTATTGAACTCCTTCTATAAGCTTTGTTTCTATAAGAATGCTTGGTCATATACAATGGTGCTGGTAACGCTGTTTTCTTTCAGACGCTTGAATGACGGCGTATTTACACCCAATCTCAGAGCTTGCTTGTATAAAAACTTGGTAGCCATAGAATATGTCACCGTATAAATAACCAAAGCCCAGAATCTCTCAGCAACCAACGAGGAACTTCTCGTACATCATCACTCCGGGTTTGCTGATTCCATAGCTTCATCCCACAAACCGGCCAAACGGTCATCGTCGTAAAACTTTTCAGGCCATGCGATGCGGCTCAGCGCCTTTTTTGCGCCATCCCATGACGTTGTATGGATCACAGAGCTCCATAGCCTTATCTTTGAAGTAAACCATTGCATGTCTGCAATGTCGCTTGAAGAAGATGCTCGGCTTGATCGTCCACTTGATCGTGCTCCTGGGCTAGTCACCATAGTGGTCGTGGGGGGATTTTCGTCATCACTCTCGTCCTCACCGTCGCTGCTCGCTTCATCAGATGTCTCTTGGGGATTCTTGGCCATTGCATAAGCGCCAAGCATGGTTTTCCATAGCCACAACTCTGAACTATGTGCTCCGATGCGCATCGCTTCTTCTGTATGATCGAGATCTTGGCGCAAACTGCTGATAAGCCAGCGCCACAGATATTTGTCTATATGAACTGGCTCTTGAGCATGATGCTGCTGCTGCGGGAGGCAATCTACAATCAAATGAAGATAGAGATATGCAGCGCATGCCCAAGCTCGCGACGTAGATGGGAAGATGGCAGACGGGAGATTTGCAAAGGGGTGCTCTAAAAAGCTGACAAACTGGTCGTCGGCATCCTCAAGTTCCTCAAGATCCTCTTCCTGAAGCTGCGAGCTGGGTCTCGGGTTTCGCGTCTGACTTTGGCTGTGATCGCTTCTATCGTCTCGTGTAGGTCTGGCAGGCTTGAAAAGTAACGAGACAGTGTAGGATTCTGCGTCTTCCCGAAGAATGTCTCGGGCCTTTTGTTGACTAGACGATGTTGTATTTTCTTCCTCGCCACGCTGAGCCCTCTGATTCGGATCAAAGCGAGACAATCGCCGCAAGGTTGTTGCAATAATCTCACATTCGGCATCGGCGTTACAAGCTTCAAGATCCGGCGGAGTTGAGTAGTAAAAAGGCGATAGATGGAGACTAAGGAATGGAACAGCGCTGAACACCGGCCGTGTTGGCCGTGTGAAATGATACGCCCGCTCTGGATTCTCGCGCGGCTCGTTGACAAAATAATGAGACTCGTCGTCGTTTCCGTCCTTGGATGCTGCAACTAGGCTGGCTGCCCTGCGAAATGGAAGAAAGGTTAGACCGAGTACTGAAGGAGGTTTCATAGACAGGCTTACAACAGAACAAGTCTTTCAATCAGCCCGAACAGCCTATGCCTGTCCCCTTCCGGATGGTGATCATCGTATAGCCGGGCCAAAGCTTTTAAATGAGCCTCTGCAGCTTTCGTATCGCCCAACGCTGCCTATGTACATTGTTAGAGTCGGGTCATGTTGATTATCTAGAGGACACACCTCAACCATGGCCAGGCCGACCATTGCGGATATGCATGTATCGCTTTGGCTCAGTACAGGATCACCAATCATGCCGTTGACAATGCGGATTGACTCGAGCTTGTGATGAAGCATCGTCTCTTCGATTGCTTGGAGCGAACCACCGGCCCAGACATGGTGTATACCGGCTATGAGTAAGAAGGACCTGAATGTGGCTGCATTATGCGTGACAAGACCAGCTCTAGAAATTATTGGTTAATGATAAAACATGCAATAGCATAAGCACATTACTTACAGGCTAGCATTGGGATTTTTGGCCACAACTGTAGTTGTCAAGAGGCGAAAGTGGGTTCCTATAAGGATATACCTTTAGCCCATTTCCTGATGTCGTAAGTATACCAGATGCACCGACCATGATGAAGCAGTTTCATCGATTCAAACGGCATAGGGATAGGTAAAACTTCGAATAGATCCAGTCCCATAGGATCTGACACAGCGTTTGAGAGCGTAGTTCTGAGCCGCATGTTCGGCCCTACAGCGTCATAATGGCAGCCACGTCCGTGTACTAAACAGTTGGTACTAGAATTCCGGAACAGAGTCAGCTGCTATATACGATCACATACGACCCATGCATGTGTCGTGTGTCGTGTAAGTAGCTTACCAATAAGGCTTCTGTTCGTCGCAGCGGATATGTCGCTGCTTGCATTCGCGGCAACCATTGCGGCTTCGTGTATGGTGCCTTCGGCGGCGGGCACGGGAGTCGGAAGAGCTCATGTTAGTTGCTATTTCATGTACATGGATGTACGGCCCAGGCGAAACTTTATTTTTGGGCTTAAGTTAAGTTGAGTGAAGTTGACTTGAACAGACAGCTCAAATGCGTCGAAAAACCGCTCTGGTTAAGAGAGGCCATACTACTGGGAATCATAAAGATTCATATATATATATATATATAGCTTCTTGAAAACTACCAAATATCGAAATTACAAATCTCAAGCGAGAACGAGGCCTTCCTCGGCCGCCCAAAAAGTTATGGATACTGGAGGGCCGGCGATGCCGTCTTGCTCGGGTCGAGTAATCCACTTTGCGCCGAAACAGTGGCTACCAGGCCGGCGACAAGAGTTGAGGGAGCGGCCGCGAGTGGCTCAAGCCACTGTAAAAAGCCTGACTTGGGTCTTTGGCCCACCTCTAATACCGCTCTGCCGAGGAAAGCTGCTTATCTCCAGTGATTAATCCACTTGTATGAGAAATGGCAGTAGGATGATCGAGTCTGCGCCGCATGATCGATCCTGATAGCTGCTCTTGCAGACTCTTGTAATTGGAATTCATGTTCCGGCTGCCGGGCAGTTCATGTTGCACAGCGCCACGTCGAGTAATAGGCATTACTGGATCGAAGCTCTAGTAATGCAAGCCTCGGCTGGTGGAGCCCAAATCTCGCCTGGAAATACTGGCGGTGGCCCTGTATGGTTTGCCTTGACTTGCATTCACGTTCGCTAATAACATCTTGCAACGATTGAAACCGTTTTCTTAGGTTCAAGTTCACTTAGATATAATTTCAAGAGATTGCATATGACAACCAGAATGCGCAATTCAAGTTGAAAGTACCTGCTTCATGATCCGCCGTTATAGCGCTAGCAGACAGTTGCCGAATCGTTCCTCAGCGGCCTCTGTGACATGGATGCTATTACTATCGAATACAATAGTGGGAGCCATGAGAATCACTACATCCGCGAGAATGCTTGAGTATAATTCACCTTGGCCAGTTTTTTAGGCTAGGAGATGAAGCATCGCATCAAATATTCGTCCTAGGGCCAGTAGTATATCAGCTTCAGAACGATTTGGCCATGTCTTGGTCAAAATACCAAGCTTGTAGAGAGCACGAAAGTAGGGACATGGCCATTAAAGGATGGGTCAGTTAAGCAACCGAGAGAAGAATGAAGCGCTTGTTAATTGCATTGGCAATAATCTTCTTAATTTCATACAGATTAAATCGCCGGCTTTCTACTCACAGCAACCTATTTAGTAGGATGCAGAATCAGATCCGCAGCCTTCTCAGCAATCGCATAAACAACCGCCTGGTAATGAGCCGCAATAGGAATCGGAATGACACTCGCGTCCACAACGCGCAGCCTGTCGACACCATATACGCGTAACCGGGAGTCTACAACCTTGCCCATTGACGCAGAGCCTCCGGCGTGGTAAAAGGTGTTCCCTACACGGCGAACCCTGGCATCAATTTCTGCATCTGTTGAATCAGCATCAAGACCGGGATATCCATCTGGAGCAACTTCGTTCTCGACAATGCTACTGCCGGCTCTAGTTTCCTGTAGCAACCGCAAGGCTTGGCGAATGCCGTATCGAAGGGCCTGGCGATCAGCTTCCGTTGCGTAGTAGTTTGGGTCTATCTGCGGCGGTGTCTGAGCATCATTCGAGGTGATTGTGACTGTTCCGCGCGAAGTAGGCGTCATTCCAAGCACCGCCGTCGTCACATGTGTTCCATCCAGCGGCATCGCAACATCAGCCAGATGCGCGCCAGCAGGAGCGTAAGCAACTAGCGTTTCCAGGTGACATCGCCCCGGCTTTAACAGATCGTGGCCGTCGGTAGACTCGGCATCGGCAATCAACGACTGGCTCAAGATCTCATTGGGAACACGCGAAAAGGCCATCCAGTCTGCCGGAAGTCCTTTGCTGTATGCCGCATCCTTCCACTCCGGCGTCCCCAGCGCAAGCCCCTGCTCGGGATGCCGCAATTTCCACCACAGACACACTGCTAGATGGTCATGAAAGTTGCGGCCCACTTCGGGGCTGTCAACCGTCAGTGGGATGTTGTGGCGTATAACATCCGCCTTGGCTCCTATGCCGGAAAGCATCAACACCTGGGGCGTTCGATACGTCCCGCAAGACAGTATGATTTCTCTGGCTGCGGCTATGGTCTGGCCGTCGACTAATTCTACCGCTGTGGCGGTCTTTACCCCTGATACATGTTCGATTATCACACGGTGGACCACTGTAGAACAGAGGACTGTCACATCCGACAGGTTATAGGCCTGAGAGGCACACTGCCGCTTGCCATCCCTCCAAGATTCCACCACCTCGGTGAGTCCCAGCGGCTCACCCCCATTGGCGTCCCAAACTCGTTCCACGCCAAGCTCAAGCCACGCCTGTTCTACGGGTTGCCGAAGGGGATATTTTCGATTAGGATCGCTGTCGGATACAGACACCACATGGATGGGCCCATTGGCTCCGTGTTGCTCGGGATCCACCCGTGGGCTGAGGGTGTATTCTTCTGTCTTCTTGAAGTAGGGAAGCAGGCCTCGATAGCTCCATCCAGAATCGCCAACTTGGTCAGCCCAGCAGTCAAAGTCCGCAGCTGGGCCGCGGGTCCACGCGCCGTAGTTGATGGCAGAGCCGCCCGAGAGAACCTTTGCCGCTGCTGCATAGCACGGACGACCGCCAAGATGCTCCTGCGGCACGGTTCTGTACGCGTAGTCGAGATCGGAATAGTGCGCTGCAAAGCAGGCGAGCGGGGCGGTTGTCAGAGGATGGCCAGTAGGATCTGGCCCTGCTTCGATCAGTACGATCGACAAGGAGGAATCTGCCTCTTTGAGACGAGAAGCAAGGACGCAGCCGGCTATGCCTCCGCCAAGGATGATATAATCGGCCGTTGCTGGGATCTTGCCGGCCATTGTGGGCAATCTTGGGCAATCTTGAGTAATGCTATCCTTGCGCTGTAGAAGCCTTTTAAAGAATTCTTTGAATTGCAAACTCTACAACATGAAGATTCACATAGATATATATACATCTTAAGCAGGCAGGGTTTTACGACTCATGGGGAAGCATACATTCTCGTAGCACTAAAATAACACAACGACTAAAACGTATCTGAATCATCTGTGCGTTGTCAGCAGTAAGTTGTTGTATCCTTATGGGTTATCGATGGCGATCTAGTGAAGCAACTTTCACCGAAATCTCGACCAACTGGTCCTAAAGCTAATTTAATCGACAGCTGACATAATGGTCATTAAGCCTCTTCTCGCAGTCCCGGCTCTCGCTCCTTGGTTGATTGGTTCTCGTTCCTCGTTCTTCGCCCCTCGCTCTCCGTTCCTCGCTTGCCGTTTGTTCGTTCCATACATATTTGATCTTGATGTTCTCGCTCCTCGCACACTTGCATGCTCCCTCGACTCCATCTTTGGTCCTCATATGACATCGCGTACATCGTTTTTTGGCAGATCCAAAATGACGTTCAAGAAAGTATCCCATAAAAAGGTCCGAACAGGGTGTGACTCGTGTAAACGGCGCCGCGTCAAGGTATGATTGGATTATTCAGACAACATGTGGTTGATTTGCATGGCTAACAAGAACCGCCCGCAGTGCGACGAATTGAAGCCGATATGCAGCGGCTGCATGAGACATTCACTAGATTGTAGTTACTCGACAACTATCGATACATCTGGGCGTTTGAAGCCCGGATCCCCAGATACCTCCCCCTTCTCATTTTCAGACTTTAAACTCATGCACCACTGGAACATCTGCACGGCCGAGACACTGGCGCCGAATGCAGCCTTGCAACGAGCTATGCGAGAATGTATTCCCGCTTTAGCCGTGAACCACAGATATCTCATGTGAATTGCCTCGTCCCACTTTGATTGGCTATAGTACTTGTATTGACCAAATGTACTCATCCTAGGCACTCAATGCTAGCGTTGACTTCTCTCCATATGGCCTACTTACATCCAACCGAGACAAAAGAATATGAAAGCCGGGCTGCGCATCATCATAGCCTTGCTGTTCCGCTGTTCCGCTCAGCTCTAGCCAATGTTACAGAGAGCAGCAGCCATGCTCTCTACGCCTGTGGCCACCTTGTCATCAAATACTCGTTTGCCAGTCCGCAGTCTCGGCGGAACCTAATATTCTCACCAGCCACGGGAACATCATCGGAGATAATTGGCCTTCTTAGAGGTGCTTTTTCAATGCATGGGTATGCCGAGAAATGGCTTTCCAATGGCCCACTCGGCTTCTGTATGGAAAGGCCGCTGGATGAAAACCCCGACTTTAGCCAAAATCCCGATGATAGTTACCTCGTCCAGCTTTTATATCTGCTGCTCGCTGATTGCTCCGAAGAGAGCAACCTCTGTTGCGCAGCTCTCAATAGCCTTCGACGACTACTTGCCATGGCTGCCACTCCCGGGCAGACCATCTCTGTTAAAACACTCACATATTCATGGCCAGTGCAGGTTCCTCAAAAATACATCACTCTGGTCAGTGAAGGGAGGCCCAAGGCCCTTGTGGTTTTAGCTCATTACTGTGTCATGTTGAAAATGCTCGATTCTTTTTGGTTTATGGAAGGTTGTGCCGCAAGGATTCTGGAGCAATGTCGACAGGATTTGGAGAGCCAATGGCACCGTTATATTGAATGGCCACTATCTATTGTCGGGACATACGGTGGACAAGTGTGACCATTCAGCCATCTTCAAAATAGATGTGAGTTACACGGTATTCTCAACTTGCTATCCATTTGCGCGAGGTTCTATTCTCCATGCTTACTGCCTCTAAGCTATCGACAAGATCCACCATTTAGCACTGCTTTAACTCAAGGCCAAGGCTTCATGTATCTATGATATTCACAGCTGCAGAACATCCCGAAGGCCGACTATATCCACAAACTTGGGCAACACCCTTGTCATCAAAAAATTATGCACCTCCGGATCGTCATCCATAATTCCTTCTTCCACGCAACAGATGTGGAAATCCAGGTCCGCACCAGCTCTTGCCGATCCCAAGATGCTTCCCATTGTTGTCAGGCCTACCAATACAATGTGTTTAATGCCACGTGCCCGTAGATATGCCAGCAAGTCTGATGAACCAAAGCAATTCGGCTGCAGTTTGCCCAAGACAATCTCATCCTTGTTGCCCCAACCGTCCGCTGGCGTTATCTCGGCTGGGATACCATAATGCGGATGGTGTGGATCTGAGGGTGCATTCGCAAAGAACCCTGCCTTCTCAAGCTGCTCAACCCATTTGCTTAGCTTGTTGTAAGGCGAAACAAAGGCATTGGAATTGATGTTGAAGGGCAGTGTATGGTGAACAATGAGAGGCACTCCATCATAAGGGGCGGATCCGTCTCCGGAAGCTTCATCAGAGCGGCGCTTGGAGATTTCAGTTCTGAAATGTTCGAGAAGCGTTTTGATGTTATCCATGTAGCTTTTCTGGATTTCGGGAGAGAATCTCTTCAAGATTTGCGTTTGCACGTCCGAAAGAAGTAATGCGGTATGAGCAATATCGACCGGGATGAAGAAGGGTGACGACATGGTTGGTTGTATTTTGGTTGTATTATGACTTTTATTGTAGGTCAGATATTGTGAAATGCTTCAAATATGGTATATTCGAATCTTCAATTGAGTCTGTGGCTTATTTGTGTGTAGAGATATCACATACCTGATGTCTTATACGTAGAAATCGAGCCGGCTTATTGCCCGGCATTTTGTAGTGCGGCGAATTGCCCGTTAGTTCCATATCCAGCTACACTCAAACGCAACGAGATTGTGGCTTACTCTGTACTAAAATCTCTAAATTTCCTTAAAGCCCGGGCTAAACGGAAAAAAATATGATGAGTTTTCAGGGCGTGCTTCAATAGTGCCGCAGCATGTTGGTCTGGATACTACGGTACAATATTAGATTCAGAAAAATTATGCCTCTATTCGTGAAGCCTTAGTATCGGAGTATCATATTTCGCCTAGGCCAACAGGGAATCCCATGTCCGTTACGGTACACAGCATCATTGTCAATAGTGGCGGCCGACGATATCTGTTTCCTAGTCCAATTCTCCCAAGTTTGAATCAGACCAAAGAGTGAAAGAATTGTGATATCGCCGATGAAGTCTGAACGAATATGTCCCTTGCCATACGATGAGATACGCAACAGGCTACTCGGTTTCATTCGCCTTGAAGAGCGCCTCCCGAGCATCTTTCCACGGGGGCCGCTTCCCCTCATCAAAAAGTCGATAAACCTGTGGTACAAACTTCCCATCCAGAAGTGTCTTATAGAGGCGGGGGTCGGTGAATCGAAGCCACCAAGCTTTCCACCCATACCCAAGTCGATCTTGGATGCCAAATCCCGCTGTTTTGTCTGCCCAGAGGCTCCATTCCCTGTTATCCACGAGAGCAGGATCATAAACTCCTCCTTGATTAGCCAATTCTATGGCCATGTTATTCTGTCTGTCGGCATTCTTCGCCATCTCTTCACGAGAGGGCAGCTTTGAGTTGCCCAGCCACACCTGAGCGAGAGCCATTGATGCCGTATCCCCATTCATCGTGGCAGACAAAGTGGAGCCTACGTGTTCTGAATATGCAAGAGAATCTGGAAGATCTAGAGAAAATATTCCTTGGTAAAGTCTTGGAAGAGGTCGCCCCATTGAGCCAGGAGAGTCTTTCCAAGCTTGTGGCATATTCCGCGATGGATCGTAAGGGCCGAGTAATGAGTACGACCTATCGTAGCCAATCGAGAATATGATAACATCGACTTTTATATTTTTCCCGTCTGTTAGCTCTACATGAGAGCGGTGAATCTGTTTTAGGCCAGGAACTAAAGTAACTGTCCGAGAAACTAGAAGGTTGTAGAATCCGTCTCCAATGATTGGTAATTTCTGAGGCAACGAAGGAGCGTTTCCGAGGCCCCATTCCGGCTTAAGGTCGAAAGATTCATCTTGTAATTTTATGAGAGCGCTGTTAAGCATTTGTTTTTGTTCTAAAGCTGGCACATTTGCCTTCTCGTGCTGTTTACGAAGAGACGGAAAACAGATGTCGTTTCCTTTGCTAAAAGGCAGCTATGCAAATTGTCAGTCACCGCAGGATGGAGTAAAATAGAAGGGCTTTTACCACAACACATCCGTTTCTATGAGAAATGAAGATTTCTTTGGCTATTCCTGCAAGGCCTCTGGCCATGTCTGTTGCCGTAGCGCCGAGACCAACGATCAAGACACGTTTCCCTTTGGCATCATCCGGCCTATCGACGTGCAGTTAGCTCTCTGTCACTGTACCAATATCTTGTATGCTATTACTTTTTATAAGTTTGAGTGTTGAGTATTTGGCCTTCGAATTCATCGAGCCCCTCAACGTGGGGTATTTTTGGAGTCTGAAAGAGCCCTGTGCATACAACCAGTCTGTCGAACTCTTGTTCCTCTTGATGACCTTCTTTACGCCTGAGAGTTAAATGCCACTTATTCCCAATTCGATTGACGGCTGTCACCTTTGTATTAAGTTGGAACCGAGACACAATATTGAAATGTCGAGCATATGACTCAAGAAATGCCTGGATTTCGCTCGGACGAAGGCGAACTTCGGAATCACCTAACCATGACGGAAAGCTTTAATGCCGACATTCAATAGAGCATAGAGAATTGCGAGAACATACCAGGGGCTTGGGGGAAATCAGAAAAGCCGAACTGTGCGACAGGATCTGTTAGATGTTGCCGCCTCGAAAGTGCTTGTGTCGCTTACTGCGCTCCTCCGAACCAACGCTTCCGTATCTACAGAGATGGTGTGTTTGTTAGCCAGCATATATTTAAAACTGCGCGGTTCAATTCTCACTGGATAAGCATGTCGTTCTACAGTCTTCTGAATAATGCCAGAGGCCGCCAATGGCATTGGCAGCTTCGAATCCAGTAACGTCAAACCCAACCTCTGTCAAATTCTTCACAGCCGTGATACCAGCAATGCCTGCTCATTGGGTTAATGATAGTTATGTGTGTAATAATGGCTTGATACTCAGATTTGATGCTCACCAAGTCCGCAGACAGCTACTTTGCTGCGATGTACTTTGGTCGAAGTCATGTTTCGTAGGTAATACTACTCGTACAGGATGGTGAAGCAGCAACGCAGTTAAAATACAACAACAAAAAGACCAGTGACAATAGGTCTGCAGAGAAACAGTCTATTTCGAGATGATCAATTTCCTTTAACAAAGATGAAATTGATGGCCGCTTTAAGGTATTATGAGATGTGCGAATCCACCAACTAATGAGCACCCCTAATGATACACCAGCTACCAAGCCTCTGTATTGATAGCGAGGGCTGATCTTGTTAAATATCTCTTCATGGCCTTGAGGCAAGCGTATTGGGTATTTTAAAGTTTATCGGATACGACTAGATGGGTTGCTTACGCTCATGCTTACGTTCTGAAGCAGTGCGTGGCTGCCGATTGATCTTGATCGTCATTCTAGCTCAGCAAGTAGTAGAGCTTCAATCCCGCATTGGCTGGCTGTGTGCGGGCGCATGCCAAATATGTATAACTTAAACTACAGACGTAAGTATATTCCATTCAGTAATGATTAAATTGATAATGTTGTGTATGAGTAGATGCGATTAACTCGCACGTTCGTTCTAAACACGTACGTGTACTGTATAGAAACGCAACACAATTCAGCTACAGACGGAAAGCTCCCAAGGGAATGCATTTCTAGGTGGTATGCTCTGTGCCACCCGACAGCTAATTTAACTCCCGGCGAGCGCTGATGTTAGCACTAAGGCCGCCTGGAAATCCAATTTACAACACGCAACCGGTGGCAAAGACTTACCTCCACTATTCCCGACTCTGCCAACAATCTTTTGCAGATTATCGCTTTCTTACCTTTCCAGAGACACTATCTCTTTCTCTAGCGAAGGTCAAGCAAGCTACCAGTTTCCGTCTGAGGCGGACAATGTCATCTCTCTTCATTTTATTCAGTCTTTTGAGAAGTTACAATAAATTTCACATTCGGAGATATAGACACTCGATTATTCAGTAGACGATAAGAATGCTAGAAGGCATACTTCATCCCCAACGGACAAGTAAACTGTAGTAACGATGTTAAGAAACCGTGGCCTCACTGATAGGCTTCCAAGCTCCCAATCCTCTATCATTTCATTAACCAAAACTATCTTACTATGATATTCAACCGACTAGGTGTATCTATACGGTTGGAGTGGTGTTCTCATCAATCGCAACGCCAAAGGAGCTAACCGCCGTGGTATAGCTAGTATGAACAGCCTTGCTAGCATAGATTCTCATCTCTCGCTCGTACGCAGCAGTTACGCCAGGCTTGTAACCACCAGCCTCGCGTAATAACCTCCCAAGCAAAGCTGAATCTTGAACGGCAGTATTAGCTCCAATGCCCCCGGCTGGCGTCATCGAATGCACCGCATCGCCGATTAGCGTAACGCGAGGCTCGTTGGGCCATTCCGGAACTCCAGATGGCGTGGAGCATGTGATTTTCCAAAAGGCCGCCTCCGCTTCGACCATCTCGTCAAAGAGAGGCTTGAAACGTGGGTGCCAGTCTTTGACGAGCGATTTTGCAATGTCAGCAGCCTGCTTACCCACGATTGTGTAATCGTCGTTCGGAGCCTTGATTATGCCGGGCTGGCCTCCCATTGTCCATCCAAATTCGACGCCGGGGTCATCCATCTGGTCGGGACGGACATTCGTGATGATAAAGACGGCGCCATCTGGGCGTGTCTTATCTCGCAAGGAGAAGACGCCCTCGCCGAGGCCTTTGAAAGCTGCGGTTGGCGCCTGGCCGTGGATGCCTCTGGCGCCTGTATCGTAGACTTTGAGCCTTCCTCCTGAAACTTGCTTCGCGATTTTGGAGTAGATGCCTTCGCCCCCAACAAGCATAGAGCCCTCGACTGATTTCGATCCATCGGCGAAGACAGCAAAAACGCCGTCGTCGCTTAGTTCGTAGCCAACCACACGCTTGTTCCATTCAATGTACTCTTCGCAACCCTCTGAAAACACTTTTCGCATGTCTCCCCGAGCGATTCCGACGATTTTACCGCCTCGTGAAGCCAAAGTTTCGGGGGCAGCATGCTCTGTTTGTTCTCCAGTTATGGCATCATATGCAGTGAAGCCGGCGCCGCCTGTTTTACCACATTTGTCCCAGAATTTCTGCCACGTTGGAGGGTCCAAAACTGACTCAATAGCCTCGAGTCCTTCTGTCGACAGCCTCAGACGATACCCTTGAGCGCGAAAAGAAAATGAAGTATCTCGCTCAAATATCTTGAAGGGTATTCTAGACTGTCGCAGTGATTGAGCCAATAACAAGGACGAGAGGCCGCCGCCCGAGATCAAAATTGGTTTTGTCGCAGACATCTGCACGTTTCTTTGTGGACTACCCAGTGTAGATATGGATTAGATAAAAAGAAGTTCAAGAATGCAGGTTAGTTTGAACATCAAGTTTTATTATTTAGCGGCTTTTTAACAGCTTTTTAATAGCTTCTAGCAGCTCTTTGACAGCTCTTCGAAAAGGATGGCGTCGCACGCAATACCAGGCTAAAAATTCAATTATAAATACAGGACCACAGTTTTATAAGCACTTACAATAGCATCGCCCGCACCAAAATCCTACTGGAGAATTAAAGCAGTATTGATCTAACGATGCAATTACTTTGTAACACGAGACCTTCCATAATATGCAGTTTGTGGTTCCTTTTCGCGGAGATATTTTGCAACAGTCAATGCTCACCATAAACAGCGGGGAAACCCACTCCGCAGTTAGCAAACAGTCTTTTTAGAATCACTAAAGAGCGATTAAAGTACCCAGATAGTCAATTCATCTAGCTCAACAGTTGCGAAGTGCATACGATACATTTACAATATGTGACAGCGAACAATATTTCCTAAAAGCTATGCGACCAAATCGTCTCCAACGAGTAGTATAGATGGGAAAAACTCCATTGCGAGCCCGTCAACCACAAAGTGATTCGGGAGATGACCCTTCAACTTACATACTTCAATCACAGCACCTCTTTATACATTGTTTATTCATCATGCTTTATAATTTCTACATCGTCTAGTAAGTAAATAGCATAACTAGGCCGTCTAAATCGATAAAGCTGTATCAAGGCTGCAAATCTCCCCTGATCCTTGGATGCTAATCTAAACGTCGAATTCAAGATCATAAGCCAAAGCATCATCGCAGAGTTCTTCCCTCAGCTTCATAACTCTACATACAAGGTCAGTAGTTGTTATACAAGGTAGAAAAGCATATATCCATACGGGAGGTGGGTATCATGAGCCGCATAGGTAGAAAGAGCGGCTGGCGAATCCAAGATTGCCACAAGACCCATATCAAAGCCCTTTGCCCTGGAAGCAGTCATAGGCAACGGCTTGCCAAAGGAGATTTTAGTTAGACCTGCATAGACGAGATTAATGACGTGCGTCGAAATCCCAGAAACATTTACTCACCAGGAACTTGGCCTAGCATGGCGTTGGCCAACTTCCCCCAGTTTTCTATCTGCTCCGCGGTGACTTCCGGCTTCAATTTGAAGAGAACTTATTTCTACATGTTATCCAAAAACTCTTGATCGTTTGCATTGAGGTCCAGCATACCGACGTGGTAAATAGGCATATTGGCGGTTCGGGTGGTAGAAATAGTGTTTGAGCTAGCTATGCGTGTGAAATAGCAATCAGTATCGAGAGTGTTTCAACACCCAGAGAGATGAAAGTGGTAATACTTGAGCTACTGTTTTATATTCTTCCTTGCGAGATTCGGTTTCCTTGTTGTAGCCATGATAAGAAATTAACGCAACAGCAGACACAGGCCTATTTACTGGTGCCCGCAGTGGGCACCTCTCCAAAATCCTACAAAAAAAGTAGAGCGGCGGACAAGTATACACATACAGATCTGTCAGAGAAGCACTTTTGCCCAAGACGTTAGCGCCTATCATATGTGTGCGTAGTGTATAGTTGTGTGCTGATCGTTTCTCCACCTCCGGTGTTTTTGAAGACCGCGCACTTGCCTAGGTATTGGAGGCTTTAAGCGCTAGGTACGGAATATCAAATCACCATCCCCACGGGTAAACCCGGATGTGCTTGATGGAGGGTAGATCCATTCATCATCGTTTGATACTCTGTTGCTGGCTCGATTTGGTAACGCCCAAGTGCATTCAAACAGCATATTGATATATCAGTGTATTAAGATAATATTTATTACAGCATACAACTTCTCTTTGGCGTCATTTCTTCAACCCCTTTCATGTGTCAACAACTACTGGCGGATCAATCAGCTCAGCATGTTTGTGCTAACAATAGTGGCCAGGAGCAAGAAGCCGAGCACCCAACTGCCGGGAATAGGAGCGTTCAGAGCGCCCAAGTTTCCACCGTCCTTTCCATCACCGCTGCTCGAATCCGAGCCGCTGCCCGAAGAGTTGCTTGAGGCGACCAGCTCATTGCACTTGTCCAGAGTCCCTGAGGCTGTCTGTGTCTGAGCGCTGCTGTTGAAGTCGCATGCCGTGCTATCCTTGTTCTGCTTCAGGTAGTACTGGTTCAGGACGTAGGTGAGTTTGTCCTGGTTGCCGCACATGCTGTATCCGCCGTAGACACCTGTAGAAGTGTTTCCATTGATGCCGTCACACAAAGTCTGATCCGACCCGCAGATGAAGCTAAAGATTGAACCGTAATCATCCGTAGCCGTGCTGTTTGCAACGATACATTGAGCCGCCTTGGACATGCAGCTGCAGGCGTCAGAGTTGGGAGTGGGTGGGAGTTTTTCGCTCGACTGCCACGTTGAATTTACTGCTGGGCAGTCTTCAGCCGTATTAGTGGGCTTGTAGTCACTCATCTGTACTCCTTTGACGTTTATTTGCTGAACCTGGCTCTGAAGTGCAGCAAAGTCCTTGAGCTTGCTCACGGTGTTGCCGCTGACTTTGACGAGGCCTATGCATTTCAGTTTCTTATTAGCTTTCTTTTCTTTGGGTGATGAATTCGAACTGCTTCAAGTTGAAATACGCACCGTAGTCGTTGTCCTCTTGGAAATATTCATAAACAATACCGCCACTGAGCACCTCTGTCATGTTTGCTGCGTAGAGCGCGCCTGTTTCTTGGAAAACGCGGCCGGCAGCGCCATTTGGCTTGTTGCAACCATATTCTGCGAAGAATACAGGCACAGAATAGTCTTTGAAGAAGTTGAGAATCCTGTTGTAACCAGAATCTTCAAATGTACTCTGGCCGCACCATTCGTAAACGTTGTAGCCGAAGAAGTCAACCGACTCTTCCGTTGGTCCGCAGTTGAAGTAAGCCGCAATTTGGTTTCGGATACTTGCGTCGTCATCTGCGGCGTAACCGACGCCCATGGTGCGATATTTCTTGTCCTTGATGTATTGCTTCACATCTCGCACGGCGGCCTTGACGTAGGATGAAGCCTCTGTTGTAGAACCATTGTTTGTGACTTCGTTACCGACAAAAAAGCCAATGACGTTTGTGTAATTGGCGAAGCTGTCGACTACCTGCTGGAAATGATTAAAGGTGTCAACATCCCACTGGGGATTGTCGCGAACTATAGATTGCTGCGGATTGCTGAGGTCCGAGATGACATAGATTCCCGCATCATTCAGCATGCTCATACAGGCAGAATGATCTGCCGTCGGATCGATCGAATAGGTACGAATGACATTGGTTCCGAGCTGGCTCAACAAGGGAATATCACGCTTGCAGTTGGCCTCGTTGGACAACGGATCGACGAATTTGGAACTTGTCGGTTCTGCGCCATTGGCGGAGGAGTCCTGTTGGTAGGCGACTCCTTTGAAGAAGAATTGGGTTCCGTTTTCGTAGAAAAACTTGGAGCCCTAGAAATTGACCATGGGGTGTCAGAGTCAAATACAGAACCATGGACAAGTTGGTCTTGATGGATGTAATACATGACCAACTTGACGCTATTGGAAATTCGCAAGCCTACCTTGATCTGAATCGCCGGCAGATCAGCGCTCAGAGCGCTGGAAGCGAGCGTTAAAAGTGGAAATAAAACCCTGGACATTCCCATGGCGACGGTATTGTAATGGTGTAACTGCAGTAATTCGTGGACTCAATAAAGATTCATTCAGCGTCAAAAGTTCGTAACAGCGGCCGAGAAGCTGGGTGGCAGGCTCGAGAGGGGAAAAACTACACGACGAATTCTTGCCAAACGAATGGGTGGGTGCTGTAGGTTGCTATTCAGATGTCACTGTCACAGATGCATTCTCGATTGCGCATCTACAATGGACATCGGCCACCAAATGAAGCACCAGCAAAGGTTGAGTGCTGCCGCAGCTGAAAATCGGCACGTCGGACTCTTTTAAAGCAAACTGGGGATTCCAGGTACGACAGAGTGAGCGGCCGGGAGAGGCCTAAGATGACTTATATTCAGTACCCTCCATCATGAATCCGGCGGCTAGGCTGGGACTCAGGCACATCCGCCATGATGACAGGGGCAGCGTCGCATTTATGGCGGGCGGCGAAAACCACGACATGCTACAGGACGCTTGTGGGACCACATCGGAGAGATGCACAACCCGTGGAGGAGACTGGCCACTAGCACATTTAGCCAGAATGTTGGGCTGACGCGTTGTTGGCTGGACGTCAACAAAACGGACCATGATTTGCGGTGCATTTACAAATGTGTAGCTGATGTTCCCATGAATACGAACCGCAGATACGACACTCGGTGTCGTTGTGCCACTAGGAGTACGCCGTTCTGCTCTTTGGTTGATGGGGTTGATGAGAGAGAAGAGCATTGCCAGTATCTGCTCGTCTACGGAGTGCTCCATTCCATACGAGACGCTTTAGCCATGCACGCCGTTGCTTCGTGACGTAACGATGCCTCACTCCGCATGGATCCTAGCGTGCACCCGTACACTATTCTTGAAGCATTGATCTGAGCGGACGTTTCTTCAAGACAAAGAGGAAGAATAACAAGACTTGTTAAGAAGCAGTCTGCCACGGAATCGACCATAACGAGGTCTTTAGACTCTACAAGCCACAATGCCAAATATCAGGCAGAATACGAGTCTCCAATCCACGGTCCAAGAGGCGCAGCAAAGTGAAGCAACACGTACAAGTATGACGGCAAGACGGACAGCCAAGAGCCAAAATTAGAAGAAACAACATGCACCCCTGGCCATTGGAGATGGGTAGCGGGCAGCATGACAGAGCTAGGACGCGAAATATGGAGCTAGATGCGCAAGCTACGATGTGCCACTCGATAGATCGCTGATCCGTCGATTTCTTGGGAGGCACGGTAAATCGGTCTCTGTGCATGCAACTTTTTGCATGTCTCGAGACCATCTCCTGCGAGGCTTTACGCGATTGGCATCGAAAGGATTAGGGGACATTGGAATAACACGCCGCACTGCCAGCTGAGCTAAAGATTGCCCAAAAAAGGAAATTTGCAAAATGCTCACGCCACTTCTCCCGTATCTGAATAACAGTAGAGCGGTATACATGATTTATAACACTGCCCAACTAGAAAGAATAACTGCTAATCAAAGTTGAAAGCAAGCGTCTAGCAGAGTTCATAGCTGTCATGAATTGATAAATGCTTGGTCCAACCCCCTCCGCTGCCCTGGAAAATATAACCGAATTCCCATACCTGTCATAGTTAACAAAATATACTTTTCTCCAAAGTTTACATGCGAGCTGCCCACCAGCTACATGTATTTTCTATATACCATCCGCCTATTTGACTTAGAGCTACTTTACAACTCGCTCGACATGAATGCTGAAGAATACCCTTCATACATGGTGATTAGATACAATATTCATTTTTCTACCAGAAATATAACCGCTTCTAGGGTACTTTGAAGCCAAAATCTGCGCATTTCATATCGCACAATGAACCGAGCTCAGCTAATTTTAGCGCTCGTAGCCTACAGAGGCCGTTTCTTCTAAACACGAGATTACCGACAATCTGACTGCCACCAGCCTGTTTGGGCAAACAGAGTTCGGTTAACCACCGTAGCTCTCAGTATCGATCACGTTCCTGCTGCGGGGGTGTCGGCATCTCGGATAAGGCGGCAGCCTTTTACAGGTCGCTATTCATCGGGGCCAATTGTGCTACCAACAGCCCCCACATGCGTACAGGGAACACAATCCATGAGGAGCCTGAGCCTTTCCGAGACTCCCAGAGCCTACTCCGTATAAGCAGACAAAAGAATGTGCCGGCAGATCATGAGAAAGGGGCTTGATGGGAGAAAATAGGCAGTCTGGTGGAAGGTGAATTGGCATTTGTTTAGTACAAACAGCCTTGTCTTTTTGTTAAGGGTTAGTTCAGAGCGGCCCGTACTGGTAATTACTCTCGTATAAGCTAAGAAGAGCTGCTGACGCATGAGCTGGCAGGTGGGGAGCACCAAAACAGCTGCAGAGAAGAGATACTACAAGAAAAAGATTGTAGTGCCTATACCGTAGTACAAGTGGCCACATTGTCACGAGCATAAGCATAGGTTAATATCTACTACATATGTACATGGATAAACTGGCTCATGGCGTGGGTATATGAGAAGCTATAAAGCAAATATAAAACCCTTTATGAAATATCCTTTACTGTTGATCGGTATTGCCATTATCCGAGCCAAATTCCCATTCGACCTTGGATCCCTCCGTCATTTTTGCCATGGGTCTCTATGCTTCTTTGGCACTGGCATCAGAAGATTTAGTATTGTGTGTAATAAAGGAAAGTGGTATAGCTTGACAAGAAGTGCCGTACTATCATCATATTTGCTAAAGTGCGAGCCGCAAATTTAAGCTTACATGGGCTAGACTATCTCTACAGCTTATTCGAGCAAAGGACTTGGGATACGATTTTTGTTAAAATTATCACGATTTAACTAGTATCCTTTGGTTGAATTGTTTCATTTATTTCCAAGACATTCATGTTTCTCAAGCCTAAGAATGCCCTTTCTGTAATCGTCGAACAGCACTTACTAGTTAGTTGCGGAGCTCTGAGCTCTCAAGTCTTCGAGGCCTTTCATAACCGAGCGCCGTTTTCCATCATAGTTTACAATTCGCATCCATTCTTCCAATGTCTTGATTCTTTGAGGATGAATCTTATCCAACAATGCCATGTCTCTGGTCGCTCCCTTACCCTCGCCCCAGAACCGCCACCAAGCCGTAAAGTTCTCTCGCCAAGTCATCATATCCTTGTCTCGAATGGCATTGGGGCCCGCTGCCCAGTTCGCATATGCGTTAGGGTATGGCTCAGCAAGGTCCAAGTATTCATCGAGAGGTAGCTTCTTGTGGACTCCTTTCTTGCCAGTGATCTTGGTGAATGTTTCTGCAATGTCGGCCATGCTGACTTGGTCAGTGGCGACCTCTAGATCAAACCCAGCTGATTCCTGTGGGTTGTCAAAGATCCAAAGATTGTAGACGCCCACATCTTCGAGAGCTATCAATGGTATCTTTCCATTGCCTATTGAGTATGTTAGAATGAGATACCTAGGATGAATGGCAATATCAACTGGACATACTGGCAGGATTTGCCCAGACAAAGGATCCGTCGTCTTGCTCCTTTGGCACGTACATGCCGTCGAAGAGCATATTCATGTATGGCCCAGTAGTAAAAAGGGTCGTCTTCATGCCTTCTTGGCCATGGCTGAGTATTAGGTCGCCGATACGACCTTTGGCGTCGTTATGACCCCAATGATATTTCTCATCCCAGCCCGACTTGCGAAGCGCATAATCTGTATTGGCCCAAACGTAGTGCTTTACACCGTGGTGTCTAGCTATCTCATAGGCCCTGACGCCGTAGAAGCCTTCGTTCTTCTCGCCAAGAGTGAACCCATCCAGGTTAACCCAAGCTCCGTATACGCCTTCAAACGCTCTTCGAAGATCCTCCAAGTTGTCTTGACTACCTTCGACGAGCGTAACATTCGGCAAAGCGGCTAGTTCTAGGCTTCGTCGCGACTTGGAGTTTCGAGTCAATACTCTCACGCGGTAGCGTTCACTCTCAGAGAGTGCTGAATTATTCCAATTATTAGCGTACCCTTAATCTCAGACACATCATACTTACTCACCTTTCACAACTGGAGTGCCCTGGGCACCCGTTCCACCAATGACTAAGATCTCTCTCAAGTCTGACATTTTGAACAACTGAAATCAAGATTAATTTCTAAATATTAATGACATTCCTCAGTCAATTCTTGAAACGGGCTGTCTTTTATACTAATTTATTTAATGTCTCATCTGATACGTATCCATTGCTAAAAGAACACTGTTGTTTTATAAATCATAATGAAGATCTCGATAAATGCCAAGCAGAATGTTTAGTGATCCTATGTGCTACAGTCCCTAAATCTCGATATAAAGATTATTAATCTTGTCATTTACGTCTCTTGATTAGTGATCATTATATATCCTCATTGGCCTTACGTTTAAAGTATTCTCTGCTTTTGTGTCTAGTGCTACTTGCTGCAACAGCATCTGGTAACAAGACCAAGGGCAATCCCCTTTCTCAACGGAGAGAATTACTAATGCTCTGGACTCAGCTCAAAGCGAAATGAAATATTATTAATAGAGTAACTATGAGCTAAGAAGGTGTACAATAAAGCAGTTTCACTTCAGTATCATTATGCAGACTGTTCTGCCTGTATTGTTATATAACCAGGAGGCAAAAGATTGTAGCTACATGCAACACATGGTGTTGGCTTGTGTAAAGTACCGGCAATTGCTTATGCAATATTTTCTGACCTTAAGTGAGATATACATCGTAAATGATAGTAGTTACTGAAATGCGCGTTTCAAAAGGTATAGATACTCAACTTTTCTTGGTGGACAGTTTGTCACCCTTATTATTGTCGATGGGATAAGCGATGAAATCATGTAGCAACCTATGAGCGCGATTAAGCGGACTCCGGTAGCGACGAACGCGGAAAGATTTAAATGCCATCCTAGCTAAACTTTGGAAGCAGCCGCGAGCCTAGAATGTTTGCCGATGGAAGGCTGATATGACTGAGTTCGTGTATTATGTAGCTGATGCTCATCAAAAGCGATCATATCATCGCTAAGGCTCCTAGGCGTATGCATTACAACTACTAACGCGCCCACAGTTTATCGGCCCTCTGTAATGCATTGCTTAGGTGTTCAATTTTGCGCTCAGTCAAAAATGCATTTATGATTCATTTTAGTCATTCATGAGCCTAGAATGAATTGAGAAGCTCTCCACGATTAAGCCTATCCAAGCAGCTTAGAGTAATGGTGTTGACGCAGTTGATATGGTCAGTGTTTCAACCCTCAGCGCCTAACAGATCTAGCGACTAGCGATATGAGGCGGGGGAAGAAATCGTTGCGACACAAGAAGCTACAGAGTGAAGCAGTGTCGAACATGAAACAAGGTGACGAATAACTGAGGGAATCTGATCTTTGACTCCCCATACATTTTGAAGTGCCCAAAAGATCAATTCTTCTCCTTCATGGTCCTTTGAGGCGTTTAACCCCACATGAGTATGCAAGAGTCTTTCCCTCTATGGGAGGGTCTTCGCCCCTCATTCTTGAGAGTCTTTCGAATGCCTTATGCGTTCGCGCGGGTATGACAGTCACTAGGTAGTTACAGCTGAAATGAAGATAAAATTACAATTTCCTTCTCTTTTTCTTTCCTTTTCTTTCCTTCTTTCTATCCATATATATACATCTGAGGCGTAGATGCAGGCAGTTAGACTCAGGCCAAAGTGATTAGAAAGGCGTGGCGTCACTATTGAAGGCTGATGGATCTGCAGATTTAGTTCTGAGACGTGCTGATATGGGTAAGAATCTGCTTCGTAGATACCAACTCTTGTCCAACAAGTCTAAGTTTCATTCGCTCTTGTTTAGATACAGGAAGTTCTGCATCAGTTGAATAGCGAGTTGCAGTCAGTATCTGCGCCAGACTGTTTTGTTCAGTGGGGCTCTCGAAGGAAGATTATTCGCAATCCTCTTTTGGGGCCCTGCCGCTGTGGCTAATGGAAGGATCATTAAGCTCTAAGACTACAGAACTGCAGATCTGGTCATAGCTCAATTTTGTCTATATATGCCCACATAGAAAGATCCCACGAGTTCAAGTAAAGTCTCGCTCATACGAAGCAACGAACTTGTACGGATGAATGAGATCAACGCTGGTGTTAGCGGGTGCCAAGAGAGCGCCACTTGGCTGATCTGCATGCAGGGCATTGGTGTAAGTGCAAAGCTACAGCCAACTCTTGGCTGCATGTCAATATATTCGCAGGCAGCGAACCACTTGACTTGAACTCAGGGGGCTTTTCGCCCGTGGAATGAGATAGCTATAACAATCAAACGAGAAATTGAAGCATTCTCTTCAGCTTAGTCAATGGACCTTTTGCTAGGCAGCCATGCGCTAGTGAGTGCTGACTTACACTTAGTCACTATAAAGTCGCGTTCACTTTCTCCCAGCTTTCATCCGTGATCAGACCACACAAACTCTTTTTTCTCGTTCTATTAAACATTGCTTTGAAGCAGCAATATCACAATGGCAGAGGAAGACTCACGCCCGGTTCAATCTAACATCTTTGAGGCCATTGTTTCTGCAGACATCCCTAGTCTCAGACAAAGTCTCGCATCAAAGGAAGTGGACCTTGAAGCTCGAGATCCTGTTGGTCGAACTGCACTGCATCTGGCAATTATTGCAGCGTCGGCAGAGATTTGCCAACATCTGATCGACAATGGCGCTAGTTTGGATGCATGGACTGCACAAGGCGAAGCGGTAGTGCATCTCGCTGCTAAGAGAGGCGATGTAGATGTTTTGCACGCGGTCATGAAACCTCTCGAGGCAAAGAAGCTAGCTACTCAGGGCAATGTCACCGCTGATGATAAAACGAAAGATCGCACTGTACACGTGGATTGCCTGACGCAGAAGCACCGAATTTCACCACTCTACATTGCTGTTGCTCTAGGTAAGTCGGAGATTGATCCATCATGTTCAATGGGAGCTTACACGAGAAATAGCACATCCAGAAGTTGTGGAAGTTCTGCTAGATACCTACCATGCTGATGTCAACATAATTGTTGGCAAAGAAGACATCCAAAAAGGAACTCGAACCGCCGATGTTCTTGAAGCAGCTCTTCAGCATCCACGCGATACCTGTCGTTCTCTCTTGAAGATCCTAATTCAACGTGGTGCCAGCTTGCTCAGCCCATCAACAGGTACAGTATCAAAGACGGTGCTTCTTCTAATTTTGCAGAGAGACGAAGATGTACTGGATATCTTTGCGGAACTCGACTCAGAAGCCTTCGCCCATGCGATCGGGAAATATACATGGGGGGGAATCGATGAGATTCCAAAACGCTCTGACTTCTGCAATCGAGAGTCGCCTTGAGGATACGGCATTCAAGCTTCTTTCATATGGGGCACCTCCAAAAATAGAATTCGACTCTTCCTTAGATGCTCACAAAAAGGGTTCATTTTATAATTTTGGAAAGACTGCTTTGGAAGCCGCCGAAGAGGATTTCTGGCAGCCAATTTTGTGTGCTGCTCATTTTGAAATGCCGCGGATGGTGACGGAATTGTTGAATCGCGGAGTAGATCCCAATTCTCGTTTCACTGATCACCAGGCTCGTAGCCTGATTTGGTCTCGCGATTCCCGCAGTGTCTTGGACCTAGTAAGTGTCAAACTTGCAGAGCTGCGTGGCTGGCATAAAGAAGATGAGACCGTCCCTCAGGAACTGGTAGGGACGCCGGAGGAGACTAACCAACGGGATGGAAAGGAAAATGCAGTTATGCAGATGATCAAGCTGTATGAAGAAGCAGAAGCAAAATTAGTCTCTTTGGGAGCCAAGGTAACTGACGGGCTGAACGTTGAAGCCGCTGTGGAACCTCGACCTCATAAAAGAGTTCAATTACATGCTCCTAGTCCTAAGGCACCAGCTGAGGTCTTACCACCTTCACATATATCTACTGATGAAATCGACGTCAACAAGCTGGAAACAGAGGAAGATGGACAGACGCTATTGTAAGTTTCCTAATTTGCCCTGGAATTTGGTAAAGTGCGATACTAATACACGTTTTCTCTTTTGATTTAGACTAGCCGCTTGCAGAAACAATGATGTTGCGCTGGTAAAAGCACTTACATTGGGCAGATGGGGCATCGACCTCAAGTTTCCCCCTATTTCGATATCGGAGTGCACTGGCTACTCGAAAGGCCCTTACCACGCTGCTGTGGAATCGCGAAATTATGACCTGGCTCGCACTATAGTTCAAATCTCGGCAGTTCAGCAGGCTGATTTCGTGGATAATGATGCAAACGATCTATCGAGTGCTTTAGCCGACGATCAACACTCCATTGAAAGCATCAAGGGTGTTTCAGCTCAAGTCAAGTCAACGAAATCGGCGAGAGCGATTGTTCGCGACAGTGGAGCTATCAATTTTGCAGAACATAAAAAAGACGAGGAGATGTTCCAGTTTGCGGCTGAAATGCACTACTCGTTTGGACTTGACGAAGACGATGTCAAAAATAGTCCTCGCTCCGTTTATCATATGATGGAATGGGGAGATTGGCCTGCGAGTGTCATAGAGCGGGTTAAAGCAACCGGTGCTCCATTTCAGCATACCATGGTTCAAGGAAAATTGAAAGGCAGAAAGCAGGTTGACAGAATTCGCCATTTGTCTCCTCTTCTTCGAGCCGCCTGGTCTGGCAACATAACTATGGTGCGGAGCTTCCTTGATAAATCCAAATTAATGGCAGCATACAAGCATTTTGCTGCACACAACGACTTTTCAACCAACAAACTCGGCCCCGAACAAGCCCGAGCCGATTTTATGAGCGCCGTGAAGGAATGGGTCAATAAAGAAGGTAAGTTTCTGCCGCTTCATTATTTGATGACCATCAATAACCATTGTCTGTCAGAAAATCTTGTCTTGCATTGTGCCATCTTGTCTGGTAAACCAGAACTAGTCAGACTTGTCCTCTCAGCTCGTCCGGAACTTCTCGAGGTCAAATCTATAGACGGATGGACGCCCTTGCTGACAGCAGCATTGTGCCAGCAGGTCGAGAGTATACGTATTCTTCTTGAAGCAAAGGCTAACCCCTTCGCCACCGATACATTTGGGCGAAATATGCTTCACCTTTTCCTAGTCTCGCCCACTGGGAATTATCCTTATGAACTTGGAAAACTCTCTTCTTTTTTCCGCCTGGTGGAAAAGCCAGTACTTGAAAAGCTTCAAGAGGAGCGTTGTATTGAAAGCCCCGGGGGGCTGACACCTCTTGCGCGTTGGGTATCTTCCACTGTCAAGTATGCGCCAAGCGCAGTATCCATCGATCTGTTGGAGGCTTCTACAACAAAGCCGATGGAGATGTGGGACGGCAGAGGCTTCACACCTCTCCACACTGTACGCTTCCCCTTCTTCTATCAAGTTTCTCTGTTGGCTAATAACAATTCTTACTAGGTCTCAATCTTCTCGCGGGAACATCTCATTCGTCCATTTATCGAGAAAGCGCCTCATGTCCTGTTCTATGAGGACATTGCCGGAAAAACCTCTCACGACATCATCATCGAAAACCAGCTACATGGATATCTGGAATATCTCATGCCAAGTTATACGCAAAGTGCTCGCTTTCCATCGAATAAACTGCTCCACTGGCCTCTATTTGCCTTTGGTACAGATTATAAGGGCTCTTTACAGGAGAAACAGCCATATCGAGTTTGGGAGATTTGCCGAGATATTGTTCAATCGATGAAGCCTGGGCTACATCACAGGAAACTGCTCACTGATGCTGACCGAATGGAAATCTCGCAGCTGTATGTATAATCTTCGGGCATTCCTGTCTGTGGCATGGCTAACATGAAAATAGATCAAAAGACAAGCAGATGTCGAAGAAACCAAAAGGAGGTCCGCGCGATGTGATGACACTGGCTGTATTCAAGCCTGGATACTTGTGCTGGTAGGAATAAGCTGCTTACTTGCCTGGTAAGTATTTACTCTACTATTTAGCTATAATGTCGACTTTGGTTGAGAGGTGTTGGACGAAAAAGAAACCGTCGCGACAAATTGAGCATCTCACTGAAAATAATGGAGTTCACTTATTAAGAGTAATATGTGTCCTACAACATGCTCTCCTGTCATTGCTCTGCGTCTTTGGTGGCTATGTAATCATCACATATGTAACTCTATTCTTCTTTTCCAATGCTCATTGAGATGGTCTCTATCGTGGCCAATTCTTTCAACCATGCCTCTGCTTCTTTCTTGGCCAGAGGCCAACAGTCTTGGCCCATAGGTACTCGCAAACACTTTTTGACATCCTCAGAAGCTGCAGGGCCCGTACCGAGGATGACGTTGAGAAGCACCTCTGAAGCCTTGGCGACGTCTCCAAACTTACGCCGCTTCATATCTTCCGTCACTTCAACCATTTTCGCAGTCGGAGTACCTTCGTACGGGCCTAGTCCTGATTCTGGGAAAACCAGAGTGTCCATAAAATTGGTTCGAAATGCACCCGGCTCGGCGATGATTATTCGTATGTTGAACGGGGCGACTTCATTCGCGAGTGCCTCTGAAAGCCCCTCTACCGCGAACTTGCTGCCGGCGTATAATCCTCGGCTAGCGAGCCCAATGAATCCTGCTCCACTAGTGATGTTAACGATGATACCGTATTGGCGAGAGCGGAATGTCGGGAGAACGCCTCGAATAGCCCGCAATGTCCCGTGGAAATTGGTTTCCATCTGGGCATGAGCCTCTATATCGCTGCAACCGATGATATCAGTGTTAATTTCTCTTTTTAAGATATCTTATCCAGGAAAAAGAATGTCACAAACCTAATCTGCTCCACAGGACCCAAGAGTGCATACCCAGCCGAGTTAACCAAAACATCCACATTCTCTTTCTCAGCGATATCGCGGATCAAGTTTTCGCACGATGCGCTAGAAATGTTCAGTTCACACCAAACGCCTCCTAAGCTTTCGAAATCTGGGCTAGATTCTCTAGCTCTATTTGAGCTACGAGTTGTGCCGAAGACTTTGTGGCCCTGCCGTAGAGCATCGAGACTTAGCTGGCGGCCTAGGCCAGAGCTCGCGCCAGTTATCAAGAAGACAGTCATATCTCGTTTTTAAATGGTAATTGGTTTGTACAGTAGCGAGAATGGAATAATGAATAAACGACGGGTAAGTCATTTGTATATAACCTGCAGAGCTTCGCCATGGCCTGACCTGAAATGGATCGCCGGAATTATGGCTTAAGCCCGATTCAGTGGGATTGGCAGGTCTTTGTATCTAGCGACTGTTGTGATAGTCCGTTAAGATCCGATATGTCCGCTCTATTCACTCTTGACATGTCTTGAATACCTAGGTAGTCCTTCAACGAGTTGCTTAGAGAAAGAAATTGGCCTAACTTCGAGGATGAATTTATCAAGCTGTTCATATTGCCCACGAAGCTTCCGGCTATAGTATAAAACAACAGCATTTTGCAATCGCGATATTACTTGTTGGTCTAAAACCGCTAGTAAAACTCAATTATTACAAGGTGAGATTGAGAACATCATAATCCCTAGTACTCGGTGTCCAGTTTATAGGTGAGCCAATGTGTATTTACTGCACCTGGGTATCGAGAATGAACCAAAGTACGAACTTTGAGAGTCTTGTACGCGATGATAGATCGCGCATTGCTGTGTATGCTAATACTATGAAACATTTTATATATCAAAGCATTCCAGAAACCCGCCATCAAGTTGACATTCTTGTTGATTAGCTAGATATCCCGATGATATGTAAGGATTGAGCCTCGAGGTAGAAGCTACTGGGTTACCTCCAACAGCCCCGTCATCAACTAACTGGGTATTCCACTGATAGAGACCTGACTTCTTATCTCATATATTTTGTTATACAGGCACGTCAATTAATGCTTTTGTTCTGTCGTGTTGATCCGATGATACCAAATGAACCAGATATAACCATGAATCCCAAGTGTCCAATGACTATTATGGGCTCGGCACAAGAAGCTCAACTGTTCCTGGCTTCAACAATCTGTAGTGCTTTAGACAAATCTATAGATTGTATAGTACCTGGAAGTATGTAACTGTTCTTAAAGATCTTGGGTATTCGCACTCCCAATCTCGTACTATCTGTGAACCTTGTCGCAAGAACTTCAGCGTAGATTCGCCTTGCATACTAGTTCTTAATAAGTGATAAGTGACAGATAAATCTTGCGATAAGAACTAAGCGAGGCAAGCTACAAGCAACCATTGATCTCGGGCGAGTAACCCTTGGAGTGTAGTCGTCAACAAGCGGGCCCACGTCTCGGCCAGCACTATTTTCTTCCCAACGGCGAGACCGTGCTAATGGAGTCATCAACAACCCTTGCCACAGCGATTGTTCAAGTTTAATAGTCACTGCAATAATAGGACTGTGTAGTGTATTGAGAAGACCAGTGCGTAATGCAAACAAGGACCAAGATCTTATGACAAGCAGTCTTAAAGATCCTCTTTCCGGTAACGTATGGAGTTTACAGTCGCCAACCTGTTCAAAATGAATCTAACGAGCTGAGATTCAGTTTACCAGGAACAATGTTGGCGCAAGAAGCAAGGATACGGAAGTTCTATTGAAAATATAAGAGGCTTTTCGTCAAGTGCTTATGTGGTCTGATTGTCTCATAGCAGTGTACTATCTAACAAGTGCTGGGTACTACATAGCGAATAGCAAATCGCAATAGCAAAACTCAATCTCCACCATAATCGCATTTCTTCGTATGTATCTAGCAATTATGTTATCGGGACCTCCATGCCACCGATACACGGCTGAACTGTCAACTATTCGGGCGTTTTAAGACAAGAAGTGGGTGCTGATCGGTATGACGTAGTGGCGTTTTCCAAATTGAGTAGAAATGTTGGCATTCGTTGTCCCCATATCTAGCTTAGCGATGATATCTTATATAATGCTTATCAAACCATTGAAGCTTAATTTTCACTTGGACATTGTTCCGTCCTCGCAAGAGAGTGGGAAAAACGAAAACGCCAGCGCTCCTAGGACAGACCGTGCCCAAAAATCAAGAGAGCTAACTTGGTATGGACAAGCAGTCCGCAACAATTTTTCCTATTTTGGAATGGCCTCTCGGAACTTTTAGCGAGGCCTGCTAATGCTGGAATCACGCGTAATGTAGATGACCTCTTTTTAAACATGTTAATTTAACAATGGAATCTTGCGAACTGAAGGCCTCATTACTAACTCTTTTAAGGAGAGCTCTTGTAAAAATATTCGCTCTTCCTTATAAAGCTGTATTATGAGATTATAGGTTTATTCCCGTTTGTTCCGATTCAATTAGTGGCTGCTTCTAGAATCGCTTGACTTCCTTGCTGAAAGTGTTGTCCAGAGATGTATATATACGTGGCGGATATTCTTCCAAGATTCTTTTTTTTTTCCAAGCTTCCAATAGTATCAACAATAAACAACAAACCATCAACTCAATTGGACATCTATTACTTCTATCCCTGACAATCACAAGTCCCCTGACTATCCAAGATTACTCTCCATCAATAGACTCAAGCATCTCGAACTTATACACAAATCGTTTCCCTTCATCAAACATATCTATACTTGGATATAATATTCACACTAGCCTATTAGACATCAAACAATGGCTTCCACAGACTCTCTCCTCTTCACACCCTTAAAGTTCGGCAAGGTAGAGCTTAGCCATCGAGTTGTACTATCCGCTCTCACACGACTTCGCGCCGACAAGAATCATGTTGCAACAGATCTGATGAAAGAATATTACCTTCAACGCGCTTCCATGCCAGGTGGCCTCATTATTGCTGAATCGGCGGCAGTAGCTAAACACCACGGTGGCATGGGCTACACTTCGGCTATTTGGGGCGAAGAGCATGTACAGGGATGGAAGCCTATCGTGGACGCAATCCACAACAAGGGCAACTCCATGTATCTTCAGCTTATGGCTTTCGGAAGAACGGCCCAGCCAGCAGAGGCTGAAGAAGAAGGATTCACAATCAAAGCACCCAGTGCCATTGGTTTCGAAGGCGGTGCGGTACCTGAAGAAATGACCATAGAGGATATAAAGAGCACCATCAACGACTACGTCCGAGCCGCCAAGAACGCTATCCGAGCTGGCTTTGACGGCGTCGAGCTATACGCTGCCAACGGCTATCTTCTTGACCAGTTTATCCAAGATGTGAGCAACCAGCGAACAGATGAGTACGGCGGTAGCATCGAAAACAGAAACCGACTAGTAATAGAAGTTGCCCAAGCCGTCTCCGACGCCATTGGAGCAGAACGTGTCGGAATCAAGCTGAGCCCGTGGTCTGACTTCCAGGGCATGCGCATGGAAAACCCAATCCCACAATTCACCGACCTCATTCGCCGCCTCAAGGATGTTGGTCTTGGCTACCTGAACTTGATCGAGTCTCGCGTTTCGGGCATCGACTACACAGATGGGACCGAGAAGCTTGACTGGGCGTGGGCGCTCTGGGATAAAGTGATCATTGCAACTGGTGGTTATCTGCCAGAGACGGCGCTGGCGTTGGTGGAGGAGCACAAGGACAAGGATATTGTGGTTGCCTTTGGAAGGCGATATGTCGCCAACCCTGATCTGCCATTCCGTATCCAGAAAGGCCTTGAGTTGAATCCATATGACCGCAGCTCATTTTACAAAGTGGGGGCTCCAGATGGTCTTATTGATTATCCATTCAGCAAGGAGTATCTGGCGTTGAAGAATTAGGGTAGACATTGGAAAGCTATTATACGATTTATAGAAAATTGACAGTGAAAACAACTGATTCATCTATTCTGCCGCGTCACGATGATTGTGTCTGCGTGACTCTTGATTGATCCATTAGAGATATATCGCCAAGAGCATTGCCAAGGGCGTGCTACATATCAGGAATTGCTATCAAAAAATGTCGATGAAGCGGGTGAATAGGCCATGATAAAGGTGGGTATATATTGCGCTGTGGCGAGCAGCGTAAAACCATGCCGGGGTATCTATAAAGAAAGGACTAGCTACTACAAAGACAAATCGCGAGATGAAAATAACGCCGGCTCCCTATGCTTGCAATTCCAATAATCGTGAGAATCCAACATCCGAGCCATCCAAATCTTCGCCGCTGCACCCAGCCCTGCCAGGATAACGACCATGATTCAGGAACCAGCTCATCGTGGTAAACGACCTCCAGCTTGATTACGCCGCTGCCTCCGACCCTGTCAGATTAACGACCATATCAAGCGCCAGGTGTATACTATGACGTGCCACCAGTTTTATATGCTGAAAGACTGCCCGCTGCCCCCAGCCCTGCCAGGTTAACGGGTATGCCTTCTAGCCAACTGGTACTCGGATGTTGGATTCCCTATGCAATGTTCACCTGTTGTTTGTAACTGCGCACGCAATGCCATTGTCGTTTAAATACCACAGTTCGCATCCAGGACTCCGTCTAGAAGACCGTCTCGAGTGTAAAATGGTATCGATGAGAGGTAGGTCATTATCTTCTTGCCGCTGATCTGTGCGACGGCTATTTCTCTTCTGCCGTGGCTGCCGCTGAGAATCTTTTCCTTGGGATGATGCTGGGGAAGGGATTGCAGACTGCCGACGAGAGCTTCGACGTTTCCTTCTGAGCGGAGACGGGCCATGCAGAGTCGTTTGCTGCGAATTCGGGGATGGCGACGGTTGTGGTATTGAAGTAGAATGCTGCGGTAGAGGAGTGTCGTTGATGGCTGCATATTCGTCCACATCGGGCTCGCTGGTGTCTCTATCTGAAGGCACCGGGCTTGGTAGCGGATTTCGATGCACAGTCTGTGGCTGGCAGCTGCACACTGATTCTGCGTCTATCCACGCCCTGTGAAACGCCTCTGCCCACAGGTTTGGCTTCCTTTCTTGTTCTGGTTCATATCCTATGCTTGGCCACAGCTCTGGAGACGAGCTTCGAGAGCGTCTGGTTATGGTGCCTGAGTTGTGGTCCGTCCTGGCCCGCTTTGCGCCTGGCTCTTCGTCTGAGTCGGTCTGCAACTCCTTGGATCTATTCCTCTTGCGTTTCTCGAGTCGTGGAGGCATCACTGGCGACAGTGGCTGTGGCGGCGCGAGGAAGACATGGCAAGTCTGAGGGTTGGACGCATCGTCAAGCTGCGTTAGCCTGGCCCTTTTGCGCGGCAAAACCGGGCCAGTGTCGGATTTTCGCTTCGTCATCGCGTTAAACGGCCAATTTATGCCCGGATTATGTCTGAGAGAGGCGTCGGCGACCGTCGTGGAGTGTCTGGCGGTTGGTGGATTCAATCGTCTGCTGAACTGCTGCAAAGCGGCTGACGATGCTGTGAAGTGAGGCGCGCAACCGCATCACGTGACCTGCGATGTGCATCAGCGCAAGTCGCGACCAGGTAGAGAATCAATTGAAGTTGTCGCATCAGGGAATAAAAACAAATCCATGTGAGCTCACAAGCAGATGCGCATTGGCAAAACTACTTGGTTAACTCATTTCTAGTCCTCTATCTGCCTTCTTCATGCCCGACAACCGCTGTTTCCAGCGCCCATCGCCCGCTATAGCCACTGCTCTTCGCCAGCCATTCTCATGACACTCGCAGAAGCAGCTCCCGATGGCGAACCAACTGAGGAAGCCGGCGACATCCAGCTTGCCGTCTTCTCTGCGGATAATGAAGCTGCGATTCACCTACTAGAAACCATCGAATGCAAAGTATCGCCGCCCGCCCTCAAGAGCGACGAAAACGCAATTGGCTATCAGCTGTCGGTGCCCTCTTCGTGCGACAGCTTCGACTCCGGCCGCTTTAGATGGCGCATCGGTGCCGGTCCATCTCCAGCACTGGTTGAGAAAGGACTGTGCCACTGCAAGCCCGATATTCTTCTTTGTCCGCCTGGCAGAACGCCCAGCTCGACGGCAGTCCGCCGATTCATCAAAGACATTCACGCCACCATCCATATCCATCCGCGATCACGCGTCCTACTGCTCAAGACGCACTCTAGCCGGCCTATTGTCTACGAACAGGGCGACGTGGACGATGGCGACTTAGTCTTGGATGCATCACCAAGGAGGAATACGTGCGTTTTGCGGCGACAACGGAACTATCTTCGCTTCGGCCGATACCGTTTTGTTTTCGAATTTGTCGCCAGTGACCAAAGTCGCAAGAGCTTGAACTCGCAGCTTGACGAGAATCTCGACTGTTATTACAGTGGCCTTCGTCCTTCTCAGCTGCTCAGCTTTATACCCACGTCACATTCTGAGACTTCCTGGAATGTATGGCTGCATCAAAAGATTCCAAATTCGTCTATAGTATCCGGCGTTGACATCTACACGGGCTGGCCGGTTGCTGTTAAAAAATTAGAGACCAGAGCTAAAGGGCGACAACACATGCGACGCCGGCTACAGATTGCCTGCCAGTATAAGAGTAGGCTGCATAAAGGTGTCCTGGGTGTGATTGATATCTGGTGCGAGCACAAGTCACCATCTCCATGCCTCTTTAGTAGGCAGAGCGAAGCCACGGACCGCTGTCTCCATACATTCTACTCCGTACCCCTTGCCGAGCACGATTTCCACAACATGCCATGGGCCAAGATCGATATCAATACCCGCCTACTTTATCTCTTTCAGACTCTGACAGGGCTATCCGAGATACATCAGCAAGCTGTTACCCATGGGAATATTTCACCTGAAAAGCTGTTGATACTAGCTGACACGAAAGGCGAACCGCTGCCAGGTGTCAACTCACTGCCGAAAAAGGCGGCCATTTCTCTCTCAATACAACCGCTTGGCAAGAAGCCGAGTGCCAGTGTATGCGTTGCGCCAGAAGTTTGGAAATCCAAGGAGAATTTGGATCAGTTCAAAGCTGATATCTGGTCACTTGCTGCTTCATGGCTGTTTGCTTTCGTGCGGCCACCAAGCGGTATCAGAATCACCAAGGAGTCTTATCACACTCTGCAGAAGACGTTGGATAGCCAGTGTGAAAGGGGCTTTTTACCAGCCCTGTTTGCAACTCTTTTACGCCAAATGCTGGCATGGGATCCCAAGGACCGACCAAGCGCCGAAGAAGCACTTGTACATGAAGCATGGGCGCCTGTCCTGGCACATGAGCAATCAATCGCGGACGATAGAAAGCGAAAGCGAAGAGAGCAGGCGCAGAACCCTTCTACTCAGACCAGGAGAGCCAGAGTACTCTCACCCGATGCGAATGACTGAACAGAAGAGGAACTTCAGGCAATTATTCTTCCCAGAGACTTGGCTATCAACATTGCCAGTCGAAAAACAGCATGCCAACCTCAACTCGGCGACGGAGACGTGCAGGTTTATTGTTTTTGGTAGCTTCAAGCTATCATTCAACCAATGGCTACCGTTTCTTGACAGAGTCGACTGCACTATATGAGAATGATACCAAGTTTTTATTTAGTAAGTCAAGCCACGCGCTTCACAGGCCACGCAATCACTGCTGGTAATGATGTAGACTACGCAGTTTGGCCTCATGCGAACGGGCAATAAGCCAATAGGCCTCCAATCTTTTGCCTTTGAAGGTTTCCGATCTTAGAAGAAGGCATTACATATACCTAGGTACCTGAGGAATATCGGCAGTGGCTAAGTCAATCTGGTTCCCTCACAGCGCGACAAGATCTGTCAAATAAACCATGTGGCCTTATTACTACCGCTGATAAAGCGAGTGAGACAATATGTAAAGAAAGATAGCACTATCAAGCTTCTATGTTTGAAGAAATTCTGAGCGGCATTGAACTAATACAGAATCATTGCTGCCAAGAAAAATCTACTTGCAATAATACAAATCTAGGTTTAGCACGCGGCCTAATAAAAGCTAATGCTTGTTTGCGCCAAACTGGGTCTGGTTCGCGGCCCGTTCCGCAACCTACCCGTGAGAGATACAATTTTGCACCCAAAGTATCCCAGTTGCACTTAACAAATAATTGGCTAAGGCTAAACAAATGGTTCATAACAAAGTAGTCTTTACTATTCTTTGGTCTTATGGAATATAAAGTGGGGATTTTGAGCTGACTCGTTGGTTATCCGAAGCTCTCTAATGCCTTTAAATATAGTACTTGTGTTGTACAACACTCTTTCTAATTCTCTACAACTACGTTATAAAAAGCGGCTCAGAAACCAAGAGATACTTCCACCTTTATGTAAGTTCTAAAAGAACACTTGCTTTTGTCTATTGTAATCGAGTAACATTTGCCTGCCGATGTGCCTTGGAAACGCTACTCGTTCGTTGATAATATAATAGTAAATGCAGGTGGCGCTTTCGATGAGGACCTTTGCGATCTTGCCTTGCCTTCGAAGCCTCTCAGCTCCAATAGCATTTTTAGTCACGAAAAGAAAATTGAAAGCATTTACTATTGAATAATTTGATTGGCTTTGATATCTTGAGTATTGTGACAATGGTGTGGCATTTTGCTTGAGATGTATAGGGAATTCTTCATAGAAAGCGGAGAGAAAAAGAGATTGTAATACGTATTTATAGACGTCAGAAACTGTTAGTACACAGAATTTACGTTGAAACTAGTGTTGTACAGTTCTGTTTATTCTTGTGGAATATGTATACAGTATTTGCTTCTTCCCTCTCCGTATTTTATTTGCTTCAAGCACGAGATCTATACAGCTAACATTAATTTGAAAATGGCTTGAAAGCCAAAAATAACTCCATCATGTTTGTCACTTCTTCTCAGAATACTGGATACTATACTCCACCGTCCTTTTAATTCCATTATTCGCATTGTTCTGTCCTCCGGCTAGAATACTGTCTTCACTTCCAGCATTCGAGTTGTTTCGCCGAATCGTTGCCATGTGGATACCGTTGGACTTTGCACCCGGTTCCACCCATTCATCTGTAAGTGGTGCTTGGCTTCTTCTTCCCGTACCCCTCGAGCCCCTCGACTTCGAGCCGTACCCATTCGAATCGTAGCCAGGGGTGCCGTATCTGTTGGCTGAGTTTTTACTTCCGAGTGCTGGGAACAATTTAACAACCAGTTGCCGCAGAGTTGGTAGGCATGCGCAGACGATAGCCACGTTGGGTTCGATGATTGTCCACATCACGTTTGCAATATCGTATGTGTTGTCGGTAGAGGTAGCGAATACATCGAGAGTCGTGACTCGGAGACACGAGGTAATGACGACGAAAACACCAATGGCGAATACAGCCATTAGAGCCAGTTTCTGAGCCCGAGGTACCTCTAGCCCATATACTAGAGGCATTGGAAGCAGAAGAATAATAACATCGGTAGCGATCGAAAATCCGGCGTTGGCGAACCAAAACGTGGCAAGGTTGATACAGGTTCCTGTTCGGGCCTTGTCGAAGGCTCTGGCAACCGGGTTGCATTGGAAGATGGTTGCGGTCATCGAGGATATGCAGTAGATAATAACACAAGCGAGGAGGCCCCTGCAAGTCCATCTCATCCAACGAACAATCTCAAATAGACGCAGATAAAGTAGTAGAATGGAGCATTTAGTGAGATTGATTGCCGCTTTATAGGTGATTTGGGACATGTACAGGAACTATCCGTATCATCTTTGTCAGACAGGCACTCGCAAAATAGAATGTGGATTGAAAAAGCTCTTCATAAAGCGTACCTTTAGTGTTTCGATCTGGTTCTCGTGTTCTATGTACATAAAATGCCGACCCATGCCATAATGGCAGCCTGCATTATTAGCATCATGGTGGAATTTAGCTGGCGGTTTAATTACTCACATGTCATCAAGAAAGAGCTGGTAAGAAGTGCAAATATCTATAAGAAGGAAAGACATTCAACGTTAGTATATGAATAGGGGCCGAGAAGCTCGATCTGTAGAAAATTACCAAGGCCACTATAGCAGTCCAGTCATCAGGCCCCATATTCCCACCTTGCCTCAACCGCGCCCATATTCGCAATGCAACGACAATAGGACTTATAACCAGGAAGATGATTGAAGGTATGTATACCAGACGAGAGTCATTGTCGTTCGGATTAGGTAGTGGACCGGCCATGATGGACTCCGCCGGTTCTGGCTTGACAGCTCCAGTATGTATCGACAGTAATGTAAAACTGTTGGAACATCAAAACTAAATTCCAAAGCCAAGGAAAAGTGGCCACTCTTGCCTCGTTATAATAATAATAAGTGCCGCTTTCCAAGACTGGCTTGGAGAGGGTTGCACTCGAACTCAGCTGCGGAATAGCCACCACGGACAAAGCGTCAAACCAATGCAGGGACAAGGCTCTGAAAACCCTTCCTACGTTCTCGTACTTGGGGCTCTCATACTACGGTCGTCTGCCTACCAGCTGCTTACAGACAGCCGTACATGGGTATGAGAAGATGATCACATCAAAACAACATCAAACCTCGTGGGAGCCAGCGCAGGGGCAACCTTTAGTCTGTATGTATTTGACACCACCATGATTGCATTGACGGGCCCCAGCTTCTTTTTGATTGCAAGAGCTTGTGATGGACTCGCGGATTGTGCCCGTCGTTGCCTGGTGCTGCCATTTCTACAGGTCTTCGATTCCATCGGCAGGTCTTCCGAATAAGCTGTCTGCATCGACTTTGCCTAGTGCGAGTACGCGCAAACGTCTTGGCCATTTACCCTATTGGTCCGCGTCTCGCTTCCGGTGGCATTGCAAGGGTGCAAGTGAAAACCTTGGCCGATTCATGTGAGAAATAAGATTGCTGAAGAAAAGCGGCCTTCCGCCCATGTCCGATCCACTCTGATGCATGTATGTTGTTGGCTCTAAGGTCTGTGAACTGTTGGCCGTCAGGACATCATGCAAAGGTCCTGCACGAAAAAATTTCTCGTCGAGGGCCTGATGTTACCTCGTCCAGAAGCTGATCAACCCCCCCCTGCTGAGCGATTTTGGGCGTGTTTGAGACGATTGTAGCAACAGTTCGGTGCCAGTGGTTCACGGCCGCCGATGCAAAAACTACTTGTTACTCGGCAGCGATCCACCAGTTCGGGGCCGTCCGGGATCAACACTAAGCATATGGATCTATCTGGGGCATCGCATGTGATCAGGCCTACATCGAGACTATGACAGTGAAGAGGGTCAGTAGCGGGCAAGTCCAGTTGACAGGCAAATGGCACCCGATCCAAGTGTGGCACACAGGTAGAGCCTGTTATAAGGCTAGTTTTCTCTAGCTGCGCTTTACGACGACCCTTCTGCTCGTTGCTCGGTTTCATTCGGCGGCCTTGCCATGACATCTACTTGTCGATGCTCCTTCGAGTGCATCCTCCGGCTCGGCAGAACAAATCAGGCCATGCCTCCTTACTTTACATGTACTCAACTCGCCACGTTACATCGGTTGTGCTTCAGAGACATGCTTGGATGCTCTACTAGGTATCTGCAATGAATTCCACCGAAACCCACCAGCCTTTAGCTGATTGGGAAAAGGTAGGAGCAGCGTACGTACGTTCGCATAGCTGCAGCCCGGGTTCTTCATTTTCACTGCTCCCCATTGGGGCTGGAAGACCCTTGGCCGGGGCTTTCCCCCTGCGTAATAAGACAATAATCGACTACTGTATGCTATCTGTTCTGGACTTCTCGCCATGATGATACGGAGCAGCCAAATCTGCGGCCTAGCTCTGGCCTGCTTGTCTGCGTCGGGACTCTTGGTCTCCGTCTCGGCACTCCCTACCTCCTAGGCAGTACTACTACCATTAGTGCTACATGTATGCAAGACGGAATTCAGTTGCTAATGTCAAACCGCTGCATTGCATTACTCAACGGGCCTCGTTTATTGACCGACTGAAAGCACAGCTTCGCTAAATAGGCACTACCCCGGCCTGCGATTCGTATCTGCAAGCAGAGCCTGTTCTTAATCACCCGTCTTGTTTCCTTTTTATACATCCTTTTCTCGTTCGTAGCGTCTGCGTTGTAGATGCCTCACTTGCATTCTTGCTGAGCCCAATGTCACACAACGTGACCATTTAGGGCTCTTACACAACTACTCCTCTGTTTCTTTGCAGATTCTTTACCCTCTTTACTTCTTCTGCCCCTGGTTCTTTTCTTACCTCAATTGCCATCTACTTTGGGACCAGACACGTTGCCATAGGGTTACTTCGAAGCTCACACCATGGCGACAGTCGATGAGAAGATGCCCGTTGAGACGGGCGAGCAAGTCGTGCCGCAGACGCCCCAGAAAAGCAGCGAATACTCCTCGGATGCCTCAATTGATCCCAAGGCCGAGAGCAGGCTGGTGAGGAAACTCGACTTCATCATATTCCCTACCTTCTTTGTGATATACATGATGTCCTTTTTGGACCGTATCAATATCAGCAATGCTCGTATCCAAGGAATGGTCGCTGAACTTGACCTCGTCGGAAATCGATTTAACGTCGCGCTCTTTGTAAGTCTGCTACGAATGAAGTCGCGTTATACTATTACAGAAGTTGACCATCGTACAGATCTATTACATCTCCTACATTCTCCTGGAAGTACCTTCCAACATGCTTATCAAAAGATTTCGGCCTTCCCTGTACCTGTCTTCGTTGATGTTTTGCTGGGGTATCATCAATATGTGCATGGGATTTGTCCATTCCTATGGTGCCCTCCTTGGTCTTCGATTCCTCCTCGGTATTTTCGAAGCCGGCCTCCTCCCTGGCATCATCTACGTTACATCGCAGTATTATAAGCGACACGAGTACCAAAAGCGCATGTCCTTCTTCTTCTGCAGCACCGTCGTGGCCGGTGCCTTTGGTGGACTGCTGGCCTATGCTATTGCTCATCTCGGTGGCAAGCATGGCTTTGCAGCCTGGCGCTGGATCTTCATCATTGAAGGCGCCATTACCTCAACGATTGCCATAATTGCGGCGTTTCTCATTATCGACTGGCCGGAGCAGACCAGATATCTCAATGCCGAAGAGAAAGAGCTACTTCGCCGTCGGCTTGCGGCTGATGTCGACGAATCATGCCGCATGGATGTCCTCAATAAAGCTTCACTTAAGCTAATTCTTAAAGATTATAAGATTTGGCTCGGAGCTTTTGTTTACTTGGGAGTCGGTGTTCCTGGTCTGTCTGGAACCTTCTTCCTCCCCACCATTCTGTTGGAGTTCAACTGGACGGCTGAAGAGGCACAAGTCCGCACTATCCCCGTCTACGTTTTTGCTGCCGGCATGATGATCATTGGTGCTTGGGCCTCAGATAGGCTCAAGCACCGCTATGGCTTCTTTGTCTTTGGAACCGCCATGGTAACTATTGGATATGGAATGCTGCTTGGCCAAGTTGGAAAGTCTCGAGACTACAAGTTCGGTGCCGTCTTCCTGGTCTTTGGCGGCGCCTACATGGTCACGCCCATGGCCCTTGCATGGCTGCAGAACAATCTATCTGGCCAATGGAAACGTGCATTTGGCTCGTCAATCCAAGTCACCATTGGTAACATTGCGGGCATCATTGGAAGCAACATTTTCCTCATCAGCGAGTCTCCTACGTACAAGACTGGCTATGGTGTTGCGCTTGCCTGCATGTGGTTTGGATTAATCTCGGCCACTCTCATGTTTGTGCTCATGTGGCGTGAGAATAAGAAGCGTGATGCCGGCGAGCGCAATGATAGACTGAATCTTCCCGAGGATGTGAAGAACAACCTGGGTGATGCGTATCCCACCTTTCGGTTTACTCTTTAGGAGACTATCATTGTGCAGTTCGTCTCCTTTTCATTGCATGACTTTTGGACTCCTTCTTATACCCTAGGCTAGCTATTGTAATACACATCTTAAACGCGTTGATGTTATCGATTTCGCGGCAAAGAAACATTCAGATTGAGCAAGCATACTAAAAATAGAGTAATATCAATATATAAGTAATTATGCATCCTTGTTGCTTCCATATGTGAAATACCAAGGCATCGTGATGTATATAAATGGCTATATCTGGCATAGAATTCTTCATGGATCAAAAAGCTACATGCACGTAGGGACTTAAAGGCGGGCAACTCGTATGCAAGCAGCATCTATAGACAGTATCGCAACCCAGAAACTTCTAGTATTTGAAGACTTTCCATTTGCGGTCGGCCCGTCTGTGTGTGGTAGATATGCAATACTACCTACCTAATGCCTGGTATTGATACCATATGCAGGATCACGGCATAGTGGAATGGTGTTGCTTTTGCGGGCCCATTAGCTGGATTATCTACCAGGTACGCGGCACCAAAAAAATTACAATGCTGTTGCCGCTGCTAGTAGTATGAACAGGATACAAATGCAGATAAAAAGACGCTGAGCAGAGCATGTATAGGTAGGTAGCATGAGAGGCTGGTATAGAGACGCCGGGATGATTTACACGGATGTTGCCTACAACCGGCGAAAAGCGCATCGGCAAACCCGCGCGTCGGCTTTTATGTACCTACTTGGAATTGCGGCTAGTTTTAGCACTGCTACCTCACTAGGGCGAGAGAATTGGCACAGGCTGAGCCGTTCGATAAAGACGGCGTGGCTAACCTTGAGCAGCGGATGATACGGCCAACCACAGATTTATAAATGTCGCGTGTATAGGCAAACTTGTCAATACGCAAATCCACACAGCGGAGCCATGAGCTCTGCAACAACTAAGACTACGGAGAGCCATGCTAGGGTCTCTCCTTGCCTCGTAGTCACCTGTCAGGAGTTGCCAGTCGAACCCCGACTGTCAGCTATTCCCCGATACGACGCTGCAGGAGAAAGCCAGGGTTCGCATTGGTACTCCATACGAACGACAGAGAAGCGACTCGCTAATCAAATGGGGCTTGATCTCGTCCGCTGGAAGGATCGGTTTATGCGGCCTAGCGATGGCAGAGACCCCGTAGTTGCATCCTTTTAAACAGGGGCACAGCGCACGACGGAGCAGAAGCTCTTTGCCGGCTAGTTTCCCCGAGAAGCAAAACAATTATAGTCTCGCTCTGCTGCGTGTTGTCCGGATTGTCAGTAAGAACATACTTGTTTGTAGTGTTCGTAACAGAGTTCAATATGTATTCGACATCTTCGGCGTTCTTCGAGGCAATATGGGATGCAGGGGTCACCCACTGTTTCGTCAACTTGGGGTCGGATCATCCAGGTATGATTGAAGCCATGGTGAAGGGCCAGCGAGAGTCCCAAGGAAACTTCCCGCGTATTATTACGTGCCCTAGCGAGGTATCATCCTTCCCTACATGGAGCCTAGCCTCTTGTGAAATGACTGCTGATGGTTGACGTGGACAGATGGTGGCCATGTCCATGGCAGATGGCTACGCCCGATTGACTGGAAAGCCACAATGTGTTATTGTCCATGTCGATGTTGGAACACAGGCCCTTGGCGTGGCCGTTCACAATGCCTCAAGCGGCCATGCCCCTGTTCTCATCTTTGCTGGAATGTCTCCTTTTACTCAGGAGGGTGAGATGCTCGGCTCCCGCACCGAGTTTATCCACTGGCTGCAAGATATCCCTGATCAAAAGGCCATTCTTGGCCAATATTGCCGGTATACAGCTGAGATTAAAACCGGTCTTAATGTCAAGCAGATGGTTAACCGAGCATTGCAATTCTCTAAAACTGCTCCACAGGGCCCTGTATATCTCTGCGCAGCTAGAGAGGTAATGGAAGCAGAAATCAGCCCTTACTCTATTCAGCAAGAACACTGGAATCACGTCGAATTAGGCGGTCTTCCGTCAAAGGCTGCAAGCAACATTGCTCAGGCGTTGGTCAATGCCGAGAGACCATTGGTGGTAACAGGCTACTCGGGGCGGAATCATGGCATTCCTGAAGCCTTAGTCGAGTTAGCAGATACCATCAAGGCTCTACGTGTGCTTGACACCGGGGCAAGTGATGTGTGCTTCCCGGGTGACCATCCAGGCTGGTTAGGAGTAAAGCAAGGAGCTGATGAGTCTATTCCGGAAGCCGACGTTATACTGGTTCTAGACTGCGATGTTCCATGGATCCCAACGCGGTGCAAGCCCAGTCCGGATGCAAAAATCTATCACATTGATGCCGACCCCTTGAAACAACGGATGCCATTACACTACATTCCATCCAATGCTCGGTATCTGGCGGACGGACTTAATTCCATTGAGCAAATCATACAAAATCTCAAGACAGGAGAAGCAGCCGGGATTCTCGCGACTAAAGATCAGGCCACAGCAGAAGAAACTCGTCGCAGCTCTTACGCCGCCAAGATTGAGCACATCGCTAAAGCGGCACAACCGTTCGCTGATGGTAGTTTCGGTACGGGCCATCTGAGTAAGGTGCTTCGATCTGTTTGCCCAGTAGACACAATATGGGCTGTAGAGGCAGTGACCAACACCGGCTTTATTCACGATAATGTGAGACCAACAATACCAGGCTCATGGATCAATTGTGGAGGCGGTGGTCTTGGTTGGTCCGGCGGCGGTGCTTTGGGTATCAAACTGGCCACTGATACTGAAGGAGAAGGGCAATTTGTGTGCCAAATTGTGGGTGATGGAACTTACCTCTTTTCCATGCCTTCAAGCGTGTATTGGATATCCAAGCGGTACAATATTCCCATTTTGACAATTGTTCTGAATAATGATGGTGAGCGTTTCCCGTGGGGCTTCTTATACTTTTGGATACGCAAAAACTGATTTCCACAGGATGGAATGCTCCGAGAAAATCGTACATGTTGGTTCGTCCCGATGGCGAAGCCGCACAAGCAACGAACGAAGACATGAATATCTCATTTAAACCAACCCCTGACTATGCTGGTATAGCAGCAGCGGCTGGCGCAGGCGATATTTGCGCCCTGAAAGTGACCAACGCAAACAATCTCGAAGATATTCTTCGAGATGCAGTAGCTAATGTGAAGGCTGGGAAGACAACTGTTGTAGATTGCAAAGTTGTCCCAGACTGCTAGATTTAGATGCTGCCTCAAATAACAAGGGAATCAAAGCAATGAAAGATGCCTTGTATAGTAATCATATGGATTAGTCTTTGAAGAGGCTTGGCATAGTTTCGGCGCGTTGTCGCTTCTACTAGACGCTTTAGAATAGTACGCTTATATACATGGCTTCCCCTTAATCGTCAGTGAGCAGTCTGTTTCTGCTGCAAGTATATTCAAGCAGAGGTGTTTTCATTTATGAAACTCTGACCATTATCACACTGGCCATGTTTCTTCGCCAGTTCCAATGCTCTTCTTTATGACATCTATCTTATTCAGACAGCCAAGCACCCGCACGATGCTTACACTTTCGCCCATAACTTGCCTTTCGCTAAATACAATCGTGAGGCACCGTAAAACATACTTCCCGTGGCTAGCATGACTCCTGTGAAAATCTGTAATTTCCAGTAACTCCCATTTGCAGCCGTGATCAAAGCACCTCCGACAGGACTTCCTGTCAATGCCGCGACTGACATAAAGGCATACATGGTCCCTGACCTCAGACCAATCTCATGGATGTCTGATATCTGAGCCACCAACGCAGGGCTTATTGCCGTATAAGTGCCACTACTGAATCCAAACAGAGAAGCAAAAGCCATGGTGGCTGCATTGGAATGACTAGGAAGCCATAAAGCGAATACCAGAGTGGTAGACAAGCAGGCGGCGCAAAGCGATACATTGAAGTTTCCGACTTTGTCTGCTATGTATCCTGGAAGGATGCGACCAACACCGCTATAGCATATCCCAAACAATTTAGCATATGTAAAAACTCCTGACCTTCTTCCTGAATTCCCTGATATAACATACCTTGCTCCATTAAACATGGACACTAGATATCCGGCAAGTTGTGGCGACATACCCACGCTTCTCCCATAGGTTACTAGGAAGGTGATGGGTACAAACATGCCCATGGAATAGAAAAAGCCAGCAAAGGCTGTTAATAAAAAAGGAACATCCTTGAATGATTTAATCAAGGCCCCAGCATCGTAATTCTTTGGCTGTGGACGTAGGCGTGATCGAACAGTCAAGTTCGTTATGACGAGCAAGCCCAGCATAAGAAAGGCACATATTCGCATCGTCCAGCCAAAACCGACACTAGGAATGAGCCGATTTACCATGATGGGTAGTATGACTCCGCCCAAACTGGATCCACTGGCTACAATACCCATCGCCAAAGCGCACTTCCTCTGGAACCATGTGGTGGTACAGCTAAAAGACGGGTACAGAACCATAGCTGCTCCAATTGGACTGCATATTGATTGAGATAAGATGAATTGGTAATACTTTGAAGAAACGGATGCCATCATGAGACCGAATACGTGAATAGTAGTGCCAAAAAGCAAGAGCGTCTTAGGACCATAATGGTCAAACAGATGCCCTACAAAAGGCCCCTATGATCAGATAAGAGACTGGGTCTACTCAAGTAGAGCAAGGCGTTCCAATTACCGCGATAAAGATTGTAAATATAGATAATGACGGAATCCAAGATACTGTGCCTGGCGACAATGATGCAAGCTGATGAGTCTCGTAATATTCTTGGAACACCCCAACACCTATGACAGTTAGCTTTTATAAGACTGTAGTGTTTCCATGTTAAAATGAAGATGTCGCACAATTTGTCCAACCGAAAGAAACAAATAGGCCAAAGAAAGCGCCCAAAACCACCAGCCATGCTCGCAAGCCACCGTCTGTGAATGACTCAGAATCGTTATCTTTATCATCCAAGCCATGAACAGGTGTAGAGCGAACACAGCTTTCGCTTTTGTTGTCCATCGCACAGTTTGAGTGTTCGTGCATACGAAGCAATGGATGAAGATTATTGGCCATTGGACTGTTAAGAGCAATGATTGAAGTTTTTTTATTGGGTGATTGGGCGGTCCTCAATAAATACGATGCGCAAATCATCCGCGCCCTTTGAAGATTTCGGAGGTCCGAATCCTCTCGCTAGTCCGATCGCGGGACATTCATTCGTGTCGGTGTGCAGAGCGCTCTGTGCAAAAAAAGGAGGAAAAGCAATGCAAAAAGAAGAATGGCCCGTCTGTCCAATCTTTTATCCCGCCTTTTTCTTTCTCCGAGCAAGAAGAGGATCCCTAACAATCGCTAAGATGTCAGTAACTTTATAGCCAGCGTTTTCGAGCTTGCGCTTTATAAAATAAGCAAAGGTTATCAGCATTATGAAGCATAATTATCCGAGGTAAGAAAAAGAGATGATACATCTGGTGAGTCATATTTTACAACGAAGAAGCTCAAACATATCTCAAGGCACACTACAGAGCATCGCTTTGTGGAGACCTTTGGCAGAAAGTAGCGAGCAGAATCTTTTCACGCGAACGAAGAAGCTAATTCTTTTTCACAATTGCGATGCTAGGATTATATTTGCACTAGATGTCTGATACAATACTTTACGGAGCAGTGTAGCCACCGTCAACGATAAAGTCAGCCCCAGTCGCATAAGTAGAGGCATCAGAGGCCAGATATAGGTAGATTCCCTGCATCTCCACTGTCTCGCCAAAACGTCTAGGAAAGTTAATGAGATGTCTCTTTAAATGCTTTCGAGTATTTGCTTACCCCATAGGAATTTTATCTTTAATTGAATCCATAACCTCTTCAGCCACAGATCCAGACAAGCCGGTGTTGACGAATCCCGGAGATACGCTGTTAACTCTGGCAAACCCGAGCCATTCGATAGCAAGAGATTTGCCTTGCCAGCATCATTTAGCGTTCGAGAATCTTGTCTCTGGAAGTGAGATATTGCTTGGGTAAACTTACAAAAGTGGATAATATGCGCTTTTGAAGCGTTGTACGCCGCCTGGCGTCGAGGAATATTTACAATATGTCCGGACATACTGGCGGTGGCGATGAAGCTGCCACTCGAAAAATTACTCAATTTCGATCCATCTATAGTCGTTCCTTCCTTCTTCTGTCTCCTAAAGTGGTTGCCAGCAGCACGCGCGCAGTAGACTACTCCGTCGACATTGATCTTCATGAGATTATGATATCTCTGGATATCTGCGTCAACGAATGCTTCATCGCCCCATGAAGTGCCCGAGTTGGCGACAAACACATCAAGGCGGCCGTCGAATTCTTTGATAGTCTTCTCCATCGCTGCCTCTACTTCATCGCAGGATGTTACGTTGACTTGATACGCTCTGCCTGCCCAGCAATAGATTAGTATAAAGCAGCTACTTTGGGCCTGTGCAATGAGACGAAGGGGCTTTCTGGGGCTCATCTTTGTTACATTTAACGTTAAACGCTCTTTCAATTCCCGTTGCCTTTTCAATAGCCTCTTCATTCGTATTATACCATATAGCCACGTTGGCACCCGCTTCAGCGAATGCTTTGGCAGCAGCAAGACCGATTCCCCCTCCCGCGCCTGATATGATTGCTGTCTTGCCCTTTAGGGAGAAGAGAGACATGACCCCATTATCCGCAGGGGGTGCTGTGTTGTTACGCCGGAAGACGCCATTTTGCATGCTTTCAGCCATTTTCAAGTGATGTAGGTAGTGCGATCACTATCGATGAAAGGGAAATAGCATTGATGTAAAGTTGATGGCATTGAAATGCCTCCCTCTATGAGTTATTATTAAATCATGCTTTCAACTACTCGGCGCGCCTAATGCAAAATGTGGAGTAACCAGTTTAGAGGCCAAATAATTACTCCACAAGACTCTTCCGACTTCGCATCGAAATGGTCTTGACATTATATTCCGCTTCTTCGATAATTATTAAATAGCTGCTCATTGTCGCTAGTTTCATATATATATCAATGACAAGATTATCGTGAAGATACGCATTGTTGAAGTGTGACCAACACCCTCGCAAAATAGAATCCAGAGACTGCGATCCCCAAGAGTCAACAAAGTGCGGGGTAGAGCAGTAGCCTGAAAAAGGCTGTTGTTTCAGGCAAGCAGTGCTTGATGGGAAATAAAGAAGAATAAAAGAAGACCCACGCATAGCGAACTGATTTTTAATGGTTTGCTATAATAAAATATGCTATATATAGCCTTCATAGGTAGCTTCACGTGCCTGACCCGAAATCTCGGGTCGTGAGACTCGCTCGTATTCTAGGCAGGCGATAGCTAAAGCCACAAGTAGCTTAGTTTGTTCGGTATTAAAGTCTTCCTGCTGCCTAGCCCCTGGCTATACGCTGCCAGCTTCAGCAACTCTTGACAACACTTCGCAACAACATACGATATCAATCACAATGGACAACGCCGGATCTGGGCTTTCTGAAGAGAAAATTAATGGCTTCAAAGAATGGGTCAAGTCGCAGAATAAAAGACCTCGCATCTGGGATGCTCGACGCTGGTTCCAAGGCCCCGGTTACAGCCACGATGAGCAAGATGATTCACTTGACCAGGCTCTTGACCTGCTCATTGATGAAGCCATTGAAGATTCATTAAAAGAAATGAATGATCGTAACAAGGTAAGTTTCAATTTTTTTTCTTTTCTTATTGAATACCGCCACCTTCCAGTTTCAGCATACTTGGTGCCTCACTCGGCGTAGTAAATGTACCTATGTTGACGACGACTGTAGGCACTGTCACATCTTCAAATACCAGGCTTAGGACTTCCTTTACGGTATATGCCGCCCAGTGACCAGAGATTTCCAGTCTTGATAGGAGCTGAAGGCTACGACTGGAAAGCTGCAACACTTCTGATCCGAGAAGTTTGCATGTTGAAGTTTGTGGAGGAAATAACAAACAAAGCTCAGTGGTGGGAAAAGGTTTTTGATTCTCAGATTGCCGAAAAATGGAAACAAGAGGCGCTGCAAATGAATTGGAAAGAATATCGAGATTACGCAGATTTCACTCCCGCCATGGCTGACGCCGTAAGTCTAAACCATCCAAAATGCGAAGGGAATACCCAATTGACACGAATAATATTAGTGCATCAACGAATTGCGCATCAAAGCGGATTTGTTTACAAAAACTGGACTGATTCCCATCTTCGACTATTCTTCTTGTGTCATCAAATCCGATAGCCTCGTCCCCGACAGCTTACGAAATGCTCTTCGCTCGGAAGCTGCAAAGCTTGAAAACGTTCCTGATGAAGAAAGAGACTGGCATCCGGGAACCACCCGTAAGGTTCTCGATCTAGTACACCCCTCTCTATGGCCCTTCATCTATGGCCGTACTCCCGTGCTACTTGACAAAAGGATTAATCTTACGAACGCTTTGAGCTATTGTGGGGTTGGAACTATTCTACCGGCTCCAAGACCAATCGAAATAGCCAATCCTGAGCAGTCTATGTATTCAAGGCGTTATGAGCTATCCATGCCTTCTCTTTCAGGCAGATTTCAATGGCTGCCATGCGAAGTTGTTCTTGATGGCCAGTCTGCCAAAATCGACAGCTATATCAACAACTTGCATCCAGTGGACCATGCAAGTCTGTACCCCATCATTGAACGCTTCATTGAGAAGTCATTACCAGCATGGGATGTCGTATACCGATGGCCTAAAGAGTTTGAAACCCAGCGCTTGAAAACAAAAGAGGCACGCGAAGAGTGTACAACTCCTGAAATTTGTCAGCAATATTACAATTGCAATCCGTGGAATCGTCCACTTGACGAAGGCGAGCCACGGCGCGATGATACTGAAGCTTATACTGGAGAGTATCGGGACACTGAACGTTTCAAGCGCGATATGGAGTGGATGAGTGAAACGCACAAGCTCAATCTGCCAGAACCCGAGCCTAGCGACGATGGCCATGTTCGGTTGAAGGCATCTGATGTCAAATCCAGCGATTTCTTCAACGGAGCATCTCGAATCCAAGTCATTGTCAAGTTGGCTAATGTTCATCTCAATCCCGAAGACCCTGATTATAAATTTGAAGTGTCTAAAGAGCTTGCTGATTGGTATATGAACCCTCTCAACAACAATGCCAGCGACCCAGATTTGGAAGGATCCTCGTATAAGCCAGGCACCTCTGAAGCTTCCTCAACGGATTCCGATGTTTCGTCAAGCCCGAGACGATCTTTGTCCTTGAATCTTCCTGATTACGAGGATATACTCGTCAACAACGACCCTACCGAGTTTGAAGGTGGATCGTGGCATACAGAGGGAATGCTAAATGAGCGTATCTGCGCAACCGCGCTTTTCTACTACGACTCTGAAAACATCACCGACTGTCATCTTGACTTTCGTACGCCTGCCGATCGCGAGGAGCTTGTGGTCAATCTCAACTACGAGCAAAGCCAACATTTTCCAATTGAACGCACATTTGCTATCCCAAATGCCTACCGCGACACTTTGCAAAGCATTGGCGGCGTTCTCACCACGAATAGCCCTTCCACAGGAGATGCCGATACTCGCGCTGTTTTCTTTCCGAATCTTCTGCAACATCGTGTATCTCCATTTCGCCTCAAGGACCCAACAAGGCCGGGCCACCGCAAGATTCTGGCTCTATTCCTTGTGGATCCGGCGATTCCTGTCATTTCCACAGCCATTGTACCGCCACAGCAGCGAGAGTGGTGGTCTCGTGAATCTGGTGCTGAGCAGGCTATTGCTCACAGACTACCGAATGAGCTGGCCCATGCCATTCTTGAAGATTCGGGACTTCCAATCAGCTTGAATGAAGCCAAAAGCATCCGGTTGGACCTAATGGAAGAAAGATCAGCGAAAAAAGACGATATGGACGAAGAGCTGCAGCGCAATACCTGGAACTTTTGTGAACATTGAGGACGGACAAACCATTCTTAAAGAAGAGTTCAACTGTGCATCTTTGCCTTGTGCTTAGGGAGGCAAATATTGGGTATAGCTGTATTGAATAACTCGTAGACTGTAGTTACTTCTTAATGTTTCTTAATTTGAGTAGTGAAACGCGATGTATGGGATGGGGTATGAAGAGGCAACATTGCCAATAACATGGAGCAATCAGCCGCCTTCTCATTGGAACACAGCCACTTGGCTCGATCATAACGAGTAATAAAGTATAGGATATTGCGTCACAACACCATTATGAGGGAGTAGCTAGTGCACTTTCCAACCTACTCCGACAGTCTATGTCCAAAGATTACCGCGCTCTCTTCAGTGATGAGTTTGCCAAACTTTTTGAGGAAGGGTAATTGACCCCAACCACTACCTTTTTGAAGGCGAGCTCAGTAGCAATATGCATTCATATATCCACTCTGTAGCTAGCAAAAGTACATATTCGCCATTAGTTCAATCAGTCTTTGGGCGAGTGTATCGGACCGATGGTCTGATCGTCTGATCGTCTCCGACGCAATAGTAGCGTAACACTGTACATCAGTGCACGCTTTTAAATAGTAACAGTCACTTGTATCATCGCTGGGAGTATCAAGCAACGCAAATAGGGTTGTTATTCGAGATATCTAGTTCCCATCTTGCTTGTCGCAAGACGATGGGACCATTATGACCTTCCGACGGATCTCCCTTGATAAGTTCTTGAGCTATATCCTTGGTACAAAGTATTCGAGAAATAGCTGCAAGGACAGATGAAAGAGTTCGTGTGAACTTCATAGCGGGATTTCCTTTGCAAAATCATAGTATTAGCGAAAAAGAACATGTTCAAACCTTGCTTACTCTGCGACCGGGCAGAAGTCATAGTAGCCATCGAGATGGTTTCCCCACCACGAGGGAAAGGGGATAGAACGTCCACCAGCTCCGAAAACTGCAAAAGATAGAATGAACAGTGCAGTAAGACTGGCACCATCGAAGGCGCCAGTGATGAGGTATGAGTAATCTTTGAAGATACGCGGTCGGTAATTTCGGAGATAAAATTGAGTGAAAAACCCGGCGAGAAGCTGACTCAAGATAACGCAAGTCTGGGACGCATTGTACGGGATGTATCCCGCATATTGAATGAACTGAGGCATGTTGATGTCGTAGGTCGAAAAGTTTCGGATTTTAGGGACGTACTATCCAAAGAGGAGTAATGATTAGGGGCCATTGAGCGAACGACTAGTCGAGGTATGAGACTTACATATGAGAATATACGATGAACCACAACCACTGCAGCACCGATAGCCAGTCCGACAGATACCATTTCGTACTCTGCACCCGCCTTGTAAAGGTATTTTGCGAGGGCCCAAGATGTCGCGTTGGTGTTGTATGATTGAATGGTCGCACCACTCCACGAAGCGTTTCCATTACCATCAACAAGGAGGTCGCGGTTACCGTTGACGATTGTGATCATGATGGCGTAGTTGACAAAGCCGCCCAGGATAGTGCCGTAGATTTGTGTCACAAACATGACTCGAGGAGGAATTTTCACTGCATCAACGCATTAGTATTTCCAGCGACGCACGATGCCGGCATGATACTTACGATATTCTCCCATCTTCAAGTCATTGCATAGGTTGACACAGTTTGTAATAACGTTATGTGACCAAGCAGCAAAATACATGTTGCCGACGGGGCGTCCCGGAAGCATCAGGCCAGCCAACATCTTGGACAAGTTATTGGTGGCAATGCCGTTACCATATCGTGAATAAAGGATGGTGCTCTGGAGGCTGTGTTAGATAGCTCAAGGTATTGATCTTTTATGATGAAGACTTACAAAGGGCGCGATAAAGATTCCCAGGAGTAGCGATACGATATAAGCCCACGCTGGAAGGGTAATATTTTCCTTGATGACAACGACAAGGCCGAGAACGAAGCTGAACACAAGTACCGATATGTACCACCACCATGGTGTCTCCTTGTAGTTCTCTGCCATGTGTGCGTGATGTCGGTCGTCGTATCGTCCACTCTTTGCGCTCTTGTATGCTCTCTTGATATCTCCGCCCCAGAACAGAGCACAATGAGCAACTAGAGCTCCAATCTAAATGATTGTTAGCCACTGAGATTTATATGGTTTGTGTATGATGCGTGGATACTTACTGCGGCATTCGCCATGAACATGGCGTATGCAAAGCTTCCTGTGAGCCTAGGGATGCCATACTTTTGCAAAGCGCTTTCGTCGAGCACACCACCAACAAACACTTTGGAAATAGGATACTTGGAACCATCTTCAGATCGGAGTTGCGTAGACATGAATGGCTGCGACTTTGCATTCCAAGAATTTGAATAATAAATGGCGAGCATCACAATGTAACAAACGATAAATCCCGCTACGGAATGAGCCTGTAGCGTAAGGGGTAGAGAGGTGTTAAAAGACGTAATCTAATCACAGGTGTTAGTTATCCCCTACTTTCAATACCGTTAGACGAATGGATGCTCTCTCACATATTGCCAATCGAAAGAAAGACTGAATAGTCCCAACCCTTCGTTGTTTTGCGCGCCGCCGAAAAGGTTCGTAAGGACCGCTGCTTTCGAACCAGTGGCACGCATGGCTGCTAAACACGGGATAGAGACAGAATTGAGAAACGGGAAAATGTAAGCTGGGAAGAATTCGTAAAAGAACATTCCCACGAAGCTGTACCAGAAGAATCGAAGTGGTTTAGAACCTTTCAAGTCTTGCCAGTGCAGTCCTTGGAGAGTCTTGACAGTAGGAAGAGTGCTCCAGTAGACAGCTTCGACGTGCCAGACTGCAATAGGACGCAGCATGCCACAGATGCCATAGCCGAATAGTCCAATGGAAATGGTGCTCAAGATGACAGTAGATGCAGACAAAGGCAAGTTGTAGAATAGATCTTGTGCAGTGAACACGGTAATACTGGCAGAGGCATTTGAGGCTGATGTGGCTGTAATAGCACATACAGCATGCTCTTTCAGATTCCAGGGTCCAGGATTGATGAAAGAGACGACAGTTATCCAGAATGGTACCTTTGCTTCACCGTTCTTGGCTGCCCATCGTGCCCTTAATCGATCACCGCGAGGAAGAAATGCAGCCCACGCATTACCTGCGAAGTAAGCGATGAGAACAATAAACGTTCCTGAAATTGTTACTGCCGTTGGTTTGAACTATAGTGTATGTTAGCTTTGTCTCAACGGATATGAAGAGCATTTCTCGATGCGGTATATCGTGTACCTGGTAGATCTGGCTCATAATAGCTTGAAAAGCAGAAAGACATGTAGCCAGGAAGAGACTTCGGAATGTCACGGAAGGCTCCCGATCATCTCGTAGCGGCAATAGATGAGCTGCTGCATCCGCGCCGGTGACAATGATAACATCGTCGCTGCCCTGTCCACTATTCTTGTCGTAGTCGTCACCATCAACGGGGACGGCGCTGGTTATTTCGGCTGTAACCTTTTCGTTCTTCTCGAAATCTGTGGTGCCACCATAGCGAACCTCCTCGTCGGATATTTCATGCCTGACTGCCTTGGCCTCGATAACAACATTATCATCTGTAATTGACGCCGCCATGTTGGCATGAATCAGCAACCACGTGGGTAGTATAGATGCTGCGTCAAAACAAAACAGAAAAGGGAAATTCAGGGGACTGGCCTTTTGGCTGAGCCTGTTTCTATAAACATTTTCATTTTTTTGCCGCCTCTATCGCGATATCTTGTGGACGGTATCATTCCAAGACAAAAAGATACATCTGGATCGTGATGGGGTTGCAAGGACGGTGGTGTAATACGGGTGAGACGTTATGCAATCAATAGATTAGGTATTTTGGAGTGGCGACTAACGACCAACCACAGATCTTTTGGCAGGGACTTTTGAAAACATGCACCAAAAGGGCACGGACTTTCCGCCTGTGGCTAGTCTCGATACCATGCGCTTGGAAAAGGTCCCGAGACTAGTTTGTAGATTAAGTTGATGGAGACGTTCTAGATTATCACGCAAAGCGGCATCAGATGTTGGTCTTCAATCCAACAGTTACCAAACGCCTCAATAATTTGCGCATACTTTGAACTTACAAAATTCAAATTTCAATTTAATTTGCATTCCTCTTGCTCCAGAAAACAAACAAAAAAAAAGACTAGTAGCATGCTCCACTCTGCTTCTCAATAGTCGGGCTCAGATATATGGGTAATGGCTTATCAACATATAAGTATTGTACTTCTAGCCTTGGCATATTCAAGTATACCAGTTTGCGAGTATTGTAAATTACATGTCATCTTATCCCATAAAATTATTATATCGACCCTATTCTACCTCTACCCAATAGAAAAGCAGATAACACGAAGCAATTGTTATCTGCCTTTAGGAAGCAATCTCCTTGGGTTTATTCCTTCACTTGGGGGCAATCGACTCTGCGGTACTGGTACTTGAAATAACTGTGTTGGGGCGAATGACTTAGATGGCTGCATGTATCCACAACCGTCTTGGCGGTTTGGGGGTCAGCTCGCCACCCATTTCACGTTGAGAAGTAACAGCAGCTACAGTAATACAAATTTCCCGAACAGCTGACAAGTGATATGCTTAAATAGCCTTCATTATCACCTCACCAAAGATAGCGAGCTAGCATCTAAATGCTACAGCCTTGCTTTATGGATTTTAGCTGTAAAAGGCTAGAGAAGACCTTTTGTTCGCCCCTCTGAGCTACTAAACTCGGGGTGTGTCGGGCAAATTTGGTAATGTGATAAGTGCCCAAGGAGAAGACCATGTGGCTAATTTTGGGCCACGCCTGGGGGAGCCGGATCTATATTTCATAAGCATAATGTAACACGATATAGCCCTGTTTAGACATCATGTTGCCCAGTACCCATGATATTAAGTGGGGGGTTGCCACAAAGGTTCGAGGACATACACTCTCGTAGAAGCGGATCAACAAGTACAAGTGGAATGTAGGCTCTAGTTCGCATTTGAATCTCAGGCTGAGTAGGTATATATGCTATATCCCTCATACTTCTGTTATCTTGACAGAGAAAGCTTCGTTAGGTATATAGATACAGTTGCTGTTCATTCTAGTGACCATGGGGTCGGGTTGCGGCCTTTTAGATAGCCTGGGGCTTTTATCATCCCACTCATATGATATGCTCTACATATATACAAAGTACGGCCACAATTGCCTCATACCGTTCCTTGTGATTTACTAAAGGCGTAAAACGGTACGCACTCCGATAGTACTGTAGCTGCCCATTCTGGTTCTTGGCGATTAATACTACTTCTTGGCACATCCGTTTTGGTAGAGGCTAAGAAGCCGAGGAGCTGCAATGTACATATGAAAGCTTTATTTACGATTAGGAATGTCTGTCAGAGCTGAATTCTACTTGCAGTTCCTGCTTAATCGTCCGCCCAATTTCGTCAACCTATGAAATTGATATTAGATGAAGAATGCCATGAGCTGTCAAAATTGCAGTCATCATCCCAGAAGAGAAGTTAAGAAAAGGAATTGCTGTATCCCTTGCCATATCTTCGACAATGTACTCGCCCGTATTTCGGGGCGCGAGTGGTTCGCAGAAGAGGAATCCGACAGCCATCCAGTTTCAACATATCTACTCCAATAGGACTCATATTAGCGGCTTAGTATCTTGGTGGTACTTTCAATATGAAGAAGCTTACTCATGACCTCTTTGAACTTGTTTCCTATATATGAAGGCATCATGAAAATATGATTCGGATAGACGCTCCGAGTCCAAGCGGCCAGCGGCGCCGTTTCGCCGGCCTTTGCTTTCGCCGCGCCTCTTCGGCGCATGTCGCCGAATGTATGAAAACTATGAGAAGAATTGAGTATTTAATACATCGGTTTCCCGGCAATAATTTTTTAATCGTTCAGTTTCTTTATATCACTCTGAAAAGTCATTTAAAATGGAATCTAAAGAGATTGATTCCGGCGTCTTGACTGCGCTGGCAAAGCAAATGCGTCTTTCCGCTACTTTGGAAATAAATGAGCTTGTTCAGCAGCGCACAGCCAAAGGCTACAAAGTTGTGCACCTGGGATTTGGCGAAGCTACCTTTCCTATCCAAAAGGATGTAGCTGCGGCTCATAGGGAAGCCAGCAATATCACCAGCTATCTTCCAGTTGCAGGAATGGCCGAACTGCGACAAGTTGGTATTCCGATATCTAATACAAATTTCACGGTTGATACTGACGTCTGAGGCAGGCTATTGCCAAATTCCAATCTCGACGTCTCAAGAATAATATCCAACCAAGCCAAGTTGTTGTGGCTCCAGGATCCAAGCCATTGCTCTTCGCGCTTTTCGATCTTCTTCAAGGGGACGTTCTGCTCCCGCGGCCATCTTGGGTCAGTTACGAGCCTCAAATTACCCATGCAGGAAAAAAGATCTTTTGGGTGGAAACGGATGAAGAAGATCGCCATACTATCACAGGTATGAAGATGCAAGCTCATGATTTGCAGGCTACCCCGCTAATAGCTTCTACAGAAAGTTCTCTGCAATCAGCATTTTCACGCGCAGTTGAACAAGGTGGTAATCCTCGAATAATGCTCATAAATAGCCCTTCCAATCCCACTGGTCAAGCTTTCAACACAAGTGATATAGAGATTATCAGCACCTTTTGCAAAAGCCACGATATTACTCTCATTAGCGATGAGATTTATTCCGATATCAGCTTCTCCGAAGAAACCAGCGCAACTCCGTGCTCAGGCTCGCAATTCAACGTCGGCCAGAAAATTCTGACTGGTGGGCTTTCAAAGGTACATATTTTTTATTTCTTATAACCTAATTCACTAACCATTAAATTTTTTATCATAGACATATTCCGCCGGAGGATGGAGGGTTGGCTATGCCATCTTTCCTGCAAACGACTTCGGAGAGAGAGTACAATCGGCAGTCTTGGCATATGCGTCTGAATGCTGGTCTACGGCTTCAGCCCCCGCCCAAAAAGCCGCCGCGGTAGCGTTTGATACCAGTCCAGAAATGGATCTGTATCGCAGCCAGGTTGTGTTATTGCACAAGCGATGCACCTTGGCGCTGTATCATGCTTTGCGTCAATGCGGCCTCGCAGTTTCAGAGCCAAAAGGTGCCTTTTACGTTTATCCATCCTTTCATCCGTATTCCAAGCAGCTTAAAGCTCGCGGCATTCGGAACAGCCAAGAGCTATCCCGCTGGCTTATTGAAGAGTGTGGTGTCGCAGCCCTTCCAGGTTCGGCATTTGGCGAGGACGATGCCGGGCCTATTGGTGGTCGGTATCGTCTGCGGATGGCCACAAGCTACCTATATTTCCGGGATCAGAGTGAAAGATACCAAGATGGATATCGCATTCTCGATTTGGCTTTGGACGCGAATAACAATCTCAAGCTGCCTTTGCTAGACGAAGCTATTCAGGCCATCCAAAATGCCGCGGCAAAGCTTCGATTAGCGCCATAAATATGGAATACGAGAATTATTTAGTATTCGTGTACTGTTATAATCACATATAATTAGCTCACACTATCTCACAACTTTGAGAGAAGAAGAAGAGAACGAACTCACTATATAGACTCTTTTGAACTACCTAGGTATATTAGCGGATATCTCGTCTAGATCTGTATCAGGTGCCAAGTTCATGTCGTGTGGAAATATGTTCCAAAAGGTTTGTGTTAGGTCTTGACCCATAAAGTTTTTGAACATGTCGAAGTAATCATATTCTTCCCCAAAGTTCATATTAGCATATGGTGTGTCAATGTCAAGGCCTTGATCCAGCTCCAGGCCATTGTCCATATTTGTTCCAAATGCAGAGCTTTCAGTGCAACTGCTTGCGGGCTGTGAGGTTATAATTGAAGATATTAGTCTGAGAGTATCATTTGCCAGTAGCTCATATTGAGAATTCAATTTCGACAACAATTCTTCTTGCAGGCGTTCATTCATAATCGTGAGACAGATGGAGCAATTTCTGATCCAAGACTGAAGGTCAACCAGTAAGAAGGATACCTCAACATGTGATATTAACTGGTACAGACTAGTTCTAGCTGTTATGAGCATCGTTAAGCCGGCAAATAAGACACCCTGAACCAACATCCAAGATAGGGGTATATTGCTAAAGCGAAGGAGTTTTATGACGTCGTCGATATAGCTTCCAGCGGATCTAATACATCGCTCTAGAGACTGAGAAGAGGGACGGGGGCAGAGCGGACTTTTTCGGTGCAAGACAAATGTTGTTCCATGATAGAGACGATTCCAGTAGCTTTGGTTTGAGTTAGCATATATGAAGCATCTTCGGCGAGGTTATTATTACGAACCTATACGGGTATTGTTCATCGTCCCGAGAGTTGGTTGGTATATTGGCTTGCCACTCATCAAGCTCTCTTTGTAAGTCCAAGATCAAGAGTTCCTTTTTATCGACTGACATGTTTCGAGTACTGCTATTGATGCCATAGATCTGAGTCACGATTCGACTTTGTAGTTGTCGATGCCGCACATAATGCAGGCTGGTCAAATTCTCATTTGTCGATTTTGGTAACGCACTAGCAATATGGTCTTCTGCTATCGACGGAGGGCGCCCAAGATTATAAGCGAGACTAATCTCGATCGCGTATATGGTCCAGAAGACACGATTGCGTTGATCTTTTGCCCCATCTGGGGCGTCAGAAACCTCGTCAGTGCAATGCAAACCTATTTCTACAGCCATCTACACAATGTCAGCAACAATACTAGCTCTGAAACAGGAAAGGAAGAGTCAGCAATACCCTCATTGCAAAGCCAGCTAGCTGCCATTGGCTCGATCCGATCGGTCCAAAAGAGCTATAAATTGCAATCAAGGCGAATACTTGAATGAGGCCAACGCTCGGATGCAAGATATGAGAGTTGTAGTCATACAACTGCAAAGCTCGTGTGCAAAGAGATATCGGCGATGGCCCTGAAGCTTCGAAGCCTAGTAAATCTTTGCGGCGAGACTGTTTGCGAATTTGCTGAATTGTATTCGCAGCATTAACTGCCCCAAGCGCCATGACCATGTAAAATACCATCAGCTGTATATCCTTTTCGGAATTGCCTTGGCGCATCTGGGAATCATCCTTGCCAGTCTCTTCAGCATATGTCTTTATGAGCATATCTAGGTCATCAGAATTCAGTACAGGATAGAGAGGCAGTATCCACATCTTATATGAGATGAGAAAGAGATTGATGTCATGAGACGAGAGAGTGCTCAGACTATTGGCTGAAATATGTGCTTTTGCTCTACTAGCTTCACCTTGCTGGGAACTGAGTAAGATGTTTCCAAAATTCTTCGTAGAGAGACAAGACCTCGCGAGCGCACTGGCGTATGCAGCAAAGAAGGCGCCGCTTGAAGGACCCAGGTATTTCATTTCTCCAGTAGCATTCAAAGCCAACATGCCTATATCTGCGGCATTGCCCGCTGGCGTCGAAGGGCCTTGTTCATGCGACTGGGTGCTTGGTGAAATAATTCCTGGGCTTGGTGTCGGCCTTTCGGTAAAATCACCGCCTTCTGACTTGAGACAACTTCCAGTTGGCACATCCTTGCATTGGATGCGGAAATTTCGAAAAATCTCATCTTCAAGCCAAGAAGCCCTCTGCCGAAAATATTTGAGTTCCCTTTTATCAGTCAGCGATCGAATTCGTTCAAAGCGAACAAGTAGTTTTCCATACGCTAAACTATCGCTTTTCTTATACCTCGTGTACGGTTCGCAATGAGTTCTTGCCTTCCCGCATGCCAGGCAATCTGGGTAGCCAGAGCACTGTTTTTTATTAGTATCCTCATATTATTCATTCCCGCTGTTTTCTTTCTCCAGAAGTGCTTTATCCTACCTTTGTTTTCTTACGGTGGCAGCGAACGCACGCCCTTACGGTGTTAGTCGCCATGTAGTGAGACTGGCTGTGGCCTAAGCCAGCGGCTGCATATGGGTAGGGCCGCTAGAGGATTTGAAATTTGCCTGTTATTGAGATTGTTCATTTGTTTGTAAAGAGTGCTCTGCTATCGTCAGCCAAGGACGATAAAAAGACAAAAACAAAAGCACATAGTAGGCGTCTTGGAGGTTTTGCGAAAGAGAGGGGTGGGCCCCGGCGATTTTTCGCCGAACCTTCTCCACAGAACTATTGTCGCTAAACTGCCTAACTTTTGATGCTTTTCCTGATTTGCTTCTGCTGAGTCTTGATGGCATGATCAAAGCTTGATGTATGTTATTGGCATGCCGCGTTTTGGAAGAAACAAGCTGACTTATTTTGTTAAGCAAGTCATTCCTCGTGCATTTGGCTAAACTTATGAAGTTATGTCAACAGGGGGGGAATGGGTGAAGCGCAGGGTGAAGGAGAGTCTGCAGAAAACAGTGATGGGAATCTCTTGGTTGTACTATGATACAAAAAAGATAATCTCTTCGCCCGATGTAGGAGCATAATAGAACCCGCCAATGTTCCAGTTGCATTATGCCTCTTTTCTGAATGGCTTAGGGGAATGCACAATAGTAAGGATATCCCACGCTACACGACCCCCGAACTTGTATGAATCAATCCCAAATGTTAAGATGGCACGGCTCTACGGATTCGAATGTTTGCTTTGTATACTGTTAGGTGGGGTTGTATGTAACCGATCCTCATGTTACTACTATGGCTACCTTGGCTACCTAGGCAACTATGCAGGGAATAGCGAGAGACAACAGGCCATTTCACGCGCTGGGATTGAACAACACCTACACGTGGTAACCTGCAGGTGCCCGCTTGATGAGCATTTGGGCTAAAAGTCGCCTATATCGGCACTCAAGTCCCGATACTGACTCCTGTACTTCTCCTCATTGAGCACCAGTGGCCATAAATCGCAGGGATCGGCATCCAGAATCCGGAGTTAGAATGGAGTTGACGATCGCCCCTACCCATGTCTAAGACCCAACCCCGCAAACAGAGATTCCCATAAAATCTGGGGTTTCGTGACGCTTTGCTGGTGAAAATATTCCACGTCATCCTTGTTGGCATTCATAAAAAAGACAATGCAGCTCTTCAAGTCAAAGGCACAGCCGTCGCAGCCTCAAGGCGTGGATCAGGTCATAGAAGCGGGTAATGTTGAAAAAGGGCTTTCACCTATACAAAATGAAAATGCCGTCGACCAGCACGTTATCGACGCCGAGTTGGAGCGACGCGTTGTCCGAAAAACGGACAGGAACCTCGTTCCCTTAGTGATGGCTCTCTGTACGTTGCATTGCACCTCTACCACCACATGCAGCTAACGATCTTGGCTAGATCTCCTCGCATTTCTTGATCGATCCAATGTTGGGTATGTCTTTTTCCTAATGAAGTATATGCAAGACTGTGTTCTAAAGGAAATGTGACAGGAATGCCCGTATTGCCGGCATGAGCCAAGATCTCAATCTAGTTGGGGATCGTTACGACTGGCTGCTCACAATATTTTATATTCCATACATTATCTTTGAGTTCCTTGGTATCATGTGGAAAATTGTGCCGCCACACATCTGGGCTACCATCGTTGTTTTTATATGGTATGGATCCTGCTTGAGCAGACAGAGCCTTCAGACAATGCTAACACGAATGGCGATAGGGGTCTCGTAGCAACCCTTCAAGCAGTCACTCAATCCTGGGGAGGAGAGATGGCTCTACGATTTCTGATGGGAGCTGCGGAGGCTGGTTACGGGCCTGGAATACCATTCTTGCTCTCCTTCTTCTATCTGCGTCACGAAGTTGGCTTCCGCTGCGGAGTATTTCTCTCTGCTGCTCCTCTTGCAAACACGTTTGCAGGTGCTCTGGCGTACGGAATCACTTCAGGACATCCTTCCATCGCAAAATGGAGAGTACTGTTCCTAGTTGAAGGCCTACCAACCATCGTAATGGCAGCTGTTGCGTACTTTTATCTTCCCGATTCTCCTGAGAAAGCCAAGTTTTTGGACGAAGACGAGAAGAGAGTTGCTATGGCACGAAGCGTCCGACAAGCTGGCTCTGCAGAAAGAATTGGCAACGTTGATTGGATGGATTTCTTGAGAGGACTAACCGACGTGAAGGCTTGGTTTACAGGTGTAAGAAGATATTTCTGGTAATTGACAGGAGTCTGTGCTGACACTTCCTACAGCTCATGTACTTCAGCTGCAATGTCAGCTTCGCCTCTCTCCCCGTCTTTCTGCCAACGATTCTCTCGGAAATGGGGTTTTCTGCCGTGGATGCCCAAGGCTTGACGGCGCCTCCCTTCTTCCTCTCTTTTCTCGTTACTCTTGTTACGCCCTACATCGCCGATAGAACTCAGCAGCGTGGCATCATGCTGATTTTCCTCACAATAATTGGGGGCGTAGGATACGTTATCCTGGCAACTGCAAAATCTGTTGGAGCACGCTACTTTGGTGTATTTATGGCTGCTGGGGGCATCTTTCCCTCCATTGCCAATATTTTGCCATGGGTTTTAAGTAGGTGATCCCTAACATATAGCGTTTCGTCCCGTTTCTTTCAGCTAATGTGCCCTAGACAACCAAGGAAGCGATACGCGTCGAGGGGCAGGCATTGTTCTTCTCAATGTCATCGGACAATGTGGTCCATTGCTCGGCACGCGATTATACCCAACCAATGAAGGACCTTTCTACGTAAAGGGGCAGTCGGTTTGTGCCGCGTTCATGTTCTTCACCACGCTACTGGTAATAGGCCTACGTATCCTCCTTGCCCGAGAGAACAAGAAGCTGGACCAGAAATATGGCACAATAGAGGAACAGAAGGCGAGGCTTGTGGAAGCCCGAGAAAGAGGGGAATCAACTGTTCAGGATCAGGCCGTGGAGAATTATGGGCCAATGTTTAGATACGTGCTCTAGCTTTTGTGAATGGTACCAAGCATCAGGCTAGATAGCTACGTATCGTAGAAATTATCCATCTCGTACTATACAAAGCTTCTTAGTGTCACTCATGATATCGCTGGTCAATTTTCCTTTCTGCCAATTGTGCAAATTTGTGATTACGTATTGTCTAAAGCTTTATAGAAAACTGCATCATGCTTAACTTCTAGTAAACCCTCGATAAGCGCAACAGCTGTGACTCTCCCTCTGTGAGCCAAGCAGAGTATGATTGTGACACTCGGGTGGAGTTACCCTTCCAGATGTCTGTAAAAGTCCAAGTTGACCCAGAGATGCCCAGATCCTTCAAAGATACAGTCACCTTCTGAGAAGCGTAAAGCTGGGTTCCAAAACCTCCGTAGCCCTGGTCTGGTCCATAGTTTACAATGAGCACATAAGCCTCTTTGTGGTTGTCTGATGGGCCTCCAATCCAGGCTTGGAGCTGCTTTGGAGCATTGCTTCCGCTGCCAGGGTTGCGGGGCTGCATCGGGTATTGCGCAAAGAAATTTGCAGCAGCAATAGATTGGCTGCTGGTGGTCAGCTTAAGACCCAGTGCATCGACTTGCTGCATGTCGCCGCCGATGACCAGATTAGCGGCTGCTCCCAGCCAATGGTTCATAACCGTCGTTCTAATCGAATCATTGACGCCTGCGAGATGCTCTGGATTGACTGTGAATAATGCGTCCATGTCGGGATATATCGTAATTGGGACATTTCGCTGTGCCTGAAGACCGATGTATTGTCGATAGTTTTCAATTGCGCGCTGGCCAACCTGCCACGCCATCAATGTGTTTGTGCCGTAATTGTCCAAGTCCTGGTCTGTTCGCATAGACTCAGCGAGGCCGCTCCAGACTGGCAGCCATGTCTCGTTCCGGCAGAGCTTCCATGAAACATCAAGGCGAATGTTCTTCCCTGACTTCTTAATAGCCTTCTGGTAGGCGCGCACAGCATCCGAGCTGTCGCACGCAAGATTGGCGCCGTTGGAGGGGCTGCCAGGAGTCACAAAGTCGAGTTTAAGCATATCAACGCCCCATGACGCCCACTGCTCGATAACCGAGTCATGCCACTGCTGGACACCGTCCTTGCTGAAGTCAAAGTCGCAGTTGACCTGGTCATTGTTGCCGTTCAAGACATCGGCGACTTTGATGTTGGTGCCTAGGATCGTCTGGTTGTGAGCAACACACGGAACTCCGGGCGTAATGTAGACTCCCAGCTTTAGGCCTCTGCTGTGGAGCCACGACCCTAACTGTGGGAGGTTGAAACGTGTAGAGTTGTAGATGATACGGCCATGGTTATCAACAGCGCTAAAAGCTTGCCAGCCAGAGTCAAGGCTGCAAAGGTCGTATCCGGCAGCCTTAAACTCGGGTCGGGCAAGCACACCGCACTGGGTCTCGACGAATTTTTGAGTGTAGTACAAGCCAGACTGCCCAGCAAAAGACGGCACTACCGCAGAGCCATTCTGCAATGCCTGGACTCCGTATGTATTCCAGCCTCGGGCAGAGGATTTGAATCCATTAGCTGTCTTTGCAGTCTTGATGACTTTCAAGGGACCGCCAGAAGTAACATCCGGCTCCGGGTAGCATTCTGACAGAGGAGAATCACGGTTCTGGATACAGAATGGCGCCGGATGAGTCTTGACAACGTCGGTGCGGCTGGGGTCATTGGTGTAGCAAGCATCCTCGGCTGCTGCCCAATACCACTGGTTGTCGCTGTAGCCCCACGTCGCAGTTGTCGTGCCACTAAGCAGGCAAAGCTCGCGAATGTCTTGGAACGCAATGACGGCGTCGTTGTTCTGGCTCCCCGCGGCAGCCCCCAAGTTGGCCTGCTGCTGCATGAACAGATTTCCATTGCCATCGTCGCAGTTCACCAAGCTCGCGTTGGCCTCGAACTTTGCGGCGCAGTCCATAAACGCATTGTAGCATTCCAGAGTGAAGTTGAGAGTTCCGGGGGTATAGAGATTACCACCACATGAAGTTTGAGCGGCTACAGGGCGAAACAGGAGGAGCCCTGCCAGCGAGGCAATAAATGTGGTCGCAGGGGCCATTGTGCTAAGAAACAGCTTTGAACCCACGAGCTTCTTGGTTGTCTGCTGCTCGACGAAAAAGTGTCACAGTCATGAAGACGCCAAGGGCCCCTATATATACGTATCCATTTCTGTGAACTTTTGAAGTCAGCTCCTCCCATCGTTCGACCTTCATATTATCGGCTCGGCAGAAGACGCTGTGCTTGCGGTGAATTTTCCGGGCACAAGGGCCCAAAACTTAGAGTGCTCTGCAGTAAGCTGTCTCCAGGAACTAGGTACACGGCTTTTATCCGAGGGTTATTTTTTTCAATAGCCAAATTAATAGCCCGGCAAGTAAGCCGAGCATTGAGATTCTAGACACATCGTCACGCCCTCAGTTCCGCGGTTGAATTCATGTGGAGTTAGAACTCCTCATTACGAACCACTTGACCGGAATCTGGGGAAGCTGGGGTTGTGGGGAGGCCGCGGACGATTGCTCGGTGCATCCTTCGGAGTGCCTATGTTAATGGGCGAGACTCTCTCCGCAGAATATTCGCGGGCTGGATATCCGACACGCTTTAAAGTCTAGTCGCCCGAAGAGTGAAGGCTTGGACGTTGTTTAAATACACATATATGTGCTGTGATGTGCCTCACTCCATCCGGAGTAGTGCTTAGGAACTTTCGATGCTTGGATGGCGAGTCGGCATTGCTTGCGTGGGGAGCTTTATGGGACATGGAAAACACTGCAACATAGGTCCATATTGAAATGTAACGATCGTATGATGGGTCTCGTGACATTTCTGGTGGATCAAGTTAACTTTGGCTTGTATCTATCGACTTAGCAGTAAAGTCGAACTGCCGTTCTTGGCTGGGCTTACCTATACTATACTTTGTCATTGCAATAATACCTCGCACTACAACATACTGTAGCATTCGGAATCCGTATGAATATCGGCTTGAGAGTGAATAGTTACTATCAGCCTTAGTTGGTGGATACAGCGCCTGCTTTTGGCCTGCCGATGGAGATTTGCGCTAGCTAGAATATTCAACAGCGCATAGCATAGTCGTGATTGATGTCCGGGTTGCAAAAGAGTTTTTGTCTCCGAATTTTTTATTATAGACCTTGAACTCAAATGGACAATGCGTGACTCGGCTATTGGCCAAACGGCCTTTGCCAACTCGGTCATCACATGTCTTTAGGTATTTATTTGTTTCTGGTCAGCCTTAGCCTACCCGGAACCACTGTATTGACCAGAGCTTGCGAATTGAGCCTGCCGACGCCGAATTTTGATTTCTTCAAAAGCTCCTGTCCTACCTAGCCATGCCAATCTCGATTACTTCAGGCGAAATATACATTTTCCCTTCTAATCTCAATCTGGTCTTGAGTGAAGTTGATGGCTTTCCAATAGAGAGGGCGTTGGGGTGCAGATTGGCTGCCTATATAATTGACAAGGGGAGGCATACTAAATATGCGATAAGTGTAAGTGCTGGTAGGGATGAGACTGAAAACCAAGATGATGAGATCTAAGTTTTAGTACGAAAAAGGAATTATGAAGTCACAAGACCTATAGCCTGTCAATTGAGATATTGGGACAGCAGAAGTTTCGCATAACCATTAAAATTGCAAGAGAAGTAGAAAACCTTTAACAATAATGCGCGATTATAACGCGTATAGATAAATGGGGCGCGAGGCACTGCCGAATCTCTTCACGTTGAAAGCAAGCATTAAATAACCAACGTTGGCCAGGGCGGATGGACGCACGTAGATATGTAAAACAATGAGCGCTTTGTGGCATTGCAAACATAAATGTTCCACGAATGAGAGATCTGGAATTGCCAGATAAAAGGGGAAAGATTAGTATTTATTCCTCTACGTGCCTTTTAAATGTGATGAATGCCTACCGATTTGCATGACTCAGTGGTCAGCAACGCTACGGCCACGAAAGATGTCCGAAGTGCGACCTGGAAAACTTCAATCTGCGACGACCTATTCGCTAAAAATGGCTAAAATGCAATCGCTGTCGGAGTTGCTCGGACTGCGACTGCCTGGGCAACAGGTTTTTTAATTTTAGCACTGCTTACGATTTACTCCTAAGTAGGTAGTTGGCCACTGGCAGTTAGATTAACGGGTAGTCTATTTAACACCTCATGTAGCGAGAACCATGACTTAAGACTGAAAGTCTAGTTGTATTAGAGTTGGCATGCCACTGTCAAGTTTCCATTCTAATTAGCGACTAGAAAAGTATTAATTAGCTTAAAAAGTAAGTTTTGCAAGCAGAGAAGTCAGATTACCAGATACGGACTTGTGCCTACCCCAATCGGAAACTGCACAGAATTATGGATCAGCAGAAGTATTCTCCTTGTCTCAAGATGGACCCAGTTTAGGAGATAGTAAAATGTCAACAAATACGAAAAAGACTCGGATGCTAAGGCTATATGAGCATTATCCGGCACTGAGTCATGTCTCTATAAAAGCTGGACATGCTGCCCTCAAACATGATTCAAATAGCACCAAAGTCGTCTCATTATAAACCTGCAATCTCTTCTTCTTTCTAGAAAGCCAGAAAGTTCTTCAGTTTCTATATCAACCCAATCATGTCTTCGAAGCCTACTCTCGTGTTCGTGCCTGGTGCATGGCACAGCCCTGATACATGGGGCAAAGTCACTGCCGAATTGGAACCTCAAGGCTACAAGACAATTTGCATCACTCTCCCTACAACTCTTTCCGATCCAAGCAAGGGCATAGCCGACGACATTGATGAAGCAAGAAAGGCTATTTTAGCTGAAACATCGCAAGGACGAGATGTTGTCGTTGTGGTTCACTCGTACGGTGGAATGGTGGGCCCAAGTGCTGTCAAAGGTCTGACTAAAGTTACAAGTGAAAGGCCTGGACGTGTCATTGGCATTGCTATGATGGCGACTGGCTACTGTATGACAGGCATTGGCTTTCTTGAAGGTATCGGGGGAAACCCGCCGCCCTTTTGGAAAGCAGATACGGAGAAAGGATACGCCACACTTATTGTTGACACAAGAGAGTTGTTCTATCACGATCTCCCGGAAGAGGAAGGCAACTACTGGGTTGGCCGACTTTTAAACCACTCATTGAAATCTCTCACAGATAGTGGAGAGCGCGTCTACTCAGGCTGGAAGGATGTTCCAACCCGATATTTGATTACGACAGATGACAGGACTTTCCCTACCGAGGTTCAATTGGGTATTGCTCAACACGCCAAAGATCAAGGAGGGGAAGTCGTTGTTGAACAAATCCATACCAGCCACTCACCAATGCTCAGCAAACCAAAAGAAACGGCTGAATTTATTGTGAGAGCAGTGGAGACGTTTACTAAATGAGCGCACATACGTTTATATGGGTGCAGGTCACCAATATCAGTGGCTGGGAACAACCTAAATATGGACAATCTCTTCTCCCTTGGGGGTTTAATCGCCCCACCTTCAAACATACATGTATATATTTCCCCCTTTACCATGGCACCGACTATGGTAACTATATTAATGTACATTGACCAATGTCTATGAGCCCCCAGCCCTTACAAATGCCACAGTACGAGCATCCTATCGTAGGCTACCTAAATTTAGGAGCGACCACTGCCATTTCCGTTCCGAATTAAATCACCAAGGCCTACAATTCTAGATATTAAATGGACCATCCATGCGTTATGAATCAAATAATTGGAGAGTAATCAATAGTAACGTGTCTTAGTATATTCATCTTCTTACTAATTGTACCTTGTGAGGTAACCACGTACCATCGCGGCAGCTTACAAACGCCTGTCTTCATCTATTCGGACAGGCAACCAATTGCATGCAGCCACAGACAAGGGATGAAGGTGTCAAGCAATGGCAATTCATCAAGAGGAATGCAAAAGCGGGAATATTGCCAAATAGTATATTCAAAGTCTAATAAATGAGGTAGATTTGTTATCTGTTAGGATTTGGGCATATTTAAAGAACGTATCGACTATATATCGTTAACATCAATGTATGACTTCAGGGTATCTCGGTTTTACTTACAATTTGAGATTTTCTCTGTCCGTCAAATCCAGCTGATTAGTATCTACTTCATGGACAACTTTGCTTCCGTCAGTAGTTATAGTTTCCACAAATCCGTTTCTGGCAACAACGTTTTCCGCTTCGAGCTTGTCACGACGTTTATTCTCACGCGATAAGTACACTCGAAGGATGCCGATAACGATTGAAGGAAGAATCGCAGAGAACTGGTAAGCATTAGCGGATATAAAGGTGGCATGGGCGTAGTCCTACTTACGATCAATAAAATGATCCACGTGGGTTTATATCGAGGTTTCCATCGAGGCTCAAACAGCTGAGGCGAAATAATATTTCCCAATCCGTACCCGATATGATAGAGAGCAATGACGGTCGTCTTCTTTGTATGACCAGCGGAAGCATTGGCGGCCCATATCATGACAACGGCATACGGTACGCCAGTTGTATACCGCAACCAAACGCCCACTATGAGACCCCAGCGATTGGACCATGGCAAAGCTTTGCATTAAGATGGTAAGAGTCATTTCACAGAACTTTCAAGATAGAGTACTCACCCAACAGAAGAATGCTGGAAATCACGGCAGGTATGTATGCCACAAGTGATATCCAAGCTCGGGCGTTCTAGATAAGTTGTTAGAATGAAGCGCCAAAGATTATTATCAGCAACCTACCCGAGTTTTGTATGATGTAATCGCAGCTGCCGAGAGCGTGAAAAAGGCTATGACGCCAGATACAGTGCTAAGTAGCGTTGTCTGGAAAACAGTAAACCCAAACGAGTTAATAATTAACGATGTCTGGTTGTTAATTCCGTTGCCCATCTCTTGAGAGAGTGCATGCAAGGCAAACAGCCATGTCTTGGGATCCTTCACTGCTTCGATGAATCTATGACGGAAAGGTCAATAACTGAAAAATTGAAGCAATATGATTTGCTCACTGATGCTTTTTGAAGTGCTTATTCTCAATACCAGAATTGTTCTCCTTTATCCTCAAAACTGCTTGAGCCCGTTCTTCGTATGTGAGGAATTTCGCGTGAAGTGGGCTGTCAGGAAAGAACAGATACACCAAAATGCCGAAAATGATGGTCAAAACACCAGTAATGACTATCAATGTAAGATTAGCAGCTTGTTTTCAACATGTCAAGTAGAGTATACGTACCCATAAGCCATTTCCAAGGGTGAAATGACCCGGTCTTGATCCATAAGACGCCATATGAGAGAAAGCCAGAAGTGATTGGACTGGAATTGCCAATGGACCACATGACTGACATCATGATGGCTTGTTCCTGATATGTGAAAAACATGGACATGGAGAGCAAAAACGCAGGAACTATACAAGCTTCGCTCAACCCCAGTAGGAAGCGGACGACGAAGAGCGACGCAAAGTTATTACAAGGAATATGTAGTAACGTTATACCACCCCTATAAAAGTCAATATCACAGCTTGTGTATGAGCTCTCGATGAAGAAAACTTTGCTCTACATACCATACTATGAGATTCCCAGCTAACCATTTTCCAACAGGGAAACGTTGAAGAGCCCAATTCTGTGGCCATTCAGCTACCATGTAGCCGAAATAAAATATTGAAGAGAGCCAATTATATTGGCTCGCGTTCAAATGTGCATCTTCAAGGATGCCTAATATGGCTGAGCTTCCTAGCTATACAAATAATCGTCCTGTATATTAGCAGCCTCTCGTCGAACATTTAGATATCACCAACATACTGTTTGTTTATCAACATACATCAGATGATATCCGATGCAAAGAAATGGAAGTATTCTCCATAGGCATTTGTTGCGAATTTTCCGGGCTTCTTCTGGCGTTGGATCTGATACTTGCACCTTTGAAAAGAGCTTGTAGCTCTCATCAGCTAAGCGATCGGATAATTTGAGCGTAGGTCCGGCAGAACTACCCGCATCCTGGGAGTCTGGTTGCGAGTGTGTTGTTTCCTCATATGCAACTTTTAACGACATATTTGTTGAGAATGTTTAATAAAGTGACAATAACCAGCATATGAACCGAATCTTCTATATAATACTCAACTTGAATGCGCTCTTCATGTGATTATTAACGTATGGCCCCGTATTCTAAGACATGGCGCAATTGTAATGGTGTCGATCGTCATCACTAAAGATCGATGTCTACCCTTTCCCAAAGGAGACCGGGACCGCAATGCAAAACGCGCCTACAATCAGCATGATATGGAGTTTACTTACACTACCGAACTGCAGAAACTTACCTACTGAATTATTCCCACATCAAAACCGGAGAGAGGGCGCAAGATGTCTTTCGTTGACCGAAGTCGCAAACCTCGTACCAATGCCGCTGCCATGTTATCTAATCTAGTGGCCTTGCGTCATGGTCGTGGTGTTGACGTGCTTGTGCTAGACCTATCATACCTCTCAATATTAACGTATCAACCCACTTCCGGTTAAACTCTTACATATCTTTCTACCTTTGCTTCCATAGTCCATCCCGAAAATCAGTCTATCTCAGCATTTCTCGATTGCAGATTAGAAATTCGCAAGATGTGGTGGGATCATGAGCTTAATTAGGCTAACTCTCTGCCGGATATAAAATAGTGCGCCAGGTTTGCGTGTGGCTGACAAGGTATTTCATCGAATCCCAATCTTCACTACCTTTTCAAGACAGAAACAAAACGGCAAAGGTTGCAAAAATGGCAAACACTGAAGAGCGCCTCCGCATTATAATTGCAGGCGCTGGTATTGCGGGGCTGGCAACCGCTATATCACTCACACGCATATCTGAGATTGCAAATCTAGACATCCAGCTGTATGAGCAAGCCGCAGAGCTGCGAGAAATTGGAGCCAGCATTGCTCTCAGTCCTAATGTAAGCCTCATGGGGCCTGTGAAATTCGTTTATTTTTGTCTATATTTTGCTGATTTATGAGATGTAGGGCTTGCGGACGCTGGAAAAACTTGGCATTGACGAGGCTTTGGGCAACGAGCTCGGGTTCAGAGGACCAAGCGGCATACCTCAGATATATAGGTGCAGTATCTCTTAATATGGCGCTGCAAGTTGTGAGGCTCGCTAATAGTATGACAAAAGACATTGGAAGACAAACCAGGTAGTATCAGTAGATACTTTTGGCAACGTTCCTGACCCTCGCCACCAGACGGCGAGATTCCACAGGGGACATATCCACGCCGCCTTGGCTAAACATGTCCCCAAAGAACGCATTCATCTAAATAAGAAGATATCTCGTGCTGAAAGTAATGATGATGGTGTGGTGCTCTATTTTGAGGATGGTTCTAGTGCCCACGGAGACATTTTGATAGGGGCAGATGGAATTCGATCAGTGAGTTCCTATTTTCAATCTATATTCAGTTGTAAAATGCTAATATCAGCACCAGCAAGTCAGAGCGTCTTTTTTTCCTGACTATAAGCTGAGATTCAGCGGAAAGGTTTTTATGAGATCTACATTTGATGCATCCCTAGTGGAGGGCAAAATTCCCGACTTGCCAGCTGACGCTGCTCACTGGGTTAGCTGACCCATCTCGCCTTGACGTTGAATCTGCTAACAACCTATTAGTGGGGAACCAAGGACTCATTCTTTTCTTCTAAACTTGGTATTTTCATGCCCAACATTCCTAAATGTAACTATGCGAAGTATACTGACCGAAGAAAGGCAAGGGACAATATACCGTTGTTGGTGCATACGACGACGGGCGCAGTGCTGAAGAGTTGGAAAAGGCTATTACGTGGGACCAAGTCGGCAATGTCCAGTTCTTAAGAGAAAAATACAAGGTAAGAATTCTTTCTTGACATTGGTAGTTTCCTCAGCTAACATTTCAACAGGACTGGCATCCAGTTATTAAAGCTCTAACAGAGCTGACGCCCCACGCTCGCCTCTACCCCAATTATGCGGGCGAGTCCCTCCAGACGTGGATACCAGCTTCACGAGTCACTCTGGTAGGCGATGCGGCGCACACCCACGGAGGCTCGTTTGCCGCGGGTGGTTCGCTGGCTCTCGATGACTCTCGTGCTCTTGGCCTGGCCTTTAAGCATGCTTTTGGCTCTGGCAGCTCGTCATTTTCTCCGGAAAATATTCAGCAGGCATTGACACTCTATGACCAAACGCGAAGACCTCACACGGCACGCTTATTGAGCATTGTTCACAGCCTGATGAATCGTAAAGCTCCAACTTTTGCGACGCCGGAAGAGGAAGATGAAGCTCTCAGAACTAGAATGACGAGCAGACCTGATCTTTTGTGGTTATCCGAACATGACGTTGAAAACGCATTCCTGCAAGTGGTTGCGGAGAGCGAGCAGCGTAATATAAAAACTCAGAGCGCGACAGAGGTCAGGCAATCATACCAGAAGGCAGAAAGTGCTGTGGCATCACCCGCTTTCGAGAGCAAGTTATAGTTGCAGATGCGCTGAAGAAAGCAAGCTGGCGGTTTGCATATTAAATATTTATATACAAAAGGTTTGGAAAAATTCTCTCATTCACGTACATGGATAATGTCAAGCTACGGCCCCGACTTGCTGAACAGAAATGCAGAAGCTATCGTGCAGGAAACTATGGTTGGTGAAGTTGTCGGTAAGCCTCACTGCATCTTTTTTATCCCTGATTGCAGTGCTAATATTGCCTTCTATTACCATGGTTGCTTAGTATCACACTGTTTCTTCCCTTTCTCCACGTATAGTGTTGTAAAACTTGGATTTAATCCCGTTCAGTCGGAGGTGTATGTATGAAGTCGACAGTGGATGTTAGGCTGCCGACGTTACTGATTTGACCCAGCTGCGGTTGAGGAGTAGCGAGATGTTATAAGCAATAGCTGCATCATTTTGGTAGAAGAGCTTTCCTGTAACGCAAAAAAAAAAAAAAAGGCTTTTTTAAAGCTACATCTCTAGGTAGGTATTGGTTGCTTAATAATTAATCTGTATCTACTATGAGCCCAGCATGAGCTGGCTGGGGAAAACAAACAAGTATGGCGGAGAAGTTGCGGGGGAGGCGCTACGGCAGTCCATCGCGGCAACATAAACTGGCACTAAAAATGGAACTAGCATTTGGTAGTGAATGAGGAAGCATTTAGTAAACATTGTTGAAGGGTAGACCCTTGTTAGCAAGGCCCGGATAATGGTTTACCAGGTCAGCCCTGACTCGTCATCAATATACTCTGTTCTACGGGAACAGTTGAGAATAGTACTGTAAGATGACAATTAGGGTTGCGATCAGAATATTTTTTACCGCACGAGTATGCATAGCATATAATGAGATCTTCCTAAAAAGGGAAAAGGTCGAATTGCCCGCTCAAGCGTGCTGAGCTCTTTCAATCTGGGTGCTGTTGAGCTCCAGAAGCCAATATCAGAGCATAAGATGTAGATACAGCACAGCCGCATTACTATTGTTGATAGCCTGCGCCATTCGTCAGCTAGTGATATTTCTAAACTCTATTTATCATGTCTGTGTTATTACCAAGCTCCGTTGGTGGGCCGTAATGTGTGCGGAAAAGTTGACAGCAGCTGTACCTGCTATGCCCAGTATGAACCTGGCAAGCGATAATAATGTACGCCTTCGTAGAAGAACCAAAGAGCAAGCATGCGCCATCACACCCTTGTAAATGAGGCATAGCATCAAATACATTATCTTAGTATTCGTAATCAATGCCACAAGCCTTCGGAATTTCTAGGAACATTTGAAACTACGAGGCTAGTTTTCAAGGGCGGTGCGAATGAAAAAGATTCCAAAGTTACAATACCATCGGGATTCTGCATCAGAGTGAGTAGAGAAATAGCCGAGAAGAGCGGTAGGATATATATAGCATCAATGCTCTATCAAATCACAATTTGCCGGCGCCCATTGCTCGAAAGTATTTCTCAAAGGCACTATCGCCATGCATCAGTTTGGCTTTGTACTCTATGGCTTGGGATCCCCAGAGCCGCTTCAATGTTGTATATGGACTAATTAGACATAATATGCCACTCAAAATCTGTGATAGATAGATATGGCTGATTATACTGCCCCTACGTTACTGGTTTCTCTAGTAAAAGTTCCTCTTGCGACATTGTTTATAACTGCCTATAAAGGAGACCGGTGGCAAATTACAAAGCATATTAGTAATAATAACGTCATCTAAACCTATAGATGTCCAGTAGAGCAATAGAGAAAAGTCCATAAAGGATTCAGTAAAGCGCCAAGAGTTCTTGTACATTGCAGTATCTTTATGTTTGATACCTTTTCAACATTTGGCTTTACGCTTAGCAGCGCCAGCAGTATCCCGTGCGAAATTAGAAGCTACTAGGAATGAATGCTTATCTCTTGACATATTTTGTTTACTTATCTTTTTCCAATATTTGCATGTGAATCTCCGATACTGGTGTATACCGTTCCGCATATCCGGTCTTGGCTCTCTGTCTTAAGAGTATACAAAATGGCCTCCCAGCTGATCGATCTGGATCTTAGCTTATCAATATAGTTGTCAGCGTTGTATCAACTCTAAATATATTTAACTTTTGCATCTGATTAGATTGCTTTTGGCCTTTGTCCGTGTATAACATTGCCTGCCGAGAGGGCCCACGGAGATTGATCAGATGGTACCCCCGAATCGATTACGCGGCACCACAAGGCATTGTGCAATATTAGAACGTCGTACAATCGAATCGTAAATATGAGATGACGGAAGACTTTTCTTTTCTTCTCTTTGAAAGGATAGACTAACTCCAGCTGAGTCCCCGAGATGTACTGTCTAAAAGACAAGCATCGCATGAATGCCATTCTTGTAGGAGCCTGGTCAATCTCTACACCTATCGAGTAAATTGCGTGAAATGTATCAAGAACGCTCGACTAAAAATAGATGTAAGCTGAGATTAACAATTTGACGTTCCTCTTTACACCATTTGCCCAAAACGAACACAACTTGACGTATCATGTTTCATCAGCAACTCCCCTGATTAGCTAGTGTATGTGCCTGTTGATAATCACATGTGAAGCATCAGCCCCAGGCCTCAACGGGGCTTCAAGTTATGGAGGACATCGTGCTCACATTCACCAGCAGCAGAGATGCCCGGCAGTTGGCTATCACATAATGCGGGGATATCTCATCAAATGGAACATGTCGGCTTGCTAACTAATTACGGCGTAGATAGAAAATAATTTGCGCTAACGATTGGTAAATCTGGGGGCGGATCAGCGCAAAGCTTGCGTAACCAATGATGCTTGGACTATTGGTGGTGTAGGCCGGCGATGGAGCACAGAACGGTGCCTTATTGCCGATTGACGAACTAATGATGGATGGCTTACTTGGACGTTGTAAAAACCCATGTCGCTGGCCACCTTAATGCCCGGCTAAACATCTAGAGCATGTACTTCGCCGGCTCAATCTGCGGCCTCGGGGGCTTCCCCAGTGTTGCTATCTCGGAATTCGATTGGTGGACCAAGTGCATTACTCGCAGTTAGATGTACCCTTGCCATCCACCCATTATATAAAGAAAGTCTCTCCCTTCGAGCTGTTTATTTCTTTCATGTGGCTCCAGCTTGAGTTTTGTGCATAGCCGGCCTCGACTGCTGCCTTCAATCACCATGAGCCAAATAGTAGGAGACCGCACTCTCCAGGACATCGAGAATGAGCTCGACATTTCGATATATCCCGGCACTGAGGTGATGACAGATGTTGGATCCCACCATTTCATCAAATCCAGCAATAGTAAAGAAGCGGGGCGCGTCCTCGTTCCCCAGCCTTCCGATGACCCCCTCGATCCTCTGAACTGGACTTTGCTATGGAAATGGACGACTTTGCTTTGCGTTAGCTTTGTCTCTATCAGTCAAAATCTTGGTCCTCTTGCGAATGCACCTCTTTTCGGTCAGTATCCCAAATGATGACGCCTATAGCTTTCTGACACCCTAACGTTTTTCTCTGGATAGGATTGTATATGCAAGAGTGGAACATTGATTTGGCTGATGCCGTTCAGACGACTGGTGAGATTCCGCCAACCATGAGAACTTGTCATCCAATTTGCAGTCACCACTAACTACAAATTCTAGCTGTGACAATACTGGTACTCGGTTTTAGTAATTTAGTATGGATTCCGATTTCGACGTGCTTTGGCAGAAGGCCAGCTCTCATCTTCAGCACCCTAGTATGTACCGTCTCTTCAATCTGGAGAGTGCGAGCCACCAGCTACAAATCGTTTCTCGGAGCATCTGCGTAAGATTCGCCCCCAGTGCATAAATATATGCGCTAAATTACTAACCTTGATTAGCCTCAACGGCTTTGGCGCCGGTCCTTGCGAAAGTATGATGCCGCAAATAATTGCCGACGTTATCTTTCTCCACGACCGCGGCAAATACCAGACATTATACTTTACGATTTACTTTGGGTCTCTTGCTGTTCGTGCGTGCACTCGTTGAACATGACGCATTGCTAATATTTGATAGATTGGTCCCATTATAGCTGGCAGTATGGCTGAACGTTTTGGGTGGAGGAGCTTCTGGTGGTTCAACACGGGTCTTCTTATCTTCACCCTGTTTCTCAACATCGGGCTTCTTCCGGAAACACGATTTCCTCGAAAGTCACACGCCAAAACGGTTTCGGAACCCTCTGAACCCGCTGACCTGCCGGAGTTAAAGGGCAGTTCAGTTATAGACCACTCAGAAAACGCTTCCAATGAGCAACCTCAGGATCATTGGCTATCGCGAGGACACCCATCTCTGAAGCAATTCAGCCCCTGGGGCTCATATCACGGAAACATCTTGCAAGAGTTATGGCTTCCATGGTACCTACTCGCCTTTCCCATCGTCGAATTTGCCGCGTTTGTGGTTTCGTTTTCAGCATCTGGCTTCCTACTGGCCAACTTGACCCAACAACAATTCTTTGGAGCGCCGCCTTATAATTTTTCGATTGAGCAGGTCGGATTTACCAATTTCGCGATTTTTGTAGGGCAAATGATTGGCTTATTCACGTCTGGCCCACTGTCAGACTGGGTTGCAAATTATTTTACCAAGCGCAACCGAGGTATTAGAGAGCCCGAAATGAGACTAATCACCATGCTCCCCTACACCTTGATCATGATCATTGGCCTTATCGTGGTTGGGGTAGGTTACAGTCGGCTATGGTCATGGCAGGTCATTGTCATCGTCGGGTATACTTGTCTCGGAATGCAAGTAACGAGTTTGCCGAGCATAGCATCAACCTATGCCGTTGACAGCTACAAACCAGCCACAGGCGCTATTTTTGTTGCAATTACTATGTAAGTCACATTCACGTTTCAGTTGTTCTCTTTTCAGCTAATGATGATAATAGCAACAAGAATCTGTGGGGCTATGGTTTCGGCAAGTTTATCACGCCCTGGACGCTCGAGATTGGCTATCTCGCGCCTGTCATGACACTCATGGCCTTGATCACATTCTTCTGTAGCTTTGGCATATTATTTTGGTTTTTGGGAAAGTCCCTTCGAGGTAAAACGAAAGAATCGTTTCTGCATCAGCTAGACAGCTAGGCTCTGAGTATATGACGCATCAATCTGATGGCGTTTGCTACTTGAAAGAGATACATAGTGTAGTTCCCGGCTCAACCTCTGCGGTCGACTATGACGTGACAAATGGGACATGCCTCCTCACCTCTGCGCTCTTCTAGATGCTTCTTCCTCGAGTACACAGAGCTAACTATAGAGCATCATCTTCTTAACATGGCTCTAGGAAAGTTCTCTGGTCCAAAGATGTCTGTTGTTCCAGCGCATGGAGCTTCTGGAATAGTTAAAGCATGAAATCGAGGACTGGTCAAAGCGATAGTGTTTATATCCAATGGATCTGCCGATCCTGGAAAATGTCTGTCTTTGTCATAGTTATCTCATCAAATAGAGAAGCTTTTACAAAGTATTTTCCCGCCAGCTTTTCCGCCTGGCTGTATAGAGGGCTGTGAATATAGTCTTCAAGTCAGCACTGCTTTCCGTAAACTTTTGTTACAAGGATATGTCAGACCTTCCACAATTTTGGCAAAATGTTCTCTAATTGAAGAGCACAGATTAGTAAATTGTTAACAGATCCAAACAAAACTACAAGAAACGTACCTTTACCGTGGCTTTGGATGTCGTATTAGTATCAACGTACTGCTTTCTTGAATTCTTGGAATCATGAACCGTCACTTCGTCTTCACCGAGAATATAATTCATAGAGAAAGCTATTTCATTGTCAGTCGAGTAGGAAACAGTGAAATCAAAGTTACCCATACGTCCACCGGCACGGCGACAGTTCAAGCTGGCATTTTCATCAGTATACAGCGCGTAGTACTATAGCAATTGGTGGATATCTTACCAGTGGCACGCATATATCATGGAAGGCGCTGTAGCGAGTGTGACAGTGACAGAGCCACAATTACAAGTGCCAGTATATGAAGCCATATTTTAAGTTGCCAATCTATGATATTTGACTGATTAGCAGGCCTACTGAGCAATTCGCGTTTTGCATCGCACTGATAGCCACTTATCTGAGATATTTATACTATTAGAGTCCATTTCTACTCCGGAGTTTGGCACCCCACATTGCCGAAGACACCGATTCCGTCCACCAAGCTATCTTGCCGAGGAACCTTGATTTTACCACGGCAAAAATTTCTTACTGTACCGTCTGTAGTGGAATCGAGGTTGCAAGCCATACTAGGAACCTTTTCAGCCATCCAATGATGCAAATACGATAATAAGAAATCGATACGCTTTGAGACTTTATTTTATTTCTTCATTCTATAATGTTTGTAATGAACACCCCTCAATAGCCATTCCAATTTTAAATTTGAAAAAAAGACCCGGAATGTCCTTTAACGTTCATATGGATACATTGTCTCACCGTCTTCTCGCACTGGACCACCTGATATGTCGTGTAGCAATGAATACTACTTCGTATACAAACAATATTTGTATATAGCTCCATGACCGATTTTAACCTTTTGGAAACGACGCGATGCAGATAATACCTACCTATTCAGGAAAATGCGTGTCGCCTCTATCCTACTTCGCGCGGACCAGTCGCTGATGTCGGTAGGTACTTATTTACGAAAATCGACTTTGCCACATGGAGCATAGGAATTGTGATGATACGGGCTTTTGCTTTATGAGGATACAAGATGTAAGACCTACAGTTATTGGCGGTGTAAGATAAGCATACAGGTTGTGATTGTACTGAACCAGCACGTGCCCATGAACAACCTATTATGGGTTGTTATTCAAGACCAGAGAAGTATAAAAGATTTAGTATATATTACTAGAGTTTTGCAGAAAACAGAATAGAGATGCGAAATCTCTGCATTGCCCACTTCGGTACTTCCAATTACTATTCAAGCCAGAACCGCCCAGCCGGTGGACCGAAAGCTAAAGTGATATTTCGTAGTACCTGTGACAATGCCCTTTGTGTTTTTAATTTCAGGGTGGTGATATGCATACAGACTTTCTTTGCTTGCTTGATTGTAAATCTTCAGCCGCTCCAAGATTTCAGCAACTGCGGCATAGAGAATGTCCAAGTTGCCGTCTTCAACCTTTACCGCGATGCCAACAGCACCCACCGCTCCCAAGTTTCGCGATATCTCAGATTCGCGCATTCCAACGCCATAACAGCCGTCTGCCCCAACTTTGCCAATCAGCGATCCCTGAAAAGCTTCCATGAGAAGAGTACAGAATCGACCCTCGCCGCCAACCAACTCGGGCATTTGGGACATGGCGTTGAATATTTGCCCCATGCGCTGCGTTCTGGGAGCGATGCTATCGCCGCTTGCCAACGCGTCAGAGGCCTGGGCGAATGAAGCATACAGCTTTGCAAGATAAGAGAGAGGAAGTGCCGGTGCTGGCATGTTGCATCCGTCAACCCCCCCAGCTGACTTCGTTTTCGCTTAAGCCGGTCAACTCCTCTATGATTCTCCTGATTCTGGCCTGGATTGGATGCGTCAAAAGGTGGTAGTCATCTGACGAGGCGCCCAGGGCTCTGGCTCCCGCCAGCATGCCTGCGTGTTTGCCAGAGCAGTTGTTGTAGATGCCTGTGGGCTCGAAATCACGCTTGATCCATGCGCGGTTTACAGCTGAGTTGAGAGCGGGATGGCCGCCGCACTGCAGTTGGTCTTCGGTGTGCTGCGATTTCACCAGCATTCGCTGGGCCCGCGCAACATGACGATCCTCGCTGCTATGTGAGGCGCACATCAGGGCTAGATCAGCGTTATCGAAACCAAACTTCTCAAGCGCACCGGTTTCTACGACAGCCAGCGCCTGAGCAGGCTTAGCAGCTGAACGCAGCAAAGTAAACCGTGAGGGATCCCCTAGGCTAAAGAGAAGCTGTCCCGTGGAATCCACGACGGCAGCGTGGACAACGTGCCTGTTCTCAACAATGCCATTTCTGTCGATGCTGACATGGCTGTCGTTGTAAGAGGGTATCGTCATGTTGAAAGAGTGGCTTTACGACTTGAAGAAACGGTATGGAGATTTGAAAAGTGATTATACATCCATCGCCGTTGTCGCTTGGAAGAGCACGCAAATTTGGCCGCGCGACCCACATGTTTAGAGGGCGCTTTGCATTTTCAGTTCTCGCTGCTACTGTACGTAATAATAGCGGGCAGTGTGGCTTCTTGATTGATCGCCAGCTTGCCTGATGGCTGATAATACGCGTATGCAAATCACCCTATGATGGCCATTTGCGCCAGCAGTGAATGTTTTAAATATGTTCCTGTATTGTCAGATATAAACTCGTGAAGAGCGCCATCTTATTCGTTTAGTACAATCTGCCCATCATTCAATAGCTACACAATCAAAACTCGCATTTGCTTATTGCGGCTCAATGATCAATCTAGTGCCGTGATTTTCGCCATGTTTCAATATTCTCCAGGCCTCTCCTGTCTTGTCTAAACCCCCAACAATTGTAAGAGGGATAGACTTGAGCTGTTTCTGCTCCAAGGCAGCCTCTAACCAGTTCCACCAAAACCACTCCGTGAACTCGCGGTTCTTTTCGTCCAAGTAGTCATCAATATACTGTGTAAAAAACCCAGTGACGCCTTTGGGCAATTGTACTCCAGCGCGGACTCCCATGGTGGTTAAGAATGAGCCTCCTCCTAGAGCAGCTAAAATTCCACCTATTTTAACTTGGTCTTCGGCGGAATCAGCCGCTGCAAAGACAGCCTTGAATGGACCTAATGAAGAGGCTACAATGACAACATCCGCCGCTGTACGGTCCACGAAATGAGCGATTCCATACTGCGCTGCGAGCTCTCGATGGCGTCCAGATGCAACGCCAACAACTTCGTAGCCAGCATGCTTTGCCAACTGTGCAGCAAATATCCCCATTGAAGATGACACTCCCCAAATCAGAATCCTCTCACCGGTCGAAATAGCACTTGGTATCTGCGGCTTGTTTAACCCGAGATGAAGGACTAGAGCACTCATTGCCGCATAAGACGTTGCAACATTCGCAGCTTCATCAAATGGCACATCACCAATCTGGGTATTATAGAGATTAGTATTAATCTCAATCTTTTTCTCTTTTATAGCCAACGTACCTTTGAAACCAGATTTTGCGGGGCGAGGCAGTATTTCTGATAGGCCCCAAAGCGACTATCATTCCGTAGGACGCCTGTAGTATTTGTCAAGATGCGATCACCTGGCTGGAATCGGGTCACTCCAGGACCAGTCTTTTTAACGATGCCAGATGCGGAAACTGTCAATTATTAGAAATGAAACCGAAGATACAGATAAGAGGGAATCTAACGGCCAATAATGGTTGGATATTGAACCTTGATTGGAATAAGGCCCTCTTGCATCTTCCATTCGCCAGGTTGAACTGCTACGGCTTTCACCTTGCTCTCCAGATTAGTATTATTGCATGAATCCAGTAGCTCACGTATCGAAGTATAAACGAACCTGTATTAATATTTCCCCCTTTCCGGGCTCGTGCAAGTCTCCAGGACCAAGCTTTGGTGGCTCTCCAACTCCAACAAGCCAGTAACCTTCATTAGCCATTTTCTTTTTGTGTATGTAATTGCTTCTATGACTCAAAGTGCAAAATTTGTGAAGCCCAGTTGAATACTTCTTGTGATATGAAGCAATCTCGTTGTTTATCGTGATATTTGTATGCCGCGTCTCACAACCAGTGCAGCAACACTCATTGTCATACCCATATCCAAGTAAGTTTACATGTATCATTTGTCATGTATTACTCAATATTGCTAATGGGAAGAGTCTTTACTGTGACTGACTTCCAATAACGCCCTCCTGTTACTCTACTTGGTGGCTTTTCGCAATCGTGTAATTCCGGCTCTAGCGCCATTTTCGGATTTGTAATCGACGCCCGTAGTTGGATACACCGCACACGTCTATCTGCCCCTTGAGTTTAAGCAATGCAAGTTTAATTGGAGTAAAAACAAATCTAACCCCACAAAGGTCTATGGAATCAATCTGGTAGCTTCAATTGCTAATGATGAGAAAGCAAGTTGCCTGGCGCTGTGATTAATTATTGGCATTTCTATGGAAGATTGCAATTCATCTGTGCGGGATGGTGATGTTAGCTTGTAGAAAATCGCGGGGGGAGCTGATTACGGAGAACCGGCTATTTCGTTAGAACAACAATGAAAACTATAGAAAGGACTGTTTGGTATACATTGATAACATTCATTGTTAGGCCAGAGTCGAACGTTTTCTTTTGGCAAATGAAACATAACGGAAAACATTCATCACATGGCGGGGCTAGAGTTGAGCAAAGTTAAGTAACTAGAGTGCTTTTTAGTTCATAACTTTTATTTTTGGTCCCAAAAAATCTCAAAAAATCTATTAAATAAAGTATGCCAAATCTTCTTCGCTGGCTTTTTAAGCTCTCCTACGAAGGCGCAAAGTGCGGCGCATTGAGGAAGAGGCCCATGAGAACACCGCCAAGAGTACCCGCGACTGGAATAGTCATGATCCAAGAAAACAGCAGAAGCCCAACTCGCTGGAAGTTGACAGCTTTGAAAGTACCGTTGCAGAGACCAACTCCGACTGTTGCGCCGGTGATACACATGGACGTAGAGACGGGCAGAGAGTACTGAGAAAAGACGAGAACAGTGATGGCGGCACCCATTTCCATGGAAGCGCCTCTAGAAGGAGAGTGATAGGTAATTTTGTTGCCCATGACTATTTTACACAATTAGCAGCTAATCCTAAACAAAAATGGAAGTTTAGGTGGTATTTACCTTTCATAATGTTGTAACCGTAGGTGATGAGACCAATCGATATCATGGCAGCCAACACAGCTAATTGCCAAACGGGAACAGGTGCTTTTGCCGCAGCAGCGTTGCCAGTTTTCCAAGCAGAATATATAACGGCCCAAGGCCCGACAGAGTTGCCAATATCGTTGGCACCATGGGCAAAGGAAGCAGTGCATGCTGTCAGAACCTGGACGAAAGAGTATGTGTGTTCAACTTCGTTGGGATATTTCTCGGCGTTGGCGTAGACACGTTTCATGCGATCACCATCGGGGGTTCCCTCAGTGCCAGTCTGGGCGGCATGTATATCGTAGTAGAAACCATAGAGAAGGCCGCAAACAATCATGGCCGGGATGCGCTTTGCCAGGATTTTGACGTTGTGCTTCTCGTATACCTGGCCTGGGCCCATGGGATTGTCGCGAAGTGTGCGCATCGCCCAGCCAATTGGTCCTTGGCTTTCGTAAAGGCGGGAATTGAGTTTGGCCTCGCTTGCTTTTGCAAGCTCTTCGTAGCTGGGCTTATTAGCCTCAACGGCTGAAAGATTCTTTTCTCCCAGAACAGCGTCAGTCTTCTTCGGCGACTCGCTATCGAGTGATTCGGTCTGCAGCGAACGGCTGGATCCATGGACGTGCTCTTCTCCTTGGACAACAGCGTAGTCGGGGACAGCTGCAGACTCAGCATCGGCGGGAGCTGGGCGATTCCAAAGGAGAGGACCGAGGATGAACATCCACCACTTGACGGTGTAGTCTTTCTTCAGAATCTTAGCGCGCGCGAATGGGACAAAGAACAGGGCAGACAGGAGGCAAACTCCTCCGCCTGTGCCCATAGTCACGGCAGCAATGTACCATGCTGGCTTCTTGCCCAGGCCCAGATTGGGAGATCCCTTGTACACAATGGACAGAGTGCAGATTGTGCCAGCAACGAGGAAAAAGAATGGAGAGGTGTATACAGCCCACTTGGCGGGATTTTTCCTGACGTGGACAACAAACTTGATCAGAAGGAATATAGAAGCACCGAAGCCTCCGGCGATGGCGGGAGCCATTCCCAGCCCAGCAAAGATGGCACCGAGACCTTTGCCGTTGTTCCATCCCCACTGGACTTGGCTTGCGCCTACTGTTGCGACACCGACTCCCGCAACGGCAGAGATGAGCGAGTATGTAGAGGAAACGTGGGCAGAGTGGCGAGTACACCACATCACCCAAGAGGATGCAGCGGCAAGAGCACATGTGAATGCAAGCATCTGGACACCGGCGTCGCCCTGGAAGGCGGCGTTTGGAATAATGCCGTTCTTTATAGTATCCGCAGTTCGGGCACCGACGGTGATGGCACCTAGCATTTCGAAGACGGTGCCGAGGACCATGGCTTGTCGGTAAGAGATTGATCTTGAAGAGACACTGGTAGCCCAGGAGTTGGCAACATCATCTAAAAGAGGCATATAATGTGAGCATCATGCTGTTTCGTGCGTTCATTTGTTGGAGGGATGAACAAGCTGTATGCTTATAATACGCACTTGCACCGTTGTTATAGGCATCTAGCATGGCAAACAGAGTGCCAATGGCAAAGATGTAGTCATACTGATGGAGCACCATATTGACAGATGAGTGTCTGAATGGCTCAAAGAGGTAACCAGACCGATCTTCAGAAGGTTTGAATGATGATTGAAAGAAACCGAGATAGAATCTCAACACAATGGTACAGGGCGTGTCTCAGGTATTATACTAGTCATACATATGCAATTATTGTTTGCACGTGTGCATCCAGTAGCCGAAAGAAGGCCACAGCGCCGGGTACCTGAAGTGTCAACTTTCGGTCCAACTTCATGGCCCTTTGCGTGCCTCACTGGCGCCACCGGATTGTAGAGCCTACAAGAAGAGAATAAGAGAGTGGAGTAGCATATTGTAGACTTTGCCGCTTCAGGCACCGAAGTAACAAAAGAGCCACGAATATCGCAGAGAAAAATAAGGCATGTTGGCGTATCGCATCAAGTTTCTCTTGGACCCGAGGCAATAGCTGCTTGGCAAATGCAATGGTGGAACTTTGGATCGCTCAGACGGACGACGCCGTTGAATGAGACCACCTTCAGCGTAGATGTTAAGCATGGTGTTTCTTCCTATCAGATTGTCAAAAAAACACACGTGGGCTTGGGCATGTCGCCGTAACGGTAGATCGGGGTAGCCCCCGGGCCCACTGACTAGGTTTGCTACTTTGGCCAAGGGATTCCAGAAGTGGCCCCATAGCCTGCTGTATCTCGAAGTTGGGGGGATATCGCGTGAATATCCAGCGAAGAGGGTAATATGGATGGCCTAGAAGCATATGGAGATGACAAGAAGGTGCAGAGCGAATTTACATCGCTCAGGTCCCTCGACTGGAACAGCAGGTGCTCCAGTCTTGACTTTGTGCATACATGGAAAAATACCATGAAGAAGAGACTGTGAGGGCACTAACATGAAATGAATCATGGCTGAACGAGCACGTGCTTGAACACTTCAAGGAGAAGATTTCGACTGTTGGCTTTGCCAAGCTTGGCAAGTTGCTGAGCTTAACCGCAGTAAGGTTGACTACTGGGGAACCGCTGCATAAACTTAATAATTAAGCTTGGCGGACATCTAGCGCTAGCTACTTCCAGATGAGCAGTTTCTTGTAGCTACGCTGGTTTACGGCTAGATTCATCTATTGATCGCAATTCTCAAGAGCTAGCAGCGTGAAACGATTCAGAGTCTTTTACACATGCTGTGTATTGTAGTAAGAACAATGTTTTTCTCACACCATCGGCCACGTTTGGGCATCTGCCAAGATCTTGTTCTTTGCCACGCCGTAGCACGTGCCCCGGTTCGGTTCCCAGAACGTGAGGCATGGCGGCCGCCCAGAATGCTCTGCCTCAGCTAGTGCTGTAGCCAAGAAGCTAGAGGCTTTCAACCAACGCCTCACAGATAACTCGTCCACTTCTTCGGCGCCTTTCATCGGTGCTTACTTCTTTATTTAGCTACTAGTAAATGCCCATGAGACAACAGGTGTTGGATGAACGAGCTTATCACAGTGCTTTCCTCGCCCACGTGTGGCTTCCATAAAAGACCAAGTAGACCCTTTTCTGGATATCAATAACGCGACAGTAGTTCAAGTCAATTGTTCAGCTACTGACTACCACAAAACAACACCCAGAAAAGCGAGTTTTAATATAATTATTATCTTTATAATATTATTTGAATGTTTGTTTTTAGTTGTGTGTGATTACTCTGTGCATTTGATACGCGCAACTGTCCCGATTATCCTTCCAATACACCAAAGATGAAGGATAAGAAGGCCTTTATTAGTTCGCAAAGCCATTTAAGATTTCAGTACTAAATGCTTATTAGAACACTCGTCAAGATGCATGTTAAGAATTCTTCTCTTTTCCGTATTCGGTGATATTCTAATCTTTCTTCCAAGCAATCGCTTCATCCACCTGAAAATAGCCCACTAGTAGATGGTATGCTTCTTTTCTGAAAGTAATCTATGAGACATTATACTCATCAATAACGCTCTTGGGAGCTGAGTATTTTCCAAGCGGCTTGTACTTCAAATATCCCATATCGAATCCCTCAGGGCCCCCGATTCTGATACCCTCCTCAGTACCAGTCCATTGCTCGCTAGCAGCAATGCCTATGACGATAACACGTTGACCATACCGGTAATCCTGCGTACCAATACCCTCACCATCTTCAGCATCTAGAACGGCGACAAGGTCCGGCACAATGGCCAATATCTCGCCTTGAAGATCTTCGGAATCTAAAGGAAGCGACTCGGTCGGCTCATTGCTGGGAGACGTCTTTACAGCAGCAATATTCTCGTTTTTGAATGGAATCACAACATGGCCGTTGAAACTGTCTCCCCCCTCACCCTCAATAACGCACTAGCCGTAGAGATGGGCTTTACGAAGTGTCCGCTTCACACTGACAATCTTGCCGCGCCACAGAACCTTGGCAGCATCGGGGCCGCCGCACTCGTTGATAATCGACTCCGTCATCGTATCGAGACCATTCAACAGACGAGCCAAGTGCACAGCCCTTCCGATCCGCCATGATTGCGATATGGTGTTGCGAATAGCCCAGCGTTTATACTCGACTCCTGAAGCGGGTGCAACGGCCACACCGGCGAGAGACCCGAGCTCACTAAGCGCGGCTCGCAGGAGTCGTTCGACGACTTTGTCTGACTTGGCCTGGGAGACAATGACCGAGGCTCCGTTGCCATCGCTCAGTGCCATTGGGAGGTACACCGGCTGGCGATCACCATAGACGTACGGCGTTGTCTGCCATAACACGGGATATGCGCGGCCACAGTAGTCGCCATCGACGGTCGGCAGATCAAGGTTCGAGCTGGATCCGACCACAAAGCTTTGCATGCCATTTGCTCCACCAACTTCCAAGCAGTTAAGATGCGTGATCGGGTCTTTGAATAGCCGCATCAGCTCTTTCTGAGCCTCGAGTAGCTCGTCAGCCGGAAGTCTTTCAGAAAAGACATTGGGCGCACCGCCGAAGCATGCTCCCCCCACGACGGCTTTATCGTCGACATCACGCGAGTCGACAACGCGAATCACATCGCCATTGCGTATCATCTGGCGAAGGCGCATAGCGGTTGGGAATGGGTAGCCACCGCCTCCTGATCCAAGAATATTGCAGCCGGTGGCAATCCAGCCAATATCCGTCTCACTCAGATACCACACTCGGTCTGCGACTTTAGGCTTGTACAAACGCAAGTCGTCAGTGGATTCAGTTGATGCTTTAGTTTCCTCTGTTGGAGTCCCGGAGAAATCACCAGCGCCTGTTTTGCGCCCATACTGGGAATTGTTTAAATCGTCCGCCGAATCCACTAAGTTGCCCGAATGGCTCATATCATTACCTGTAAGCTCTATACTTGGAGCGTTATAATTAAAGTCACCAGCTGCACGAACAATGAATCGAGCCTTATTCTCGACATACTAATGTGAACCAAGTTAGTTCCTAGTCTATGGCCATGCAGCATTTCAGGTAGCTCAAACAAACTTACCGACATTGGGAGTGTCTCTATCTCGACAATTTGAACCGAGGAACGAAGGGCGCCAGCATCGACTATTTTGTCGATAGCAACCTTCTTAATTTCCTCGAGCCACTGCTGTTCTGTATTGGGCCCAATCGTCTTGATGGTATCGACCACAATGCTCAAGCCAGCCATAGCGGCCCCGATGGCATTCACGATGCCTGACCATGGCGGCCGAAGAACTTCGCTTGCGCCCTTCAGCTTGTTCGGGGCTAGGATAGCGCCACCACCAACCAACAAGACGGGCAGGTCTTCCGGAGACGTCTTCATAGAGTCTATAGCCCGCTCCAGCTTTGACTTTACGGCTTCCTGGAAATTGTAGATCTCTTCTGGGCTTAGATTGGAACGTGCCGCAAGCACATCCGGCGAGCCAATCGCCAAAGTAGGATCCGCGGAAACGGCACAGTCGGTGGCTGTCAGAATGGCGCCACCAAATAGAATTGCATCTTCTGTAAGTCGGCGGCCGACGCTTTCTGGACCAACAGCTATGCCTTTATCACGATATACGAATGACCCTCCGCCAAGACCGATGCTGGTGACATCTGGGTAAGAAAAGTTCATTCGAACTCCCGCCAAGTTGCTAAAGGCCGCTCGCTGCCTTGGGAAGCCCGAAGGAAGCAAAAGTCCAACATCGGTCGTTGTGCCACCAATATCGACCACCATGATTGGCTTCTTCTCGCCTCGTTTACCCAATGAATACCTCTCTACAAGAAAAGCAGCTCCGCGCATGCTATTGGTCGGGCCACCAGAAAATGTCCTTATTGGAAACTTTGCGGCAAGTTGCCCCGGGAGGACTGTTCCGTCATTTTGAGTTATGAATACCGGGCAATCTAGACCTAGTTGTTTCAAAGGCCGTTGAAACAAATGTAGAGTCTGCCGCGCATATCTCAATATGGCTGCGTTGAAGATCGCGGCGTTTTCACGCTCGATGAACCCAAGCTTAGCAACCTCGCTGGAGAGTACAACATCGCAGCCCGGCAGCTCTTGACGCACAATCTCAGCTACAAGATGTTCTTGATTCTCTGCGGAGTCGAGGGGGCTGAAGATGCCATTGATAACCACGACGTGGATGCCCTTTTGCTTGATATGCGCACACTCTGCTCGAATCTCAGCTGGCTCAATGTCGCTGATGGGGCTTCCGTTCACCTGAAGCCCTCCCCGCAATAAAGCATAATGGCCCAGCACGAGTCTTTGTAAGTCGTCCGGCCAGTCACCGCAAGGCCTCATATACTTGCTATAGGGGTAGCCCAGTCTCAACACAGCAACCCTAGAGAGTCGATTGGCATCTCGCTCTACAACCGCATTAATAAAGTGCGTGGTCCCTATTGCCACGCTGACAATGTCTGATTTTCTATTCGTCGACTCAAGTAAGCTGCTGAGTGCAGTCTTTATGCCATCGCTTGGATCCGACGTCGTAGGTGTCTTGCGCCACGCTAGTATTGCTTTGTCTGGCTCTGATGGATGCGCCAGATCAATGAGCACACTGTCAGTGTTTGTGCCGCCTACGTCAACCCCGACTCGAAGCCGTTTGTGTGGAAGGCTCTGTAGCTCGTCCATTTATAGACTTCGTAGAGGTAGAACGCGCTGGTGAAACAGAGCAGACTCAGTTCGTAGCATAGGAATACTTGCGTTTTTATGCCCAAGGATGGAGGCTAAAATGATTTGGAATCGGGATTGGCAATTTGTACATCCAAGTAGTACTCGCTTGGAAGTGTAGTGTCGCTCTTTGCCTATGAACGCGAGTGGTTATAGTGCTTATTGGCCTGGAATCATCCAACGAGATATTTCCACTAGAGAAGATTGCTTGTATTTCTGGGCACTAAGTCTTCAGTAAGGAGATACTACTACTATAAAGACGCCCGAATCGGAATATACCTGAAGTAGTAGTTTGACCAATTGCCTGATAGGTTTTTGTAGCTTGTAGTAGTTTGTGTATATAAAATCACTCGTACGGATACAATATTATATCATTAGGTACTGTTTTATCCACTCTGAAGCCATCGCATCTAGCCAAGGATATCGCAAAATATCTTCCGGTATTAGTCGCTCATCGGGATAGATCTTCATTACTGTCTTTAGGAATGACATAAAACACTTTTTTCTTTCTTGACTCATGCCAGGCAGCCAAACTTCAGACTACAACTCCGCCCTTTTCAATGGCTCTATCCTAAAGACCTCAATGCCGGGCCGGCTGATATTTATGATACCTACGTGCAGCCACCGGCAACAGCCGCCGTCACTTGGGCGCATATAAGCAGCCATTGCCGATGTTAATTAGATAACCTATGGCGGCACTAAACAGCTCCCGGGATCAGCAAACAGCTGGTTCGCAAATCCCTATGTGATAAAATGTCCATACCGCGCGGCAAAATGGATACACGTATTCGTGTTTTCTTAATTTTAAGTTCACTCGCGTACTATCTGTATAGAAGTAAAGTTTAGTAATCATTTGCTATTGTCACAAAATGTACAAGATCAATATATCTCTTATATTGGGCATACAGTTTGCAGTCGTTGACAGACAAGCATGTAAGAGCTGGCTCCTATCCGCTCTCCCGCGGTCGCGAAAACTATTCACACATTCTTATGATGATGATTTATGCGTTTGTTGAGTTATAAAAATAAACCGATTATAAGTTCTTGCACATAGCTATATATCTCCTTCGATTAATTTTCATAAACGCCAACCTCTTTTAATTTACCTACTTTGACTAGATTAATCCGAGCATCTATGAAACAGGGCCTCGTCCAAATACATTATTGCTAAACAGTCTTGTTGTAATCATGTTGCCTCGCTCTTGTATCTCTCGCTTGAAGCTTGCTCTCCAGGTGTGCAAACATCGCTGTTTTACTTGAACAACTTGTGTCGTTTCATACCCAAAGCCGCGATGAGAGAGACAGCGCCCGCAACAATAAGCAAGATGAAAACCCTCTGGATAGCGTTTGTAACTGCTATAATGGCCATCTCTCTGAGATCACCCGTTAAGTCTTGGAAGACAACACTCTGCGCACCTGCAGCCGCATCCTCAATTTGAGCAGCCGTATAGCCGGCCGGTGCGAGTGCTTCAGTCAAACCCTTGATGGCAGTGGTCTGGTAAACTTGGCCAGCAACTACGAGTGCAATCACGCCTGCTCCGAGCTGACCCAGATTCTGAAGCGTTAGGGCGTGTGCGGCGTCTTTAGAACCCGACTCGAGCGTCGCTATGGAGAAGCCAACCTGGGCACTAATTCCGGCGCCAATTCCTTCTATGATGCTGAGTCCATAGATTGTAGCTGGCTTTGTCGTCGGGGTGAGGTAGACATATAAAAGTGATCCGGAAATAGTAAGGAGGACTCCTGCGACGACGTAAAGGATAATGTACCTGTTCACTTTGGGAAGCAGGTAACCACTGCCCAAGTTGGCGATAATGAATAGGATGATATAGGGCAGCAGGCGTACGGCAGCTTCAAGCGAGCTGTCATTCCGCACAAATTGGAAATAGATGGCGATGTAGAAGATTGGTACGTAAATAGCAGCCATGGCGGCGGCTGCCTCAATGTAGAGCAGAATCTGAATTCTCGATTTCAAGAGATGCAAGGGAAATGAACGCGTCTCCGGTGTGGTAAATATGCAAAAAGTCTGCTGCAAAGCATAAGCTGCCAGTAAAACGGCAAACATCGTGATTGTAGCAATTGTGCGTCCATCGCTCCACTTCCAGATTCCTCCTGCGGATAGAAATCCTAGTGCAAAAGTGACCCAGAAGCCGATACTAAGAGCAAAGCCCAGGTAGTCCAGTTTGACAAGCCGCATCATGACAGACTGATCAGAAGAGGGCTTATACGAGGGCAGCACCAAGAGATACACTGGCGCTGTCACGGCGGCAATGACAAGGTTGATATAGAATGCCCACCTCCACGTTGCCGAGCTGTCTGACAAAGAACCGCCAACGATAGGACCAAGAATGCAACCAATGCCCCAAAAGAACCCAACGCCGGTGACGTAGGTTCCTCTTACTTTCGGAGGAGTCAGGGCTGTCATATAATTGAGACTTCCCAGAAAGATGCCGGTACCCCCAACACCACAATAACTCTGCCCACAATGAGGGCACCTATGTTTGGGGCGCCTCCACATAGAGCTGATCCTCCTTCAAACAGAATGACTCCGGCAATGAAATTCCATTTCAGGTCAAAGGTATTGAACATGGCGCCGTAGGGGAGAATAACCGCCGTTGATCCAAGGAGAAAGCCAGCGCCAATCCATGCGACCTGAGAGACTTCTTTGAACGTATCAACAACCGGAGCTTGAACCACTGACGCGATCGTGGTATCAAGCCCATACATGAGACAAGTTGAATAGACACCAAAGCAGATTAACCACCATTTCCAGCCTGTTTGCAGAGTTGGCTCAGAGGTTTCTTCATCTCCATCGGCCGAAACTTCAGGCCGCTCAGAAACGTGTGAGGCTTCATGCTTGGAGAATGAGCCCTGTGGCTGCTGGCGTTGTTCCATTTGGCCTTGTGCCAAAGCTGATTCAGGATCTTCATGCTTGTTGCGATTTTCCTCGTCCAAAGGCGTCGACGGAGTTGTTGAGCCATTTGTTGAAGCCATGGTGTAGAGCAATAGAAGCTTCGAGCTTGGCAATAAGCTAGAGGTAATGCTGGGCCTGCTTCCGCCAAGTGCAGCTGCTAGGGATTATGTGCCGATAGGCCAATGATGAGAACTGTAAACAAAGACGTGGTTCGAAATGCGTAGCGGACGCTTCATTGAATATATATAAAGCCTTTAATACTCGATGTAGCTGTCTTAAAAGGGAAGAAGCTTGGTAATTGCTAAGCTCTCCTGACTGTGATTGCATTATGGGTCAATGCAGATTGTACCTAGGTGAGATTTTTCCTAGCTAGGAACAAAGTGAAGCCCGAATAGTGGGTCGCAAGCTCTAGAAACGGCAATAAGTTGAAGATATTACTGGAATAGGAATATAGAAGCAAGCTGCTGATGTCTAGATACTAAGAAAATAGTAGCTTTGCCCAGAAGAGAATGGAACCAATTTATATCGGCGAATTCTACCCATGGAATATTCGACTTACCAGTTTAACATCTACTATCTTACTATATGAATAAGGGCATTAGTAACTGTAAGAACCTTGTCTCTGTTAACTGCGTATAAGACAGGATTTGATTGATAACTATAGTATAAAATTTAAAAATATATAGCTCTAGTAAGATAATTAAGAGTGTATCCACCAAAGCATTCAGATTAGAAACAGAATCAAAGCAACCTTTAATTATGGAATGCGGTTTTAAAGTGCCCTAGGACATCCAGCACTATTAGTTGGAGCTTGTAATAGCATCAATCATGGCCGCCAGGATGACCTCCTGTGTTGCCTGGCTGACTGCATCAATCTCAAACAAGGATGATACGACAGTTGATGTCGAACAGGTATTATTGACAGAGACCCTGTTCAATCTGTCTTTCAGCCAAGACAGTACAGGCGGGAGAGCAAGAACAGCATCTAACTCGTGATTTGCCAAGATATCTCTTCTGTAGAATACGCTGGTACCACGAGCGCAGTATTTTTTTACCAGTTCATCAGTTTCGCTAATGGGACTGATTTCATCTTGCACTCCCTTGTAGATAAACATTGGTATTTTTGGCGCGTTGTTGCCCATGCCATTTTGTGCAAGAATAGAGAGGAGGGTGGGATTTGCCATCATAGCATCAAAGTTGCGAAAATAGGCTAGAATATTCTCATTTCCAAACAGGACTTCAGAGCAAACATGCTCTGTTGCTTTGAAAGAACTGGCTGTCGCTGGAATAAGATGCGCATCAATAATTGGCCCAAGCTGTGGATATTCATGCACTAGCCCCATGATTCCAGCTGGTATAAGCCATGAATTCGTCTTGTTGTTAACGCTGGAAATCACAGTTGTGATATTAGGGACAATACCACCAGCAGCGGCCCCCAGTATCTTCAATTCTGGTGCATATTGAGGCTGAAGCTCTGCAGCAAAAGCACTGGCGAGACCACCACCAGAATAGCCCCATAATACAATCGCAGGATCCTTCGATAGATGTGTTACGGATGAGGAGGCTAAAACTGCGCGTATGCCATCGAGTACGGCATGTGCTGACTGGATATTCGCAAGGTAGGATGCTTTGGGTCCTTCGTGGTCTGGGATGGCCACAACCCAGCCTTGCATAAGGGCCAATTCTATAAACAAAGCAGTTTGGCCGGGTTGACTGGTTTGTATGATATAGGATGGTGCGCAATCGATATCAGCTGAGTCCTCAAAATCTTGGAATGAGACCAGTTTCCCGAAATCCGCGTTTTTCGGAACAAGGACAGTCGTCATTGCAGCTACCGCATCACCAAAAGTGTTTGTCGTGCGATAAAGAAATTGAAAAGAGCCTGCCAAATGAGGATTGTTGGGGAGATTAACAGCAACTGGTACTGTTCGATTTCGCAGTATATGTCCTGGAGAGGTCTTCTCGAAGCCATGTGGTGGTATGTAGAACGAATCCTGGCTTGGTGGGATTGGAGCCAAGGATGAAACGGCGACAGGTGTACTGGCCGAACGCTGGCAGATGAAAGCGAGAAAAATCAAGGAGACTTTGGTTAGATGATACATCTTGAATGGTGATGAACTGCTCTTTGAATTTTTTAGGTATGGAAGAGAACATCCTTTAGTTTATATACACCTGGATACCTGCCCCTGGGCCGAGGCTATCCACAGATTTGAATCCGGATAAAACCCCTGAATTCTTAGGATAGCCTTTAAAGTTATGACACAGCACTTTTCCTACGTAATATCAAATTAAGGTAGAGCGTAAGCTAAAGGAGTTGTTGAACGTAGATCTCACCTTGCTGTTGACCCCATGTACGGAGTCTCGGACTAACTAGTAACCAAACCCACAAACACAGCCATGCCATCGCTTCTTAGCTATAGAACCCTGTCTTTGTTATAGGTATTCGTACTATTCTCGATACTTAATTAAATACCAAGCGCGGAATATTATATTGGGCGGAAGGTATTGAGCCGGCACTCGAATTTTCCCTACGGAATTCTAGTTTTGTCCCGGCGCTCCGGTACGAATTTCTATGCTTGTTGATATGTTGATACTGGTAACCGATCACTGGTATTAACATTATGAAGTTCATGAGAAAATAGTGCGTGCGTACCTTTGAGGGGATCTGGGGGTTAATTGTTCTTTTGGGAGTCGCCTTGTAACCCTACTAGTATGTATGTCCAACTATAACTTGACCATTATGCAACTGTAATGCCATTTATTAGTAAATGGCAATAACACAGGAGTGAAATTAATTCCACTTTAGTATATACAAAAGAAACCCTTTAATATACTTAAATCCTTCGATAGCAGTTCCTTGTAAATCATTTAAACCAGGTATTACAGCATCTTATCTTCTTGCTAGTACATTATAGATGCTCTACCCTAAAGCAACTGTTATATAGTAATTGAAATTACATTTTTGATACTACAATATATTACAGTATCTCTTGTACACAACACAGGTACTGCTATCTTACAAGTCTATCTATCCATTCATATGTAATTGGTCCTGCTTCCAGTTCAGCTATATTGCCTCCTCAATATTATATCTCTTGTAAGAGCTAAAACGTAGTCGTCTATTGGAAAAATAATATCTTCCATCGCATTGATAAGCAATAGTCTAGTGCATTTGATGTCAAAGATTCCATTCTTACACAAGCCAAACTTCTTCCGAGGTTCGTCGGCAATGTACTCTTCCACAGATCCATAGCCGAATTTGAATGCAAGTGCATTTGTCAATGCAAACGGGTACTCCAAGTGGTTTTGTGCCCGGATCCACTCTGGGTCAAACATACGATCTCCTCCGCCTCCTTGTGAGACGATGCCCAGAAGGCGATTGGCGTGTGTGTGGGCGATACGCATGGCGTAGTAGCCCCCGGTGCTAAGCCCCCGGACGACAATACGTGGTGAGTCAAAGCTGGTGAGTCAAAGCCATACTCATCTTGGTTCTCATCAATCTAGTCCAGCACGCGGGCAGCAGGACAGTCTCCCGTGCCCGGAATATCGACAGTAAGGCATACAAAGCCGCGGCGCGCGTGCTCGGAGCTGAATTGTCTTTGATCTGTCCGATAGCCGTCCAAACCCACAATAAGAAGTAGCACCGAATTTATAGCCCGCTAAATTACCGACCAAGGGATACGTAAGAATTACTGGGATGGTATCCTCTGCCGGTTCCCCTGCAGCAAACCTGGCGTACGAATAAGGGATTTCAACTTCCCAATACAATAGAGAGAGATACGGTGTAGCAGCTAGATATGCTGCTTTATCCGCTTCCCATGCTTTTGTAGATAGTAGAGACCTGCTGTTGATAGGGAATCGAGCGGTGCGATAGACAGTGGCGGCACAAAGGAAGAGTTCGCGTGCATCTTCAGGCTTTCCAGCCTGCTCTGCCTCTTTGGCCTGGATCACAAGAGAGTCGCCTACTGAATAAACGGTTTTGCGTAGTCATTCCCATTGAAAAGCACGCCAGCATTGTTACCGCTCGACTGAATCAGTGAGCTGAAGATGGGCTCGAAATCTTTCAAATTATTGTTTGCAAGTGGAAATTACCCCAAGGAGACAGGATTCTTCCACTTCAAGTTCCATAAAGCAGATACAGGAGTATAATAGGAAAAGGATTTAAGGTTATCTACAAGTCGCTGGATGTAATAAGGTAGTACAACCACTAGGTAAGGAACCACCCATATACTGGTCTTTTAGATTGTACTTATGGTTTTCGGTCTTTAACACAAAACGAATGCACAGATGAGACCTTTAAATTCCTATATAACATTCTGCAGCTTCAATACTGATCTAGCATGTGCTATCTCTAAAGTTTTTGCTAGCAGTCTGCTACCACTCTCTAACTTCTAGACATTCTTAAAAATACCAATGACTGGAATATCTATGTACCAGTTGAATAGTTATGCGGTGCAAGCGTACACACTCCTGTCGCTAAGGAATCCGCCAACCTGTCTATTTTGCAAGCCGAGAGCTAGCTTACTTCCCAGAGGTTACTCCACTCGATTTCTCGCACTCTTATTCTTCATATATTGTCGTACATACATATATATACATAATTCGCCTTACTATACTTTGAAAGTGCTACCTTTCTGGAGGAAAATTACAGAATACTACACCATTATAATCTTTGCCACTTTGCCATATTAGCAAATACGCCAGCTTGACATAGGTTCATGGCGATAGGCAATTGCCGCATCAGTTAATTTTTATTAATAATACTACACTCAAACCGGTTAATCTTGCGGTATGTAGCGGGTCCGACAGTATTAAATGGTAAGATGTGATTAGTTGCACACAGTAAACCCTAGAAAAGGTGAGGATGAAGAATACGTCTAAACTCTCTGGCGGTGGAGAGTATATCTCGTATCTCCAGTCTTAGCCTGTATCATGCCTTTTATACTTCCATTCTACTTCCCTTGACAGATCACTCAATTAGGTCATTGTTCTCAGTTGTTTCATCGTATTTAGCACCATAGATCAGATACATGCCATAATAGACAAATCAATTTTACGCAGGGATAGGAGATGATCGTTTTTCAGGTGCTATCAAAGGCATTGGAGGCAATTAAGAGTCTTCCGTAATCCAAAGATACATCGGGCTATAGCTAATAAGCCAGATAGTCCACGGTCTCATGGAATAGCAAAAGACTGCCTGGCCAGCACCGGGTATTCTACCCCATCCAGCTTTATACCACATAAAGTAAGCAATTGTTATTAATAGTCAGTATAACCAGTATTAACATCGTACATGATGAGTTCGGATGCAAAAATGGTCTCTTATCTCATTGTTAAGAATGCGCATCAAGAGTTAAAGCTTTCAGCAGAGGACAAAGGTCAAGGATGTTTGTATTAAAGAGGGAAGACTATAAAATGCAACCAGATACCTAGTGTTTATTAGTAGCCTCCGAGCCGCTGCTCAGCCATAGGCTTGAACTCGACAGTCGTAGGCTCATTCGTTATTCCCCTGTCAGCTGCAGCCTTCATGATGGCAACCGTTGCCGTGGCTCCGATCCGCGTCACGCCGAGCGACATAACGTGCAGCAAATCGTCCAATGTCCGGATTCCCCCAGCTGCCTTGACCTGAACCTCTGGTGCACAGTGTTTCCTCATCAGTTTCAGGTGGTGAATGGTAGCTCCGGCGTACGAGTAAAGCCCATTTGGCTGCTTAACAAAACCGTATCCTGTAGACGTTTTGACGAACGCGACACCAATCTCGGAGCAAATTTCACAAAGCCGAACAATATGCTCATCGTCGAGATAGTCGTTCTCGAAAATAACCTTGAGGGTAGCGCCATGCTTAATGACCGTTTCGTTAATCTGCCGAATCTCATGCGCAACGTAGTCCCAATCGCCGCTCAAAGCCCTTCCGATGTTTATGACCATGTCAATCTCCTTGCCTCCTGCGGCGGCGGCACGGTCTGCTTCAAACACCTTAACTTCTGTGGTGCTATTGCCGTGCGGGAAGCCAATCACTGGGCATACTAGAACGCTCGATCCTTCAAGTTCCTTCTTGGCGAAAGGAATGAGGTATGGCTTGACGCATGCTGTAGCGACGCCATACTGCTTGGCAATCGCGAGGCCTTCAAGTATACCCGCATCAGTCATTGTGGGGTGTAAGAGCGAGTGGTCTATCATCTTTGCCAACTGGTGCAAAGTCACCGTGATGGAATTCGTCGAAGTCAAATTGCTATCCATTTTTTGAGTAATTTGTCGGAGGCAAGATTCTGTTGAAACAGTATTTTAAGCAGAAATGTTTAGGAGATTGATAGAAAAAAATTCCATGTGCGATTGATAGCTGATACAGACAGACAATTTATATCAATGTCTTAGCATACGAGAAGTAGTTATACAGTCCAACTGCCGCCAATTTTGTCTCGTTAGGGGTGCCTATTCCACCGGGTGATCCATATGACCGGAGGCATCCGCCGAAAAGAGTTATACAAGAGAATCAGAATTAATGCCTTCCGGTGGCCATACATTGGACCAGTACACACGCTGAGGTGTGTGGACGACGACTCCCGGAATCTTATCCTTAAAAGGAAAGATGCGATCTTCACAAGTAGTAATTGCTTCCGGTGGGAAAATGTTCCTAAAAAGGCTTAGCTGTTGACTCCCACTCTGGGCTTGTGTGTCAAATTCTACGTCATATCACCCTATTTGTCCTCTTGAACTCGACATTGTGTAGTCAAGAAAAATGACTGTAATTTCACCAATGCTATGCCTGCAAAATTCTCTTATTGAGTAGACCATTACGGCCCAGTGCAATTAATTATTACCATTGAATACTTGGTGAGATGGTCCAAAAGGTTTCTAGGGCTTGTCAACGATGCCGGCGCCAGAAACTCAAGGCAAGCTACTCTGTCAACACTACCTAAACAGCAAACTGATTGCTTTTATTTTGAAGTGTGATATTAATCGCCCATGCACTCTCTGTAAAAGAGCTGGGGTCGATTGCTCGGCTGTATCGCCCGATATTTGGAAGCCTGTGAGGCCAAACCAGGTCGTCAGCAAAGTTCGTAAAGTCGATGGCGACGGCTCAAGCCTCCAGGCGACGAAGCGGGTTACTTATTCAGCTCAAGCCATTGAAGATGATGCCATAGCAACAACAGCCTCATCTCCCACATTCTACGAGGCTTCAAATAAGCCCAGCGAAGCTGAGGATACAGACCCCACCACATCACAGTCGCCATGGGCTTCAAGCTCCGCGGCCATGTCCTTTGTAAAAGAGGTAGGCTTTCGAACGATAATTCTGCAGCGTTATAACTGAAGATGTCCAAAGGCATTCGATCATCAAGACACGGTAGCGCCAGAGGGGCGAGATGTTTCAGCTCTCTCTGCCACACACTGGACTCGAGAAGGCGCATCAGGCAGTACCTGGCCCAAACAAAGCCAAACACGTCTAAAGAAGCTCATTTCGACTGAAGCCAAGCTGATGATGCTGCTTCCAGACATGAGGACTGCTACGCTACTAGTTAATAATTATTTTGACAAGATCCATTGGTTTGTACTAGTTTTCCACCAGAGAGAATTTAGAGATCAGTTTCAGCAGCTTTACGCCTCTGACTGGCAAAAGATTGACGAACACAAATCTCGGCTTGGTTATGTCAGCGTATTTCTCGCTGTCTGCGCCGTCAGTATACAGTATACCAGTTTTGATCAAAAGCAGAAGCTGGCAGATGGTGGGATTGAGCAACTTGCGCTACAGGACGAAATTCTTGACGCTTTGAGGTTCAGACTTCTCGACATCGTATCACTAGGCTCCTTGGAGTCAATTCAGACATGCGTTCTGCTAGGGACCTTCTACCTCTACCATGGGCAACCAGAACTTGCCTGGCCAATTTGCGGTTGTGGCCTGCGAATTGCCCAAGCCCTGAACTTACATCGGCAATCATCGACCGGCAGTTCTACACCCGATTTGGACAATCCAATACAAAGACTTCAAGAAACAAGAAAACGATGCTGGTGGGCTATATACGAAATAGAGACCTTTTGTTCGATGCTATATGGCTTCCCGCTCAGCATATCGGATAGAGATTGCGACGTTGAGCCCTTACATCCATATGCTGTAAGATCGCTAGGTTCTCCAGGAGATTCCATCTTTCGCCGTGCAGCCAGCCAACCAACCCTCCTCTCGTACAAATACTTTATGGTGCAATTGTCTATCATTGTCAAGGCAGTACTGGCTGATCTTTATGGTTTGCATCGGTCTTCTGAAGAACCCCAGAGACGGGATGACAAATATGACTTGAAACAATTGGTAGAAACAATCACAAGATTAGATGCAAGACTACAGAAATGGTCTCAGAGCTTGCCGGTACGGCTTTCATTCAACGAGGTAATGAAAGATCCGACTTCTGGTTTGCCCATTTCGTCAGATCGCCGTTTCGAAGATCGTCTCTTCCAACTTCAGGCTCTAGCGCTTAAGCTCGCATTTGAGAACGCGAGAATACTAGTCTACCGACCCTTGCTTTCGTACGGACGGATCGCCACTACTCACGCGACAAGCCAAAGTTCTGTAACACAGGATAGGCAAGCAATAGATCCATTAAAGACATCGATTCAGATATGCCGAGATGCAGCATTCCAGGTTTCGTTGCTTGGTTCGCTTCCCATCTTTCAGCAGGTCGCAGATACATACGCTGTATCATTTGCGTCGCAGCATCTCTTCACAGCGGGAGTAACATTGTCTATTCTGACCAGTCTTGAACCATTGAGCCGAGAGTCCCACGAATCCAAAATGGGCTTACGAAGGCTCATGGAAATGCAAACCCAATTGAAGTCCAAGAGTATTATTGCTGAACAGGGGTTCGGGATACTAAAGACACTTTTGTCTCTCATACTTGAAAAAGAAGCAAAGCAATTGTTGGATTTCGAATCTAGAAGCATGGACGATCAGATATCACTTAATCATCAGCACTTGGTACCACTGCCACGAAGCCCCCATCAAGCGGATATACAGGCTAGCGATCAACCCACGGTCTCACCCATGCAAACATCTAAGGATATCTTGACCAATATCGCCCTGTCAACAAATTCTCCCAGCTTCATAGATGATGAGAACATGCTGCGCTTTGACATCGGCGAAGACCCATCGATGATACAGGCGCTGTTCAACTATGAACAAAGTGAGAAACCTACCAGTTACGCCCCAGTCAAAAGTTTTGCTAATTGCACCTAGGTTTAGGTTCCGAAGGGAACACATATACAAACACTAGCATGCAACTGAATGACATGGAATCATCGATCGAGAATTGCTTTGGGGGTCAGGACCTGGGGTGGATATGGAGTATTGACTCACATACGTAAGTTGCGATATTATTTGTATGGCGTAAAGCTAAATTACTGCTACAGCTGTAAAGTTGCTACTACTTTTATCTGCTTTGTCATAGCTTCTAATGTGCTTTATGTCAATAACTCCCACTGCCCATAAAAATATAATTACCATTTATACAATTATGCCTCATGTATCATACTTACCGTAAAGGATCTTTATTTCTTCCATCCGCAAATCTCTACCATGTAGCAACAAGCGCGTTCATCTAACAAAAGACACAGCCGCGAGTAATAATTTTGCAAAATATCACAGGGCTTCAAAGGAAAGACAGGTATTCAGTTTTTTTAAAGAAAAAAAAGATACATAAATTTGCTATTCAATACTGATAAAACGCGTTCAAAGTGATCTAGGTGGAAGCTAACCTGTAATCAGTACTGTGCGAGTAAGTGGGGGATTTTAGGCAATTGCTAGATGATTACGGGCAGCAGCTTGTAGGAGTGTACATGGCAGTCTGTATTGATTTGTAAGCTGGCTATGTGAGAACAGCTGAGAATAGCTGAAAATTACAGCTGCCTTGAAAGCATCCAACCTAATGATATTGGCTGCTAGTTATCAGCGCTTTACGCGGAATGTAGTTCCGTTTGTTACTGAACTTGCCTTCAACTCATTTTGACGCATTTGTTGAAGCTCAAAATGCCAAATCCCCACGCGTGCCCTTATTGTGGCCGCAACTTTAAGCGGCCGGAGCATCTGCGGCGGCATTGCCGGACCCGTACGCATAGCTTGACTTTGATAACTCGGAGGGCATACTGACTAGATAGAGCTGTAGATACCAAAGAAAAGCCATTCGTATGCTCCTGCGGAGCTGCTTTCACGCGGACAGACTTACTGCGTAGGCATGAGAAAATCGCCCACCTAAGCCCTCGCGAGGCAAATGACACGCATCGTGGTGGATCATCAGCTACATTACCCGGAGTGGCCCCTTCACGAACCTCACAAGAGGATGACGAAGTTTCAGAGCTAATAGCGCCAAGTACTGATGCGATGGGCGCCTCCGAAGGTAAAATGCCAAGGTTGCCCGACTCCGAAGAATGCGTCGAAGCTAATTTAATTGTAGCTGTATTCCAAGGTCCAACCTTTACCGATTCCATGACTAATTTCGAAACCTTCATGGGAGGCTTAGGATTGCCTTTGGACTTTATCAACTCTCCATTTTCTCTCAATATGGATTCCGATTTAACAACAGGTGCAGAAGTTCAATCATTGGAGCCTGGAACTTTTGGTAATGATAGCCAAAGCACTGCCGGACCGCTGCCTTTTAGCAGAGATTTACATCCACATGATATTGTTCAGGCTCAAAAAACTTCAATTCCGAGACAAAGTAAGTCATTCCATGAATCAATCATCATATTTGAGCAAGCTAGGCCATAGTCATGGCTTCGCTAATCGTATAATAGGCTATGCGTCTATCAGTTCCTTTAAAATGGCTTCTCTCGAGATGACTGTGGATGATTTGAAGATTCTTGAAGAGGGTCTTCGCCCGTTTCAGAGTCTTCTCGATGACTTTACTCTACCATCGCTCCGTACGCTCATAAGGCATATAGATGTCTGGAGGACCTCATTGGCCTCTCATTTTCCAGTCATACACTTCCCAACCTTTCAAGTAGGGCACTGCATCCCTGAACTCATTCTAGCCATGGCGGCACTCGGTGCAGTGGGGACAATGGAAGAAAACCTATCAAAGAAGCTATATCGAGCAGCCAGATCCATCGCCTTGCAGAGACTGAAAGTGAATAATTTGTATTCGGAAGTATGTGCCCATGTTTATACATCATTCGAGTCGAGTACTAACTCTCACCAATAGTGTGCAACTATACCATTTTCGGATGCAATCAACCGAATTCTGAATATGCAGTCAACCCAGACCTTGGTATTTCTCCTCGTATATTCCAGCTGGGCTCGTGATGCCTCTATTGTTGTTGAAGGGTTCGAGTTACACTCGCCTTTGGTACAGTGTATGCGAGCCAGCGGATTTGTGGAGCGCGAGAGCCCTACCGAGCAAAGTTGGATTGAATGGTCGTCATATGAAGCTGAACGTCGAACTAAGTATCTGGCATTCTGCTTTCTCAACATACATACTCTAATCTATAACCGCCCGCCATCTCTACTCGCCAGAGAAATCCAGCTTTGCCTCCCCTGTCCAACAAAGATGTGGGAAACTACAAATGAGCTAGAATGGGCGGCATCTCGTCACACGAACATGTGCAATCCCATCGGCTTTCAAGATGCATTTGAGTCTCTCGTAACGCCCGAGGCAGCTAAACGGGAAAACTTGTATTGCGCCTTTAGCAATCTCATATTGCTTCACGGAGTCGTACAACGCATCTACTTACTGCGTCAAATATCATTTGGACCCAGTCTGAGTGATCGCGAAATAGGTCAAATTCAGTAAGCTGAACCGCAAACGATGTGGCGCAAACACTTTACAAAGAGAAGTCGGAAAGTAAGTAGTGCTAATCAAATCACAGCTCAGCACTCTCCAAATGGGTTAAGATCTGGCAGCGCGCATCAGGCCGAGATTTGCATCCGAGCAGCGAGCATGGACCCATTCCTTTCACCTCTATTGCTTTCCTCACAGTGGCTTATGTCCGAACTCATCTAGACACGGGTCCTAGCATGCGGTTGGCAACACGCAATCCGATAACCGTAGCAAAAGCGTTGTTCTCAATTGCCCCTCCGCGACGCCATTCGAATCTTACAAGCGCTTTATTGTACACAGTTCACGCACTCAGCCTGCCAGTAGCCTTTGGCATTGATCATGTGGCTAAGAGTCAGTCAATTCTGTGGTGCTGTCAGCATGCAGCATGCGCCCTGGAGAGTGCAGTTTTCCTTTCCAAGTGGCTGGAGGATATTGCTACTTGCCAAATGACAAATGCTCTAGAACGTGAGTTTTTCTTTGATCCAGCCTCTACAAATATATGACATGAAGTTCCCTCCATCCATAATTGCGCAGCATATTCCTAACGACTCGAACACAGCCTATGAACATCATATAATTGCGTCGGTTGAATCTGTCATCAAAGAAGCCCTTGCTTCTGGAGACTGGGGTGACACAGATACATCATCCTGGTGTCAAGGCCCCCGCCAAATGAGTATAGCCGTGTTGAAAATTTGGTCAAAAGTATTCAGCGAAGAGTCCTCATGGGCGATCACGGTGCACGTTGGCGAATGTCTAATTGAATACGCAAAGCTTTATGAGAATTCTATTCAGTACATAGCATAGTCTGATGTGTAGGTCTTGCCCGTTCAAGTAGGTCTCGGCGGCATCTCAAATTCTGACTGCCTCCCCTATTCTAGGTCGATGCAAACCTTTCCAACATGTTGACCTTCGGATAAGTACTTGTACGCAGCCTTCACACCCTCCTCTGTAAATGGAAATGTCTTTTCCACTGGAATGTCCAAGTTGTGGGAACCAACAAAACGCACGCATTCCTCAAGCAACTGTTTCGATCCGACGTTGATTCCACGGATGACGCATCCTTTGGAGAGGGCAAGGCCAGCAACATTCGGCATCTCTTCCTGTTTAGCGGAGGATAAGAAGCCTATGATGGCAATCACGCCCCCAAATGCAATAGACTCAACACTTTGCTGAATAGTCCCGGATCCGCCGTTTTCAAAAATATAATCGACCCCGTTTCCTTGGGTAATTTTCTGCACTTCTTTGGCCCATTCAGGATGAGTCTTGTAGTTGATTGTATGGTCAGCGCCAAACTTCTTCTTCACATAGGCTAGCTTTTCATCGCTAGATGAGGTTCTAAGAGAATATTTTAGCGTGTATCATAACATTTGGCAGGTTGAAGGCTTCTTACATGATTGTCTTTGCTCCTGCTGCCTTAGCCAAGACTAGTCCAGTGATGGAAACACCACCCGTGCCTTTATTCAAATCAGTTAAGTGTGCTTGTGTATTTCCTTGAATATGGTGAGCCTACCTTGGAATAATACAGTTTGACCCGGCTTCAAAGGGACATTTCCATAAAGTGCGTTCCAAGCAGTGGTGCCAGTGCAGACAAGTGAAGCCCACTGGGAAGCCTTCAAGGAGGACTCTTTGGGAACTTTAATGACAGTGTTGGCATTGATGGACAGATAGTTCCGAAGAACACCGTCCACTGGACCTCCTAAGCCGCCAGTCCAGTCTTTCATCGGCCCGTATAAGTTGGCGGAGTTGAAATTTGCAATGACCCAGTCGCCGACTGTAAACCCTTGTACATTGGTCCCGATTTCAACAATTTCTCCAGCAGCATCCGAGAGTGGAATCAAATTGTCTTTCACAGGGAACGGATAGTGGGAAGTCGCAATGGCTACATCTCGGTAGTTCAGTGCAACGCTGTGAATTTTGATGAGAACTTCATATGCTGCGGCCTTGGGAATGTCCTCTTCGGCCTTGGCAAGATCGACAATGCCCTGTCTGCTGTTTAAACGGAAAACTGTGTTTTTGGAAGCCATGGTGCAAAGTTGCGCTAATAGAGTGATTATGAGCTTGTTGTGAAGATGAACGAATATAATATGAGGGACAAACTAAATGCTCGCAGGGGAACATGTTTTTATAATAAATAAGATAAAATCTCATTATTAATCTAGAGTGTCAAAACCAGCATGTATAACATTAATTGGCGTTGTCGGTATGAATACAATTGGTAAGGCGGAGAGTTGGAGCTGTTGGAGCTGTTGGAGCGTTGGAGCTGTTGGGGCTGTTGGGGCTGTTAGGGCTATAGGTATGTATGTACCTGCGTGTAGCGTGATTAGGGACTGAAGCTATTGGAGGGGCTTTTAGGCTTATTGGAGCTGTTGGAGTTCACATACGTTCAAGGAAATAAGAATCTAAACCTCTGAACGATTAATTTAGACTTATTAATGCACAATTGTGATTATAAAACGGCTATACAATTGGAGCCTGGCATTTTGAATTGTTAAAGTAGTAATTACAAAGCATTTGGAGCTTTATTGGGGAGACTTTGAGCAAAGAGGCATCTTTAGTTGTGTAATACGCCTTGTAAGCATGTTGTATTAACAATTGTGCGCGACAACAGTAAAATCCAATGCACCTGGTGATTCTGCTTCCCTCATACTTCTATGACTAATGGATGTTCGCCTCGAGACTCCCTCCAGCGGTTCGTTGATGCAACAAGATCGGAACAGCCCTTGAGCAAGAACCCCCACTTTCTAACAAATCCTCTGCTAACTTCCCAGCCGTTGACCGTCCATGGCTCACCCCAGACCATACAACCGCGTTGCTCTCCGTCAACAAAGCCTTCATACAGACTCTTCGCCAGGTCGCGTTGAAGGTCATGAGCATCAAACTGCTTATAGAGGCGAATCAAATTATCTCGCATGGCGGGACATGGGAATATGTCTATCCAGTAGTCATGAGGTGTGGCCATCTGCAAAGCAGTGGGCAGAAGCTCAGGGGGGACGCAGCTGGGCGGATCAATGTTAAGGCTTGGAAGGTTGAGGGTGCCCCCACATTCTAGAGGAAGATGCTCTAGAAGGGATAGAACTGCCATGTTGAACAGCGACGCGCGTTGAACATTGTACTGGACCATGGTGAGAAGACAATGGTCTGGGCTCAGTGGAAACATGAGAGGCAGCGTTGGCTGTCCAAAAGTCGCAGCAGTTGTATAAAACATGAGAGGTGGTATAACCGAGGATCTCTGTACTTTCCAGGCCTCTTTCGCTGCCTTGAACGATTCAATAACATTAAAGTCGACTAGATCACGCCTTGCACAACAAGAAATGGCGAGATCTCGGCTTCCAGCCATGGACTTGTGTGATGTTCCCGAAATCAGAATGCCGAAACCATTCCATGATGAACCGACACTGGACGTAAGCTTTGCAAAAGCGGCGGTCCTTTTTCTCTCACCTGGTGCTGAATCAGTTTACATACCAAGTAGCGCAGCATAGTCTTTTTAGACCGCCCATGACCTGAGTATCTTTGAAGGGATTTGATAGCTGCAATATTGAAGAACAGTGCTGTACTTACGTGCTAGGCGCTGACGCTGGCGATTCTGCCGCTTCCTTCTTTCGGCTGGATCTGTCACTCCGCTCCAGTCGTCCCGGTCCATATTCATTAATCGTCAACTTGATCAGATAAATCACATATAGGTAAACCGGTCATTTAAGTTTAAGCATTTGACGGTGCCAATGGGCCGTGCTTCAGGGAACTCTCGTGAATACGGTACCTAGTTGACAGCAACGTCCGTGCCTGCAATTATTGATAAGGGGCCGATTATGGGGATGAGAGCTTTAAGACAGCGTCCTAGAATCGCCATCTAAAGTGGAAGAAGGTGTAAAGAGTTGTCCACAGCCTATGGAGATGTGAAATAAGGGGACAATGAAGGGAATGGTCATTTGTCCGTCAGTGCCGAATTACCAAATTAAGCATCAAGAGCTCAGTGTGTAAAGTTGATCCACTACTCGGTACGGTTAATGGAATATGATTGGAGGAGGTAGCCAGCTTGTAATACCAGGCTAATGCAAGACCGTGACGCGCTAACACCCTTTTTGGTAACGCCAAGACAGTGTAAACTGAAACGCCTGGCGGAATTTCGAGCATGGAAGATCAGTGAAAGCGGACTTTCCATGTGGGTGTCTTCCTCGAGCAGTCTATATAAACGTGCGGCCAGACACGTTGTAAATTTTGCTCTCAACTTCTAAATGTCTATGACTATTACATTGCATCTCGGCGTACTGAATTTTTTTTATTTTTCAACATGCCTCCTCGTCTTGGCGGCTTTGCCGATTTTAATCCTGAAATAGACATCCCGTCTCTGAGCGGCAAGGTTGTTCTTATTACTGGAGGTGTGTTTACTCTATTATCTCGCTTTATCGACCCAGTGACCACTTCTAACACTTGTCACTGAAGGAACCGGCGGCTTGGGGAAGCAGTCCGTCCAGGCTCTTGCAAAACATGCGCCCCAGCACATCTATTTCACTGGTCGTAACCAGAAAGCGGCCGAGGCTGTCATAAACAATACCAAAGCTGAAAACCCGGGCGTGGAATTAACTTTTCTAGAGATGGACTTTACTTCCCTTGAGTCAGTAAAGGCTGGCATCAATAAGTTCGCACATGACCGGCTGGATATCCTCATGTGCAACGCAGGCGTTATGGCAGTACCGCCAGCAGTAAGCAAAGATGGATTTGAGATCCATTTCGCAATCAACCATTTGGCTCATGCCATGATTATACTTCGACTTCTACCAGTTCTTACTAGAACTGCGGAGATGCCAAACTCTGACGTTCGAGTCATATGTTTAACATCGGAAGCGTGGAGAGGACACCCATCGGGTGGCGTTTCATATGACAAAGTACGCACAGAAAAGGGCGGAATGCCTGTATGGCTGTTGAGATACGGGTAAATACATCTCTTTATCAACCTGCTCGAGTTCGAGTGATTGAGAGAATTGCGTTGACAGAGAATGCCTCACAGCCAATCCAAATTTGCCAATCTTGTATTTGCAGCGGAACTTGGGCGTCGCTTTCCAAAGCTGATGGCGGTCTCGGTTCACCCTGGCGTTGTGGGAACAGATTTGGTAAACACCTTGTCCTTTTTAGACACGGCTGTCGTACGTTTTGCAAATTGGATCCAAGGCGTTGCCATTCTTACGCCGGAGGAGGGCGCCCTTAATCAATTGTGGACAGCCGCGGGAGCAAACCGAAATGATCTTGTTAACGGAGCATATTACAAGCCAGTGGGAGTAATGAGTAATAGTGAAGTCAACAAGGACAAGGTTGCCACAAATGAGGAGATAGCTCACAAGCTCTGGACATGGACTAGTGAAGTAGTAGATAGTATTTAAAGCTGTAATTTCTAGCGGGAATATTTATGCCAGACACAGTCACAATAAGTTTGCCAATACATGTATAATATTAATATTGATATGCTATAATCTATGTTCTAGTAATGCTCTAATATTCTATCATTCTAATTCTACTGAGAAACACATGCTGTCTGTTCTTTACTTCTGAGCGCTTTCAACCTAGACTCTGCCGTCTTCCTGCACGATGCTGTCCAAGACTCCAAGTGCTTATTCGGCCTTCTTTGACGCTTTAGTCCGAAGCTTCATCATACCAAATACCAGTGCGTACCCCGAGATGGCAAAGATCACTGTAATTCCTGCATCTCTCCAGCCGTAATAGTAGTGGTTGATGTTGAGAGTTGTTAAAAAGTCGCTACCACTTTTATACTCGCAGACTCGGCAGCCCGATGTAGCATCTGGGTTCGTCAAATTGATCCGCCAACCGTCCCCGGCAATAAAATCGCGGAGATAGTCGGCGCATGTCCCATTGCTTGGGTCAAAGACGGCGAACTCTTCCTCCTTACAGTGAACCCCGGTGCCCCATATGGTGAAAGTGAGCATACCCGAAACAACATAATTGAAGGGGTTCAACCAGTATAGCCAATACTTCCAGAAGACATTCAGCTGTCTATACGGGACGAAGATGCCGCAAAAGAGGGTGAGGATGCTGATAATGAGAGGATTCACTAAAGCCGCGAATGTGGGATTGGGTGCATAAGCCGCGACGAATTGGCCGATACCCGTGTAGATGAACTCGTATATGAGCATGATGAAAAATGTCGCACCAGAGCGGTTTGAATTATCATTCAATCGCGCGCAGTAATACCAACAGGCGAAATAGAGGACCGCGCACACGCAGAGGTAGGGGAACTCAGACACAATCAGGCCAATAACAAAGGAGACCCAGGAGTACATCTTTGACTTTTTCTCTCGCGCGTCATAGATATCCCGTCTTTGGATGAAAAGCGGTTGAAGTTGGTTAATAACGCCAGGTGCAACAAAGACAAAGTTGAAAACTGTGAACATTTTGAGTTCCAGGTCGGATACGCTACCACCAACTCGCCAGAATGAAAATCCATTGAGCAATGCGGAAATAACATGTAATGAAAATTTGTTGTTGATATAATTGGTGTTTCGGAATAGAGCAACGTTCATGCGCTGTGTCACAATTTTGATTTGCTCCCACATTGGCATTGAGAATTCATAACCATCATCAACAGTCCCGGCAGGCCTAGCAGCAGCTTCGGAGATCATGTTATCGAGTTCAGTAATCATTTGATCGTGTTCTGGAGACTCGAGCCAAATTTGGTGCCAGTCCTTGTCCTTGACGCTTTCGATGCCACCAGTGACGACATCAATCATGAACTCGGCGGGATTGGCCTCGACGGGGCAAGCGGCACCGTATTGCCCGAAATATTCCTTGATAGTCTTTCCGTTGTCGCCAATGTCGCCGAAGTAAACCGTTTTACCTCCACGTGCGAGCAGTAAGAGAGTGTCAAACTGTGCAAACAATTGAGCTGAAGGCTGATGGATTGTGACCAACACAGCCTGGCCAACATCAGCCAATTTACGTAGAAAGCGGACAGTGTTATACGCAGATTGGCCGTCCAAACCAGAAGTAGGTTCATCAAGAAAGATCAAGATACTTGGCTTGGACACGAGCTCGACGCCGATAGTAACACGCTTCCTCTGCTCAACGCTAAGACCATTTCCAACAGTGCCGATAAGCGTATCTGCTAAATCATGGAGCTCCAAAAGGTCAATAATAGTTTCGACATACTTGAGCTTTTCGGCTTTTGAAGTTGTTCGAGGCTGGCGCAGTAGCGCGGAAAATTCGAGAGCTTCACGGACCGTGGCAAAGGGCTCATGGACATCCAGTTGCTCGCAATACCCAGCCATTCTTTGAAAGGAAACCGGTAAAGGGCGACCATCCACAAGAATACTACCGTTGATAGTGCCGTCGGTTTTCCGTTGGGCGAGGACATCGAGCAGGGTAGTCTTACCCGCGCCAGAGGAGCCCATCAGTGCTCCGAGCATACCTGGTTTGACCCATCCATGGATATTGTCCAAGAGCACACGATCACCCGATGGTGTTTTGACCGTATACTTGAGATTCTTCCAAGTGAAGATGGAAGTGTTGCGAGACAAGTTGCCATCCACTTCTCCCGCACCATTGCCAACAGTGGTTTCTTTTGATTGCTCTGCTCCTTGACTCTGTGATTCCTCGTCCACGGAGGCGCGGAACTTGTTGAGCTTTTCGCGTGGGATTAGTAGCGAAGCACCGCTGCCGCTGCCGGCATTCCAAAGGCATGTGCAGACAATGGTGATGGCGGCAAATAAGGCCCACCAAACCCAAACAATACCGTAATTCCGCCAGAGCTGAGAGTGGTTGTAATGCAGTGAGGATAGATACTGGTCACCAGTGACATAATCCGCACCCGGCAAAGCGCCACCGACTCCAGTGCAGGCCCTGTTGGCAGAATCAACATTCTCATACCCAGGTCCACTAGGGACGAGGTTGGTGCCCACGCAGGGGATATGCTGGTCATGGAATTCATTCGATAAGGCTGCTTGGAACGCATACGCAAATGGGTTGGTATAGTACAGCTCCAGAAACCAGTTCTTGATCTGCGGCTTCGGGATCATGTATCCAGCGTACATGACAATTCCCTTAATGGCCGTTCCGGAGATCTTCGAAGCGGCTTCGAAAGTACTGAATGCGGCGCCGATACTTCTAAATAAGGTCGTAACGCACTTTTTTTGGTCAGCTTTAGAGATATTATAAATACATGCAATAGCTTTCACTCACCAGAGTAGTTGCCCAGAGAATGGCCCAGAACGTAAAGAATGCGGATGCGGTGGCTTTGAGCCCGGTCATCCAGTATATCACAACAGTGAAAATAGTGCACTGCAACAATAATACAGGAATGTCTGCTGTAATTTGCGCCAGACAAAATGCAGATGGATGGTAGAAGCCAAAGGACTTGTGTTTAACCAGGACGGGCCGTCCCTTGAACGACTCTGTAACTTCGGACATAGCGACGATGCAGTTATACAAGAGTGAGAAGAAGACGGCGCCGCCTTTGGTAAAAAGGCCAGCAGATGTGTCAGGTGAATTATAGAAGCAAGCGCCGGCGATGAGAGACATGGCGAGTGACAGGACCTGTTTGATCAAAAAGGTTGACTTTTCGCCCCACAGGATCTGATATTGGCGGCGGGTGCATGCTTTGAGTTGTGTCATGAAGCTAGTAGTCAGAACAGTATTTCTCGGCAAATGTTTGTTTCTTTCAAAGGCAATAGACTCTTTAAACGATTCGGTTCGGTCGCGCGCATCTTGAGAGTTCGGATAGTCGTATTCCGATGCCATAGAGTTGCGAAGTGGAGATCGCTCATACTCTGCCAAAATGGCATCAGCATTCCTAGGAAATGTGTTTTCAAAGCCAGGGCGGATCTTTCGTTCGGTAGGTACGGTCACACCGGTGAGAAAGTCACCTTTGGCATTAGTTAGTAATGTGTTGAGCATCAAATTAAAGAGAATGGGAAATTCAGTACCAATATTAGCACCGTCCGTATACACAAACCCCAAGTCTTCCATGAATGGCTTCGCATCCGCAGCTGGGCCGTAAAATACCTGCTTTCCTTCATCCAAGACCAAGACTTTATCGAAAAGGTTATAGATGCCGTTTCCAGCTTGATATAGGGTGACGATGGTCGAAAGGCCCTGGACGTCGGTCATGGCGCGAAGAGCCTTGGCCCATTCCAATGCTGTACTTGCATCAAGGCCACGGGTGCTGTTATCCCAGCAGAATACTGACCCTCTCGTAGCCAGGCATTCGATAATCGATACACGTTTTCGTTCACCGCCAGACACACCACGAACAAACTCGTTGCCAACTTTCGTTTCAAACGTATGGGCGATTCCCATAGATTCCAAAAGAAACTGTTTGGTCTCAGCTGAGTAGTCTTTCTCTGAGCTGGTGCCGTCCGGAAGATGAGCAGGAGCTTTCAGTTTGGTGGCAAAGTCCATCGTCTGGCCGACCGTCAGTCGAGGGTAGAAAAGCTCCTCTTCGGTGTTCATCACGATCTGGGCTCGATACTGAGCAGCCTCTTTCTCAGTCATGTTGCCGAACCGGACATTGCCTTTAATTGAATGGTATCCTAGCCGACGGTTGGAAAGTAGTTTGAGGAGGGTGGTACAGCCTGATCCCGGGCGACCCAGGACCAGTAGCATTTCTCCAGGCTTCACACAGCCGTGACTGTCCTTGAGAATACATTTCATAGGCGGCTTCTGACGCCAGTCTTTGTAAAGTTGCGGTATGTTGTATTGAGACAGTTGGTTTTCCTTGATAGCGGCCGAAGCAGCGGGGACCTCAACCGTGAGATTATCCCAGGTGACACCGAGCTCGCGCCTTTTGAAGCCTGCTGCGGTTTCACGTTCTTGTTGTCGAACCAGTTGAGGGGTCATGCCCCATTCTGAAGTTTTCTGGGGCTTTGGTGTGTTGTCCGCATTGTAGAAGGCGAGAGTTTCAGCACTGGAGGCTTCTCGCATGTTGCGATGAGGAGCGGTGCGAGTTTCGTGCTCCTTGGCTTCAGAGACATCTGTCTCAGAGTCGCTAAAAAGGCCGTTGTGATCCATGATGGCTAGTTCTTAGCTTAATGCAAGGAAATCAACAACACACACTCCATTCATGACATTTCAGAGTGACTAGACATATAGGTGAAATTGAGGGTGTTATATATAGCTTCCTTATGGGTAGGCACCGGAGTTTCCGATGTATCACATTCATTGTATCTTTATCTGGGCCCTTTATCCAGCTGAGTATCCACGATGAGGGGCGAATCAACAGTGGATAGAGGGATATTTTGTTGTTCTGTGTAATCGTAATGTAAGAGATACGCTTCTCGCTATCGCCGACTCTACGAGAAAGGGGCAGAGTTGGGGTCCATTTATTACCAAATGACGCAATACGAGTTATGTGGCTCTTCTGAGTATTGTATCCAAGTTCAAGGTCCAGATTGTTAGCTTGCCCAGTCAGTGCCTCCTTTTTCTTGACTCGGAAAGAGTTAAGGGTTTGTGACAAAGTGATGTAGACTTGCCAGGAACAAGGTAATATGTTCGGCAAATCATAACGGTCAAGGCCAGAAAATCTAGACTTTATCGAGAATAGCAAAGCCATCATGTTACGCATCTAGTAAAGCCATATACAATTTCTGTTGACCGACCTATGAGAATGAAGAGATGCGTGCCTGAAACCTACACTCTAATGCATCTACGGATAGCTTTCCCAAGATCTCAATAGCCCCACTTAGGTACTACTCAGGTTGGCGATTACGGATACCCAAGATCTGTGTGGCTGTGTGCAACGGCACGGCCGGCTGCAATTTTCAATCCGATTAGCGGGACGGGGTCCCGAAAACTACGTGTCAGGGTCGGAATCGGCAATTCTTTCGGGCCATGCGATGGCAAAAAAACATCGCCAGTCTTTTACCACAATTTGTACATGAAGTGCAGCAGTGTTTTTGTTTCCTCCTTCGGCATCGGCTACATTCTACCGAGGGAGGTCAACCCCTGTTTCCACTTATATATTCCCAAGTCCACGCTACGCCTTACAATCAAGAGGCTCCAGCCCCTTCAGCTTTGCTCATTCGCCTTATCAATATCCGCGGCCTCTGATATCTCCATGGACTTTATTTCTGAACTTAATGTATATATACGTCTTTTGTATGGGAATACTACGAGAAAACGCCTGAGCCATGCTCGTACTTGGAGGCGCCGTCCGTGAGTTAAAGGAGGGGGAAATGGAAATCACAGAAACGAAAGAAAACCATAGGTTATTGCCATGCTACGAAAAGTTCAAAAGAACAAAGTGAGCTTCTAGAAGACCGGCAAGCTAGTACGCGGGAAGACCGGCAACGGCTTAGGATCACGGCAAGTGAGTCAAGTCTAATCTTATATAAGCATTACAATAACTCCTGTTTCTTTGCCGCAATACATGTGTTATCTGTAAGTCAAAAGCTGATAAGCTCGTACAATAATTTCGTAACCACAACCCCTTTTTCTCGAATTCGCTCAAGGCTCAGATATGTTATGCGAGCTATTAATCACCATCTATCTTTTGTTGAGTTTCTGCTGCGCAATATTGGCTGGCAAAAGTCTATATGTAGCTTCCACAAGTTACAATCGACTTAAATTACACTGGATAAGCAGCTATCTTAAGTGTAGAGATATTCGGACGCGTTGGTGCATGTTTAGTGCATCCTAGCAGCTTTGATATCTGAGAAAGGTCAAGTCCACTACTTCGTAATAGGTCGTAGCGCGACCTGTTGTGTTCAGCCCAATTCCTAAGGGGCGCTGATAAATCACTGACTTTAGCGTCTCGGACTCCAAGAGAGTACAGCCTATTGGCAAGATCGGCTAGAGCATGCTTGAACGGCAGTCTTTGTCCCAAATCCCTCTTGCTCCTCAACATTCTCAAAACTATTAAGTGACGCTTATACAAGGTTATAAGCATCAAAATTCTTCTAGAATTTTTCCTTTTGACAACTTCAGTGTTTATTATACCATCAACCTGTAGCAATAACATTCCTTTTGTGACCATAAGTGATCCCACTACTCTCGACTATTATATTACCGAGCACCTATAATAGTGCCATCAACCTTGGCAGGATGTATTACCGGCCCGTAGCCAGGAATACCAAAAACGATGGATTCTCTCTTTATCGGAGACTATTGGTTTCTGTGTCCATCGCTTGTTTCTTCAAGCGTCAGTGTAATGTTAATCAAGAGCTATACAAACGCTGTACCTCCACAAATCACGTCGCTGGATTTTAAAACCCATTCTAGAACGGCACCATGTTGGAGCGTAATTTATTTGGATTGCTACCCTAGACGTGTACCTTAAAATGCCAAGACCTCAAAACTGTGCATCATATTTACAAATAGTATATAATAAGAAGTTGATACTTCAGTCTGTTAAAGCCTAGAGCAGTGCAGGAAGAATGTAGTTACGCTAACCATAGTCTCTTTCAATACTGATATAATGAATAGTTCATAAAGCTAAAACTCTGGTTCGGTTGAAATTTTCTAGCTGTGTGAACTTGAACTGTATATATGGAGATATCGCCGTCCATGTTAGACCCTATTTGGTGAAATCGGGGCATAGGGTCGGCATAATTATTTGAAAAGCCTTTCCATCTCCATGAACACGCCCGCGACTAAGATTAGTGCGCCAGCCGTGATAACTGGAATGAAGCTGGTCCGGATTGCGTCTGTGATAGCAAGCAAAGCATGGTCTCTCAGTTCACCTTCCAATTGACTTAGTAAGGCGCTCTGTGCTCCTGCCACCGCGTCATGAATTTCCGCAGCACTGTATCCCTGGCCGCTGAGCGCTTTGCTCAAATTGGAGAAAGCAGCGGTTTGGAAAACCTGTCCCGCAATGACCAAGGCGACTGTAGTTCCACCGATTTGGGCCAAGTTCTGGAGGCTGATGGCATTCCCAATATCTTCAGGCGATACCTTGAGAGTAGCAACGGTGTATCCGATTTGCCAAGTGAGACCAATTCCTAGAGCCATCACGACACTGATGACGTATATAACACCTGGTGATGTGGATGGATCGATGTAGACGTAAAACAGCGCACTACCTAGAGTGATCAAAACGCCAGAGACAAGATAGTGTGGCTTATAAAACTTGACTTTCGCGAGAAGACTGCCACTTGAAAAGCTGACAGCAACGGCAACGAGAACAAGGGGTAGAATTCGGACGGCAGCTTTCAACGGCGAATCGGATTCCACGAACTGGAAGTAGACGGGAATGTAATACACCGGGACATAGAGGCTCGAAATAGCACATGCCGTGCTTGTCCCCAGAAGAATATGAGATTTGTAGCGCAATAAGTGACCAGGGAACGATCGTGTCGCAGGCGTCGTTAGAAAGCAAGAATACTGTTGGAAAATATATGCTAACGTTAGGACGCCGCACACAACCAAGAGTGCAATCGTTCGTTTATCCTGCCACTCCCAGCTATTGCCAGCAGCAATGAAGACAACTGCGAAGATGGTCCAAGCACCGGCGCTCAGTAAGAAGCCGAGGAAGTCCAACCTAAGCAGGCGCTGTTTGATGGAGATCCCGTTAGTGGGATGTACAGATGGCAGCAGAAATATCCAAATCGGGGCAGCGATTGCACCAAGGACTAAATTGATGTAAAAACTCCATCTCCAAGTTGCTTTGCTAATACTGAAAGCGCCGCCGATAGCGGGACCAAGTACAGCGCCGAGGCCCCAGACAATCGAGATGCCGGAGATGTAAGCTCCACGTTGCTCAGGCGATACTAAATGAGATGAGAAGAAGTTGAGGGTTCCAAGGTATATGCCTGTTCCTCCCGCGCCAGCTATAACACGGCCAACAATGAGAGCATTCATGTTTGGTGCAGCGCCGCACAATGCAGAGCCCACTTCAAAAAGCATTACACCGGCGATATATAACCACTTTTGGTCGAATGAGTTGAATAAGGCACCGCCAGGAAGAATGACGGCAGTGGAACCGAGGGCGAATCCGGCGCCGAGCCAAGCAAGCTGATCGACAGTTCCAAAAGTTTGAGTTACTGCGCCTTGAATGTCGGCTGCGATGGTAGTGTCGAGGCCGTAGACAAAGTCCGAGACATAAACGCAAGCACAGACAAGAAACCATTTGAAGCCGGACAATTGGTTGTCCTTTGCGTTCACTGCAGCCTCAATATCTGCCATATTATCGTGATTACCCAAAGCAATTTTCTTCGCATCTGGGCTTATCTCTACTTCATTGTCATTTTTGGGTTCAGCCAAAGACTCAGACGCGGCACTGGAGGCGGTGTCGACAGTCATGGTGGTCTCGTTATGTGACCAGTGTACCAATTCGGTCGTCTTGGATATGAGTGTAAGATCAAAGATATTATTGTCGTAGAGAATGTTGACAAGGAAAGAATTAGATGCAATGACCAGAGCAAAAGCTGGTGTGGACGATGATGATGATAGGAATGCAAGGGCAGAAGCAGCCACGGCTTTTATACGGGAGCTGAGAACACTTCAAACCACCAAATCGAGAAATGAAGGTCGATATGACAAATCGTAAAAGAAATACCCATCAGAGAATGGAAAAAATGGTCTTATTTGGTAACAAAGTCGTCGATTACTTGTTCTAAAGTCTCAATGGTTACTTAACAGAGGCAAAGCCAAATCATATCTCCAAATTATGGGTACGGGTATTTTTTGATCTCGGCGTTTTGGGATATGGGCATGTCAACTGAGATACCATGGAATTCATTAAATGCGGCATCCACTTGCCCAATTAATTGCACCATTATTATCCCATGACTTACTATACGACAAGAACCCCAACTCATATCCCGCTCCCACAACGCCGTTTTCCAAGGCTGCTGATTGAAGACGGGAGAATCCATTTGCCACTTTTGGTAAAGCGCGTAATTCAAGCTTAAAGTGAAGCCGGCTAGCTTTACCAAGCCCGGTTTCCGACCAAGGTAGCTGAATAATGCTACACGAAGCGGTCTCAATTTCGAATGAGGGCATTGGGTGCCTTTGCTCACCATCTCTCCTGTACAATGCTATCGAGCCCAAAGCTTCACTATATTTGCTCACATCTAATCACTTCTCTCAACAAGTATTTGCCGACAAACGGCCCCTGAATTGGCCAATTGAACAGCCAAGATCCTTGCTAGTAGCCGCTTTGCAACTGGGAATAATAATCTCCGCGGATTAAATGGCCGGTGTCGCTACAGGCAACACAGAAGATCCTGTCCCAGCAAATGGCACGTTGTTGTTCGTCAACATTACGGGACCAACCGACGGTCGCCATAGAGAGGCTTCTGTTCAAACGAAGATCCGACAACATGTCATGCGCGATGTTACTAAAGTGCACCGCAAGCTACCTCGAAAGCGCCGCTCCAGGTTGGATACCGCCGACCTCCTGAGTAAGGGCGATTCGAGGGATAAGACAAACAATGCAGTCATATTTAGCGCTAGTTCGCACAAAGGTCACCCTGAGAAAAGAAAAGATGATGAGAAGGCGGCTGGCACCACTGGATCGCGCAATATTTCTCTAGGAAAAGCCCCTGCGGTAATAATTCCTGCTACTGAGAATAACGAGACCGCTTTAAATATCTCCAATGAGCATTTGTCAGAGTGCCAGAAGCACACGGCTCTTCAAAGTCTTGCTGTTGAACAGCATCCCCTCTCTGCGTTGTATCGAGGATTGGTGGGCACGAGTAAACTCCCGGCTTACAGTTTGGCATATGCTGTAATGCGGAATGTCAAACCTGATCGTAAGTAGATGATTCCTCTCCCGCACTGCCTCCTAATGCTATGTGGCTGAGAAGTCACCAGATGCACCTGGTAGAAGCTTCCTGTTTCCGTTCGCCTTCGGAGACGCGCCTTTCTCTGAAAAGGTCCTCACCGGTCGACGTATGCGAGAGATAGTCCGCTTGAGTCCAGAGCAAAGTATCACAGTGGCACTCAAAGGGTTCACTGATGTGTTGAGCCGTATTAGAAACAGATTAGCCGGCTCCAATCTAAAGGTAGCCTTATCCGATGACACTGTCTTGTCTGTTATTGACTCTATCTGTTACAATGTAAGTCTGAAATCTTCACAATAGGTAGAGCTGTGGGCTAAATCTTTAATCAGTTTGCATGGGAAGATTTGAGTCAAGTGACATGCCACTTTGATGGCTTGCACGTCATGGTGAAATGTAGAGGTGGATTATCCAGTTTCTCGAAACAGCCAGATATTCAACTAATGATTATTTGGTGCGTCCTAACATCCCCCTTCAAAGAATAACAAAGCTGATGATAAACAGGATTGATGTAACAGCGGCTCTGATATTTGAGCAAGATCCACGATTTACTCTACCAACCGATTTTGTCTCTGTCCACCGTCACTCTGAAATGTCTGAAACAATTTGGGATCTATTGAACCTGGTCAGGGAGCTTGAGTCATATGCTGCACATAGAGCACTCTTCGATGCATTGACAGAAGCCACTTGGATTGCAAAAAGTATAGAATCCGAATTATTTACAAGAGGCGATGCTGCGTGGGATGATGCCGTCTTCTTAGGCTATCTGATTAACCCAGCAGCACATCGTCTGCTTTCAACGCCTGAAAGAGACCTTGGAAAACAAAACTTACGAATCTCCACGGCTTGTCGACTCGGTATTACTCTTTTCATAATTATCCTCAAGCAACAATCCCAGGGATGTCCCGCACCGTCTACACCATATGTTTCGAAGGTTGTCGATTTGTTACGCCAGGGTATCACAGTCTCTTCACATACATCGTCGAGTCTTCATGTATTGCAACTGTGGCTCCTGTCGCTTTGTACAGTTGCATATCCTGATACAAGTCTCTTGCATGAGATCCGCTTAATGACAATAGATCTCATAAAGGAGCTGAAGTTGAATTCTTGGTCCGAGTTGTTGAAGGTGGTTCGAGTTATGCCATGGATTAGTAAGTTTGAATCTCGCAAGGGTTTTACTAGATACATGTAATACGGATAGTATTCACTGGAAAGAATAATCCGAATAAAAACTCACTACTACTGCTGATTAATTGTAACGTCGTATATGGGATTATGTACGGTTCTAGCAATGAAAGTCAGAATTAATGGCTTCCAAAGTCAAAATAAATAATTACTTTGCATCTTGTCATTGTCTAAAACTATCGAGAAGGGTCACATGCAGCGCTACAGATTGAGCTGCAAGTGGACCGTTTGAGAGCAGTCACTCATAACCCTAGCCATTCTGAGCAATATAGGAGAGCTTGAGTAATCTATATCACAATTTCGCAAAAGAAAAGAATCACCAAGGCATTATGTTCTTAACATTATATTTCAAAAATACTAATCAATATCTTTTGCTGACGACGCCCTCCTGGTACAGGCGCCCTCTCGCTACGGGCGCCTTCTGAGGAATCAAATATAAACTACAGGTTTTCTAATCCAAATGCTTCATTTTACCTAGCTCCTTAGGACATTTCTTCTATTCATCGCTAAATGAGTTATTCCTTCCCAGCATTCAACCACATATACGTTGCATTTGTGTTCGTAATTAACACGTCTAGCCAATATCTCGAGCGGCACAGAGGGGCGAAGTGGATACTTGTCCCCGGCGAGGCTGCATTAGGTGAACAGCTATTAGAACAGGCCTTAAATACAGAAATATTCCTCTCTACCCCTCCTTCACGTCACTCGTTCATCTTGGGTTACCCATACATCAAATAACAGACAGTCATAATAAGGATAACATTTCACTGCTGTTACTGTCGCGGGACATTCTTCACCGGGTGCATAGTATTCCTTTCATTAGCTGGTCAAGCCCATCTCTCAACCCGCTCAAGCAATACGACACGGCTACCAAAGTCAAGTAACACGATATCAATGGCTTCCGACAGAATAGCTGAAGCAGATTGCATTGCCAAGATCACTGCAATATTTGATCAAGCAATAGGTGCCGGTGTCACTGGTATCTCCGCAGCAATAGGCTCAACACGCGGGCTGTGGACTTTCACAGCCGGTATGGCGGATTTGCACAGCCAACAACCAATCGAGCTGTCCCATATCTTTGGGATTGGCAGTATTACCAAATTATTCACTGCTGTCGTTATTTTCCAGCTTATTGAAGAAGGTAAACTGCGATTATCAGATACAGTCGGCCAGCTATTAGATCCAGAAATATACAAGAATATCGACAACGCCGCGGAAGCAACCATCACACTCCTTCTAACCCACCATACCGGTATTGATAATTGGGAAGATGACCCTGAATGCATCAGGGCTAGTCGTGGCAGCGAACTAGATCCAGCTCACAAATGGAGCAAAAGCGAGCCTCTAGATTATCTCCGGCGTCCCAGGCTGACGGCTCCAGAACGTGGTAACTACTACTATTCCAATGCCAACTACGAGCTTCTGGGCTTCATAATTGAGAGTATCACTCAAAACACCGCAGAGGTAGAAATCCGTCGAAGAATTATAGAGCCGCTTGCCATGGAGCACACTTTCCTGGAGGTATTCGAATCCAAGAGCAAGGGCGACATACCACGAAGATACCACTTTGCTACGGAATCGTATCGCAAAACGGCAGCCATGAATCCTGCCTTGCCAGAGGTTGATGACGGCAGACTTATAGACTGCACCGCATCCAACCTATCAGTTGAATGGGTAGCCGGTGGCATCCTTTCATCGCCCTCTGATCTTGTCAAATTGGCGACTGCTCTCCGCGATGGCAGACTTCTCAGTAGAGAGTCCTTAGCAACAATGAAGATGTGGCGGCCAACTACAAATGCGGCCTCTGAAATAGGCCATTGTCTCTTCAAAATGAAAGATTCTGAGGAAAACACATGGCTGGGCCACTTTGGCGGCGTCTTGGGCTTTACAGGAGCTCTGTGGTGGAAAGACGATGGCGATTGCGTGTTATCGGTATTATCTAATGTTGGGACAATGCATGCTGGCAAGGTGCCGACCAGTGGAGCTCATGTACTCCTGGAGACTAAGTTGCGAGAGATTGCCATTCAGTTGGCATCTGTAGGAAAGACGTCGTCGTTATAGCTTGCCTTCATGCTCTCTGCTTTATCTAGTTGTCGCAAGTTTAACAGCGTTGCTATTATGCTTCTAAGATCTGATGATGGCTTGGCTAGTCCATGTTTAATCTGCGCATCCTACTCTGCAGCTTGGTTGTCGGGACTATGAAGATGCTGAAAGCTTGAAACAGTGCATGCATTCAGAGGAGTTAGGCTGGCGAGGTAGACTAATAGTTGGCGCGTTGGTGTTCTTTTTTGTAGCTGCTTTATCGCTAATGCTACACATATCTACTCGACAGGGCCGCTTATCTTCAAAGTAGGTATGTCAATCCTGTCAGAAGATGTCTTCCATCAGTTTTTGTTCAATTTAGTGAACCTCACCCAAAGGAACCTTTTCTACAGTATCCTCTTACGCAGCTCTATCGTGCCCTTCGCTTAGCGCCACTGAAGTTCGTTGCCGGAGCTATTCTAGATGCTTTATAGCTTTGCATAACGCGGACGCAACCGATATTCAAGGCTACTGCTAGCTCATTAGGCGATGGGTTAGGGTATGTAGCCTTACCTATCCCCGTGGCAATCTGCTGTTACATCACAAATCTTGAGCGCCACATATGCAAAGCGAAAGTCAAAGAGAACTCATGTCAGCAATTGCTTTAAAATGTGAGCTATACCATCTATTCAAATGTGCATCTACAACATCTAATAATCAGTGCTTAAAGAAACGTGCTTTACTTTTTCAGCAGTCTCGTTCAGCATCTTAAGCTTCGTCTCAAGCATCCCGTAGCAGTCCGACCCCAAGGGGAAACGGAGCTGATCTTCCAACCCAGCGGCCAGTCCCGTTCCAGTGACAACCTCATACATGCGCTGGATACCAAGCTCTGCATTCCCTGGCTGATTCCCATGCAAACCACCGAGCATCTCTTCCAAATTCACATATCCTTCCAAATGGCGGCCCACATTCTGACCATTGGAGATGGGCTTCAAAAAGTCGGTTCGGAAAATGCCAGGCTCAATAATGTGAACGCGGATGCCAAACGGTTTAAGTTCGTTAGCCATAGCCTCACTCAGTCCTTCAACAGCAAACTTGGAAGCACTGTAAATCGGACCACCATGGGCGCCGAGAATACCCACGCCACTAGAAAGCTGCACAATGACGCCAGATCCCTGCTTTCTCATGTGTGGGATCACTGCTCTCGTGAAATTGAGCAAACCAAAAAAGTTCACATCGAATTGGTACCGAGCTTGTTCGTCTGATACTTCTTCTACAGCGCCAATGTGACCATATCCAGCGTTATTAACCAGAACATCAATACGGCCATGTCTGGCAGCGGCCGCGTCGACAAGCTCAGTTATACTGGTAGCTGATGCGGTTATCTCTGTTTCGACCAAATGGGCCTTGGGGTTCTCCACAAGAGACTGTGGAAATTTCGAGAGGCTCCTGGCAGTTGCAACAACAGTATCGCCCTTGGACAATGCTAGGTTTGCGAGAAGAAGGCCGAATCCGGCGTTTGCTCCCGTAATAAACCAGACGAGAGGTGCCATGATGTTGGAATGATGTTTATTCTTTTGATGTGAGTCTTTTGGACGCCCGTTGGCACGTTGTAAGAGAGATGAAGGGTAGCGATGAGTTAGGGTAGTGTTTGTAAGATTGGAATATGTGCTTGTCGTTTATTTATTGGATGCAATCGAAGTGGCCTTTGTTTCCTCTCATCACTTACCATAATTGCCTTTATATACATCTCAACAGCGATATCCAGCATCTTCTTTTACTGCTTTTCCGACGATGCTGATGATTCCCGCTGCCGCTCGGAGTATCAGTCAGCAGATTAGCGCTAGACTCGAGCTTACCCAGCGCAATTAACAAAAACCCGATAACCATCAAATTTCCCGCTATATAGCGGCCGAGGGACACGTAGTTGTGAGAAACAAACTTGGGGCTTGTATCAGTAGCTTTGACATACGCGATCGTGACACCCACAATGGATCTGGAAAAGAGGAATTCGAGCAAACGCTGCCGAGGTCGCACGGTCACGGCGTGCGTCGAGTGCCGGAAGATGAAGAAGAAGTGTGACCGTCAGTGGCCATGCAATCACTGCACGACCCGAAAGGTGGCACACATGTGTCATTTCTCACAGGTGACTCGAAAGCATCAGCGGTAAGTGATCAAAAAGCCTCTGTAACTACCGGCATATTCATTCTATGCCACTAGATGGACTCAGGCTAAATGAGACGCAAACAAGGGCGCCAAAGGAGACACCCTCGATTGCTTCCTCCACCTCGGTCTCTGAGTCGCAAGACGACGCCTCGAACAGCACAAGCTCAGCATCTGCGGTACATATGCTAGGTTACATGTTCGCGAAGAATGATACACTTTTTGGAAGCATCATGGTGGGTCGTTTTGCTGAGGCTCTAGAAGTATCTATGTAGAATGCCCTTACTGATTCGATTCGACGCACAGGAGACCCAATACGTGGAGTCTACCGAGTCTCTTCCAGAGCCAGTTGTCCAAGCCTCTCGTGCCATCTCTCCACGGCCGTATACGGATATGCTTCTGAAAAACTTCTTCGACAATGTCAACTACCACTATGGAATCTTGCATCAGCCGTCTTTCATGGCGGTCTACGTCGACTGGTGGTCGCAACGCCGCGATGCCCAAAGCTTGCGCAACCCGTTAGCTTTGGGACTCACTTGCTTGATACTTCGCATTTGTGCCAACTCCACGCAATTCCTGTCGCCACATGCTTCGTCGCAGCTTGAATTAGACCTAGGAGACTCCATCCAAAGTTTGAGCAAGACGTACCACGATGCTGCTCAGATCATTAGTTCTTTTTTGTCTCCAGGAACCGGTGGCCTTCTCAATGCGCAGCAGCTTTTCCTTGCTGCCACATGGCATAAGGGACAGGCTGACTTTGTCAGGTCATGGCATGAGCTTGGTGCAGCTGTCAGGCAATCCCAAGAAATCGGTATAGTTCTCCCGCTCGACTATGTAGACACCAGTTCACTGATTTTGAATACGTCAAGGAATTCATACGGACGTTTTGTCTCATGAAATGAACGAATTTGATTTGGAAATCCGGCGAAGGCTATGGTGTGCCCTTTACACCTGGGATAGGTTAGTTGCTGGCTGACACTGGCCACTTGATTCCCGGGCCTCTACTCTATGTGTCATAGCTAACAATCGTCTTCACAAGATATATGACTGCAAGCTTTAATCGTCCTCCAATAATACAATCAGAAGTCTCTGTTCCGCTCCCCAATCCTGGCCTAGACCAGACTGGAGCCGATCCAGATGTTCCGTCATACATTGTTGCCAAGATATTGGAGTGTCAACTTGCGAAACAGCTTGGAGAAGGTGACCGTGTCGACAGGTCGAATCTTCAATCCAAAATCGCCGTTGTGGAAACATGGATGCTGTCTCTGCCACCGGTTTTCAATATTATTGACCCAGACAAGCGCTGGGACGGAAACTATCCACATATTCCATTCCAGCGTCTACAACTTCACTGTGTAGGCTATATGAGTCAAGTCATGTTTGTAAGGTCCATTCTGACTTCATGCCAACTGTTCTCGGCGAAAGATTATGTCGAAACTGGGCTTGATCCTGAAACTACAATGTTGATACACCAGATCGTCAACCTTAGTCTTAAAGCCATGTCTGTGAGCAAAGACACTTTTGACCTTTGTTTTCCGCAGCAAGCAAAATACTACATGGTAGCGTTCTGTCCTTTCGACAATGCAGCACTATTATGCTCTTTGCTGATACACGATGTTAACGGCACAATGATCCCTCGACGATCGGAAGTCATATACGCTATTGGGCAAGCGTTACATATTTCGCATCGGCTGCGCGGTTTCACAAAGTTGGGTGATATCACATGGAGCATTTTATCAGCACTCAAAAATAGGATCAACTTATTTCCATTGGAGAAGACGATACTGGAAGAGCTGGAGAGCGTTGGCAAAGCCGATATCACCGCACAATCTCTGAATAACGGCCTTGAACCAAGCGACGACTTCTTTCATTCAATCAACGGGTTAAGTAGGCGATTACATACTGAGTCGGACGAGGGACTCCAATTCGTAGAAAACACTCTAGCGGCGGATGATCCGGAGATTTTAGACATAAACCTCGGCATTTTGGACGGAGTTTGGAACTGGGACAGAGTGGGTTTTTAATGCCAGGCGTAGATCACGACCATCACTGTTTGCTATAAAACTTAAAATGCGTGTCTGTGGAAATATGATCACATAGAACGCGAATTCCTTGCCAAATTAAGTCTTCAGATCGTTGAAAAGTTCTAAATCAGCCACTATACACCAGATTTGCAACGCAGAATACCAAGACTGCTAGACCACGGATTTTACTTTCTTGTAGGATTCAGGTAGAGAAACTACTATATAGAGATACCATGTAAAAATTCGCTAAGCACAGAAAATTATGTCAAGCGCAACCAAGAATTTACATAGTTTCTCAATCAAAAGTTCATATTTAGCAAGATACAATGATATAGCATAGTTGGATGGATGAGTCGTGGGGTTGAATAATGCACAGTTCACTGAGAATGATTTGTTGGTGTTGAGTAGCTGCGAGAGTTGCGCCTATTAAATTCGTGTACAATGTTGTTTGGGATCCAACTGCTCTCAATCATGTCAATGAATGGAATAGCTAGTTGTGCCCATTTGTTGGAGCCAATGATATGAAGTGAAGATAATATGTTAACATGTTCGGGTATACAAATTTAATCTTAAACTCTCTACATTATAAACCTTTGGGCTTACTTGCAATAGAGGTGAATTTTATTTTTTAATCAAAAATTAAACAAAAAAGCTTTGAGCTATGTACTTACCTAGTTGAGAGAGACAGTCCCGGAACATCCGATGCTATAAGGTGCTGCACCTGGTATAATAGTAAACGTAGCACTATTACGGGCATGATACCTTACCCTAACAGGCTGTCATAAACCAGGAGAATGATTTATGCATAAGCTCTGATATGTGGAAAGCGTTAATAAGGCACATATTTCTCGTGTTAAAGTCTATTCTAATAGTTTGATATGCAAGAGCTAATTTTGCTGGGAGGGACAATACCTCAGTGTCTAACAATAAGATTTGTAGAGCCAGTGCTAGGATACCAGAACAAGAGTGAACATATGCATTTAATTAAAATGTTTCGTGTCATGGAACTGATTTGTGTACAACTGACTAGATAGTTTAGGTGATGAAAACTACTAGAATCATATATTATATTAGGGGCTGCTTTCTTTGCCTTTGCCCTTTCCTTTGCCGTCGTCCTTTCCTTTGCCATCATCTTTACCTTTTCCATCATCCTTGCCCTTGCCCTTTCCTTTGCCGTCGTCCTTGCCCTTTCCATCGTCTTTTCCTTTGCCCTTTCCATCGTCTTTTCCTTTGCCCTTTCCTTTCCCATCATCCTTTCCTTTTCCATCATCCTTGCCTTTTCCATCATCCTTGCCCTTTCCCTTTCCTTTCCCATCATCCTTTCCTTTCCCATCATCCTTGCCCTTTCCCTTTCCCTTTCCATCGTCCTTGCCTTTTCCGTCATCTTTGCCTTTCCCCTTTCCCTTTCCATCATCTTTACCTTTGCCGTCATCTTTTCCTTTTCCCTTTCCTTTCCCATCATCCTTTCCTTTCCCATCATCCTTTCCTTTCCCATCATCCTTGCCCTTGCCCTTTCCTTGTTCTGAATCCGGAATGATTATTTGATCATCTTGTCCAATATCGAGACTTGGATCAGCTTGAGTATTCACTGCAAAATCTCCTGTGCGCTTAAAGTTTCCAATAACAACCTCGCGTGCATTTTTTTCAGGATCGGTGCCACTCAGTGACGCTGCTAGGGCGCTGCTGGCAGCAGTGGCCGCTAGGAGAGCGATGGAGGCCTTCATTTTTGTTTCTGTAGGGAGAGTGTCATGCGATTTTGTGTGCTAGAGGCGGAGTGATTGTGTCGATTCAAATTTGATCAAAGAGGTCCTTGGATGTTGGACTAGCTGTTTAGTTTATATCGATGAAGCAGCGACTGTCAAAGAGGAATTGGGCATGTGCTCAAGACCGCAGTTAAGTGGATCAAATACATCAACGTGGTCTTGTCCAGGTAGGTCGCGATGACGAGGCATTTCCACCTGCCCTCGCGAAGCACAGATCATCTAGGTAGTGACTCAGATCCTCTTAGCGTGTAACGAAAAAGCCTTGCAGTGCATACTTCAAGGCGAGTGGATGAGATCGGCTATTTCCTGAAGGAGGCATAGCATGGAAATACATGCAGGCTGTGCATTTATACTGTACAACGGTCACCAGAACGTCTCTTAGAGCAATCCAGCAGCAAGAAGCTCGTATAAAGTTCGTTCATTTAGTAATCTCACCGCATATGGTAGGCACATGGTTACTCTCGTGCTTACTACGGGGTAGCAACGAGTGTAACCGCTAGAATCCGGCGACGGGAGACAGCATTGGTATTTGTAATGCCACATTCATGGCACATAATCAAATCCTCCCCTGCTATGTTTACAATTAGAAAACGCTCGCGTCGAAGTCCGAGAACGGTAATTCTTGTTTTTTTCGACTTTGTTCGACTCTTTTCCACCGTTGGCCCATTAAGAGATGCTAGGTTACGTACCCGAGATATTGCCTGTAACACCACGGCGACGACACGTGTATATAACTGAATGAAGTTTTGTCGATGATGCGTTTCCGTGGTAAAAATTGCTCAATGTCAAGCCAGTGGTTAGACAAAGGCCTGTGATTTAGAGTCATACTGATCTTGGCATTTGCAGGGTTGCTTAGTCTACCTAATCTAGGTATAACTAAGACAACCAGGTCAAAATAAGCATACAAGTGACAGCGTTCCCGAGATTGTCCATAAGAAATTAAGCTTTGCGGCGAAAGGATCCAATGCCGTCATAGGCCTACTTGGACTGTTTCTGAATCTGCGGCGAAAACAAACATCTGGCCACTTGGAGTGGGCCCGACCAGGCAACTCTGGACACATCAACAAAACCATGTATCATTTCAAGGCGTCAGTAATATGTTATTTATCGGAATCTATATTTAGTTTATTCTTATTAATAAAGTTATCGAACATGACACGTACGCGTAAGAGTAATTATTGTGGTTTGCATCTAACAGACCGGAATACGGGTTTCTCGAGAAAGCACACGCGGCGCATGGATCTGTACCCGGATGTCGCTGTATGACCAACATTTCACTGCCTATTGGCGATTAGCTAGCCTACCTAGTAAACAAACACGTCGCCAAGAGCCCTATTTGTTGGATCACTGGTGGTATGTTGAGTATCCAAGTCGCTGCTCTAAAAGCCGGTAGGCCGGCTAAGTTCCTTCTCTCTCTTTTTTTATGATGAATATCTACAGACCAACAGTGAAGTTCATTATGCTTCCAGAATTACTGCCTTTCACAACCGTGGCTCTAGCCCTCCGGCAGCACTTCACTTCCGGAGACGTTTGCTCTCCGTCTCTACTTCAGCTCTCACCTTCTGAGCAAAATCGGTTAGAAGTGTGCAGGTCCCCTGGTCAAGATAACTTCAGTCCTGTATTCGCGACAAATTCATCATCTCCATGGACATCACAGAGCGATTGTCGCAATAACACCGAAACCTTTTGTGCCTTTTCGTCCAGCAGCTTTGCAGGCGGCAGAGGTATATCGATCTTAACAACGCCCGGTCGCATTGAGAGTCTGCAGCAATTAGCAGCCTTTGCCGATGCTGACGCATTATCGGGCGTCAATGAGCAACTTTCGCCAGCGTTTGAAGAAAAAGAGCTCCCCGGAAGAGGGCGTGGTCTCATTGCAAATAAGACGCTGCATCGCGGCGATAGGATATTTGCCCATACTCCCATCTTGATGCTGGATGGAGAGAGTTTTGGAGACTTGGAAAAGGAACAGTGGCTGGAGCTGGAACATGCCGCTGTCAATAACCTTCCACTAAAAACGAGAACGATGTTTTCCGCACTATATGGCCGTCCAGTGACAGATCCAGTGAGCGATCGGATTGACACTAATGCGTTTGTACTTGAACTGAACGAAGTCACATATTACGCTGTGTTTCCCGAAACAGCTGTAAGTGCCCTTTATGTGACTCTAGAAGCAAACGGAAACAATACATGTGCTGACAACTAGCAGCGTCTCAACCACGACTGTCGCCCTAATGCAGCCTATTTTTTTGACAAACAAACTCTCACACACTATGTGCACGCTATTACAGATATTACTCCTGGTACCGAGATAACCATAACATATGTTGATCCTCATATGCCACGCCAAAAGCGTCTCAAAAAATTATCTTCTCTCTGGGGATTCGACTGCTCTTGCAGCTTATGTAGCCTTCACCCTGAGTTAGCGCACGCATCTGACGAACGCCTTGACCAGATTACAACAATAAACGACCGTCTGGAAGACTGGGAATCGGCACCACTACAAATGGCACAGACACTTATCAGCCTTTACGAGCAAGAGCGCTTACACGCTCCAGCAGGCTCAGCGTATTGGTATGCAGCGCTGATGAGCTGCACGCATGGATTGTATTGGGAGACAATTCGTTATGCACAACTGGCAATAGAGTTGGGGCTCCTAGACTACGGCTTTGAAGATGAGAGCTTTCACCGCATGAGGCAGCTAGCAAAAGAGCCAGCTGAAGATGAGTGCTGGCTGGCAAGGTTGAAGTAAATACATTAAATCATACATTAACTATCACGATTTACCATTTTCCTGTAACCTTTGACTGCTAGGCCCCTGGCAATATACGTTACTAACCTGGGTATACAGTGTTTAAACATTAGGTTAGTTTACTTGTATCTTTTATATCAACTACTGTATACCATGTTCCAGTATCGTACTCTGTATTTAGCCAATGTTTCGTATTGGACGCTGTAACAGCTGAAACTTGAAAATGAAGGGCTAACAAGATTGAATACAAAGTCAGGGGTGTTTCATTGGCTAACAATACAGTTATCTGTAAATGCACTGAGTGCTTTATTTCTTCCTGGCTAACATTAATTCCTAATTCACCATATTTCCATTTACTCGTCGTCATCGACATCGATCTCGGTCTTTGCCCATTTCCGAGCCGGAACTTTACGCTTGAATAGGATATCAATCTCACGGTAGGACCGATGCTTCATCTCAGGCAAGAAGAAGTATGCCAGGACGTAGCAGACCAAACCTGTAGCAGCCCAAACATAGCCACATCTACCAGCAAGATTTCCGCCCTGTAGCACATTTAGGTCAGTCATTGAACGAAGAAAAGTAACAAGGGAGTCCCACCTCGGGGTTGAGCATCCAGCTTGCCAAAAAGATGCATGGAAATTCTATGATGTAGTATGAAGCGCGGCCCACTCCAGTAGTCAGTGGCCTAAGACGGATGGCTGATGTTTCACCAATAATGACCCATGAGGCGGGGGCAGGTCCCAAAGTAAAGAGCACCGAGATGATAAGTCCCAAGGAGGCTTGAGCCAGAGAGCTCGCATTGCTCTTCCCGACCGATCCTGCGACACCGAGGGCGATGAGAAAGATGATGTTGATAGCTGATCCCCAGAGATAGATAGTGCGTCGACCAAAGTACGTGGTGAGAATCCAAGAAAGCATGACAAAGATCATCTGCAAGGCAGAGGTGATAAGACCCAGGGCAAAGGCAGTTTTGTTACTCATGCCCGCCTCTACGCGTGGGTTAGCATAAATCTATGATGTTTTTTTGATAGTGACGCCGACTTACGCTCAAAAAAGTAAACGGCCTGGTTGGCGATGAGGTTGCCCGTGAGGTTCTGGGACGCGTACACACCACACACAATCAGAGTACGATAGAGATCCGTGCCTTTGAACAGCTCAATGTAGCTGGGTGGCTTAGAGGTGGCCTCTAGCTCAACGACACGGCGCATCATGGCTACGGTCTCGCCAGTGTTGAGTCTGGATCTCCGTCCAAGACGCCCTACAGCGTGCTCTGCTTCTTGCAGGCGTCCCTTTCGAACAAGCCACCAGGGGGGACTCGGGAGCGAAGAAAACAAGGATGGCTAGCGGAGTCGGGAACATCCATTGAAGAGCAATCGGGACCCTGTGAAAAAACCCCTTTGTGTTAGCAATTTTGGATGTCTGTCACCATGATCTCTGCAACCGTACTTATAAGATAGAGGGCTGTCAAGTCCCTGATAGCTGTAGGTCACAGCGCCAACAACTATACTGCCAATAGCCCAGAACATCTGCAGCATCTGGGTGCAGGGGGCTCGGAGCTGGATAGGCACAATCTCGCTACAGTATGCCGGCGCATTGGCAATAAAGATGCCCCAGGGAATGCCCTCGAGAATCTGGGCCGCGAAGATGACGGGCATTGATTCTGCATAGTAAAAGGCGAAGATGAAGACATTCAAGAGCATCAGGCCAGTCAAGGTTGCATAGCGGTATCCCAACCAACTCGTGAGAGAGCCAGCGAGGCAGACGCCAACAAGCGCACCGAGCTGCCCAGACACAGAGAGTGCGGACTGCCACCTGGTGGCAACGACATTGTTCAACGGGTTGTCATCGACAGGGTCGCCGTACTTTGCCCTGAAAGCACCTAGAGCGAGGAAGTTGTTGCAGAGAAAGACATCGTACGACTCCATGATCTAAAGACACCGGTGTTAGTACATGTGGCTGCGAGTCATGGTTCACACGAGTTCCAAAGTTTCAAGGGGGAACAGAGAAGCCAACGGAAACAAAGCACTTAAAAGCTTACAATTGTGAAAGACATAACAAACGCCCAGAAGGAAGCCATGGGATACGCTCGAACGGCCTCGAGCACGGTCATATTATGCTCTGCATTCTCTGCTTCGATGGCATCCGCCTTGTAATCGGCGATCTTTGCATTCTCATCGAGTTTGTAGTCCGCCTTCTCATCGTGATCATGGTCCACCTTTTCGTCAATATTTTTATCGCCAACGTTCTCTACCTGCACCTCCTTGTCAACCTCTGGAGTGCCGCCATGCGCTTTGGACTCCGGCATTTTGGGGTCGATGGGGTCACTCATGTTGAACTGGCATTCGCTGGTGTTATTTAGGCATGAACAGCATGTATACACGAGAAGTAGCCTTGCAGACGAAGAAGAAGAGGATGTTACAAGGCAAGAGAAAAGCAGACAGAAGAAACGTCAGTGCCTGGAAAGGCTGCCTCCATCCTGTTTATATTGTCGTATATCTTTACTTGTAGTGTTGAACGAGATCGGGCAAGGGGGGGAAGACGGGCCGAGCGCATAACATGCGGGTTAGGTCACACCGAGCTGGGTCTCTCATCCAAGAATGAGGAATGGTAAGCGTGGGGAAACGGGCACTTTGCAGCAACGGCGTAGATAGAAGCAGGCACCCCATTTCCGACCCAATAGGCGATGATCAGCCTAGATTATCTTGTCTTGCGACCCAATGAACAGCCTGGGCTATAATGGTAGACACACACCACGAGATACAAGCTGCTTGTCCTAGAAGCGAGCCAATGCCGAGCCCAGCTATGCTCCCCCCTGGACCCACGAAGGAACAAGCTCATCATCTTGGAGTCAACCCCGCATTGTGCTAGCGTTCCGGCTTCCGCTGCTCGCAAGCTCTCGAATATGGGGTAATTCACGCTAGTTTATTCAGTACGCCGGATTGCACGCTTCAATTGTTCACGTCAGAATCATATTGAGCCCTTTTGAAACAAGGCTTGAACATAAACGGAGTTGATATCGGTCAAGCTCGTTGTCCATGGAAATGGTGATACGGACAAGGGCCATACTGTAGCCTCCATGCCTACCTATGTAATGAACTTGTTGCTTGGCCGGCTAAATAGCTTGCTGCCAACCTGGTACCACCAATATGACGGGATAAAGATATTGGAGTAATAGACGCTAGCCAATCTTTCTTACACCTGATTTCTTTCGGTTTGGGTGCTCCGCTACTAAGGTATTGGATTAGCCTAGAGCACTATGCGTAGGCCGAATGACCAGACATTTCCCCGAACCACACCAGCCCAAAATGAACTCTTGCGATCTTCGACATTCGCTTGGAACAACCTAATGTGTACAGTCTGCTGACTTCGCAGTTTTAATTTGCTCTTCTGGTAAGTATTTGAATAAGTCATTAACATAAGAAATGCAGAGCAGTGTGTACAAGGCCACCGTATTTGACAATTGTTCTTTTGCACTAGTCACTGGAGTTGGCCGATCACGTTCACTTAACTTCAGTACTTGCAAATTTCTAAGATATAGAAATCTTGCTGCTACCCAATGTGCCATGTGCCTCGTGCATCTTGCGTGGTGGTTACCAGGTCTTGGGTGGCGAAGTAGCATTGGTTGCAACCTATGGATGGCCGAATGTGACTGGGATCGTCCGGCTACGTTAAAGGATTGCAGGGGAGAATTTAGCCGTAGAGACCTGTAGCCCTTACACGGGGACATACTAAAAGAGGTAGCGGTTTAACTTGTGATTTGGAAGAGTCAAAAGCTCAGGCTGGGGTTAAGGCACAGATTCCTATTAAAGATTAGGAGACAGTAAGGTGGTACCACTCTGATTAGGGGTATAGAGCTACCTACGTGGGCATTGATAGAAACTAGCTAGTAGTGAGAAGAAGAAGTATTGATAGCCAGCAGTAAGCCAAAATCAGCCATTAGCTTCACTGCAGCTAGGTCGTTTACTCCCAGTGCAAGTGGCTCTGTTGAGTATACGCTTATATCGATGGACACATTCCGTCACGTCCTCATTTCCATTACTCAATGTATGTCTTTCGAGACATGTTCACGGACCCTAGTCTGTCGTTATTCTTCCGCTACGCCTCTGGAACATAATGAATCATACCCACCTGGCCCGTAAGTATACCATTGAAAGCCATATGAGTGAACATCCTTGCAGGAATCTCGCACTTCTTCTATCAAGCTGTCTCCAGAGCAATAAACCCTTTTGCCATTAAACATAAATAATGCTGCTTCCAGGGCCATGCCTACGACAGTAAAGTCATCAATATACTCATTTAAATACCAGATACCATTGTCTTTAATGAAAAAGGGTAAACCCATATGACCACTTAATAATGAGTAATATTTATAGATTAAAGAATAATATATTCTCTTCCATTACTCTAGAATCCTGTTTTTCTAAAGGCAAAAAGAAGTTATCCCAAGTAACCCCAGTGCTGTTGTTAAGTGCACATTCCTTGGTTATGATTGTCTGCAAGTAGCTTGCAAGTAACCCAAGTAGCTTCTTAGCAGACATGGCAGCTAGATCAGACATGGAAAAGAGATTGAAGATAGAGATCGCACGGGTAATAGCATTGGATATCTCACTGCCACTACACGAAAGCGATGTCTTGATACAAATGGAAGCCATGAGTGTTACTGTCGCATTCCACATCGGCTGCAGTATCTCTGACCAGCCGTAAAACACATCAGACATGGAACAGAGGTTAAACACAAGATCTATAATCTTCATGGAGTGTTCGATAGCGCTAGTAATGCATTCCCGAATTTGCGATAGCATTACCGCCGATTCTCCATCCCCGTCGCCGGTGGCAGTTTTACAGGTGGCCAGGGGGTGACACAGAAAGTCTCGCAGTGACAGCGTACACGCGTTGTGATAAGCAAGCTCCAAGAAAGCCTTTTGCCGCTGAAGCCATGTTGGGAGACTTCTTGGTTCATTTTCAATGGCCAGGATCTCAGCCTTGAAATAGCTACTAAAGGGGCATGGAAGATTGAAGTTTTCGGCCAGCTGCTTGTGCCAGGACTCCAAGGTCTTTATGGTGGATAAAGCCCGAAGTACGTGCTGCTTTAAAGTGTCCGATGACATGTCGCCATTGCCATCACCAGAATGGTTAGCGGCAGTGTTGGCCATGACATTCGCCAAATGAATCAAGCGGTTCGAGTATGCGCAAAGGATCAACTGATCCGCGCCAGTGAAAACATGTCGAGCAAGATCCTCTACCGCTGGAATGGGACATGTGACGAGCCCCTTTTGGATGGCGGCAGGCATGTCAAGCTGCAGTGAGCATCTAGAGTCGAGGTAGAAGAGCATCCACCACAGATGCATGCGCTCTAGCCTCATCGGCTCGGAGAGATGTGTGGGTGGCACTCGATGGAGTTTCGCGGCGTAGGCTTTCCGAACAGTGATGCCAACCAGATTGTAAGCATCGCGGTATGCTTGGCCGTTGATAAGGTAGAGAACCAGAAGCACATGGCATTGGAGCGATTCCAAGCTGTGATGCGGGTCGTCTCGCAAGCGGCTGCGGCTGGAACAGAAGTACTCAAAGCCGGGCCAAGCTGCGGTGGCAGTTTTTGACGATGAATCGCTGTCGGCACAAGGCTGTTGCTGCAAGCCCAGCATACGTTGGTTAACTCCAGTTTGATGAGTGTGTTGGATACCCAGAGCAATCATGGCATCGACAAACGCGCCTTTCACTGAGCTATCATGAGAGATGATTGGTGCTAACGATGTTGCCGTGACTTCGGCTAATGCCTTTTCTCCTATAATTGGGAAGAGGGGATGACAGTCGTGTCTGAAACACCGCATGTAGTAGCTGCGTTGTCTTTCTGATAGCAGGCTCGTATTGATGGAGCATTCGTCGCTGGGGAGCTCAGGAGATGGGAGTTGTAGAAACGGAGAGTCTAGCGCAGTAGGGGAAGAAGTAGGTAGCGATGATTGCCAGCAAGCGTGCAAGAATTTCTGGATCTCAGGAGCCAGCTGCGGAGCTGCATCATTATCGTGGATTCTTGGGGTTGCCGCTGTCGCCCTCGTCATCAATGATATGTCGGAATCTGCATGTTGGTTCGAGGACGACCATTGCGAAGCGGCCAGGAATGGAGAAGGTGGGATAACAACTCCGTCTCCCGAGCTGTTATCTGGCATTACAATATCTTGTTCTAGCCATCGGTACCCGTCGTCTTTCATGATGTTAGGCCGTGATGAGGATCGGGAATGCAACTGAGGCGTAGTTATGCAGCTCTTCCCGGTCCGCGAGCAATACTGGCAAGGTCTTTGTTCGCCGCATTTAATGCGATGTTTACGGCAGTTATCGCAAGCTCTGGCCGTCCTTGATCGCCTGGTATGAGGGTTAGAATCAAGAGTGCCACTGGAAGTGACGTTGGCATCTGAATTATCATTTCGAATTTTATTGCTGGGGGTCCCTAGCGTAGTAGAAGTAGCTGGGATCTGGTTACGGGCTGATGAGCGTCTTGCGGAGAATTTCAGGAACATGTTCAAGGCAGTCCTGGTTTTCACGCAGCAGCAAGCAGATATATGCCGCAATTGTGCTATCCGATGAAAATAGGGCTAGTATGCCGAATACATGTCCTAAACTTCAATCTGCTCTAGTTATGGGTAGGTAGGATTCACGATAGGAAGACGAACGTCATATTCATCGATTGGTAATCAGGAACGAGTCACGTGATGCTTCAAGGCACGATAGCACTCAAAGAAGAAGACCGCCATTACTGAATGGAGGAAAGGGACATGTTTAGGCAACTTTTTAAGCTGCTCCTTTGCTTCGAGCCCGTGTGGCCCTGCGTTGTCTCTGCGTATGGGTTGGACTAGTAGTTGTTGTCTACCTCCACTACTGAAAGCCATAGCCTCGTTGTACATGTACACTGCTTCACTGGGCATAAAATACATGTATTATCAGTATCAATGTTCTTGGTGTTTCTTAATATTCGTAGAAGATGGCAAGTAGACAATTATTCAGACGGTCAACAATTTCCATATTGGCTGCAGTCCTAGTTGATACAAGCTTGTAATAACTCCAGTGCCCAACCCCAGTTGTTAACAAACCCACTCTCACAAAGAACTCCCACTCATATCTTTGCACACGCCCCAAATACAAGCAATCTCTGCTCTAGTGGCAACTTTTGTTGTCGCGGCTCCGAAATAGTACCCTCCTTAGCTACACCAAACACCATTTGTGCAGTCAACGCCCAATTGGACGGTATATTCCACGCCTTCTTTACCTCGTCGTCAATAAGCGGGTTGTAGTGCTGCAGATTCGCTCCCATTCCCAACGCCTCAAGGCCAACCCACATGTAGTACTGGTGCATTCCATTGCTTTGTTGCGCCCACTCGTCCGTTTTGTCTTTATAGATATCTGGGGCATTCTCTCCCATTCTTTTGATGCACGACAGGTCGTCCCAGAATAGAATCGTTCCGTAGGCATCAGAATAACCAGCAATGCGATCTTTGGTACCGCCGTTCCAGCGGTCCTGCCCAATCTTTGCTAGTAAAGCATCGGCTGTGATAGACCAGAGCTTTTGGTGATCTTCGCCAATGAGGATTGTCAGCCGCGTTGATTGGCTATTGAATGCAGAGGGGGTTGTAAGTAGTGCGCTCTCGGCTAGCTTGATGAGTGTCTCCTCGGGAACTGTTGTCTTTGAGTCGAGGGCTCGTATGCTGCGACGATTCTGGGTTGCCTCAGAAAAGCACATTGTAACGATCGGAGACTTCATGCTGACAATGAGCTGGAAAAAAGAGTGCTCGGTGACAAAAGAGATATTAATGCTTCTCGAATAAGCCTGTTTCTCGATTATAAGGCGCTTTGTACTCCTAAAAGCAGCTCTCATGTCAAGACGTCTTGCTGCGGTTTTATTATCTGCGGATTCAAGACCCTTCCGGGTAGCACACGGCTCGGACTGATGCAAAGTTGCCGTATTTGGACAGAGACCTCCGATTCCTAGGTCAATGTCCCGAAACAAGGCGGGCCAATCCGAGGACATCCGAGTAAGAAATTACCAAATGCAGTAATCAACTTAGCGGCTAACGCCAACCAACGCCAATGACACACATGCGTATTCCTGTTTCGGTTGTTATGGGAGATTCAAAGTCTGGGCTTGTAGCTGCCTTCAATTGAAGCCGTTTAGAACTGTCACTGAAGCTTCTCCGGATTTTATAAGACAGATTAGCTGCCCAGCAAAGTATCACGCCTCTCGTGTTTTATTAACATATCACTGTCTTTCTGTCTAGGATGGGGTCTGTTCGACACACTGACAATCTCGTCTTTGACGATAACTACCATCTCAAGTTTGGTCCAGGCGATCCCGACAACCCATATAACTATTCGTTCTCACGGAAATGCTACATCACTGCCATCGCCATTTCTCTCGTCATGAATGCAACTTTTGCCTCCTCGGCGCCCTCTGGGTCTTTCCAGGGCATCAGCGACGACCTCAATGTCTCGGTGGAGGTGATCGGCTTAGTTACCACTCTCTTCCTTCTAGGCTACTGCGCCGGTCCGCTCTTCTGGGCCCCCTTATCAGAGTTCTACGGCCGTCGCAACATCTTTTGTATTTCTTTCACCCTTTACTTTGCATTCGGCTTTCTCTGCGCCTTTACTCCTACATTTGCGGGGCTTCTGGTCGGCCGCTTCCTCACTGGAACAGCAGCCAGTGCCGCGCTGACGAATGCGCCTGGCGTTCTCGCTGATATATGGAATCCCGTACAGCGTGGCAACGCAATGATCCTCTTTGCTACAATGACTTTTGTCGGCCCTGCACTTGGCCCAATAGTTAGCGGATTCCTGCAACTGACCAAAACCTGGCGATGGACGTTCTACGTGTTGATTTGGATGGCTGCCCCCACAATATTGCTACTCTATACCATCCCTGAGACGCTTCCCGCGATGGCTCTGCGCGGAAAGGCTCGGCTTCTACGGAAGACGACTCGTAGAGAAGATATAAAGGCACCTGTCGAGAGCATAGATCGCTCGCTGGCTGCCATCTTCAGGCGCGATCTCACTAGGCCTTGGAGATTGCTACTGGACCCAATTAGCTTCTTCGTCGCGGTCTACTACTCAATTGTCTATACGCTACTCTACATGCTCTTTAGCATATATCCTATTGTGTTCCAGCAAAAGCGCGGGTGGAACGCTGGTGATGGCGAATTGCCATTGCTGGGCGTAGTGATCGGGGCCTGCCTCGGCGGCATCGCCCTATTCATTCATAGCACGCGAATTCAACGCGGTGGCTGTGATCAGAAGAAGACGTCCCATGTCCCAGAGGATCGCCTACCTGGCGCCATAGTCGGTGGTATCATGTTTGTTGTGACAATATTCTGGTTTGGTTGGACGGCAGAGTACAACTCTGAACACTGGGCTGTGCCAACAGTGGCGGGCACTTTTCTCGCCATGTCCATCCTCCTCATCTTTGTCGTCTTTATCAACTACATTGTTGACACATACACAGCATATGCTGCGTCTGCGCTGGCGGCAAACACGGTCTTGCGTTCCGCCTGTGCGGCTGCGTCTCCATTGTTCACAGACTACATGTTTAATGCACTTGGTGTGGGCGGTGCTGCGTCACTTATCGGGGCTGTTGGTGTATTACTGATGCCGATGCCGTTTATATTCTACAGATACGGCGCCGCTATACGATCGAAGTCGAAGTTTGCCGTCAAGGACGAACCGTCACGACCTTCTGTACCTTTGGACCTGGTACTTGAACGTGGAGTCGGCGGATGAGAAAAAAGAAATCACATACATTAAACTTGAAAAGCATGCTGTATGTTACCAAACTTGTATTAAATATTGAAAGGTAAACTAATTGACCACAGTTTACTCTCACCTGTTAACTTCCAATGCGAATACCCTGCTTCTACGCTAGAGTGGTACCACTACTTACCCATACCACTAATACTCGGAATCTGACCCTGACTATAATACGCTTTCAACAAATCATTACGACATTCGTGATGCCCAGCCTGCATAAGCCCTCAGGAGCAGTTCTGACGTACAATACGGTATTCAAATCGTCCTTCCTTGCCGACGATAGTGTAGCATAGTACGTAGATAAAATATACAATTGATCGGACCACCGGCCTCTCCATAGCGGCTGCCAAGGTAATTGAATAGTAGTTTATTAATAGCAATGGAATAAAGGTCCAAATAACACACATACTCCTCTAAATATCTGATATCCATAATAGTCCTCAGCTAGGTAATTAATATATCTATAACTAGAAAGAGTATTCCCACTCCTTGGAAGGGTCGGCGGCAGCAACTAACCAGTTCGGAGTGATTGATTGCACGGTTGAATTAGTCCGGAACCCAGGAACTACTGTTTTTTTACACTTTGGCTTTGCGAGTTTCCTGTCGTTCTTCGGCCCAGATGACAAGCGATCTTTGATCCAGTCCATCCAAACGTGCTGACTTGCTTGGATCAGCGGAAAGTGATTCATTTGACCAAAACTCATGAAATGCAGTTCTTCATTGTCATATGACTTCTCAGATAGCTTGCACGTTTCGTCGACCACTTCCTCGATTAACTCCGATGGGATTGTTGAGTCTATCTCCCCTACTAGTACCAGAAGAGGCCCTGCGAATTTTCTGCCTCCAATATTCGTCCTGTTCGTGAACTCTTGCACGATCGGGTCTTCTGGCCAATCGAGGCGGGCAAGCTCATCAAGCGTCAAGTTACCATTCTGCAGTAGAGCGCTTTGCACATAGGTGTCGGTCGCCAAGCAACCCTGGACTTTCTCAACGCCGTTCTTCCAGACATCATAGCTCGCGGCTGTTAGACCGCTATAGTTGTATGCAGGATAAACCGCAGTGACACCCTCGATGAGCTTGTTCTGAATACTGACTAACACGGCGTATGAAGGCGAGAGCGCACCCGCGGCGAGTTGAGCGAGCGCAGCTTTCAACCATGTAATTGAGCGGAGGCCGGGTGCGATTGCAAGCGTGCCTTTGTAACCAGGAACAGGATGTTTGGCCTGGCGCTCGGCATAAGCCCATGAAACGGCTCCGCCCTGGGAATGACCAGCAACAACGAAGGGACCATTAGCTGCCAAGCTCTCAGGGAACGCGGATCGTGCGGCGATGACGGCGTTTGCCAAATCGTTGGCTTGCGCAGGAGAAGCAATGTATTGATGTGGGATAGGAGTTCCATCTGGGAGCGAACCGATACCCAGTCCGACGTAATCTGGCGCAATCACAGCAATTCCCTGCATTGCAAGGGCAAAAGGCACCATGAACTCATATTGCAAAGTGCGGTAGTTTGACGGTGCACATGGCGCAAAGTTGCCAGATGTGCCATGCGCCCATGCCACTGCAGAGAATCCGGAGCGAGCGGGCTTCATATACGGCCAAAGAATGTAAGCAGACGTGGGTTGGATTGTCCCGTTGAGGTCAGTTGACGTGTAGATAATTCGCGACATGCTCAAGCTGGAGGGAACGAGATAGTTGGACAAATCTGTGGCATGCTCGACAGCGAGGATCGTTCCGGGAGCGAGATTTCTCGAGAAGTTTGAGGGGACCTTGTAAAAGGTACGATCAGGATCAGCAAATTGTGAACGCTCGAACGTGACAGCCGTTTGCGCAAGACCTTGGCAAAAGGCATCACAAGTATCGACCGAGTCTGCTGCTAGAGCAGGCTGGAAAGATTGCGCAATCGCGCATAGAGCGAGCAATAGCTTCATTTTGCGTAATCCGGCGATAGAGAAGGGAGGTGAGCTACGTGGTGCTCTATGATGGCCATCTTTTAGTCCTTGGTTGGGATCCAATCTGCTGTATTTATAACAAGAAGTTGAACAGAGCGGATGAGCGTATAATTTTGCTACATACGACAGTTGTAAGCAAATGACAAATAAAGAGGACAACTAACGATCGTAACTTGACGAGTTTGAAGTTACGTCCTAAGCCTTTCATTGCAATTAACTCTTATTATAGGTGGTCCTGAGAAGCTATAGCTCTTGGTATTGATTTGGATGGCGTATGGGGAGCGTATAAGAACAGCTTATGCGAGCGACTCCCATATGGCGTATTCTAAGCGTATTCGGGGCGTATCAATGCAGGCCAAATCAGGGAACAGCTACATGTAGCCTGCCTTGTTTGTGTGGATCATCTGGCTGTGCTGTGTATGCATAAGAGGCCTGCCCCGACTTTTCAATCACAGAACTAAGGTCTTTATTTAACTATTTCATTCATCTGTATATACACAGATTTATTTCGAACGGGCTACGGACTGTTGGACACACTTTCTAGGTCTACATGGCTGCTGCTTGTAATAATGTTCAGTGGCTGATACTGTTGCTCCGCTGCCGGAGACTAGGGTTCCTCAGAAACGCTGCTTTCTTGGCAGGGCGCCACAGCTGCCTGATGGATTGAAAAACAGCGCATGCTGCCTCAGTGGTATTAAAGGCTACAGATGACAATTACGTGCGCAAGAATCGCAGCAATGGTTAGAATACTTGCCAAGGCGGATTTCCCATTGTTCTATTTACTTCTAGTCTGCACTTTAAAAACAACATAGCCTTAGTGACCAGTTTTTAGTGGTGGATATGCCTAGGTACGTAGCGGTCAAGTACCTAGTTACCTATAGTTTAAATATGTAGTTGGGGCAGCGATTAGTCTATAGTGGGATTTGCCGTATATATTCTAGCATGAATTTCTATAAGAAAGTATTTTATCATTGGATTTGTCCTATTGATGATCTTTTTCAGCCGAGAGATCTGGCTCATTATCAGACGAACAGCAGGCGGAAACGTTGTATCCGAGCGACTTTGCAAAGTGAGCATGAGGATTGAATACCTTGCTGTACCAGGGCATGGAATTGATCCTACAACCTTTCAAACTGGAAGGTTGCTGTAGGGAATCACCCTATGTTAGAACAGGAGTTTCCTTGCTAAAGCGCTTTGGGAAAAGCTAAAGCCATACGAGGAAGTTGGTGAATGTTTGCAAGGTATAATCGATCCTTCGAGCTCCATCAAAAAAGTTCAATGGGAAGTCTTTTGTCGGATCTGTCTCATTTATCTATGAGTAGTAAATGTTAGAAGGAACGACGTCAGGATGTTCGGTTATTAGAGTGTAACTTCATTTACCAGTATATCTGTTCTCGCACCACAGTGGTCCAACTTAGTTCTGAAGTTATCACAATACACATTCATCCCATTCTTCTGTTCATTACAACAGTTGAGGAGCGAAATATAAATATTCCAAGCTGAAGTCTCGAACAATTCTTTCTCAGACCAAATCGAAATACTATCGCCCGCTGATATAACTTTTAGTAACCCAAGTTTAGGCTTCAGCTAAACCAACTGGTATATCTCGGCACATTTTACAACAAGCTGCAGCCATGCTCGCCTCTAGTCTTCTTCTCGGCGCATCGGCATACTTTGGTGGGCGAGATTGGTGTGGCACTCAAACCAATTCGCCAGAATTTCTTTCCTCAGTAGCTGCTTTGCAGGCTTTGGAACAGACTGCCGATGCTGTTGATGCTCGTCAAAGCGGTGCTACGGCTAATATTACGATACCGGTTTATATGACTGCGTTTGTCAACACAACAAACTCACAAGATATCTTGAGCGACAATGATTTGAAAGCTCAGTTCGACGTTCTTGTCGAAAGCTACGCGCCCCTCGGTATTACTTTTACACTCAAGAACACGACTCGAATTGTTAATGACGACTACGCAATGGGATTTGATTACTATAACTTCAACGGAATCAAGGCTGAGACTAAACAAGGTGGCTATGACACACTCAACTTATATTATGTTACCAATATGGATCCCACAGAATGGGGTTGGGGATCATGCACCTTGCCTACCAGTAACATAACTAGTGACTCGCTTTGGGCTCGTCTCGATGGATGCACGCTGGTGTCTTACACGGTTCCAGGAGGAACCAACGACGGGACAACCTACAAGGGACAGATCGCGGTCCATGAAGTCGGACATTGGCTTTCTCTTCTACATACCTTCGATGGTCTCAGCTGCGATGGACCTGGCGATTATATTGCAGATACTCCGCAAGAGTCTGCCAGTACATTGAATGTCTGCCCTGTTGGGCGTGATTCCTGCCCGGATGAGCCCGGCTTAGATCCGATTCAGAACTTCATGGACTACTCGGGCGAGGGCTGGTGAGTGAAGTTCTTATAGATGTTGATTTCAAAGAGTGATCTTGCTTACGCTGCTAGCACAGCTGGTCTGAATTTACTCCCGGCCAAGGGGTTCGCATGGCTAACTGTTGGTGGACCATGCGATACCCGTATTCCTCCGTGTAAGGAAGCAGTGGAAAGGGATACGTTGCATGGATCTGCCACAGCGTTGCGAGAAATATATCCCAGTAGCTCTTGCAACACATACAGCTGTCATCAACAGCAGATGACATCAATGGCGAATTAGCCAGTAGAGAAAGAAAACGGTGTAGGCTCGAAAGTTTAGTGTTCATAATTGACATAATTGCTTTCAAGCTGTTAACGCAACTTAGATGTTGCTTTTATCTCTTGTACGAATATTAGTATATGTTGGATACCTGTAGTTAGGATTAGCTTGTTATTCTACACAAGTCGAACTGTCTTATAATACGATGAACAGCACATGTACATTCATTTCTTCAAGAAGTGTCAAGAAGAATATTAAACGGAACAGTAATTTGACAGGACAGGATACTGTAATAGAATCGGTACTCGAACGCTCTCGCTGTGCTATCGTCTCCATGGTCGTAACCTTCGCCACCTGTGTACTCTCCTAGATCAAACCAGCAGAGAGTACGTGGGTATCTTTTTTCGAGAATCTCAAGATCAGTAATGCGCCCGCACATGTACGCCGCTCTCTCTAACCCAATTCGCACTTGCACCTGCGCCGCCTGTCATCACTATAAGAGACTACAACATTAGTTGATTAAAAAGCCGAAGCCTAGTGTTTGCTCGGCGTTAACTCTATAACCCGTAAACAGCGATGCTGCAACCAGGTTTCTAGTTTCAGCATTACTCCTGTAAACGACCCATTTTTCTAGTGCAGCTTATTAACAAGAACAGGCGGCTATACATAAAACAGTATTGATCTGTATGCTATTGTTTATACATTTCTTTCAGATTATTTGGCAAAAGTTTCAATTCAATCATGGTATCTAGTAAACTAAAGCATCGGAGCAGCTGTAGCTAGACTATCAGTTTTTATTGCTAGCGCGTGTTGCGCGGGTGGCATCAAGCCATGGCCTTCAAGTTCGTCAAGAAGGGGGCTGGAGCATGATTGGCACCGTATAGGTTGGCGCTCTCCTGCTGTAGTCTAGCGGATGAGTACAACAAGCAAATCGATGCCCAGGTGCTCGATATTTGCGACCCGCATCAATTGTCGGAGTTAGCGAACCAAATTCCGGCCAAAAGTTTGATACATTGTTTGTTGAAGCGGGCACTATGAATCGGGTTTCAATACAGACAATTGCTCAGGTTGCTACGGTTGACTTCTTGAACGTCATGATGACCAATACGTTGAGTCCCGTGTGTGATTGATGGCTTAGATAAACTTATGTCGCCCAGTGGTCTAGATGTAATCATGTTGTCAGGAGGGAAGCACCACGAGCAACTTATGGTGTCTGAGGTGTATCGAGGTTCTAAAGCGGCACTTATATTGTAATGAAATGTTTTGCCAATTTACAAGACCCTAAGCGATTGCTGGCGCTGATGGCTTTAGGAGGAGTCAAGGCCGAGTTGCGTGGTCCCGATAGCCGTTCCACTACTGAAGAGACCAATCCCAAGCTAGTAAACGTGCGTATTTTGAAGCAAGAACGACTAGGTCTGGAATATCTCGACAAACGAACTGCTCGGTCTACTTCGGAGATAGAAAACGATTCCTGCCTAGTTTTCATGGGCATAAACACGTAGCTTTTGCTCTTAGTTCTATAAATTGCATCGAGCCCGCCTGTTATGCTGGGTAGACATAGTAGTACATCCTCAGTCGCTCTTATTACTGTATGTCCTGGTTTCCATTACGATTTGCCTCCATACGGGTTGCTTCTCGCCGGGCCTTTGAACAATAATCAAGAAACATGCTTGATATCCCAATAATCGCTCTCGAGGAGCATTTCTTCTCGGCCACCATTGTCAAAACCAACAAGGAAGCAAGCAAGCTGTATTCCAACTTTCCTAACCACTTGAACGATAAACTCGCAAATATAGGTGAGAGACGCATTCAAGACCTAGACAAGGGCAAAGTTTCTCTACAAATTCTTTCCCATGCCCCTGGAGACTTTGCTAGAGACGAGTGTGCGTTGGCCAACGATGAGCTCGCAGCAGCTGTTCGGAAAAATCCTGGTCGGCTAGCAGGCTTCGCTATGCTTCCGATGAGCGACCCAATTGCAGCAAGTCAAGAGTTGGAGCGCTGTGTGACAGATTTGGGCTTTGTGGGTGCTTTGGTCGAAAACCATGTAAATGGCGTGTTTTTCGACGATGAGCGATTCTGGTGCGTCTTCGAAAAAGCAGAGCAGCTAGACGTTCCGATATACATCCATCCAACATTTGCCAGTGATTCCATGTTGGAGCGCTACAGAGGCAACTACAGCGACTCCGTAGCTCTGGCGATGAGTGCCTTTGGTTGGGGTTGGCACACCGAGACGGGCCATCACATCCTTCGGCTTTTCGCTAGCGGAATGTTTGATCGATTCCCTAAGATCAAGATTGTAATTGGCCACATGGGAGAGATGTTGCCTTATCAGCTAAGTCGAGTTTTTATCGCGACTGCTAGATGGGAGGGGAGACAGCGAAGCTTCAAAGAAGTTTGGGATAACAACATATGGATCACGACGAGCGGTATGTTTTCGCTGCCCTCACTTGGCTGTCTGCTTCAAGTGACCTCGATGGAGCGGGTGTTATATAGCGTCGACTACCCATTCTCAATGAATGAGACTGGCTTACAGTTCTTGGAGGATGTTCAAAGGAGCGGCTTGCTCACTGGAGTAAACTTGGAAAAGTTTGCATACAAGAACGCAGAGACTCTGCTAAAAGTTAGAGCAGTCACATGAAGCGATAGTAGAAGACTATATCAATTAAATTCTCGTTCTTTTACGCAACGTATCAGCTTGACATGCCTAATTCTGTGATCATACGCTGATCCGTATTTTCCGCTGACCCTGCACCGTCCCAATAGCGCAACAATAAAGCGTAAGCAAAATCAAGTGCTGCCAGCCCAAAAACGTAGGAACGCTTCCTTCTTATTGCCAGGCGGCGGTAAAGGGTCTGGATTCCGATCTCTCTCGTCTAACGGCAGACCATCATTTCCCACGTCCGTAACGGCATTTTGTTGCTTGCCCAGAAAGTAGTTGGTCTGAAAGAAAGCCGCTACAAGAGGGATAAAAGCCAATGCTAGTGCCACTGTAATGCAGTAATACAGGGCATGGCGATAAGCTGTAATAGCGCCTTGTCGGATGGGGTCGTCAAAGTCATATGCAGTGCGCAGAGAACGCATATCGCCGAATAGCTTTTTCACAGTTGCTTCAGAGGTACCGGCAGGCAGATATTCTCGGAGCTGCTTGGGCATCTGATTGGACCAAATGACGGCGACGATAGCAGAACCAATAGCACTGCCAATCTTTGACCACAGAGAAAGCAACGACACGGCGAGAGCAACATCTTGGTGAGGGACGGAAGCTTGAGAGGCCACTCGAGATCCTACAACAGACATCGAGCCACCAATACCAACAAGAATGCTCGACATGACAAGCGCGCCCGTACTGATAGCTGCAACACGCCCATCCAACATGATGCCGATGCCGATGATCTTGATGCCAAGACCCACAATCTGAATCAATTTATAGCGATGGGTCCAGCGCTGGGCCAGGCCAACAAACGGGCCAGTAATGCACAGTGCCAATGTCAAGGTGTTGCCGTAATAGACCCAATCTTGGTAGCTCCATGGCTTTGCGACATAGACGTATGAACTCCAGTAGAGACTGCGAATGTTTCCGGCCACTAGAGACAGATGGTTAGTAGGATTGTCCAGTACATACCACCCTAATAGATCCACTCACGCATGTAAAAGGAATCGATGATAATTGCCATTATAAATGTCTTGTTGAAGACAAGTCGACGCGGTGCACTAGGAACACGAGCAAACTTCATCTCAAAGACAACATATGCAATCAGAAAAAGACCACCCAGAATCATCATGGCGATGAGTGATTGGTTGCGCCACCCATGTTCAGCATAAGTCTTGAGCGAAAATGGTAGTAGGAGTAGTGACCACCCAAAGCCAAGAAGAATCAGACCAAATGCATCAATTTCTTCGAGATTTGTCCTCAATGAATGAGTCCACTGTTGCTTGGTGTCGGCGGCCACAGGGGTGGTAACGGTATTGATGGCTTTCTCCTGATCCTCTTGGTCCGCGCTGCTATTGACAGTGCGGCGTGCAGCGTTGCTGGACGCGATATTGGCAATTCCCTTTTTCTTAGCCATCCGATCAAGCCAAATCAGCGCTGCAACCGCAGGGCCCAGGGCAACCGGCATGATTATGGCGAACATGCCATATCCCCAACGCCATTGATCACGCTTCTCCAACGCGTTGACAATCTTGCCTGAAAACCAAGTATTGATGATAAACGGGGTAGAGAGCATAGAGCTGGCAAAGCCGCGCCACTCAAGGGGCGTTAAATCAGCAACAATAATATCATTGGTGAGATCAATGCCGGAACCACCAATTGCAACAAAAACCTCTCCAACAACATAAGCGGAAACTGTCTTGGATGTGGCGGCGATTATATAGCCAATGATATAAAATCCGAGTATTAAAAGATATGTGTATGGACGGGACGTAATATCAGAGATTTTTGCAATAAAGGGTTTAGAAACGGCGCTTATGATGCTGGTAGCAATTGACAGGGTGGCCAAGACAGAGCTGTGCTGTTTGAAGTAAGATGAGGCATCGACGCTGTAGTAAGATGTCGTAGATGAATCGAGCGAGTAAGCCCAGGCACAGATAAGAACGGAAGCTCCCACAAGCCAGAATAATTTTCGATTTGACTTGGTCTCTCGATATACAGCTTCCATGCGGGTGACGCCCTTGGACTGGATAATATCGCCAACATTGGCTCCAGGTTTGAGGACATCACTTGCACAGTCCGCTTCCGGGACACGAGCGCTGATTGGGGAAATCTTATCCTCTGTAGACATGATACGGATATTGAGACCTGAAACAACAATAGAGTATGTTAAAATAAATGAAAAGCAATGGGAAAGGATTTTCTTTTAGTGCTACCTTATCCTACTGTACACCTACGGACTTTTGGCATTACGGACTTTCACCTTTGGTTAATGTGGAACAAGCAGGGATTGCTATAGTTTATCCTGAATAGCGTTCGACACTAGGCCCAGTATTTTTATCTGATTAGATTGATATACCTGCTATCATTTGCCTAACTTTGAACCAGTCGCATGACCTTATATGGAGCACAGAGTAGTAGTGTTGCTAGGCAAGAAAAATTTTCTTCGGGTTGGATCCGGAGTGCATGTTTAGCCTATCCGGGCTTGAAAGCATGGAATTTATATGCCAATCCAGGTATAATTCGAAGTATGTGGTTGCCTGGGAACTCACTTAGACCTACAAGGGCAATTTGGTGAAATACGAGGTCTTACAGATTCTTGTGATTTGCTCATATTTGGTCGGTGTCGGATCTAATTTTGCCAATGATACACATCGCTAATCCCAATACCGGTATTTCAATCAATCTCTGGTCTAAAGCTAGTACATTCCTGCAAGCTCGACACTAATCCCATTCTTATATAATAAGCTTATTACCCAAATGACCCATTTCTTCTCAGTGATGCAGCCTCCATCCCTACGATTGGATTGTTCAGATCTGATAAAGGCTTAGAAAGTTAACAGTATCTGTACTTCGGGAATCTCGCACATGACACAATGGAGGCTCTAGATACACGCTACCAAGAGTATTGGCGTCTATGACATTTCCGTATCTCATCACTGTTGTTTTCTATCCAAGGCATTATTATGTGTCCACAGATCTCAAAGCGATGGACCAGAGCACGTAGGAGCCTGATTATGAATCGACAGGGAAAAAGATAAGAGATATTGCCAAGGTCTGCGAAGAACAATAGGGAAGTCTCGGATGATCAGCACACAGCTCCCAATTTCGTACACCACAATGACACTAGTGTCTACTATCCAAGTGGTAAAATGGTGTTTATGCTTTTAGTTTATGTGTGAATTTTCATATCGCGGTTCCTGTTTTTCTCCGCAAACCTTAATGGTATTAGAACATCACTGTGTGTCTGGGGTTACACAGAGTAATCTTGATAAAGAGGAATTGACAGTCTTAGAAAGTATTATAATAGAGAGAAAACTATTAATAAAGTAAAAGGGAGACATGTCTATTAAGAGTTGCAAAGTAGTATCAGTGTGATATAGTGTATAGATAGATTAATATATTAGTGGCCCTTCTAGCGCATTTATCTCTGCAGATGGTTAATAGAATCTACAAAGAATATGACAATAACTAATATGCGAAAACTTGTGGATTGTTATTAGACATGTTGCTATTCTATCCTTTTAGCTTGCTATAACACCGGCCTCGGGATCGCTTCACAGCATTATTAAACTTTTACTACCACTGTTATAAAGTCTTGCTAAATATAATTCATGTGCGGACTTGGTAATTGCCGCGCGGCTCGCATTTGTCCCTTCTTTTGGACTTAGCGTCGCTTTGCTTAACACTACCACTTACAGCATCTGACTTCCGCAATGCGTTGTTTGTAATTGGAAAAGAAAAAGTAGCAAAGACTACCAACTCCGCTATTTGTCTTCGGGAGGTCGGAGTTTATCTGTGAAGTTTCTCCTATAGTTGCGGATTTGAATTGCGTCAGTGGAATAGATATATACTAATCAATCTTAACAGCCTTAGTATATATTGGACGACTGAGCAACTCTAAATCGCTCAGACAACTTCAGTTATTACATCTCAACCATCATACCACACCGTTATCTTTTGCACACGTTCAATATATATTGCCAAGAAATGTGGTCAAAGGTCTTGCTCTATGCCTGCTTGCATTTCACGGCTGGTGTACTGGGTCATGGCGTGAAGCCCGATCTAAGCACAACAGTCACCAATGTGCCCCTGCCAGCTAAAGACGTACAAAGTACTGTTGAATTTCGAAATGGCCAGACCGGCTTAGATGGTATGAGAGTGTTTCCATCTAATGACACGACTGTTGATTGGTGGTATTTTGATGTTGTTTCCTGGGACCATAGGAGCGAAATCGTTGTAACTTTCTACACCGCGGGCGCTTCCTTCAATGGAGGCGCGACACCTAACAAAGTTCTTATTACATACACCTTTGAGAACGGTACAGACCTAAATATCCAGCTCCAAGCAGAGGATGTCAGGATCAGAACCATTGGTGACGGGAGTTCTGGGGAATACCGGGGCATAGGTGATTGGGTTGGATCCTCGGATATGTCCCAGTATGTGATTCGATTAGATTCACCAAGTAACGGTATCTTTGGAGAAATTATTCTAAACAGGGTAAGTCAAAGCAACCAAAGATTGCAACGCTGGTTTCCTTACTTTTCTAATTAAAATGCTCACAGGTTGCCCCACCGCATCTGCCTTGCACTGATGATCTAAGCCCCGGAGGCGATTTGCTGTTAGCACCAGGGGTAGGTTGGGTAAACGTCATGCCTGACGCGAATTCAACTGTCTACTTCAATTGGTCTGGAACCGCCGTTGAGTTCTCCGGCACCGGATACCATGATAAGGTCAGTTCACTTCTAATTGCCAGGCGGACAGTTCTCTAACTAACTGATTGCCCCCTATTAGAACTGGGGAAACGTGCCTCTGGGTTCCACTTTCAGCAGCTGGTACTGGGGCCATGGCCGAGCAGGACCCTACTCTGTTGTTTGGTTTGACTTTCTTGCGGTCGACGGCACCGAGTACACAAGTAGCTACGTCGCCCGCAACGGCAGAATCCTGAACGCGGCTTGCGAGGGCATCAAGGTTCGTCCGTTTGGAGCCAACTCAACTTATCCACCAACACCCACCACTGGATCGCCTAGCGGCTACGATATTGAGCTGTTGGTCGGCAATGAGATTACTCATGCTAAGGTTATTGTCACACATGAGTTCTTGAATGACCCGAACCTGATTCAACGGTGGATAGGGAGTTTTGAAATCCTAGGGTACAAAGGTGCTGCATTGTTCGAACAATTTGCTATTCTTCATTAGTAGTCTGTTTACAGGAAATTGTGATGAATATATTAAGCTGGGTGGCTTGATTATTGCCGCTGGAAGACTAGACGTGTAGGCTGTATTTGCTAAACATTGAAACGTTTTGATACAAAATAATACTGCTTTGAATGGAAGATTTTGGACTTGGAATTTTACACCACTTCTTGTAGATATCAAAACTTGGTATTATTTACGAAAATATTTACTACTTTGGCTTAGGCTGCCAAAAGTCCTCGACTGGGAACAGTGTTTCCAGCTTGAACTAGATCATGTACATCGCGGCCCGATTACTCCAATAACTGAACTACATTGTAAATCACGCAGTTAAGATCCACAAGACTCCAATACTAAGCGGTCCGCACAAGGCAGCAGCTGCCCTTCAACCTAGAATCTCAAAGACAATCTACTTAACAAAAAACAGTCCTTTGATGCATCCCAAAGTGAACTGAAACTGGTTTTATACAGGGAAAGTAGGCCTGTATTTTCCATGCACCTCAGTCGCTTCCAAGCGCTTATGATTTAGAAAAAGCAAAAACAAATCACTATGTAAAGCTTTTGTTTTGAATAATCAGTGATCTCCTTCAATATACCCCTTTTGAAGACAAGAGGGAGAGAGAAAATAGATCAAACAAGTACATAAATTTATTTTACTTCCACTACGCGGATGACTTTGGTCATGTCTCCAGAAGAAGGTACGTACATCATCAAGACACCTAAATTAGGGACCACGGGTTCTCATGGTAAAGATGAAAGAAAGTCCGTACTGTTTCCCAATTTTCGCCCTTTTGGATATGGCCTTGTAAGCCATCCACCCAGTGATGGCTTGGGCCCGCCCTCTCTGAGCCTAGAACCTCGCGAGGATGCTTCGGGTCAGTCATACGCTCACTGACATGGATTCGGCGATGAGCAGAGACATCATGAAGTCACCCTCGGCATGAAATTCTCCAGTTTATCATCCATGGCGCTCAGCTGCTGTTGGCCAGAAGCCCAAGCAGAAGAACCCTGCCCGGAAAGCGAACTATTGTTTTGGTAGCAGGGGACCAGGGGATATAGCCTTGCTGACGACGGCCAACTTCTGCCCCACGGGTGTCGCGACCTTGTTCTTAGACTATGTTGCAAATGATTTACATTTTAATTTTTGCTTGATTTCCACGTCTGCTAAGCCGGTTACGGCGTCCTTGAGATCGCCTAGCTGATGTGCATTGACCTTTCCACGCTCGTTCTTCTCCATACTCTCGAGTGCTGTCATGACCTCGCAAAAGAAAATGGTTTGCATTTAAAATTCTACAGACATATTCTTTCACCAGATGTTGTAAAAGATCTGCCAGTATTGGGCTTTGGGGTCGCACACGGTGCGAAATATTGACAGCGGTCTAGAGCTCCTTGACCTGATCCCACACCTTCTCGATGTGCTATCTTACCGCTTTCAATAATGCTCCCTGAATGTCTTTCACTTACTAACCTACAATAGAGTTAGCGCCTGATAGACTCGCTTGTGGTTGGTGAACTGATTGGTGCGTATCTAATGACATTTATAACACCCAGGTCCTTCATTAGCTCCTCGCTCACCTTTCGGTTGATGGCAATCTCAAGATTCAATCCATTTGTATCTGCTCCATCAGAGTACTTATACGGGTAATCTTTCTGCTCAGTCCCGGGCACAGCGCTTTTGAGGAGCTCGGGCTTGTTGTTGAGCAAAAGAAGATCCTGGCCAAGTTCTCCTACCTTGCTGCGCTCAAGTTAGGTTTTGTGGAACTTTCACGAGACTCAAAGATCCCTACTGTTGCTCTACAACTCAAAATACAGACACCAATATCCTGGGTGCTCAAGATATGTTGATCAATTTGAGCACTGTTTCTGTTGGCCCATCTAATATGTCCACGACGCATAATCTTTCAACCTGCAAAATCTTTTTTCTCTTACTATTGCTCTGATCTCTGAATTCTAGGTAGTGGAATAACTAAAAAGGTTTACTGATACTGATATATTAACGGAATAGAAGAGTAGCAAATTGTTGTATGGATCAAAATTGAACTTCCAAGAAATTGAAGCTGTCCACAACTATCTGATGATTTCTTAGGGTAGAAAGAGCTGGATTTATTTGTTCTTGCTTGAACCATAGTGTACAACTATAATTGCACAGCAGCTATGGAAGAACCTTTGCACTATCAATTCCAACTCAATACAATATAATAAGCCAGTTGATATAATACTGCTCAGTGAGGTGTACAGCCGTCAGAAATCTAGTTAGGGGCTGGGAGATTGCCCTCGCATTGAAAGTCGACATTGCAGTACGAGCAGGAATAACCAAGACTACTGCTGCCGCAAGGATTAAATGGCCCGTGACTATATCCGTCATAGTCTACTCCTTCATAAGAAAGATGGCATCCTACCATAGCAATGCCGTTCATTGAAGGTGTCCACTATTCTGTCGTAAGCGGTACATTCCGTGGTCAAAGTCCTACGATACAGGGACGAATTTAACTAAACTCACAATAATAGACTCGGCAGTATGAAGATAATGTTGGTCGATTGTATGCTTCGCTACCGAGTTGAAGGCGCTGCCATCGCTGCTGAAGGTTCCACCGGAAATATGGACTCCTCCTTGGTAGTAGAGCTCGAAGCCCTCATCGCCATAGGCTTCGCCGGCGATACCACTGAAAACGTCCTGGTCTTCCCAGGTATAGCCAACAAGAGTGCATACATTAGCCATGCTAACGCCAGCATAGGCAAGCAAAGCGGTAGTGGCAATGGTAAAGCTGTTATATATATTAGCTTGGAAGGTTTTGTATCAAGTCATCAAACTTACCGCATCTTGATGTTGATTTCAGCGGTGTTTTTTGACAGAGGCCAAGGCAAGTATTAGCAATGGAGTAGACAAAAAATGTAGATGTGTTTGTGTAGAGATGGAAAGCAAGAATGAACCAAGGTAGTTCTCTCTGGCCTCTTTATACTTTTCAGGAGAATAGTACACCTCACTCGCAGCAAGTAATTATGCCCAATATCCCAACTTCATACTATTGCAAGGGTTGTAGGTCTATCAAAACTTGAGATTCGCTCGGAGTCTGTGCGAATACGCCCAACATGTACGTGAATACGCTTTGTGTTGAAGGAATATGGAATACGCTTATTGCTCAAGCGCGCTTACAACTTGCACTAGGCCACCACCCCAATCCCGGATCTGGCGTTAGGAAAAGAAAAGAATTAGACTATGCTATAAGGCTAAGCTTATTTCACACTTTGTATTGTCTGTTTGGAGAGGATGTAAGGTTACATCAAGCTATTAACCCTATATAATTGCTATAGACTGGGATATTGTAGTATGTAGGATTATTTATGCTTGTGCTTAATTAGCTTTCAGGCTTATTTCAGTGCATTTGAATTAACATCTGGTTTTACGTAAATTAGCATCCACTCGTTGATATCAGTTGATTTTTGTAATTTTAGCACATCCTAATATAGTATTTGGAATTCGAGCTTGAAAATTATACACTTTCGCTATGTTAGGTAGGCATCGATGTTCCAAGGAATCTCCTGGTATCCTGCTAATCCTATGTCTACTAGTGGCAAGTCTGCCAAGAGTTGCTTTCCCGTATCATTATATACTATACCATTGCCAATATTCTCTACATTAGGTATAAATGGGCCAAAGAGCTGGTCATCCAATAAGATCGAGGAAGTATCCTCGGCTGCTGTTGTTCCAGTAAATAAAACCCCCAGATCCGGATTTGTGAAACTCGCCAGATAGTCGGCTTGAGTGAATTGGGTATCCGAAGGCTGCTGTTTCTTAGAGCTTGATGGTTCTTTAGATCTTCTATGGGCTGCTTCTTCTGTGTAATCTTCCACAGTTCGGCTTGGAGAGCCCGGCACATCCTCCGCGGTCATTTTGGGTCCACGTCGTGCCCACAGCTTTCTCAGCATTCCGCTATATTTACAACAGACGTGGAAGTTGATGGATGCAACCGAATCAAGAGCAGTGGCGAATCCTTGTACTAAAGTAGCAACCTCTCTCTTCTGCTCGTCTCCGGAATATGCACCAGAAAATACCGCCTTGTAAAGGAAGACAGCCGCATAGATTCCATAACTTGATGAGTATTAGGGCACGATTACAGAACAAACACGGAGTTGTATCAAGTTTGACATCACTTACAGATAGTAGCGAGACGGCAGAAAACGCATCTCATCGTTAGGGTTGAGCTCATTCATAATCTTCAGAATCTTAATAGCAGCAAAGATCGCATCGTAGATCCATCGACAGTCGGGTGAAGCCATGAGGCCCTTGGGGAATGGCTGGTTTTGTGCCTCATGGCGAAGCTCCTTTTTATCTGTCGCAGCTCTTCGTGTCCGTGACAACCTTGTAAGAACAGCCTGGAAGGAAAATGCGTTGATGTAAAGACACAGGTATTCATACATCAACATTACACAATTGTTTGCACGCCGTGTTACTAACAAGGGGTTCCATGTATCATACCACACTGTTGCCGCCTTTTGAAAGTCTTCCAAATAGCGACTGTAGTCTCCGGCAAAAACTAACGTTAGAGTTCGTTCACGGGAAGAATAAAGAAGGTCTTGGACATTGTGAAGAATCTGGGTTAGTTCAAGTGTAGAATGCAATACGTTTGCGTAATCGACCCCTTCACTGTTTGGTAAATGCTGAAGGCTTGGAAAGTCCTTGGCAGTGAAATTGGACGAAAGGGAGGGTCCACGAGACCAGAAGGACTGACCGAGGCGGACGGATATCTGCCGATCTGCAATATAAATATCTATAGGAGACATTTTTAGTAAATCACCTCAACGCATTTTATATACGTGTAGACTTACGAGTCCAAATTAGCCTTTCTTGGTCAGTGCCATGCTTCTCTTCGCGAATATTATCCTTCCGAAAGGCTGCGAGGTCTAGACGAAGAAGATAGGCATGTCTTATCGCCATGCCAATCATTGTCCATGCAGTTCTGCCTTCTGCAAACAGGCTGTCCGGTTCACCAGTACTAGCATGGTTTAATTGAACATGGGGGAGCCATTCGGCCAACAAGAGAAGACCACGGACGGTCTGAGGACTTTGCGTCCAGGGCTGTGCTAATAACACATCTAATAATAGCCGCTGTGTATGCTCCCAGCAGTGACGATGAGTTACTGTATACTCTGGCTCATCTCTTGATGCTATAGTTAAAATAATGGTCAGAAGGAGATAATCGGCGCTGTTGAAACATTCGGTGCCAGAGATTAACAATAGCGAACTTGGAACAATTGGACAATATGGATGATATCTTCGCGAAAATCTAGAAAATGATTAGCAATTACAACGATTCTACAAGAAATAAAGCGGATTGCAAACATTTCTAGGAGATCTGCTACGAGACCCAGCCCTAAGAGTCCTCGCTGAACTAGTTCATAATGTTCAAGTTTCGTGTTCGAAGCAGGCTGGTTTGGCTGTGCCTGAACGTTTCGTCCAGAAGGGTGGGTATTATTTCGGGAAGTGTTCACTGGATCATGAATCGGTGATGTGCCTGCAGAAGGAGAAGATGGCGGCTTATCCTGGCGCGTCTCCCCAGATCGTGCGAGAATTTGTAAAGCATCAGCCGGATTTCTGAGCTCGGAACATAATTCTTCCTCTGAATCGTCGATGGGCGCATCAGGAGAGTCGCAATCTGATTCTATAGATGGTTGTTGAGGAAGTAGGATGGGCTGAGTCTGAAACTCAACGTTGTGGTGATGGCCTTGATGCGTCTTGGATCCGACTTTGGGTCCTCGGTATTGGCGGAAGGCTCTGCCACGAAGGGAAGAAGCTAGGACACATTTGCTTCCAGAACGATAACAGGAGAAGCAAGGGGGTGCCTTTGGTTCTCCAATGCTGTCCCTGGTCCATATCAGCTCGTGTCCAGCTTGAACAAGGTAAGATGACTCACAAATCGCATCTTGTCTTACGGCTCCGGCATCTCTGGCAAGCGCGGTATGACCTTTTCCCAGTACTGGAAGTCATCTCGTACGATTCGGAAGGCCAATAATATCTGTGAAGTTCCTACTCAACGGCTGTGGGAATAACAAGACTGTACCAGACCTAGAAAAGTTACGGAATGAAAAGAGCAGAAGACCCGAACGTGTAAAGGTGCCACGAACGTTACAAGTACTGTCGGTTGTGGACGGCTACGCTGCCCAAGTAAGTTAGATGCCAAGGTACATGCAGTGCTATCCCCGCACTCTGAAGACCAACAGAAATGCGAGTAGTGTGCCGCCCAAAGCCGATGTGGAGCAGCCAATAGACTTGTTCAAATTTACAGAACGTTTTTTTAGCTTCACCTCATGACTCGGGAATGCCTGTTCAGATCACTTCCAGTTTGAGACAGACGGGTCGGACTGGAATCCAGGCTCCATGAACTTTCATCTCCAAAGTAGCATAGACATGAGATTTTAGTTGATGTCGCTCATCATTGTCTCTATCGCAACTTCATTTCAATTTACCTGCTCTCAAATATGAACAATGTTGAGAGTAGCAGAAATAGTATCATCGGAATTTAAAAATTTAGAAGGCTATTGTCACAAAAATAATACAAAATTATTTACAGAAGCATGATGTAATTATGATATGCAATGCTTCAAGTGTATAACATTCTGGTCAGTTGTTGTATGTAGGGCGTACTTGCTGACGTTCTTTGATACAGCTAGTTGAAAGCCTGTAGGGTAAATTCACGTGAATTACAAAGAGATATTTGATACATCTAATTACATGTTGCAGTGCCACTCATCGGTATCATTCAAAACGCAAAAATGGACTTGGTCTCGCGTGCTTGGAAATGCTGTATCTGGTGTCACCTAACCCTGCTTCAGGATGGGGTGGGAAATGAAGAAGCAAATAAAGCAATCACGAATAGACTAAGGAAATCATCCAGTGAGTGCTGTGATTCCAACAGTTGAGTTTGCCTTATTCAAATACCATCTACTCTCATCTTAAGGTAGGCCTTGGCGACGGTTGGTATGCTCGTTCAAGCCCCAGGCCTGACTCGAACTATCGTGCACAGTGGTACGCCTCATGTCGCGGCGGTATTTGTACAAAAATGGCCCGTTTACCGCCCGGTGCATAGTACTAGTATTATCCCAAACAACCAAATCGCCCACGCACTGCCAATCAATACTCAGGCGGTATTTATTTTGAGTGCAGTGCATGAAGAGCTTGTCGAAAACCTGCTGCGATTTCTCCGAGGTCAAGCCTTCGATATGATGAATATGGGTGGCGATGTATAAATTCATCCGATTTGATGTTTCATGAAGCTGAACCAGCTTATGACGGCCCATCGGGTAATCCTCAGGGTTGATATTGGCGTACCAATCTGGAGCGGCTACCTTTTTCGAATGATGTATGGAATGGGCAGCAACATAGTCATTTGTAGCAAGCTCATCTTTTGTTTCCTGGTCCAGCTCTGCGTATGCTTGTCTGGTGTCGCAGTACTCAATACCGCCCCCATTACCTGGAGGAGGCAGTTCGTGGGCAAGGAGCAGAGAGTATCCAGCACGACGGGGGTTGAAGCTAGAGTCTACGTGAAAGAGACAATTGCCTTTATTGGCTGCGCCGTGGGGACTCTGGTCGGAGACAATGGTACCATCCTCTTCGACATTTGCTCACGTCAAATAGTTCATCGTATTTGAGGCGGTTCGGGCGTCCTAGCTTGATGTATGGCGTTACATCATCGAGTTCACCGAACATATGCGATAACTCAACGTGATTCTCATCGGTAAGACTGGTCGAGCGAATGAAGGGAAAGGTTAGTATAGTTACCAACTTTTCGACAAACAGAAGCCAACTATTTACCTTGATTAATGCATCCAACATCATCTTTTGACAATCGGTGGTCACAGCATTGGCAAAGCTGAGGCCAGGATTTCGGCTCCAAATGAAGTATGTAGCTGTTTAAGCTGAGGAGTCTGTAGGGTAGGCATGGTGACTGCCTTTGTTGTAGCAGTAGACAATATATGACTTTTGATGGTGAGCTGAGCTGGAAGATTGTGCAATGAGGCTTTTCTATGTCAAGAGTATGAGAGATATTGATATGTCATACACGGCTCTTATATACTTGAAATGGCCACCATACTCCGAAGCACATTGTATGTATTTTCTCAGACAGTGGAAGGTACACGTAGGGGTTCAGAGTCGGAATCGATAAACGCCTTCCCGAAGAGACTGAGGCTTCTTGCGTCGGCTTTGCTCCGCCTATAGCCGTGGACTGAATGCCGACTACTGCGACAATTAGTTTGCAGAATACGGTTCACGATTATTCCACGTCAACTTTTGTGTCATCGGTGACGTATGGGCGATTAATCCTATCCTCCACATAGCCTAACAGGATTCGGACTAATGAATAGATTCAATTGCCAATCGTCGTGACTGTGGAGTTTTCTAGCATCCGAGCTTTGAGCGGGGAGTTTTTCAATATTCAAATTATAATTGAGTATAATTTCTGTCTCTATCTCAATCTTGTGTAGAAAGCGGCCCCGATGTATCGGCTATAATGCCTAATCTGGGTTGACATGTAATCTTCGATATACTAACATCTGAAACTAGAAACTGAATATAGTTCTAATTGGCGCAATCAAGATGACAAAGTCTACCCGTGAAAGCTTTGTCACAAATACATTTTCTGTCTCATATTCCATGTCTTTTATTGTTTTATCGTTCAAGAATTTCTGCAACCATATGATGACATCTTACAAACGCTCGGAGTTAATGGAATGCTATTCTCATAGGTATTCTAATCTAGCAGCATTCAAGCTTATGACATTGGAGTGGCTATCTCAATTATACGAAAACTTGCCTGGCCGCCGTAGAGATATCTTCGAACTTGCCACCTTCTTTCCGTTGAATAACGCCACCTGGACCATATGCTTTGTCGTATCCATTTCGCCTTTCGTGTTCCGCAATGGCATCTTCGCCTTTCAAATAAATACTGTCCACACTCTCGGGACTTAAACCGTTCTCCTCAGCCGCAGCTATCAGCCTTTGAAGTTCCTCAGTGATGCGAGCACGCTTAAAGTATGCGGTGCGAGGATAATGAGCCAGCCTCGGACGAGTGGGTTTATATTCTGGGATGGAGGTTCGATTTAGTGCACGAAGGATGACCTGTTCGCATAAAGTCTACATTATATTTAGTCAACAAGTTTGGGTATTGTAACCCAAAGGCCAGGGAGACGAGGTTTGTCAGAACTTACATAGTCGCCATCTCCTCGATTTAGGTTGTATGGTTCAACAAGATTCACATGAGGATTTGTAATCACACGTGCATAATGGAGATGGTTTTGCCCATTTGTGTGTGGAAGTAATCCGTGAGTAATGAATACATCGCCAGCTTTTGCGACAATGTGAGAGAACCTTTGGCACTTGGGTATATGTTTGTACAACACATCTTCAAAGGGAGAGTCGAAACCTTCGGGGTGGTCATAAAGATATTGGCAAACACCTACACAATGCAAGTTTGTTAGAATGAAACATCTCAAAGGGTAAATATAACGTTTGTAATACACTTACCCTGAATACCATCCTCTGCTATAAGCGTGCCACCGCCCTGTTCCGGAATATCTGTGAAGCAGTGAATGATTGTCAACGCATTTCCGCTGCTATCAAGGAACTGGCGGTACCAATCATTATCGGTGTGCCATCCCGTTGCTTCTGTTGGAGGAATTTCGTGGGTCTTCCAGTACTCATTGCCAAAATTTATAATGAATTGATCACCATGATAACGCTCGCGAATAGGATCAATCTCTTCTTCGCCACCCACAATTTCAACAATCTTGTTCCATGCATCAGGGCAGAATTCAGACACGGGAACTTCTCGGTGACGTGGAAGTTTCATGTAGGTCTCTTTCCAAGTCGACTTGTCTTCTGGGTCATAACCGAGCCGAGTCCAGAGATTTTCCATCCACCCATGGAGGTACTCTGGCTTAATTGCATTTTCAACTTTCAGCCATCCATGCTCAATAAAGTGAGCGCATTCCTCGGGTGTCAAATACTGATATGTGCGAGGCATTGTTCTAGCCAGGTAGTATACATAGGGCCAGTCAGCTTTGTGCCATGTATAAAAGCAGTGTGTAACATAACCAATGGTTGCCAAACTTACACATATATGTAAATGCGCAAAGCTGAATATGTCTTTGTGATTCTTCTAGAACTGAGAATAGCCAAATGTGACCTTGTATTGCTTATTGGGTTTTCTACGACGGATAGGCTTTTATATCTGGAAAAGATGGTCAAACAATTGTCTAACTTAATCAAGAAAGGTAATGCCGAACCGAGATGATTATATCAGTGCATTAAGTTGTAGGGAGCTGTTGTTTTTTACATGTGTGGCAGATCGAGTTTGGACTCCAAGATGTGTAACTGGCATTACACATGACCTCGATGCGGGACAACTGGGGGGCTTCTCCAGCTGCTCAATTAGGAAATATCGGACCGAGCTACTAGGACGGCGCGGAACCACTAACTGATATTATTTACAGGTGGCTATAGTAGGTTTAGACCCCCTAGTATAAACCCTGATAAACTGCAGTTTCTACCTTTACTTTCTATCTTTACTTATTTTTTTCCTCTCTTAGGTAATTAGTTGTTTATCAGCTTATTTGATTGCAGTCCAATACTAAAGTGCATAAGAGATATTCAGCCTAGGGCAACATTGGCAATTGTAACTTGCGGGGTATAAGGTCAAGCCAAAGGCCATCATAACCTGAATCATACTCTTCCCAGACCGATTTGACAAACTGCGCAAGGTTGCTAAAGTTTTGCCGGATCCTAAAGTTGTCCAACGCCCAAAACACTTGTTCACCTCGATTAGGGAGCTCCATCATGGCGACCAAAAGTGGGAAATCCAGCCCAATCCCCGTTCCTTCAGACGAGCACGTGCTAATAAATGACAGTTGAGTTAATATGCAGTCCGCATACCGACGCGCAGTGCTGTCCTCTTTACCGATGGGAAAGCGCAGGCGATGTATGACGAGCAACGCCGCGATGCGGTATAAACTCGCCTGCGCCAGCGCTGCATCCGTTTCAAAAAGTTCGTGCTGCGAAGAACGAGGCTCGTGGGGCAGAGGCTTCCAAGCGCTAATTTCCCTTTCAATGTCCTTGTAAGGATCGATTGCCTCCAGGTTCTCTTTCTCGCAAACCTTTGGAATTATGCTCATCTTGACTTGATAGCTCCGCTCACATAGATCATAAAGTAGAGGAAGAAAAGAGGAGCAAGCGCCAATGAACCTGTCGAATGTGCCTCGGTCGACAGCGGTCAGCCGCATAACAGGCAACTCACGAGCAATCAAACATTTGACTGTGTCCACTAGAACCAAACAAAGGGTAACCGAATCCAGCTCTGGCCGTAGAACCAAAGCTGGGTACCAGTCCTTGGCGCTCAGAAGTGCACCGCATTCGATAGCTTGCTCACAGAAGCTGGGAACCAGGTGGTTGTAAACCAAAAGAAGTTGGCCAAGCATCAGGAAAACGGCAGCATCTTCTACATTAGCTATGAAGAGTGAGGCATGCCTTAAGCATCGGATGCAATCAGCCCCCCTGCTCCAATCAAAACCGTGTAGTCCTCTGCTGCAAATACTGCGGAAAGCAGCGAGACCCAATACGGCGTAGTAAGCGGGAGACAAAATGTGAGGGGAACGATTGAACAATACTAGGACTGCAGCCTGGAACTCATCGGCATATTCTCGCCCTAACATAAATTGGCGATGGAGCTCGTAGAACGAGTCTTTGTTGACAAGGATGTTGTAAACTTGGCGATAAGCCGCCCCAGGCGGTTCGGGTGTGCGCACAATAGATGTGGCCAGTTGCATGCCTTTGTCACTCATGAAGATGGTAGATCGTTTATTCACCATCCAACCCACATCCTGACTAGCTGATGATCTAGGAAAACATGCCGTAGGAGCTGAGAGTTTGTCGCAGTCAGAAGGTGATTGCCTTTCCCAGTCGTATTGGCTTGTCGACTCAAACCGCATGATAGACGAGTTTCCCGATGGATACTTTTTCACACGGGGCTGACGTCCCATGCGCTGCCTTTTCCTTGGGAAACATGCTTCGCCTAGTCGATGACAACTGGCGCACACAGTTCCAGGCAGATCAAAGTGACATTTCATTTTTTTGGCGTGACAACGGCTACACGCACCATTGAGAGGCTTCGCCATCAGGCTAACCGTTCAGGTGCGAGACTTGGGGGCGCAGTGATTGCAAAGAAAAACTGGTCGCAAAATGAGCAGGCCGCTACAGCAATGACGTGAAAGCTGGACCAAAGGTTTATGGCTGTTTGTGAGAAGAGACATTCTAAATTCCTCAAAGCTTCCAACGCAGAATCGGACTCCCTCCAAAAAGGATCGTTAGTGTCTTTGCCTTTACCGAAAATGGCAAGATGTCGCCGAAGCTTACAACACCGCTATTAAGTCGTCCCTTTTTGGAAACGTGACTCGCATATTAGTGCATTAAGATTCCTGTGATTGTCTAATATATATCTTTGGCTTTAATACTTATAATAGCAAGAAGTAGCCCGCTTGGTACAGCATTTTTAGAAACAGTGGTCGATAGTACAAGGTCTTTTTATCGTGGTGTAGTTACTCCGGAGAGTGTTATATATTTCCCATAACACATCTTACTTCCTATTTAATTTATTACCTTTCACATTCTTACTGTTTGCAGAAAGATTGAACCACACCAGTCGTTTCTCTTACGAGGTCCATATCCCCTAATACATTACGTCATGGCCGTTCACGAGCAGTTTTTGCGATTCGCAAGTATGTAGCCCTGGATTACTTTTGCACTGGCTGAATCTGAGACAAGAATAGGTGGCAATGAACAGCGCTCAATAAGCCGCGAGGACTTGGGCTTCTATCATGCTGTGATTGTCGGCGCTCTCTATGAATTTGGTGACGACGTGGATGCTTATTCACCAAGTTCATATTACCAACCACTTCGACAGTGCATTGAAGAGCATGCATATCTCCACGTCGCAATTGGTGACACGCATACCGACAAGGCATTTTACCACCACGTCTTGGACATCCACTTAGAACAACACGTCGTCATGGCTGATCACACCGCGTCCAGTGATGATTTGACCGGAATCCAGAAAGTACTAGCAGACGACCTAGATAAGCCATTTCCAACCGGTGTTCCTCCATGGAGAATCACTGTCCTCCCACTGCGGACGGGCTGCTTCATTGCCTTTTCTTACTCGCATTCGATTGGAGATGGCTGGACAGGAGTCGTGTTCCACCATACCTTTCTGAACGCATTCAGGAAGTGCCCAATATCCTCACGATCGGTAGATCCCTTGGTCAAAATACCTCCAAGGCCGCTACCCCCACCGTTTGATACGCCTGAAAGATTGCCCATATCCTGGTCATACCTTATTGCACCCCTCGTTGCGATGATTTTGCCAGCATTTGTCACAAAACTACTGCGGCTACGGGTTTCTGTTTCCGCCGTCAACACAAGCACTTGGACTGGCTCACTATCCCGTTTCGATGCAGAGACTCATCGAACAAAGGTTGTGGTATATGAAATCGAAGAACACATCCTTAGTTCAGCAATCCGTGCAGCAAGAGACCACGATGCCAAGTTGACTGCAACTTTTCACGGCATTGTGAGCCGGGCACTGAGCAGGGCTATCCCCGATCGCAAATATACAAACTTTGCATCTTTGACGGCAGTGAATATGCGGACATCCATCGGCATTCCAGTTGACGAAATGGGTAATTTCGTATCAGGCTTGTATATGAGCCATCCGCGCGACGACACACGTGGCGACTTTTCCGATGATTTTTGGGCTGCTGCCTGCGCGAATACTCACAAGCTCATGGCAGCAGCTTCAGCACTCTCAGATCAACCAATTGGCTTGCTCCGATATTTGTTGAGCATTAGGAAATGGTTAGTAGGGAGGATTGGCAAGCAGCGAGACAGCTCATACGAAGTGAGTAACATAGGCTCTTTCGATGCTGAAAATCACTTGTCGAATAATAGCGACGAGACAGCTAGAATTACGAAAATGGCGTTTGCACAGCCTGGACATGTCAGCTCCTCTGTAATGGCATTCAATCTCGCTAGTGTTAAAGGCGGCAACTTGATATATAGCGTAACTTGGCAACAAGGAGCTTTGGGCATCGACGAGGAGAATGAAGATAGCCTTGTTCATAGCATCTGTGCTACAATTAGGCAAGACTTGGAATCGTTAGTGTAGCCAAATTCTAGCAAATGAGAAACTATAGAGCAAAGGTATTTTCGCAGGCTACATCCAATTAAGGAAACGGTTATAGTAGGCTTTTATTATGTCTTCTGCTCCTCGACTATAGCCACCTACCAATAACATCATTTCAAAGCTTTTCGCATCGTCCAACAATAATCTTCGCACATCTTTTGGATTCTAAATCGTAGAGGAGTCAAATCTTGGCTTAGAATCGTTCTCATCGCCCTAATTACTAAAGCACCTACTGGGCGATTTTTCGTAAACCTATTGCAAGTTCCATATGCTCAATGCTAAGTGGCGTATAGTTCTCAAATGCGCCTTTGACAAGGGTCACCCAGATTGTATCCTTCTTTGCAAATTTCAGGGCTCGCTGTCTGGAACTAAAGGAAACTAATTACTTTTGCAACAGCTGCGACAATTTCGCGCGCGCTGCATAGGATTGACCCCTGACGCATCTTGGAACTGAATCGAACTCGATTGCCTTGAGTAGACTAATCCACCCTGCTATTGAGAGCCGTTTTCGTTGGCTTCACGGCGGCGAGAGCGTCTTCTCCACGACATACCGGACTCCCTGACCCAGAACAGCAGCGTGGCCGCCACGAGACCGCACGCCGCAGCAACTACGAAAGTCCAGCCGGGTCCCAATTGCCCAAGTGTAGGCTCGAATATAGCCAGTCCTGCACCTGCAGTTGCACAGCGGATCAAGTTGTTGGCCGCCTGTGCACTTGCTGGTTTCCCCGGGTGCGTATCTACCAGCAGCGTGCCTATGGCTGTGAAAATACCCTGCACAGAAAGGCCGATGAGGAACTGTAGTATAAGCGGCACCGCCATGTGCTTCGATTCGAAAGTCAGCTTCAATGCCCACATCATTTCAACCAGGCCACACCCGGTGACCTGAACTCACTAACTCATACTGGATTGACCACCCGTATCCAGCGATGCAGAGGCAGCAAGGCAACAGAGCGTAAACCAGGCTGCCGAGACGAGCCTTTTCGATGGGAAAGGAAGCCAGGTCATGGTTTGCTCCGTGGTCCAGTGGAAAATGAAGTCTGGTTGCCGTCCGTCGGTATTCTATATCCAGTACTTTGCCTAAACCTTGTCAGCTCATATGAGCCGACTCACTTTTGGACCGCTGGAAATGAAGATCTGAGTGAATGGAGACTAATCATGGGCTGTAATTCTTACCTGAGAGGACAGCTCCGAGACCGCATCCGACACCAAATGGAAGATAGATCAAGCCGGTGACCAAACTCGAAGTCTTGTATGTGGTGCTAAATAGATTTGATAGCGAAGCTTGAAGGGACGAGTAGATGGCGTAGTATATGGCCATTGCGCAGATAATGAGGAACGTTGCAGGTTTTCTCAGTACACCGAGCGTCTTCAGCGGATTGGAACAGCTCATGCGCGCAGTTCTCTCATTACTTGATGCATCGTCGGAAACTTGCTCGCCGATCGAAGATTTAGCCAGTAAAAGTGGGAGGATCGGCCTACAAAGACCATGAGTCGCCGATGCACTCCCGTTTCCCACAACTAATCGGGAAGTTTCAGGAAGACATAGGGCGATGACAAGCAAGAAGCACGCCGACGCCGTTGTGAGGAACCAGAAGATCGAACGCCATCCCCACCGCTGCATCAGCAATCCGCTGAGAACGGGGCCAAAGCTTGGAGGGGTGTTGAGAACAAAAGACATGATGCCCGAGGTGCTCCCTCGTTCCGCCGGCGTGAACAAATCACCGAGGACTCCAAAAGTGATGGCAAACGTCCCCGATATCCCGGCAGCCTGTAAGATGCGAAAGCATAGTAGAGCAGCGAACGATGGCGACAAGGCTAGCCCAATATCCGCACCGAGATAAATAACCAAGCAGACGGCGACGGTCGGACGCCTACCGATTGTGTCGGCGGAATTGCCAACGATCGTCGGGGCAATCGCCGCCACGATGAGATACACGGTGATGGTCAGGTTAATGTCAGCGATAGAGACGTGGAGATGGTCGGCCAGTTGTGGGATTGCGGGGAAGTAGACGAAGCTGCTGAGTGTGCCGAGACAGCCCACTGAGGCCATCAGAATCACGATCGAGCGTTTTTGCCAGCTACTGAAAGCCGAGTAAGGCTCTTCTGGGATTGGACTGGGCCTCGGTGCGCCCAACTCGAGCTTTGGTTCTGTGGACATGCCTAGGAGGGGTCTGTATGACGAGCAATTGTAGAGATGTACTCGAGTCGGGCTTGTTTACTACAATGGAAAGAGGAGAGCTATGATGAGACTGGAGAGACAATAGCGAATAGAAAAGGGTAATAGATGCGGTAGGTTAAGTAGAATCATGTACTAATAATAGAGACCATATGGAAACTGCTCGCCTATGCATTGTACTCGGAACTTAGCTGCCCAATAGCATGCATTGTGTAAACGAGCTGCGTTAGTTGTTTGTCGATACACCGGGAACTGACACCTTGTCACAAAGCCAGATGTCGTAATTTCTCGATTCCCAATTTGTTGGTCACGCTACCATCGGGCTTGTAGTGTGAAATAGTGACAAGGGATCATTCGGTCTAGCCGCGAGAGGCTCGCCCCCGCAGAGAGGAGTCTTTTATTATGGCTAGATGAACATGTATGTGAATTTACTTGTCTGTGTTGTTGAACCATCTGTTCTGGGTATCTCTCTTTATATTATATCCTATTCCCGGCTTACTAGAGCCGTGCGGGATCAATCAGACTTCCCGCATCCGTACATTCCTCCAATTAAAGTACTGCCTAGAGCAAGTCTAGGGCTGCATAGACTTCTCGATATAACCCCTGCTTCCCGAATATGATATACATTTTATTGCAAATAACGTGAGGTCTTTTCTTGGATTTGCGGTCTCGAAGCAATGACAGTTTTGTTGTCATGTGTATCTATGTGCACGGCTTGTGACAGGAATCACTTACTCTCCATCTTATGGCATTGCCCTCACTTGGAACTCTAGTTAGCAATTCACGCCTATTCTCCATATGTATTATGCCACACTTACCGTTCCCCACGTTATATACAGCGTATCCTGTTCGTAGAGTACACTAAATATGCATTCATATCATGCTGTCCTACTTGCGCAGTGTCGCTGATTGAACTGATGCTATGCCCCCGTTCTGCGGACATAGCAGAGTCCCGTCCGGCGTCATCGCGCAGAGATATGCCTCATTTGCTGTAGCCCAATCTCCAGGTAAGAAATAATGCCTCTCTATACCGCTAGTGTTGGTTAATATAGCAGACTCCGACCCATGCCGTCTTGCCGCTGCAACTCTCTCCGTAGCTGTACCTGTTATCTGGTGGCTCCCGCGCCTACGAGACAGCGTTTCCGAGAGTCGGCGGCCGGGTTGCGAGTCGGTTGGACCGCTAGATTGCAACGATGAGGATGATATTGATGATCCAACCGGCCGGGCTCCGCCAAGACTCGGTCTCATAGACAAGCGGAATGTACAGATCCAGGAATCGATGTCGAGGTAGGCAAGTTTGCCTCGCGGCAGGAAAGCGAGAGGCTCCCGTATGCGAGAGGCCACATGCTCTGGCAAGGTAGTATACAAAAGCCCAGTCGTTGCGTTTCCCGGGGTTGGAGTGATGTCCGCTGCCTCGAAGACGAGGAACTCGCGGGTCGCCTCCCCTGATCCGGCCAGATGTGTCTCGAAAAGGATCTGAGGAAAGCCTTGGCCCGAGATCAGCCGCCCAAGCTTATCTCGATCCGACTTGAGGGTACTGGCACGAGCCAAAAGTCCGTGTGAAGCAGTCGTTGGCGCTGGCACTTGTTGCCTTGCTGCCCGTGGAAGCGCATAGGTTCTGACGCACAACTCATCGAGAGTTGCCCAAGACACGATGCGCACCCGCGTTCTCGAGAACCCGAGAATGTAGTCGGGCATCGTGGGATGGCATGCCCACTTGATCTGGGGCTCAACACCAACGGGACATGGCTTGGCACTTATTTCCCATGTCTTGAGGTTGGCGCAGTGCAGCGTCGTCGGCGTAGCGGCAAGCAGTCGGTCTCCGGATGGATGGACCACGAGCTGTGTGATGTGCCCGTGCGAGGGTGGAATGACAAGATCATGCTCGTGCTGGATGCTCCATTTGTTGGAAGACCGCGTGACCCGCTTGAACAGTAACCGCCCCCCGAGATCGCTCAAGACGACGAGACGCCCATCCTCGCTCCAAACCATGTGCTCCATGGCCAAGTAGCTCGCTGAGCGCGCCAGCTCTCCCACGTTACCCTTCCCAACCTCTCCTAGCATTGCGACGCCGTCCTCGGTAGCGTAGCAGTAGAGGGACCCGACGGGCTGTCTGGCGAGCGAGACGACGCTGTCGAACTGAGCTGAAGTGTGCTCGGAATAGAGCGACAGTTTCGCCAGACTTTCGTTATCGCCCGTGAAATCGAGGTCTGTATTGCTCTCCGGGTATTCGGACTTTTCCGCCAGCCTCACGAGAGTGCTTGGCTCCCAGACAATTCCATAAAGACTGCGCACGTCATACAGCCTCCGCGAGTCCGAGCTGAAGGATAAACTCACAATGTTGTCCTGCGAGTGCAAGTGGCATAACAGCGAGAGATCTGCACTGGCATAGACCTTGATGTTGCCCCTCGCGTCCCCAGTCACCACAAGAGATCCGTTGGGGTTGATGTTGAGCTTGTCTGCGCCGGATTGCGTCGTAAACTCAGCCTGGTCATAATCTGGATCCCATTTGAACAGGACGCCAATACTGCTCAGGCAGAAGATCTCGTAACGCAGAGGGTGCCATCTCATACTTGACGCCTCCAACATGTCAATCGCACCATCTGAGTCCAGCACAATCTCGCTGTAGAAAACCGTGGGGTCAATCTCCCAGACGGTGATGGGATGCCCTCGATATCCGTAAGCAACCATGCGCCCGTCGTGGCTAATGGCCGCGCAGGTGGGAGCGTTGGCTATGATACCGTCTAATACCTGGCCCTGTTCCTCGACGCGCGACTTGAGCTCCCACTCAACACTAGATTCGTCACTGATGGACAGAGAACGAACACAGCGGTCCTCGCTACTCATAAGAATTTCGTCTTGGAAGAAGGCAATGGCCTGAGGTCGCGGCAGCGTGGCTGGGTTGTTGGCCACCTTGATACAAGCACCCGTCGTAATGTCCCATATCCTGGTCGTTTTATAGCCGTAGCTCACGAGTAGACTCCCCAGCTTGTTCACCTGTATCATGAGAACCCGTTCGGCGTGCTGCATACGCCGCTGCTCTCCAAAGGTTGCGTCGCTGTAGGTGGCGATCGTGCTGGTCCTTCGATCGATTGTGAGTATCACTAACCGGCTCCCAGCGTTTAATACCGTCGATGCCACAGCCCCGGACTCGAAGGAAAAGCGCGCCAGGCAGTCGTCCCACCTTGTGGTCGCTACTCCGGAGACATGTAGCGTCCGGCTCTCTTTCTTGCCGAATTGCTGATAGATCATGGATGGCGACGGGCAGAACGGTGGAATCCGCCTGTAGATTGAGTCTGGGTCCCGCGTCAGGTTCTTGCCAAACTTGCCCACGATCTTGATCAAGTCCGTTGCCCAACCTTCGATGACTTCCGTGGCCTGGCGCTGGGCCAAGGACTCGCCTTCATCTTGGATCTGTCGCAGGCTAAGCACCACGCCGGCCAGGTATCGAGAGGCAATGACGAGGAACCGCAGTTCGTTCTGAGTCGCTGCGCTGAACATCCAGACAAGGACGTGAGGGCTACGAAGAAATCGAACAACAACATCGAGGATCTCGGGGTTGGGGTCGACGCATGTCCCCTTCGACAGGTGAATGTACCACGAGCTGATGGCGTAGTTGAGAAGGGCGGGTGGCTCGCCGCGATTGATGAGATTCCGCAGCGATGGATCTGTGAGACAAGCTATACACCTCTTGAAGAGCAGATCGTGTGTCCTTCGCGGGTCAATTGCGCATGGCCGTCGTCCAGAGCTCTCATATAGAGCCGAGCCGGTAAGATACTCGCGCGCTGTCTCATGGAGCATGGCAATCTTGCCCTCATTGTCTACCACAACAAAGCCACCACAGAGGTCTTCTACAGTCCGGTGAATCTCGACGATCTCGCGCATATCGCTTGTTCCTCCCAGGGCATCTTTCAGTTCCTCAATGCTGAGAGACCGCCTTGCACATGTAGCCCAGCCGAGAATACTCTGCCCCAGGCGACGGTCACTGGCCTTTGGCTGGTTCTGGACCAACAAAGCCATCCGATCATATAGCTCGTGCATACCTGACGGTAGATCTTCAAGCGCCCGTTCCACGTCTAATTTTGTGTGGCACTGGTTGATCTTGTGCACAGCCAGGTGCAGCCACAGGAAGTTTCCTCCCGTACGCTCCAGCAGCTGGGCTACGACCTGATCGCGGTACTCGCTGTCCTCGGTAAAGTCCATCTCCTGCTCAACGTACGCGAGAAGATCCTGTGGGTGGCCCTCAATCCAGATGGTGTCCATGTCGATGCGTTTGCCCAAGCGCACAAAGGCAGATGAGAGGTCGTGAGTCTTGCGACTGACAATGAGAATGCGAAGAGGGATCTTGACAGCGGCTGCATCCATGTCGGCCAGGAGGCGGATCAGCGACGAAGGCGTGTCAGCCTCATCCAGCCCATCCATCACCCAGTATATCGGATGTCCAACTTCCTCTCCCAGAGCAAACAAAGTGTCCTTGAAGAACCATTGCCAGATACTCCGAAAGTCAGCCGCTTTCAGATCGGTAGTCACCGAAGCCACGTCCAGTAGCTTATATGCGTAGGCAGGGATCGAGGAGGCCATCTGGGCAGCGAGTGACCGAAGAAGGGTGCCTATGGAGCGCTTCTTTTGGTCGTTGAAGCGGAAAAAGAAATAGTAACACGGCAGACCACTCCGGGCAAGTTTGTCGATTATAAAAGACGACATGATGGACTTGCCGCCGGCTGCGTTGCCCTGGAGCCATAGGACGTGGGGACTCGTTCGATGATCCTCGAGCCAGGATGTGAAGGCTTGGTCACTGAAGATCCACTCGCAGGTTCCAACAGTCCAGCGGTCACGGAAGAAGTTGAAGTCTTGGTTTGGCGACTCTGCCGAGGAGAGATAGTCCCCGAGGTTTGCCTTTGCGACTTCTGCTGTGTCAGGCGCATTTGTCGGTTCTACCACGTCCAGCACAAGAAATGTTACCTTTGATCATCTCATTACTCAATCTTCAGCAAATTCTGTTTAGCTTACCTTCCTTCGTCGACGCACGTCTCGATCCTCTTCGGTGGCGGTCTCGGTCTAGAGCATTGAAATCGCTGTTGTTGCTACTGCTGCTATCGGAGCTCGCGTGACGAGCCGTGTGTTCTCTCCCCTCTACATCAGACACATTAGCATTCTGATGGTGCAAAGATGAAGACATGTATCACGAAACGCACCCTTATGATTGGACTTGGCAACCAAATTCTTCAGCGCATTTCTGATGGTGATGTAGCGCGGATCGTCCGGGCCATCGTACTTGCAGACTCCGTTATGGTCCGCATCCAGTGGCTTGGATATCTCACCAGGGTACCCGAGCACCGAAGATTCCTTCTCCAAGACCATGATGCTGGTGGCGCTTTTCATTATTGGCGTCGGGCGAGTCTCATAGAACGAAATAATCTGAAGCTTCTCAGCAACGTGCCGGAACGACTCGTTCAGCTTCTGCAACGTCTGTGACCCTGATGTGAGCTCGGAGATGAACTGCATCGGCTTGGCGACTAATGAGACCTTGAGAATGCGGTTCAGTGTCTCAGCTAAGTTTGTTCCACGATGCGGTGTCGACAGGAAGATGATGGATGAGATGGCCTTGATGATAGCCGCGTACTCGGGGTCGTCTTTGCCCTGCATGTATGCCTCTTTGACGATGAGCCCGCCCATCGAGTGGACCAAGAATATGATCGGTTTCTGCCCCAGTCTGAGATCCTCCAGCTCCGGTGACGACTCATCGGTCGCATATTTGAGGTCATAGAGCAACTCCTTGGCAAAGTCCAGCACAGATATGGTACTTGACCCGCTGCTTCCCGGCTTGAACTTGGCGTTGTATCCAAACGTCATGATTCGGGCATCTCCGATCTCGGGCTCATGAGGCAGGAACGTGAGGGGCCAGAAGTTGTCCAGGTTGTGGTCTTTGGTCCATGTCATACGACTGCTCCCGCCAAGACCATGAACAAATATAATGTCCACCTTGCGCTCTTTTGGCGGCCGATACACCACTTTGAGGCCCAGAGGATCTTTTACTGAGCGATCGGCTATTGTGGACGTTGTCGACGACGGAATTCTTTCGAGAGCCAACGGCCGGATGTTTTCATCGTCACTGGTGTTGTGGTCGGCCTCGACCACTTCATCCCGGTGTCGTCTCGGGAATGTAAACGGCTTGCGAAACTATATTGTGGTTCCAGATTCTGGTCAGTACAGGCGTGTATAATGGAGTATACTGGAGCGGCACAGAGGGGACACGAACCATGGTGTCAAACTATCACCAAGTTTCGACTCGAATCTCTTGAGTCACAACCGCATCAAGTTGTCGCTTGCCCAGAGCCTGCGGGAGACCGAAACACAATATGAAAAAATGGGGACCACGAGGCAGCCTGATCCTACTGTCCACATCGGCCTTCTATGGTGCCGCCCAGGTGGTACATGGGATGCTGTGGTGTGTTAGCCTCATAGAGGCATGGTTGCAGTCCTGCACAGCTGCATATGGCGGCTTCTTTCCAGCCGATGCGCCATTATTATGCTACCTCACTGACCTAATTATGAGGCTGAGAATGCGCACTACTGTACTACCTATGCCGTAACAGTCAGTGTGAGACGTACACCACTGCAGTTTGCCCGACTCCGAGAACAAAATAGGATGCTTATGCCTGGTCGGTCACGCGCTTAGGCCACTCATATCGTCTAGCACATCACCATCTTCTTCAGCCCCTCATTCCCACCCATGCATGCTCTCAGCCTGCGCGGGGTCGACATGATAACACCCCGGCAATCTGACAATGATGTGCACTGCACCACGAGGATTTAGATGGTAGGCATGTCCCGCGGAATTAATAGTCCTGAGCCAAGTCCTCTCTTATCAGTCTGGGAAGAACCCCAAGCCATCTTGGATCTTTGTGTCAACTGATAGAATGGCATCCTCCATCGTGGAACAGCCCAATGCCGTGCAGGACTCGGGACTTGCTGAGCGCGCCGTGCTGGACCAATATGAAGTCGAGGTAAACTCTGCAACAGTCCATCTCTGCCACCGATCCGTCCGGACAATCCAATGCTCACACATTTTTTGATTCGCAAGTCTGGGTTACAAAATCGAACAGAGGGGATTATCCAAGCTCCGTTGATTCAGAATATTCTGTCCCAACTCGATGGAGTGTTCCCATTCGATGAGGCAGTCATCGAAGGTACAATTACATTTCTTTTTCCCACTGAATGCTACCAAAGTAGACAAGCCATCGCTGACACCTCGCATTCAGCCTTGCCCAAGGATGTTACCTTCACCTCAGTCGAGAGTTTCGGCACCAGTGCGTGGACCGTGACTGGGAGAGTAACGGCTCAGAAAGCCGACGGGTCCATCCAGCGCTTCTTTCTCAAGGTATGAAAGGCGAGCCGAGTCAGGACCATTAAACCTCCATCTCCTAGCATCCACTGCTAAACTACTTTGCGTTTCGCAACTGACTCTGCGAATATCTTTGTGTCTAGGTTGCTTACGGAGAGCATGGTCGTCTGATGCTTGGAGGCGAGCACGTATCTTCCAAGATGATTTACAGCGTCATGCCCGACTTCATTCCCACACCATATGGCTACGGACGTTATAAAGTTCAAAGCCCAGACACCTACTTCTACCTCTCTCAGTTCATCGACATGGACGTGACGACTGCACCCGACCCTGATGACCTGATGGGCAATCTTGCTGAGCTGCACAAGAACAGCCAGTCACCTACCGGCAAATTCGGCTTCCCTGTCACAACCTACGACGGCAACATCCCACACCGTGTCACTTGGGAGAGCAAATGGGTCGACTTCTTCCGCAACCTCTTCCTGCATGCCTGCAGCCTCGACGCTGAAGTAAACGAGCCTTGGCCCGAACTCGAGCTCGCTGTCCGCCAGATGGGTGACGCCGTGATTCCGCGACTGCTGGGCAATCTGCGCCAGAGTGGCACTGATGAGCCTGTGAAGCCGTGCCTGATCCATGGCGACTTGTGGGAGGGAAATCGAGGCATCGATATGGAGACGGGCGACAGCGTTATTTATGACGCCAGCTCCTACTTTGCGCACAACGAGATGGAATTCGGAAATTGGAGAAGTGAATTGTGCGTTGTTCCACTCCACCCAGGCGCTCTTATTGCCATGTTAAATGGGCAGCTTTCTTACAAAGACCTTTCTAGGAACACCTTCTTTCGCTCAAAGACTTATATGGCTCACTATCTGAGGCGCTTTCCAGCTGCGGAGCCTGTCGAGGAGTTTGATGACAGGAACAGACTGTACAGCATCAAGGTCGCCATTAACTACTCAGCGATGCGGCCTGGAAGTATCAGAAGAAAGACGTAAGTTGACTCGCCCTTCCAACTTCATCCCGACAGCTATAGTGTGTCTACATGGGGTCATAACAACTTGCTTATAATTCTTTTGCAGAGCCTATAATAACATGTGCTACCTTATTCACAAGTATGCACCTATTGAAGGCGTCGAGCAGTATGATCCGCGTTCAGATCCGTTTGTTACTGGCGCTCATTTCCAAGTGTATTCAAGCTCGGACTAATATTGGGAAACCTTGTTCTTTACCAGCAAATGGACGACTATAGAAAGCTGCGGATGCTACCTTGCAGTACTAATAGGAATCGCGTCAATGCAATTGTTACATACGGTATCTAAGAGATATTATAGCGATTGGGTTATAAAGATACACCTACGCATAAATCTAGGAAACAAAAAAAAAGACTAGATTAAAAGTGTCACTTGTCGAATCGAAACACATTACCCCTTCCTAACCCCGACTCTGTCTTCTGTAAAAGAGGGGACAGCTAGTATATTGGCTGATGACACTAATGACTTTATAGTTTATGAGCTTCGAGACAAATCTAGAATAGATGCTACCCTATCCGCAGCCTACTTTATTCATCAATGGGAATAGCAATAAAGCCAAAGAAATACAACCCTGAAGGGGTGGGGTATAGGAACAGGCGCATGTAGTTAACGGAGCGCAAAGCCAGAGACTATTGCGTGTTGTAAAGCCATTGTTAGTTCAAATATGTGCTACAGCTGGTATTACATTGCGAATTTACCAAAAGTTCAAGGGGGCAGCGGTATCTCCGCGTCCCAGCTCCACAATGGCATCCTCCTATACTCCATTTTCAACGAAAACTGTAACTCCAGCCATGCGACGATCTAATTGCGGCAATTGAGCATCTTCGTCGACGGGGCGGCCGTGGCAAGAATGCTTGGAGCACTCATTATAGCAGAGAAAAGCCTAGCAGTTGAGCACATCCTAGACCCTGTGAGCGTGGAGCTTTGTAGTATTGTTATTTATTTGAATTAAGTGATGGGTCAGATATTGTTGAGGCAGCTCCAGAGGCTAGAAGAGCGAAAGAGCTCGGCCTTTATATAGATGTAGCAAGCTGGCAGACAGTCTCGGGCCAATTTTTGTTTAGTAGACATTAATAGTAAAACAAACAAACAAGTACAAAGTGGCAATTTACAGGTACAATTGACAGTGGATTAGGTCCTTGGATTAGGACTTTGGTATTAACGGTAATAAGAGTGAAGGACAAGCACAATTAGGAGAGCAAAGCAAGAACAATGCCTATGTATCAATAGATATATATAGCTATTAAAGCGAATAGGAAAATTAACACTGTCGTTCCCACTCCCTCTCCCGCCGCATTGGCCAAAAACTTCTGTCGTGAATTACCAACCATCCAAAGGAGGGAGCCCAAGAGCCATAAGCTGTTTATTCACCTCCTTAGTTGTGTGCTCCCACAGTCCTTGCAGCTGTTTTGGATCCTCCACAACTGGATGCGGCGCCTGAATTTTACCATATGGCGTAAGGAACTTTCCTCTGTAATTGTCCTGGCCCTGTCTGATTTTATTCGCAGTTGCTGCAAATAGCGGTGTTGCGGCACCTTGTTGCGAGGTGAGAAAGGTTAGACGGGCGATTGCTTTGATGAATACGTTATTAATTGCCATAACACCTTCCGTAGCAACCTCACCGGGATGTACTGAAAGAGACAGAATCGGTAGTCCCCCTGCATCTAGCCGGCTCTGCAAACCTTTTGCAAACATAACAACTGCGGCCTTGGAAACTGCATAGCGGATCATATCAAAGCCGAAAACGAACCTTCCAATGTAACGCCATTGCCAAGGGTATGATATAACCGGATTTGTAAGACACAAAGGTGAGTCAAACTGGAACTCGAAGTTGTGGGGGAGCATATTGGAGTGGGCAATAGAACTGAGAGTTACAATTCTGGCATCGGGGTTTGAGTCGTTTGTCGCCTTTTTGAGCAGAGGCAAAACACGGTTAACGAAAAGAAACGGCCCAATGAAGCTAATAACGTCAATAAACCAGTGAGTCTGCTCTGGAAGGAAAACATACTTGACTGCCATATGCCACTCCCACCTACCAGCCACAAGATTATGAGACGTTGTTGCAGCTGCAGCGTTATTGACTAGAGAGGCAATAGTGTTAGGAGTACATTGAATTATGACAGGTAGAACCTTGGAGTGTACTCAATATGTCCAGCTTTGTTTCACTGTTCTTCAATTCATCGGCAGCGTCAGTGATAGATTGTAAATCTGATAAATCTAACAATAGCCATTTGACCTTTTCTTGGTCAATCTCAGGGTATTTGGCTTGTAGCACATCCCGTGCCGTTTTGGCCTTGTCCTCAGATCGTGTTGTACAATACACTTTCGCTCCTTTAATAGCGAGAAATCCGACCATTTCGAGACCTATCCCACTACTACAAGCCAATTTACTGTTAGCTTCCGATAGATACTTTTTATGTTTGCTGATGTGTTGGGAGGCAGGGCAACCATTTGGACTTACCTTGCTCCGGTTACAACAGCAATCTTGCCTTGAAGCTTGGGCATCTCCCGAAGAGGATCCCAAAATGTTGTCATAACGATAAGTATCAGGATCCTTGCTTTAATATGCGCGACATAAAAGTTGGCTTGAAGTTGGGTAGTAAGTGTATTATCTCTCTATTTAAAGGCGGATGAATTGACTTGGAAATTTTAGTAGACAGCTGCCGCCAGCTACTGCTCTATTGATAGACTGGCGTGGGTAACTAAACCTGCTATCGAAGAGTTTGTGGAGATGGCGGAGATGGCGGAGATGGCGGAGATTCAAAGCTAGATAGCAAAGCCAGTTTTGCTAGCTATGCAGGTATTACAAGAAATATTGTCTATTACCTCCAGGGCCGAGAAGTGGGATAGAATTACAAAGATAAGATTAAAACATACTGTAAACAGCAATTGGTGCTAATAATATTTCCCAATACCTGGTGTAAGTATATTAGCGGAGGAATTGCGGAACTACAGCGGAGGAGATAGTAGCTTGGCATATTAGCCCCAGCTTGCAATATACACGGCCTACAATACAACTTGATATTTCTATTCCAAGTAGCAGCAACCAGATTAATTATTACCAGACTTACAAAATCGCTTACAAATAAGGCCTGCTAAAGAACTATTGCAATCTCCGGGACAAACTTGCTGTCTTTGAGCGGAGATTATACAGCACCATACATACATACATATATATATATATGGCTGTATATTTGTTGTAGTGTTTAAGGTAACCCTTCCTTGTTTATCAGACTCGAAGCATTTACCAAGCTATTCTATATGTCCTTAAGTTCTTGGGTCTTCTAATATACCAAAGATGCAACAAGCTATGTCTTCTAATACCACCATTCTTATCACTGGTGCTAATCGCGGTAAAGAAAAAGCTGTTGAATACTCTACTCTTATATGATTCATTCTAACTCCCCCAGGTATTGGCAAAGGACTTGTTGCTGTATACCTTGCGGTGCCCAATACTACTGTGGTAGCCACCGTCCGCGACCCGTCTCACCCCACAGCAGAGTCCCTTCAGTCCCTTCCAAAAGCCACTGGGTCTAGTCTTATTGTCATCAAGCTAGATGTCTCATCCACAGAATCTATAAACAGTGGCATCAAGTCGTTGGGATCGACTCATGACGTTCATGGTCTCGACGTTGTTATTGCAAACGCTGGAATTGCTGGAATGTCAGACCCCCTAACCTTGACCCCGGTCTCAGAACTCCAGAAATTTATCAATGTCAATGCGTACGGACCGCTTGAACTTTTCCAGGCCGTGGCTTCTCTCCTGCGCTCCTCCAAAGCAGATAACAAGGGAAAATTTGTGCTCATTTCAAGTGCGGGCGGCAGCCTCACTACGATGAATACCATCCTTCCCCTAGCTGGCTACGGAGCGAGCAAAGCTCTAGCAAACTTTTTGTTCAAGTGGCTAGCGCTCGAGAGCGAGGATGTGTTGATTTGGGCACAGCATCCTGGGTAGGTATATCCTATTGATTTATATTTCTATCTGCTCTGAAGTCGTGCTAATCCATTTGTTGCTAGCATGGTTGCATCAGACATGGGGACAGCGGGATTCGATGCTGCCAAAGAGATTGGAATTGACCTCTCAGCGCACGCGATCTCGGTCGAGGAGAGTGCGCAGGCAATAAAGCAAATTGTAAGTGACTTCATTTTGCGAGCTAGAAAGATACTATGTGCATTTGAACTAACGCAGTTTCCAACAGGTTGACCGCTCCACCTTTGAGAATATTCGTGGAAAGTTCATCGGGCCAGACGGTTCAGAATTACCATGGTAGATGGAATATATGTCACTTTGATCTTCCAATGACTCTATACAACCTTGTACAGCAGTTTATTTTATAGCAAGACTTTACAAAAACCTTTATTATTCTCTTTTACAGCCCTAATATATTATTGATACTGTATCTCCGCTTTGTACAATCCAGTCTTCAACTTTATTAATACCCCACATGATTGTATAAAGATGTCTCATGAATTCATCCACTTCCTCTGCAGCAACACTGTCCTTGAGTAAAGACTGACCGTGTAAACTATAGACAAACAAAGGGTCTTTGGATTTTGCAATAGCAGCCCAGCGCGCTGGCGAAGACGCATCCCATAACTCGGCTCGTGCAGTTATACATATATCTCCTGTACAGGTGGTACCCCAATTACCCCTGAGACTTTGGTAAACGCCAGTAGCAAAGTTACTTAATATCCACGTGCGACGAGTAGACTCGTATAGCACAAAACTTTGGTACAAGTCGGACACTGGATCATCTATCGAAACACATCCGACACCATCTACCGAGGATATGGATTGAATAACATCATGGAAATTTGCGTCCTGGCTTGCTGATTGCCACAATTGATTCGTCCAATGGTGCAACGTTGCAATTAAGCCCTCAGCTTTAGCTCGGCGAGGGATTGAAGATGAGAAGAGAGCCAATAGAAGGTGAATTAGCAAAGCTTGTGTGCGTGCTATATGATCCCTTGTTGATAGTAGTGAAAACGTCTCTGAACCTTCAATTGGCTGTTTCGTGACAAGGTCACCAACCTGAGAGGCAAAAATGTCGTCAATAATATGCTCATTGCTTGCAATCGCATTTTGAATTGAGATGGAAGTAAATGCATCTTGCATACACAGTGGCATGGTTGTATTAGAATAGAGGTGTCGATGGATAAAAGGGTTATGACCCTGGTGAAAGAAACGTTTAAGCCATGACTGTATACCCCGAGTGAAATTCAACAGCACATCGCCAGGAGGATAGGCAGCTGGCGGTTCATAATGATAAGCAATTGTCCAAGCCGAAGGAAGTAGGAAAAACTTCAGCCTGTCATATGGAGGTGAAAGCTGGTTGGAAGAAGACAGATCAATATCCAACGCAATTTGTGAAGGAAAGACAGGCAAGAATGAAGCATGCGACGGCAGATTTGTGCCCGTAAACGTTGAACAGCTTTGTGAATTCTGGAGTTGCGTGGTCGAGTTATTGCCATTTATAGAAAGAAGATGAATATCCCCACGCTCGTCAGTTGTTGCAAGTTGATTCGCAATAATGCTACTATCCTCAGCCCGAGGGCCATCGTCGGCAATGCCAGCTTGGCTCGATTTCGGTAGTTGTCGTCCCCGCCGATGACGTACCGCAGGATACTCGCAGGTGATCTCCTTCTCCTCACAGCGGGAGCATACAGGCAACACTTTGTCGCAGCCTCGCTTAGATGCAACGCATGCAAAGCAAGACGTTTGCTTAGACCGTCGATGCATGACGAGAATTTACAGCAGAGAGCGGATGGCAGTAACTCGAAAGGAAAGAGAAAACCCCTTAGTTGGAGCGGTGAAATACTTGGCCTGGGGCGGAGTTTGGCTTTACGGAAACACTATTTACCCTATAACCAACTCGGTCTGTGCCCCACCTTGACTTGAGTTAGGAGTTGCATTATTATTATACACAGGCCAGAAACTTTGGTTACTAACATTTGCTATAATAATTTTTACTTGCAGGCAGCTCCCTTGACTCGAAGATAGTTGTTAAATATAACAAATTTCTTTACGAATTTGATGATCAGAACAAAGAACCATTGACCGTAGGGGCAAATCTCTCTATGAATAGTGTCTTCCGCATGAAAACTACCAGGAAAGACGGAATTTTCCAACTTCCAAGATGACCCGTCCCCGCCTGTTTTCCAATTTGGAGGCCCATGGAGACTACGGAAAATTAGTAAAAGAATCCAGTAAATAGGAAATTGTGTCTTACAGGGCCAAGCTTTGTATGCAAGCAATGGCTTGCCACTCATGCTTAAAATGATGTTCTTGACGGCATGGCTTGCCTGTCTGTTGGCTGGCAGGTATTGCGATCCTTCCATGGCCGACACATCGCCGATAGCCCATACGGGCCCAGCTCCCTTGACTTGAAGATAGTCGTCGACCACGACGAATCCATTGTTGTCGAGGAATGTTGCGGAGAGGTACGAAGTGTTGGGGGTCAGGCCGAACGTAGGAATGTACATGTCCGTAATTAGCTTATCTCCGCCGGAAAGGGTGAGTTCATGCCGCCCATCCGGCAGTTGAGAGGATGCAGCGACCTTTTCTTGTAGCTTGACATGGACGCCCAGGTTCGTGAGCTCCTTCACTGCGAGCTTTGATACACTTGCCGGGCTACTCTCGAGCACTCCAGGCCCGCTGGAGAGCTGCAAGAAGTTAGGGGTTCATGTCGCCGAAGACGGTGTGAAGCAGAAAATGGCATTACTACTTACTAGAATGATTTCCTTCTGTTTTCTATACTCATACCCCAGCTCGCCGGCAACCTCACACCCCGTCACACCGGCACCAGCTATGACAATTGTCTTGGAATTTTCCACTAGGGACTGGAGCTCGCGGAGAGCATTTCTTGTTGCTTCTGTCGAGCTCAATCCCTTGAGGGGTACCGCTCCCTTCATACTGGAGCCAGTGGCAAGGATGAGGACGTCGTAAGTAATTGTCTTGCTCCCTTCGCTGGGGCTAGTCGCCACAACCTTCTTGGCATTGACGTCTAGGCTTTCTGCCGAAGCGAGTACAAGTTCAAACTTGTCCGGCGAATATTGCTTAAACCCATCGGCAATGGACTGAAAGAGCTGCTCGTCGGCAATCTGGCCAGGAAGCAGGCCGCGTGGTGCTGCGATATTCCAGTAGAAATGGGTGTTTGGGGTTACAAGAGTAACCTTCAGCTCCCCAGTCTTTGCAGGTTGCTTGAGGAGTTGATGGGCGGCGGCAATTCCAGCATATGAGCCTCCGAGGATGACAATGTTCATCATTTGGGATGCAAGGATGAGGGCCTGTGTTTGCGGAAAGTAGTTCCCCGTAAGGAAATGCAAGACAATGGTCAATAATTGCTATAATGAAGGGGCAGCGAGGGGAAGAAAGGAATCCCTTATAAAGAATCCTGCCTGCATGGTTGATATCTTGTTGCAAATGGACGAGCACGATGGCTTGTCATGGCTTATACTGTGAAGCAACGAATCGGAAGAAAATGCGCAGCTGTGTCCAATCGCTGGGTGTCGCGCAGACACTACAATACCCGCAGCCACCGACCAATCAGAAAAGAAACCGCGCAGCTTAGAAATCCAGGAAGAGGGTAGACGATCCCCAGACAAGATATCCAAACCAATACTGTTCTTGGTACCCTTGCATTTACTGTCCAATCATTTGAATACCCGCTGGGCGAACCAATCCAATCCCAAGAATGACTGCGGCTTAATAAATCCACCTCATATATTGAGCAGCAAGGCACGCTACGCGCAAGGTAAGAAATTTTCGGGAATGAGTTTCTATGAGGCAGCGAGCCCTGGAAAGACTAGGCTTTGTGTTCTGAGAGGATGTGGCTGCCTTGGCTAAGCAATTGTCAAGCATCGGGGGCTCAGAGAAGCAGGATATCAGGGGTGAGCTCGAGGCAGTCGCTCCACCCAAACTCTGGCAAGGTCTGCTTCCTTCTCCAAACTTCTTCAAGAATCGGCAGGATTCTCGCTCGGTGCTTAACCATGGGTTCCAGCAACGGCGGACGCGAAAAGGCGTCGCGGAAGAACGGCTGGTCCCCCTCGCTCGCGGAAGCACCAATGATAAACAGCGGCAAGACTAAAGCAGGTAGCAGGCTCTGCGAGATCTGGCTTTGAAGTATTTCCATGACTTCAGAAATGGCTGCACCTGATACTAATTCCAGATCCCGGAAGCCATGCACGACCAGATGAAGATAGACGAGCGCCATTTGAGCAAAAATGCGCGTGATAAGTGTCCTTGGGTCGTGCATCGTGCTAGACACGCCTGCAGAGTTGCGTCCCGAAAGGTCGAGACGCACAAATGCTTCCTCTGTAAGACAACGCTGGATCTCCACCACGATATCAGCCGCGCCCTGGTTCATCGCGGCGTACATAAGCGGCCCCTCCCTCCCGACCAGGATGTTTTGCTCATGTTGCGCAGCAATGCGTCCAATCTGAAGCATGACGCTATTTTGGCAGCCCATGATGTCACTCAGCTGAAACTGTGAGTCGCAAGAGAGTATACTGGAGAGATGAGGCAGCAAAATTGGAGCCTTTCCCGTCGTGATGGCATAGATGATATCGAGCCAAGTCGTCGTGCCGTTTACAAACCGAAAACACGCTACCTCTTCCGCGACCGTGGGCTCATTCTGCGAGACGGGACGGTCTTCGCGTAAGATTTGTTTCGCTGATTCAGTCAGGCGGAGGCGCCCATTGTAATGTTGCTCGTGAGCTTGCAGACCCATACCCAACAGCGCCCGAAGGTGTGTCTGCCATGCACCGCTGTTGTCGGTGAAGAGCTGGATAAACGCTGTCAAAAGCTGAACGTCGAGATTGGCAGAGAGAAAGTAGCTACCTCGAAGAACACCAGTTCGATAACCGTGACCGCGATTCCCAAACCTTTCCATTCGCCGCAGAATCTCTGGGCAGACTTGTTCATTAACGCGATGCAAAGCCCAAGATGTTTTTCCTGCTGAACCAAAGCGGCGGCCTGTAGTGGACGGGCGGTCTCAGCGGGCATCATCATACGGCGATGATATGTACTGAAGGCGAGTGCGACGTAGTAGAGAGGGTTAGTTTGGAGTAAAAGATTGAGCAGCCAGCCTCGGCCACCCTCCAGAATTCCTGGTTTGAACAGAGGGCATTGTAAAGGGAATATATTGTCAAGGAAATGCATCAACAAAGCAGCCTCGTCCGCCGAGATGGACAAATTGGTCCTTACTGTTGGATCATTATGCTCAGAGGAAGCGGGTGTCTACTAAGGCATCAGGGTCCCCAGCTCGCGGTAGAGAGGAAATTGTACTTACCATAGATTCGTCCTGCCGCATGCCAATCCCAAGTTCCTGCCATGGCGCATCACTGGGTAAAGGAAGCTTATCCGCATACAGGAGTTTGGGCCCCGGAGCAGACAAGGAGTCTTTGCCATCATTCTCGGACAGCTTGGGCGCTATCTTGACAACTGTATCACGCTGCTTTGGCAGCTGTGATCCGACTTTACGTCTCGAGGTGTGCTTTACGATGTCTTTTAGGTTACTCATGATTGCTCTCTCGTTGACGCCATTGTCCATCCACTCGGGTCGCGGGCCAAAGCCATAGCACGGGATGGAGAGCGATTCGCATGTCGAACAAAAAGGGTGGATCTCATCACACTTCTTGCGGCGTAGTTTGCAAGTCCAGCAGCCCTGTTTGCTTCGAAGTGGTACACTCATTGTAAAGCAGTTGAGTGACAGAAAGAGGCCTGAGCCTACCTCCTATTACAGAGGTTATTCCGGACTATTAGTTACACCGGGTTGCGGCTTGGCAAAATAGAATACAGGTCTAATGCCTAAAATAAATGCCCGCTAGAAGCGTTTATAGGGGCAAGCAAAGCTGCTTTCTAATAGAGCAGGCTTTTCCTTTTCTTTTCCTTCTTTTTCCTTTACCTCTTCCTCCTATGCTTCTCTTTCTTTGACTTTTCTTCTTTTGCCTTTTCAGCAATTCTAATGGTAGAGAAAAGCCTAGCAGTTGGGTACATCCAGCATACTGTGAACCCAGAACCTGATGGTGTTGTTTTTTATTTGAATGAAATGATGCATGAAATATTGTTGATACAGTTGCAGAGACTAGAAAGGCCTAAAGACTCTACCTTTAGATTGACGTAGCAAGCTAGCAAACAATCTCAGGCCAACCAGTGTTTACTGTCCACCTAACGCCTGATCTTAGAGGCTGTTCTTACGATGTTTTGATGGCTCAATCCTATAGTATACATCTGAAGTTCAATAAATATGCCGGGAGGATTGGATAGACACTGTTTAGTAACTTGGCTATTACCAGGGCGCGCTTTCGTAAGAGGTGGAAAAAGAGTAATGTTTGCAACACATTGTGTATCCAGATTCTACTAACTTATTCCCGGTAGTACTGTTGGTGATGCAGTTGGAGGCGCAATTGGTAACTGAATATAATTGCTCCTCTAGACTCTTGACTTAGGGTGGAATGCCTAGTCTTCTATTATATTAGGACACATTAGTTGGGACACATGCAATATAGCAATATAGTCAAAGAAAAAGAACCAGATACTAACTTATCAGGTCCTTCTTCAATCTAGGTCAAAATGTTTTTTATTTGTTGCAATATACACAAGAAACAGCAAACCATCAATAGTTAATATAGTAAGAAAGCTATCGAGGTTTATTTCTAATGCAGTTGTATAGTTCAAAAAGACCTGTAAAGGCCAGTGCAAAAGAGGACTGTACCTAGCCCTTGATTCAATAACTGGGTGGATAAGGATATCCCAAAAAAAAAAAAACGCCATATTCAGCCTTGTTGGGTCCAACGACGCCAACAACGCCAGATCGCTTATAAGGTTCAAGATAAGGTTTCAATTTCAACGAAGATAGAGTTCTTCGCCTATGACTCAATGATGCAACGCCTGGAGCAATGATGAGGCCACCTGTACGGAAGCCAGCAGGTATAAAAGCCTCTGATGGTCCCTTGGAAGATGGAAGAAATCCAACCGCCAGGCACGATTCAAGTAAGAAAGCTATAATAAGTTAATAGCACTTTCTTATATATATAATTTGTGGAGATATAAAGAGGAAATTTTGACCTTTACTGGTCCAATATATAACATTCCTTTCAGTGTTACCTTCATAAATTGTTCTTGTTTATTCAAGGTTTTCATGAGCTTATTTCCGTCAATGAAACAGTAAGCAATACCTGCTTTGAATTCTTGTACAGCAACAACATACAATGCATTGCAGCCTGAAGATTAGCATTTCAAGAGCAATGTATTCTAAGAGTAACTAAATACCTCTTCAATTGACCTTTTTACAATATACTATATCACAATAACATCCCGGCTTTGGCTTATTCTATAGACTTAATCTAACGCCTGTTCTTCCGCCATAGTGCTCCATTGCAGCTCAAGCATGTAGATTCTCGACGCGGCTGTGAGATCCAGTCTATGGAGACTGGTTGCCAGAAAGTCGGGCCCCAAGAATTAAAGGCATCAAGTGTTGCCTTGCATCTTGCGTAAGCTTTTTATTAGGTCTGGTATGAATATTACTTGATGGCACTAGCGGCCGGGTACTTGTGCCGACAAAGGGCTGTGAAAGATAACAGTTCTTATTCTAGCGCCTGTTGATCAAAGATTTACCCCCAGTATTCAAGCGACGACGACTCGAACTTACTAGAAATAGCTTAGACAACTGAGAGAAGGTGGAAATGAGTCAGGACATAAATACAAGGTGCTGCTCGGTTCACTGGGCACTTACATTTACTGTACATTGCCTGTTGTCAGAGTCGTGCATTTATTATCGAGAAACCAGCTGATCCAACAAGAATCCAATCTTATCCAATCTCTCAAATTCTGCAATCCTACTACAGCATTTACCTATCAACTGGCTCATCCCCAACTATGGAGGCCCATTCGCATCACAGTACAACCCGATCCATGGATCACATGGTAGCTCGATTCAATGACATGTTCAAGTCAGAGCGCCTAAATTATAAAGCGTTCGAAGATACACCTCAGGTCCAAGACTTCATGATGGATCTTTATTCGGACCCAAGTGTTAAAGGCCTTAGCGAGTTCGGCGCCCTCAAACCTGTTTCCAAGAAGGATATTGACAAGATAATTCACTTTCTTATCGAAAAAACATTGCTTGCTGTTTTAATTTGTCTGCCCTCTACCTCGCCGGAGTCGAAGCAAACGGTGATTGGTTATATCGCTGTGAAGGATAAATGGAATCAAGTAGGAGAACTCGCGCTCTGCTTGTCGCAGGACTACCAAAACAAGGGTTACGGGAGAGAAGCAATCAATTGGGCGGTAGATTGGGCATTTTTGTGGGGTGGAGTTCATAGATTAGGTATCGAAGCTATAGCATTCAATGAGCGTGCGCTGAAGTTATACAGAAGTATAGGTTTTATTGAAGAGGGTCAAATGAGAGGTGCAGCGTGGGCGGACGGTGCATGGTATGATGTGATTGCGTTTGGCATGCTGGACGTTGAGTGGAAGCAAATAAAGGGTATTTGATGAACGGAGAAGATCTTAGAGCTAACGAGGGTATCTTGTGTCTTTATTTTTCTTACTGAACACAAGTTTTAAAGGGTAATCTTATAAGCTATTTGTTTTACCTCTTTGTTTGCTTTAATACTTTAAGCTACCAAAGACTTGAAAGTATCACTTTATTCTTCAAACTGTAAACTACGCTCTTGCTCAATAAACATTTCTTTAAATAGCCTAATCCGCGGCTCTATCCTTTTAAGATTGTGTTTTGCCTGTTGGCCAGCAGGATTCTGAATTACATTATCAATTACTATCTTCGTAATCTTACAACAAACAGGAACCAAGACCCTGGAAATAGTTGACAAATTATCGATTATCCTGTCCAAAGGTTCTTACCAAGTAGGAATATAGTCTCCATACATTATACTTTGTAGAAGGTCAATTACCATTCGACATTTATTTATATACGTACTCTCTGAGCCGAAATACATCTTACATGGTTCAAGGAATCTACTAAGCGAATGAGTTTGCATGCAGAGTAAATAGCAATCCACAAAGATTCTGCAATCAATGAAGATAAAGTAAATAATGGACAAGTGAGCCAGCTTGACTCTTAGTGTTTTCTAATAAATACATAAGCGGGGTTCTGGCACATTGACTATTCGTTGCGCCGATCTACATTAATAACACATTCCGAAATCTTGGCCTTCCGGCAGTCAAGCTGTCTACTGCTTTGCCTACCTCGGCAAATGGGTATCGATCAACCATGCAATGAATGTCGTGATCCAACGTAAACTGAATTGCTTCCTCGCAATCAAGTGGACCTCCCGTACGCGATCCTTGGATACTGGCCTGCTTCGCAATAAGTCGACCTGTATCAATGTCGACGTGACCAACGTTAGACAGGCTTAGTAAAATGCCATTGGAACCAAGTCCCCCGATAAGGGCAGTCAGCGCCTGGGGGCTTGGCGCTGTTTGGACAATCAGGTCTGCGCCGCCCAAGTCGTTGAGTTGTGCTGAAACGTCGCCACCTGACTTTGTGTTGATGTAAGATCGCGCTCCGAGCCGCTTCGCAAAATCTGCCTTGTCATCCCCGGACGAGAGGACCACGACTTGGTAGCCCATCTTGGAAGCGTACTGTACAGCAAGGTGGCCAAGGCCACCCAGGCCTTGAACTGCCACCAAGGCTCCTTGCGGCACACGTTGGTTTCGAATGCCATTAAAAACCGTCACACCCGCGCAAAGAAGTGGTGCCACTTCAGCTGGGTCCATTTCCCTTGGAACACGCACGATTGCTTCGCTACGCAGCAAGACAAACTCGGCATATCCTCCATCTCTGTGCAAACCGCTGATTGCCGCATTCTCACACTGTTGAACAAGGCCTTTTCGGCATTGACGACAAGTTGAATCATGTCCAGCGTGGAAGGCTCCCCCGACCCGGTCACCAATGTTCCAGGTTTTCACCGCACTACCCACATCAACCACGTCGCCGACGAGCTCGTGGCCGGGAACGCGCGGGAATACGTCTCCCCGTTCGCCAGAACAAATGGATATATCAGTGTAACAAACTCCACATGCTAAGACCTTGACCAAAACCTCTGTATCAGAAGGCCTTGTCAAATTCACATCTCGTAAGCGAAAGGGATCGTTGGCTTTGTCGATTACGACAGCTTTGTAGGTTTTGGGAAGGCTTGCCATTGTAATGTAGGTTGTAGTCAGAATTGGAGTCAATTGAAATGAGAGAAGGTCTGAAAATAGTTCTGTGAGTACCAGTAGTGGCACGTTCTCGCATCTGGTTATATGTAGATGTCCTTCGCTAATAAATAAGCAAGCTTACATCCGTTCCAAGGGAAGTTCGGCTCTTTGTTCACGTCACTGTGCAGCCACTAATCAACCATGCACTGGTTAGATGAACTTTAATAAATGGGTCAGCGAGTATTAAACAGGAATTCCACTAGGCAGGCAGGTTTTTCTTGTGCTGGGAAGGCCCTCGTTGTGTTCTATCCCTTCCGGAACTACAGCGTAGAATTGTTAAGCCATAGTGTTGGCGGGTGTTAAAGCACGCAACATAGAAGCGAAATGTTGCTCGGCGCGTGGCGCACGGTTCTAGAAGCCATACACATTCAGTAAAAGAGGCAGACAAACTTTGAGCCACCGTTTCGCAGGGTAGGGAGAGAACTTTTTAGATGGATTCAACAAGAGTCAAATAACCAAGCAGTGCCGCAGAGCAAACCACAAAGTCGTTCATCCCAGTAGCCAGCCGGATACACGCTTCGAAGTCTTCATTGGTAAGCAATTGAGGGATATGCAGCCGTGACACCTCGGCCACAGTAAATATGCGGAGAGGGAAAGTGTTGAGCCAAACGCTTGCTAACAATAATGCGCGGTCATATGCTCCAACCAAGAGTTAGGTTGTCGGTGGCTAAATTATTGAACTCATGGTATATTCGGCTGACGGCACTGAAATACTCTATGAGCAAGTTATACAGATCATTGTGGGCTTAGGACTACTTGTTACAAAGACGTCATCGACCAGCAGCAGCAGCGGATTTGTTATCAGTCGGACCAATGTAGTGCGTCTGCCAGTCACAATGACCCTCACCTCAATGATCACTGCGTAAATTGGGCTTACCCACTCCAGTGCAATCTTTCTGCACTCTCAAGATCTCAATCGTGTCGACATAAGGCCGACGATATGATTTGCTATCAACAAGATATTATCTGGTCTTGTGTTGTCACGCAGCGAGGCTGCCGTGTCCAGGCTCTGGCTTCAGATCAAGAACTTGACCCCACACTTAGCGATAATTTGGCAGACCACTGCTCGAGCTATCAAAGTGTCAATTGCGCTGACTGTCCTGATCTGTGCCATTCAATCTTCCGTTTGGATATATCACTTCTAAACCAACGCGTATTTGGCATCAATTGAATCAGTCGTAGTCTAACCTCTTCTGCCGCGAGCCAGACTGCTTGAGTACAACTTGCGATTCGCAATCTCACTGGCTGTCACATACTGCTGGATACTGCTTGGGGGTTGGTACAGCATTCAAGCCAGAAACAACACGCATTCAGGCAATGATTCCTACAGTGCTTCTGCGTCGGCTGTTGCTGCGATCTTCCTCATATTTTGGATATGGTGCGTTTTCACAATCAAATCCAGATTTCCGAGCTTGGTCTTCCAAGCTTCAGCTGGCGTTTTTGCCGTTGCAGCACTTCCAGGAGTTGCTCAAGCAAGGACGATGACTGCAGTCATTGACGAAGTCAGTCTCATCTTCGAAGCCTTCCTGGTTGGACAAGCTGGGTGGATTGGTCAACGCTTTGATTCTGTTTCCCGAAACTTGCTCAGAAGAATACAGAAGGGATATTTGGGCTTCTTTTGAAGCAATTACTTCAATCATGCAGAACTTTCAGAGCGTTTTGCACGACTTCAAGAGATCATGCACTTCACCGACTATGCTCGAACAATCGGGGCTTGGAGCAGCTCCAGGCCGGAGAGCGGACGAATCCCATGATTTCGAGTCATCAGTCACCTCTATTAGAAGACTCTACCAATCTGTCCAACATTTTGCTCAGAGCATTGTTCCTGCGCGCGCAAGTGCGCAACACGCTGAGCGGGAAATACTCTGGGACTGGCTCGATGGTTCTGCGTGCAGTTAGCTTGTAGCCTTGCCAGCAGACTTGGTTCTACCTGCATTAGCACTGAGCGTTGTGACAAACATGTTAGAGGGCTTGTTGGAAGCGCCGTCCTTTATTGTCTGAGCAGCGGTCTCATCATCCTGATGAGGAGAGACATTGGCAGACGATTGCGGATCAGGAGAGATCATACTACAGACCTTTTTCGCCAAAGTCGGAGAGCGGACATGACACGAGCAATTGGCATCTGATCGAGGAAAGAATGCATGTGCAGGCTGTTGAACTTTCAAGCGCTATTATTGAAGGCGCAAAACACGCTAAGATTCGTCTGGGCCTGGAGAGCAGGAAACTTCATCCGGTGTTGGGTTTGAGATTACGAGTTGTCGGAACTCATAATCAAGAAGATCCTGCTTGCGACAACGCTGCAGGACCAGGATGCAAGGGGTTTCTTGATCACTACCAAAGCACTGCGTGCAATCTAGCAAGCTGCTCATCAGGCATTGTAGCGAATGAAAGAGACTGAGAGACAGCATGCTACTTACATCATTTGGTATACTGTTGCAAAGCATGCCGTGGGCATCCTAGTTCTTCTATGGATGTGGTTTGTCCTCATTGGACTGTTTGGTGAGTACTCTCACAAATAGTGTTACGCATGCCTGACTCTTAAATCCAGCAGCCAACTTTCCGAAGCTTGCCCCGGCAACCATAGTAGCCCAAGTCGCAGCCATTGTAATGACATCCAATGAGTTGCAGGTTCGTCAAATTGGTAGTGAAGAGGTGATAGCCCAAGGAGAGGCCGTTTACCCACCTTTCATTATCTTTCCCTACCGTCTTGCGATTGTGTTACTGGGTGTGCTTATAGCTTACTTCCGGACAATCTTTCCGTATCCAATTTTGGAGGCTTCACAACTACGAGGCGACGTTGCTAAAGCCATCTGCAAATTGGCCAATTACAACGCCTGCATGCAGCAGCTGACTCTTGGACGCCTGTACGGCCATGTTGTCGAGGATCAACGCAATGATCAACGCAATGATCGGCGCCAGCAGACGGCTGCAACAGCGAATGCCGACCGAACATAGAGATTGCAAACAATGCTGCGCAACAATTTTCGCTAGCACCAAAGCTTGCTTATGTCCACTCGCCAATCTTTTGATTTCATTGGTAGGAATTTTTCTTTCGGTGGCCCTTTCCCAAAGAGCACTTACAATGCTATACTTGACATAACGCAGCATTTGAGCAATGACATGGTGGCTGCTGGACATGTCTCTAGTTGGCTGAAGCCGTCCTCGTGGTGGAACGATGACCACGGACAAATCATACAACTGCACCTAGTTCCTGAGCAAATCACGACCAGATTGATCATCTTGTATTCTGCTCTAGACCGACCTCAGCCTCTACCGCCTGGTTTGCAAGATCTGCAAATACCGGATTTGAGTGATTACTTAAGTCGAAGGGTGCCTTTGATACTGTACCTGACCATCGCATGCAGTCATCAGCGTCGCGCACTTTGCGCAGAATACACTTTGAAGATTGCCCTAGTCCGCTGCTGGAAAAAGGCACCACAGCGCATCGGCAGCTCAAGTCGCAGAAAGGGCACTCCGTTCTCGGCTGTCTCCCTGCCCCCGAATCAGCGCAACGACACATCGTCGGTGGCAAGTTTTGTCTGAAACCTGAAACAGGCTGTGTTTATTTGCAATGCTGAACTTTAAGAGCCACGAGCAAGCAACCTCGAGAACAATAACTTGGACTCTGAGAACCTTCTATGTGACGTGTTATAATAAGCCTAAGTCGAGACAAGCTCTGCTTTAATGCCTAGATCCCTACCCTGTTATTGTGACGAACCGTACACTAGATAGTTAGTATAGGGTAGATTCCCAAGGGATAAACCTAGTAGATAATTCTAGGTTTATGTTAGCAGAGCGGTTAGGAAACCCAATAGGTAATGTAGGTAATAATAAATAATGTCACCAGATGGTAAAGTGCAAAGCGTATTGCAATCTTAATTCTATATTAACAACTAGCTATTTAAGTTATTTAAATAAGCATAAAAAAGTAAACTTATATATTTAGTCTAGTTATGCATAATTATAGTCATGGTAGTAATTACTATAGTAATTACCGGGATAGTATTAGTAAGCGCAGGAGTAATTACTTATAGTATAGTAATCACTTCCTTCTAGTTAGTTATTCAAAACATAATATATCCTTTCCAGGGCCTGCTGGTGCAACTAAGTGTTATTAGGTCGTGACTGTGACAAACCGTACACTAGATAGTTAGTAATACAAGGGATTCCCAAGGGATAAACCTAGAGTTTAGTTCCAGGTTTATATTAGCAGAGCGGTTAGGAAACTTAATAGGTAATATAGGTAATAGTAAACAATATTATTAAATAGTAGAAGTATAGAGCATGTTGTAATCTTGATTTTGTGTTAATAACTGGCTATTTAAGTTATTTAAATAAGTGTAAAAAAGTAAACTTATATATCTAGTCTATTTATATATAATTATAGTTATAGTAGTAATTACTATAGTGATTACTGAGATAGTGTTAGTAAGCACAGGAGTAATTACTTGTAGTGCAGTAATCACTTCCTTTTGGTTAGTTATTTAGAACATAGTATATCCTTTCTAAGGCCTACTGATATAACTAAGTGTTATTAGGTTATAATATAATGCTCCCTCCTTGTTGGTCTTGTCCTTAAGGCCTATAACTAGGTTGTTCTATTCCTGTTGATGCATCTCCCTTCTTTCTTTCTTAAATTCTTGTTAATGCAATATTTAACCTTCTTTCTCTAGCTTCCCTTTTAACCCTTTGTTATTATTATTTAGTAGATTTAGTTACTATTAAGGGTTTTAATATTATGCCTTATTCTTATTACTTATCTAGGGGGCTTTACTATTAAATAGCGGAGTATTACTTTTTAAAGTGTAGTAAATGTGTAAGGGCTAGTTACTTATATAATAGTTAAGGAGTGGCTCTTAATTCTTATAAGTTCTTATTTTTATTATAATAAAGTTTTATGCTAATTTATAGTGTCCTATATTATTTTAGAGTCTTATTATTTAGATTTAGCTAAGGAGTTAGCTGAACTTTTGTTATTATAGTGTTATAAGGCTCTTTATAAGGCTTAGGCTAAAATAAATAAGGCTTTAGATTATCTAAAGCAGTTATATTATTAAAAATAGCAGCTTTATACTAAGGGTAAGGAGATAGTGCAGCATGGCCTAAGCTTATTAAATAAGCTTAAGGATATTAAATGGCAAGAGTTAGAGGTTCTTTCTGTTATATAGAACTACTAGGGGGGTGGATCTTCTTAATTCCGATTTCTTACTTAACCCTTCTTTATTATTCCTAGAGACTGGAGAAACTTTATTATTAGCGCATAGGAATTAAAGTTTTCTTTAGGTTCCTATAAGTTTTCTATTTTTGGGTATTCCTTTTATTTAACTAGGTACTTTATGTTATTTATTTTTGGGTTTTAGCATATAGTAAGTATTTTTTTTAATTTCGTATTCTTCTTTAATATCTTAGACTATTATTTTATTTATAATTAGTTTACCTATTTCTTTATCTACTAATACTTTTTTTAAGTAGTAATATATAAAAGACAGCTGTTTTTAATCTTATGTTATTAGGTAAGTCTAGCTTATAGTTAACTTTACTAATTTTCTTTAGAATTTTAAATAGTCTAAGTTTTTTAAAATCTAATTTATCACTTGGCCTATTTATTCTAATATTTGGCAGTTTTTTATTATGTAAATATTATAGTAGGTAAACTATATCTCCCTCCTAAAGGGTTAGTCCCTTAATCCTTATATAATCTGCATATTCTTTTAAGTGTTATTTAAAGAATTTAAGTTAAACTTTAAGTTCTTCCTATAATTAGATTATATCTTTTATAAGAATATATATATTATTCACATTTAGTCTATTACAAGATAGTCTATAGGCTTCTAGTATAAACCTATAGTTAGTGTAAAATAGTATAACTTTTATAGTTTCTATTATAGAGCTATTATATTGCATTTATATAATTAGTAGTATCTTAACCTAGTTATCTTACTAGAGATTAATGTAATATTATAGGTATGCTTTAATAACTTGATTTATCTGTTTTGTCTGTTTGTCTGTCTATGGGTGGAACGCGGTGCTTAGCTTATGATAGGTTTTAAGTTTAGCTATTAGTTTTTGCTAGAATTTGGATGTAAAGGTACTTCCTTTATTTAATATGATTTTTTTTAGTATTTTATGTTCTGCAAATATATATCTTATATAAAGATGCGCTAAGTTCTCTGTTATATATGCTTTCTTGTGTAGTAAGAAATATGCTTACTTTAAGAGTTTATTTATAATAATAAAAATGCTGTTAAAGTGTTTTCCTGTTAATAGGTCTCTTAACTTAAGCAAGTTGGTAATATGGTCAAATGTAATAGTATGCTAATTCCTTTCCGGAACTGGGATTGGTTGCAGTGTTCCATATGGCTAATGCCTTCTGTTCTTTTTCCTGTTTTTTCTTTGTTTTATTGCGTAGGAGATTTTGTTTTTGGGTCTGGAGGCGCGTCTTCGCCTTCCTTGCCCTTTCTATGGCTTAGTTACAGCTCCTAGGTAATGTCTTTTTCCTAGAGTATTTATTTTATTTTCCAGTTAATTAGTGGGTTACTTTATTTTAACTATAGGTGTCCTAGTATAATATTGCAGGTGTTAAGGCTTATAATATTACACTTAATATCCTTAAGGCATCCGGCAATTATTAAGGGGAGGTAATTAATCTTATATTTAATAACTATCTTATATTCTAGATGTATAATACTTAAAACATAGGATAGTAGTTTCTTAGTAGTGCTTAGTAGCTGGAGTTTAGCTACTAAGTTAGGAGTAATAAGGTTACAATCCGCATTATTATTTATATAAATTATAACTAGTTACTAGTTAATATACCCTTTAACTAGTAGTTTCTTATTATTATATTTAATTAAATTAATTTAGATATTATTTAAATAGGTTTAGTCTTATGTAATATTTTAGTATTTTATATATTATTAGTATTTTAGGTCTTAGTTTTAATCCTGGATTATGCAGTGGTATCTTTTAATTAAGGCTTTATTCCCTTGTTTATTATTAATATAGGTTCTAAAGTTATAGCCTTTTTATGTTAGTCTTTAGGTTGTCTAATGGAACTAGTTTTTTTCTCGCTGGTGTTTTAGGTAATCCCATGTGTTATAATTAAGGAAGTAGTCCTTTTAGCATTGCAAGTTCTATAGATAATAGTCTTGTGTTTTATACTAGTCTTTAAGTTTATTAAGGGCATGCATTCTATAATATAAAGTATTATATAGCATTTAATTATTATTTCTATAGTGTTTATTAAATCTTAGGCTTTTTATACGCCTATTATTTAATAGATAATAGGATTTTGGTAAAATAATGTATAATAGATTATAGTTGGTGAAATATTTTTATACTAGGGGGTGTTCCTTTAGATACTATTGTTATTCTTCTTATTGGTAATATTCCTTAACTAGGGCGTCTAAGACTTTACTGCAGTTATATTATAAGTCCCATAAGCCGCAGGTGCTACATCTATTACAGTTATAGTTAAGATCCTGGGATTTGTAAAGTTCATATTTATAAAGGTTTTTGTATTTTATAAAGGGATGTGTGTTTTTATTAATTCTTCCGCTTTTATTATAAATGATTTTGTTTTTGCTGGTTTCTTTATTTAAGAGTTCCTTGCAACTACATCCTATTTACTTATATTTTTTATATTATTTTTTAAGGTATTCCTAGGCCAGTCTATCTTCTTCTTTAAAGAGTTTATATATAGCTTTTATGTTTCTGCGCTATTTGCTTTTGCAATTATACTGGAATCCTTTTATAGATCCGCAGTTAGGGCATCCTTAACATTTATGGTTTAGGTTTTAAGAATGGCAGATGTTATAGTTATAGATGTCTTATAACTTAAGGGTTTTAACCTTGTATTTGTGTTATAGTTTATAAGCTTTATAGTACTTATAGTCCTTATCCTAGTCTAAGTCTTCCTTTTTGCTTAGGACTTGGTTACAGAAATTAAGAGTATTAATTCTTATTATCTTATAAGTTTTCTTAGCTTATGTTTTCTTTAGATAATATCTTAATCCGTCCTTGCTGTTCTTATGTATAAGGCATAAGTTATTATAGTAAGCTGTCTAGCTTAGGTAGTTATATAGGGCTTTTATAATAGTATTTATCTAGACCTTGTCTTTAGTGGTTTTAGATTTCTTTTTATTTTTTTTTATATAGTAATAGCTTTTATTATAGCCTTTCTTGCCATAGAATCCATAGGTTATTTTAGATTAGTAGTCTGCTTCCTTATGGCCTTTCTTGCCGCAAGTGTTGCAGGTTTTATTAAACTTCCTATAGTTTAGGGTGTTAATATTTATTCTTCCTGGTTAAGTTCTATTATCTTTAGTAATATAGTCTTCTTATTTCTTTCCTTAGTTGGCCTAAGGTTAGTGTCTTATAGTCTAGCTGTTTTTTTTATTTTTTTTATTCCTGCTTCCTTTCCTATTGTTAATTATTAATTATAATAGCTTCTTAGGTAAATATAGTAAATATGGTTTTTTATTAATTAGTTTTATAAATTTTATCTTTAACTTTTAACTTTAGACTATAGTAATATATTTCCTTTTTTAATTCCTTAGTTTAGTTAATTTTACTAAGCAGTTAGATAAAGGTTAAAGTATATTTATAATATAATTCTTTTTATTTAAGGTTTTAAAGTTTCTTTTCCGCTTCTTAAGCTTTATTAGTAATTCTAAAGGATCTTTTTTAGTTATTCTTTAAGGTTTTTATAACCCTTAAAGACTTCCTTTATAAGTTTACTTTACTAAGCTAGGTTATTCTTCTTATCCTTAAAGAGTATCTTAAACTAATTAGCTGCTGCATCTTTAATATATATTCCTATATATTAGATTCTTTTTTTTAAATTATTTTCTAGGAATATTCTTAAATAGTAGTACTTAAAGTAGGTTTATAGTTTATTAAGGAACTGGTAAAGTTTAGTAGTGTCTCTGTTAAACTTTTCTAGCTATTTAATTTTTAGGACTTTTCCTAGTTCCGGTTTATTATCCATAGGGATTACTAGCGCTATTATAAGTGCTATAGCAGGTGCTATAGCAAGGGCCACCTAGGGTACTACTACTAGTGGGTTATTAAGCTGCTGCTATAAGTTATTAATAATTTACATATGCTGTATAATAGTTTATTAGTCTACAAGACGCTATATATATAAGTCTTAAATTATATATTTATATTTTCTATATAAGTTCTAGCGCTTTATTTTTATTACTTATACTATTTATGCTTTTATTTAAAAGCTTTTATTAGGATATTTTACTAATTATAGGCTATTTCTGCTAATGCATCTTTAAACTTAAATATGCTATTTAATTAGTAATTACTTAGAGCTTAGCTCTTATGATTAGTGTTATTATCTAGGACGCTAAAGGTTAGCATTTACGTTCTTATTTCCATATTACCTATAAGGTCTAGTAACTATTTAAACAAGAGTTATTAATATATAATAAACTATATACTAAATAATTAGTAATATAAGGGATTCCTAAGGGATAAACCTAGAGTTTAGTTCTAGGTTTATATTAGTAAAGTAGTTAGGAAACTTAATAAGTAATATAGGTAATAGTAAATAATATTACTAGATAGTAGAAGTGTAGAGTGTATTATAATTTTAATTTTATATTAATAATTAGCTATTTAAGTTATTTAAATAAGTATAAAAAAGTAAACTTATATATTTAATTTATTTATATGTAATTATAGTTATAATAGTAATTACTATAGTAATTACCAAGATGGTATTAGTAAGCATAGGAGTAATTACTTATAGTGCAGTAATTGCTTTTTTCTAGTTGGTTGTTTAGAACATAGTATATTCTTTCCAAGGCCTGCTAGTGTAACCAAGTGTTGTTGGGTTATGATAGTGATATAATGCTCCCTTCTTGTTAGTCTTGTCCTTAAGGCCTATAACTAGGTTATTCCATTCCTATTAGTGCATCTCCCTTTTTCCTTCTTTAAATTCTTATTAATATAATATCTAATCTTCTTTCTTTAGCTTCCCTTCTAACCCTTTATTATTATTATTTAGCAGATTTAGTTGCTATTAAGGGTTTTAATATTATGCCTTATTCTTATTATTTATCTAAGGGGCTTTACTACTAGATAGTAGAGCATTGCTTTTTAAAGTGTAGTAAATATATAAGGGCTAGTTGCCTATGCAATAGTTAAGGAGTAGCTCTTAATTCTTATAAGTTCTTGTTTTTATTATAATAAAGTCTTATGCTAATTTATAATATCCTGTATTATTTCAAAGTCTTATTATTTAAATTCAGCTAAGGAGTTAGCTAAACTTTTATTATTATAGTATTATAAGGCTTTTTATAAGGCTTAGGCCAAAATAAATAAGGCTTTAGATTATCTAAAGTAGTTATATTATTAGAAACAGCAGCTTTATACTAAGGGTAAGGAAATAGTGCAATATAGCTTAAGCTTATTAAATAAGCTTAAGGATATTAAGCAGCAAGAGTCAGAGGTTCTTTCTATTATATAAAACTACCAGGGGGTAAATCTTCTTAATTCCAATTTCTTGCTTAACTATGATAAACTATACACTAGATAGTTAGTATAGGGTAGATTCCAAAGGGATAAACCTAGTAAATGATTCTGGGTTTATGTTAGTAGAGCAGTTAGGAAACTTAATAGGTAATATAGGCAATAGTTAATAATATTACCAGATAGTAGAAGTGTAAAGCATATTGTAATCTTAATTCTATGTTAATAACTGGCTATCTAAAACTATCTTTAAGTAAGTGTAAGAAGTGTATATATATCCTATTATTTACTAGTGTTTACTTTTCCAAAGTGAACATCCTTTATATTAGCAATCTATTTACTAATATTCACTTTCTTAAAGTAAACATAATCCTAATTAGCTACATTAGCTAAAGGTTTCTCTATTGCATATACCCTGTAGGTTTATTTATTATAACTATAAGTTATTAGGTTATAATATAATACTCCCCTCCTGTTAGTCTTATCCCTAAGGCCTAGCCCGCTATTTATAAGTAAGTCTAAGCCCTTAGTTATATTAAGTAAGTAACTTCCTTTTATTATTATTATTATGCCTAATTATATTAAAAAGTTAAAGGTGCTATTAAAGTTGCATTTTACTACCTATTATTATTTTTAATTAAACTTTATTTATTTATTTAGTTTTAAGGTAGTGCCTTATATATAGTACTTAAATAAGAAAATTTGTTATATAGTAGTTAAAGGTATTAACAATTACGCTTATTATTATAGCTTAGGTTATTCTTATAATAGTTTATAAGTCCTAATGTTAAGTTATAAGTGTTTCTTCCTTTATTTTTGTTTTTTATTACTAATTTTTTAGTTAATTATATTACTAAGGAGCTAAAGTGTTTAAAGCGCTAGGAAGAGCTTACAGAGGAGGCTCTAGTTAAGCAGTAGAAAAAGCTTAATAAAGCGTTAGGTTATTTAATACAGTTGCATAAGCTTTATTACATTTTTTATAATTATAGTATAAAGATGGTAAGGCGTAGGTTAAATGCTAAGGAGATAAAAAAAGCTAATTATTATAAGAAAGAAGAGTATTATACTAAACTTGTGAGAGTTTAAAATAAGGAGGCGCAGATTTTTTATAAGGTTTAATCTATAAGCAGGGTTAGGGTACCTAACCTCTCCTCCTTTAAGTTAGACTTGTTATTATTTCTATTCCTAGGGACTAGTAATATTCCCACAGGATTATTTAAGTATTCCTCTTAAGTTCTTATTCTAGGACCTATAAGTTTTTATTATTATTATATCTTTTTTTATTTAATAAAGTATTCTTTTTCTCCTATTATTTTATTTATTTATATATAAGTTAATTTTTTAATTTTATATTCTTCCTTAATATCTTAAATAATAATTTTATTTATAATTAGCTTACTTATTTCTTTATTTACTAATGCTTTTTTAAGTAGTAATATATAAAAGATAGCTGTTTTAAACTGCATATTATTAGGTAAGTTTAATTTATAATTAACTTTACTAATTTTCTTTAAGATCTTAAAAGGTTTAAGTTTTCTAAAGTCTAATTTATTACTTAGCTTATTTATTTTAATATTTAGTAATTTTTTATTATGTAAATGTTATAGTAGGTAAACTATATCTCCCTCCTAAAGGGTTAGTTCCTTAATCCTTATATAATTTGCATATTCTTTTAAGTATTATTTAAAGAATTTAAGTTAAATTTTAAGTTCTTCTTGTAATTAGATTATATCTTCTATAAGAATATATATATTATCTGTATTTAGTTTATTATAAGGTGGTCTATAGGCTTCTAGTGTAAACCTATAATTAGTATAAAATAGTATAACTCCTATAGTTTCTATTATAAAGCTATTATATTACATTTATGCAATTAGTAGTATCTTAACCTAGTTGTCTTACTAAAGGTTAATATAATATTATAGGTATACTTTAATAACTTAATTTATTTATTTTATTTATTTATTTATCTATAGGTAGAATATAGTGCTTAGCTTATAATAAGTTTTAAGTTTAGCTATTAGTTCTTGCTAAAATTTAAATGCAAAAGTACTTTTTTTATTTAATATAATTTCTTTTAGTATTCTATATTCTATAAATATATATCTTATATAAAAATACGCTAGGTTCTCTACTATATACGCTTTCTTATATAGTAAGAAGTATACTTACTTTAAGAGTTTATTTATAATAATAAAGATATTATTAAAGTGTTTTCCTATTAATAGATCTTTTAATTTAAGTAAGTTAGTAATATAATTAAATATAATAGTATGCTAATTCCTTTCTAGAACTAGGATTAGTTATAGTGTTTTATATAGCTAATGCCTTTTATCTTTTATTTTCTTATATATATTATATTTCTTAATAACTTCTAAGATTTTATTTTTTATTCTTAGAAATTTATAATAGTATATTATATAATTTTATATTATTTTAATACTATAGTATGCTACTATAATTATACTATAATGTAAATCCTAGATTACTTCTAGTTGTAATTCCAGTAGTACCTAGATTTTTCCTTCCTATTTTAGTAAATCTTCTTTAATAGTTATTTCTTCTAAAAGTTTATCTAGTTCTATAATTATAATATATTCCCTTATTTTATTAAAAATAAGGTTATATTCTTTTATAATAAATAAAGTGTTAATTTATATTTATTTATAGTTTCTTTTATGATTTTTTCTAAGAATCTAAGCTTTAATTTCTAGGATTTCTTTAAAGTGTTTCTCTTTTTTGCTTAATGCGTTTACTTTTCTATTAGTAGTGCCTTTGCAATAAGTAAGCTTATAATTAAAATCTAATAGTATCTTAAAATAGCGGGTTTAGCATATAAAGAGCTTTTAAGTCTTAGTAAAATATATAATATTATAATAATCTATGTGTACCTTAACTTTATACTTATTTCCTAGGCAGTAGTATTACTATTTTTTAAATACTTTAAGAATTACTATAAATTCTTTATTATAAATAGGGTATTTTAACTCTAGTTTATATAGTTTTTATAAGAAGAATACTACTAGGTGGTTTTTCCCTTTTTTATCTTTTTATATTAGTACTCCTTTAATAGCAAAGTCTAATAAGTTAGTTTTAATCTTTAATAGTTTATTAGGATTATATATAATAAGTATAGGTTTACTAAGAAGTATATTCTTAAGTTATTTAAATACTTTTTTTATCTTAGGTTTATATATAAGTTTCTTATCTTTTAGTTTTTTTTTACCCTTTTTATTTTCTTTAAGTTAAGTAGCATTAGTAAGGAGCTTAGTAATCTTACTATAGCTTTTAATAAACCTTTAATAATAGTTTACTAGGCCTAAGAAGCTTTATATTTCTTTTCTTATTTCTAGAAATTCCTAGTCTTAGATTACCTTAAGCTTATCTAGATTTATTTGGACTTAACCTAGTAAGATTAAGTGTCCTAGGAATTTAACTTCTTAAATATAAAAATAATATTTTTTAAGTTCTACTAAAAGATTAGTGTCTTATAATATTTATAGTACCTAGTAAATATATTTCTTATATTCTTTAAGGGTTTTTAAGAAAATAAAAATATTATTAAGGTATATATATAATAAACCATACACTAGATAGTTAGTATAGGGTAGATTCCCAAGGGATAAACCTAGTAGATAATTCTGGGTTTATATTAGCGGAGCAGTTAGGAAACCTAATAGGTAATATAGGTAATAGTAAATAATATCACCAGATGGTAAAAGTGTAAAGCGTGTTGTAATCTTAATTTTATATTAATAACTGGCTATCTAAGTTATTTAAATAAGCATAAAGAAGTGAACTTATATATCCAGTTAATCTAAGCGGGATCTATAAAAGATTATTAAATCCATGGTTAAATCTAGAGGAATTCTCTAGATCTTCTAGGGATCTAGGAAATATTACTAGATCCGGTTTTCATTAGTTAGGTCAGTCCTTAGTTAGTCTAAGGCAACCTACCCAGGGCCCCCGTGGTTATAACCATAAAGGTTAAGTCATGACACAATGTCCCCCTCCTGTTAGTCTTGTCCTTAAGACCTTGTTTTGTCCAGGGTGTATAAATACCCACCCTTTATTCTTAGTTCCCGTAAGTAGTTTCTTTTTCTTCCTTATCTTATTACAGTTACTAATCATAACAGGGTTAGGGTTAGGGTTAGGGTTAGGGTTAGGGTTAGGGTTAGGGTTAGGGTTAGGGTTAGGGTTAGGGTTAGGGTTAGGGTTAGGGTTAGAGGTGCTGGTTTCATCTATCGGAGGGAATGGATTAACCTTAGCAATACGTAACTGAACGAAGTACA